>NC_069505.1:568322021-568992021 GCF_027579735.1 Bombina bombina | reverse complement strand
GACAGAGCGAGAAACACATGTATACATTTATAAACCTGTAGTCCATAAATGTTAACAATATTTTTTATCTTTAATTTAATATTATTTTAATGTGACAGTGAAATTACAAAAATTATCTTTTTAATCAATTTGTTTAAATTCATATAGATAACATTGAGCTCATGCACGTTAAAGGGAAAATGAACTCAATTTTTTTATATTTTTATGCAGATAGTGCATGACATTTTAAGCAACTTTGTAATTTACTCCTATTCTCCAATGTCCTTCATTATCTTGTTATATTAATTTTAAAACCAAGAATGTAATTGTTGATTCTGGGACATTTATGGTGATAAACTTGGGTTTTCTAAAATGAAAGTATGCCTAAAGAAATAAAATAAGTGTTAATTTATAAAAAGGAAAGATAGAATCTAAACACATATTAAAAAATAATTCTTGTTATAGCCTTACAAATAACAACAGAGTCAAGTGTAGATCTCAATTTTTTTTATTTTAAGAGATTGTATTAAACATGTGTCTCATCAACTTTACATTGAACAATTGCAAGATTTGCAAAAATGAACCACTTTCAATCAATGGCTTTACAATGATATACAATATCATTCATTGAAACGACAATATTTGCTCAACATTAATCCAAAATATAGCATCTTTTGGATTACTAATAATGTAAAGTAAAGAAAAACACAAATAAAAACTGTATGTTGCACAATCAAGCTTCTTGCCCAAAAGAAACCCTGGATATAGACTGCTCAAGCTTGGACTCCCAGAGCATCGTGCTCCAGGAATGGGTCGATGAATTGACCATATTCATTGTCCAAGTTCTCCACATATATATCCGGGATTTTAAGGGCAATATTGTGCAACAAACAGCACACCATAAAAATTAAGGAGACTTTGGAGGGGGCGTACTGAAGAACACCACCAGAGATGTCCAAGCAGCGGAAACGGCTCTTTAGCACGGCAAAGGTGCGCTCCATGACAGATCTTGATGCAATGTGTGCACGGTTGTAGCGCACCTCTTCCACTCCTTCAGGGTTTTGGATGGGTGTAAACAGCCACGGAAGACACGGATATCCAGAGTCACCTGCACAAACAAAATAGATCATTGACATTAGCAATCAGAATGAATAAAATATTTCATATACATATGTTAGAGTATCTAAGCGATATTTACCTATCAGGATTCCTTCTGGCATTTGGCCCTCCTGGAAGCGTTGGTATACTGCCGAATTCCGGAGGATGAAGGAATCATGATTGCAGCCAGGGAGTCCAGATCGAACACTCATCACCCTCAACCTGGTGTCACAGATGACCTGGATATTCAGCGAGTGATTGAATTTCTTATCCCGGTAGGGCTCCTCTTGACCACTGGGAGGCTGCACTGGCTCATACCAACGCCTAGAGAAAAAAAAGGGGGGAGTGGGATAGCGCTAGTTCAAATATGAGCCTTGACAAATGGGTATAGGAGCGGTATGTATATTCCCAATGTTATCTATATAATTTTGATATAGTCCCTAATTATGGTTCTCATACTTTTGAAATCCTATAATATCTTACTTAGTGTTAGTAGTGAATTGTGATTAAAAAGATTTGTTTATCTTAAACGAAAATAAAAATAAAGAACTCTTCTGGAGCTTTTGATATGTGTATAAAAGTATATTTATTCCTGCACAGAAGAACTAGCAAAGGTTTATATACAATACAGAATACAAAAGGTTGATGCCGCCATCTAGATATATTGTTTAAAAGTTCATTTAAAATTTGCGCAAATGTGGTAAATTACCAAATATCCGGTGTATTTTTACTTCAATCACAATTGGGTAAAAAACCTTAAAACGTAACGTTAAGTTTAAAAACAATTTGTTACTTTGTTTCACAGGGATGTATCACGTGATCGTGTCTGTGTCTCTCTCGTGATTATACTGTTATAATGTTGCATACAGAGTTTTCTCGTGTGTATAATTATCTCTGTATACGCTTTGGAGTGTAATTGTGGTGATAGAGTGATTACAAGTGGTTACAAGTGGTTACAAGTTTGTTTTACAAATGTTAAATATGCATCATTCTCTCAGTGACGTATAATCTTAATCACAGATTTACTACGATTCCCTTATAACAGTGCTCAGCGTTACAATGTCTATTGTTTAGGGTAACCTTGGTACAATGTCCGTGTCCAGAAATCCTCAGTCCAATTGTATGACCGGCCGGTCAGTTGGTTATAGAAAGACTTTGCTTCTTCTCCTGAGCCGTGTTACTCTTGATTTTGTATCCGGGTCAGCGTGTCAAGTTGTAGTCCTTGGGGTTTTTTCAAAGCGTGTTAATACACTTTCCTTCTTGTCGATATTACCCTTAGCTGGTGATTTAGGCTAGAACGATTACTGGGTCCTGGGGCAGGAATTATACATATGGAGTCTATTCCTATTTTAGGATACAGCTCGATGTACCTGCCCTAGCCAGCACGAACACAGATTACCTCACACCAGCTGGGTTAAAATTCAATGAATATCGGATGTCTGTAAGCAATCTCTACGCGTTTCATCCTGGGGCCTTTATCAAGATGCTTGTGTGCTGTTCAGTCCGATTTTAAATACTGTGTTCATCCTCCTGATTGGATCCCATTTTTGACCAATAGACATGTGTCTCAGTCTACTTTCCTTCTCCCTAGAATTTCTTTCTTTGTTTCCTTATTACAACAGTATTAGAGGATAATATTACATATATACATAATATTTATTATAATATTCCACTGCAATAATTATGATACATTTTCTCAAATAGTTGTGATACACCAATTATAGTTGTAAAAAATATTGTCACGGAACTCATTTGGTTTAGCTCCCTATTTTATTTTCTTGTTTTTGTATTTTTCATGAAAAATATGTTTCTTGATAATTATGAATGTGCAGTATTGTTATATTGCGTGTATTCTATTTTATTTTAATCGTTTAGTGGTCTCGTGTTATTTAATAGATTACAGAAAAGTCATTTGGACTTGTGTCTGTATTCCGTGAAGGACGTGAGGGATTATGTCCTAAGCATATCTATGGCCCTTAAAAAAGGGGGGTAAAGTGTAGTTCCTATATCGATTCTAAACAGAGTGCAACTGAAATAATTTTAAAATGTGTGTGATATTTATTCACAGTTAGCTTTCTATGTGTATGGGGTTGTATATAAACCTCATCTTACATATAATTTTAGATATTCACTTTAAAGTGGTAGTGGCAAACTATAGTGTAGTCCTATTTTACCTATGTGTTTATAATTAATGATAAAATATCCATATATGGGAATCTTATGTGAAAAACTTTATATATAAAAATAACCTGTGATTCATAATTAATAGTATAACAAATTGTTCTTGAAATCTCTTTTATATTTATATTATGTGTATGTATTTGTCCAAAAATGTGAGAACCCCATGTGGGACCTCCAATTGGGTTAGAATTTCTAAAAATTTAGAACTTGGTTAATTTTTCAAGGTTCTTTGGTAATGTATAATTGTGTCTCTGTTGCTTAATCTTACTTGTAGGATTAATTTCTCTTATACTTTTACCCTGTAGTGTTTTGTCTCTTTATTACATTCTTAGACCCTGTATGTGTTAATTTCCTCTCTTCTTGTATGGGTTACAACCTTTCTCAACTCTGTTATTTTGAGTTCTATTGTTATAGCAGACAAGTATATCGATGTTTTAGCTGTCCTTAACTATATTTTAGTTCAAGTCTGGTATTCTTTGAAATTATTTGTCATAAAATGTATATATATACACACACATAAATATCCTGTTTTTAGCATGTTGTTAAATATATATATATATATGTGTGTTAGCCTATATAATTTATATATGTTTTTGTACTTATTTTTACCTATCTTGATCTTCTGGATTATAATAGTGTATTTAAATCCATTTCTGAATTCAACCCAAATGGGTGTAGTGTCTTAAAGTTAAATATACATTCACCTTCTTTTTTGTGGAGAAGTGTGTTCATATTCCCCCCCCCCCCCCGTACTCCTAATTGTAGTTTTTTAATGCCCCAGTATTTGAAGTCTCTTAGATTGCTAGAATGTTTTTCTTTAAAATGGGAATAAAGGACTGTTTCTGTTGATTCGTGCTCTATTTTTAAGATGTGCTCCCGTATTCTGTCTTTTAACGTTCTACTCGTTTGTCCGAAATATAATAAATTGCATGTACATTGTATGCAGTAGATGACATTTTTTTTAGTACATCTTATTAATTGATTAATTTTGAGGCGAAAATCTGAGTTGGATGATTTTATTTCTTTTCTTTTTTCACTATATTTACAGGAATTGCAGGATATGCAGGGGAAAAACCTTTCAATTTGTTTCCACTTAAATCTCCATCTACAGTTGTCTTTCTTTCTATATATTCACTAGGTAATAATATCATTTTTAAGTTTTTAGCTTGTTTAAAGATAATATCTGGTTGGTTCCTTACCCTTTTCCCTAATATTTGATCCTGTTTTATTAGATACCAGTTCTTCTTCAAAATTTTCTTTATTTCAATGTGTTGACTACAATACTCAGTTATAAACGATATAAAAATTAATCTTCCCTTTCTTTGTTTGTAGTTTTTTTGGTTAGTAAAGTATCTCTATCTATTTCTGCTACTTCCTGTCTTATCTTTTCTACAGTGTTTTTATTGTATCCCTTCTCTATGAATCTAGAGGTTAATATGTCAGATTGGGATTGATAGCTGTCATTCGTGGAAAAGTTTTTTCTTATTCTCATGTATTGCCCTTTGGGGATGTTAGATTTCCACTGTTTAAGATGACAGCTTTCGAAATGTATATAATTGTTTGCATCTACTGTTTTAAAATAGTTTTTTGTATTTATTTGTTGGTTGTTAATTTCAATTTCAATATCTAAAAAATGTATTCTTTGACTACTGTATTCATGTGTGAATGTAATCCCTAATCCATTGGTGTTAAGATCTAACATGAAAGTATCCAATAGTTCAGTGTCTCCTTGCCAGATGATGAATATATCATCTATATATCTGCAATAGAGCACAAGGTTCGCCCCCCATGGACCATTATGTATGTTCTCTTCTTCAAAATAGCCCATGAATAAATTGGCGTAACTGGGGGCGAACCTTGTGCCCATTGCAGTCCCTTTGATCTGGAGATATATCTCATTGTTAAAGTAGAAGCTGTTATTTTGGAGGATGAAGTTTATGCATTCCATAATGAATTCATTCTGATATTTAGGTAGATTCTCATCTCTATCCAGGATTGTCTTGACCGCTTTCTGTCCTAGTTCATGTGATATGTTGGTGTACAGTGAATTGACATCACATGTCACTAGTGTATAATTTTCTTTCCATACTATTTCTTTTATTTTATTAATAAAATGTGTGGAAACTCTGAGATAAGCTGGTAATTCGGTAACGTACTTCTGCAGATAGAAGTCTACATACTGTGATAAATTAGATGTTAAGCAACCGATCCCAGAGATAATGGGATGGCCTGGCAGTTTTTCTAGATTTTTATGCACTTTTGGCAAGAAATAGAAAGTGGGTGTTTTAGGAAATGGTATGGATATAAATTCAGATTCTGAGTCATTAAGGATGCCTTTATCTTTTGCTTTTTTGAGTATGTTACCCAGTTTATCCTTTTGTTGTTTAATTGGGTTATGTTTAAGTTTCTCGTATGTAAATTTATCTTGTAATATTCTATTTGATTCCTCTACATAATATGTTCTGTCCATGATTACCAACCCCCCTCCCTTATCAGCTGGTTTTATGATGATTTCTTTATTATTTTGAAGTTCTTTTAGTGTTTGAATCTCTTTTCTATTCAAATTATTTTTGATTGGTTTAGTTTGATCTAGGACCTCTAGGTCTCTTTTGAGATTCTGTTCAAATATTTTTATGTGTTCACTTTTTTCCTGAGTAGGATAAAATGAAGATTTCGTTCTTAAATTTATATGTATGTATTGACTATTTTCATATGTATTCCTTTCCTGTATAGGATTTTTTAAAAAATATCTTTTTAGTGTAAGTTTGCAAATGTATTGATTGATGTTAATGAGAGTTTCAAACTTGTTAAGTTTGCATGAGGGGGCGAAAGATAGGCCCTTGTTCAGGACTTTTTCTTGATCTTTATTCAGGGGAATCTTACATATATTGAAAATGCCAATTTTCTCTTTCTCATTAGTTTGGACTATCTCCTCACAGTTTTATTTAGGGGTTCCTCTCCCTCTTCTACCTCTAACCTTCTTTTCCCTTGTTGGGTTCTTTGAGGTTTTGCTGTTTCTGGGAAGTCTCTTGATGTCCCCGCTCTTGCAGGGGTTTCCTCTAAAAAATGTAAGTTTGGGGTGGTTGTCTTTGATGTCATAATGTCAGATTGTTTTTTGTGGTATTTTCTCTTTGGGCTTTTTTCTTGTCTTAAAGGTATAAATCTATTCTGCATGGGTAATCTACAGTTGTCCTTTCTATTTTGTGAATTATCCCTATATGTATGTCTAAAATCTCTATCTCTATTCCTGTTATCCTGAAATTGTTCATTGTGAAATATATCATAATAATTATTGGTGTCCTGATAGTAATATTCTTTGTCTTTATATTGATGATTTTGATATGATTCTCTGTTCCTATCCCAATTTTGATATGATCTAGTATTGTGAAAGTTTGTGTAAGGTCTTTCCAAGTATCTGTCTGAATTACTATTTTGGTAGCCATAGTTATTTCTAGAATATGTATTGTTTTGTTCTTTATTATACCAGGTATTGTTCCTGTATGGTCTATCTGATATATTTTGTTCTTCTCTCCAATTCCCATTATTATAGTGAATCCTTCTTCCCATCTTATTAGCATTATTGTCATGTTGTGGTACAGTATTATGTGTCCTGTGAGAGTTTCTAGGTGGATTGTTCTTGTTTTTGTTATTATTCTTCTTTTTACTGAATATGTGTACATGTTCCTTCCTAGTGTTCTCTATTTTTGTGTCTCCATTAGGGTTGATGTCACTAATATTATCTTGCTCTATCCATACTGGGTCATTTGTTTGGGTAATATCTTCATCATCTTTTTTATATTCTGCTGAATCTCTCTTAAATTTAGAGTTTTTTTGTATTACAATGTTTTCTTTTAGTTCTGAAATTCTCCTTATAATATCAGCTTGTATGTTTTTATCTTCCTCCCTTATTTCGATATTACATAGTTTAATTTTGGTCAATTCTATCTCTTCTTTTGTGACATCTAGTTGTATTTTCCTTGCTTTGACTATAATGGTCATTAAATTAATTGAGGCTGTTTCTAGCACTTCAAACCATTCTTTGGACAGTGTATCTGGTAATAAGAATGTGCAGTCTTTTTTAAGTCTGAGGCCTCTCGGTACCATTTTTAAATCAATATAGTTTTGTATATATTTTATCTCTAATATATGTTTAATTTCTTTAGACAGTATATCCTCTAGGTTGGAGTATATATTTTCTATGTCCGTAATATCAAGCATATTGTCCATTTTATTGTTTGTATTTGTGTCTATGTTCTGGAGTATTAGATCTCTATGTGTGAAGATATCCATAGTGTCTGAGATTGGAAATTCCCACTAGTTTTTTTTCAGACCTCTTGTCACTAGTTGTTTTATCAGATTTCTTAATTACACTCTTTCAGGATTCTTAATTATTTTATATGTATTTTCTTTCTTAACATATATGTATAATAGTTTAAATTTGTGTGGTATTCCTACAATCTATATCTCATATATTATATATATATATATCCCTATTTTTCCGTAATTTCAACAATTATAAAAATATTTTATTTGTTGTATATAACAGTTACGAATAGGGAGTGGATCTCTGAATTCGAGGTTAGTTAAACACTGTAAAAAAAAGAGTAATACAGAGATTCTACACTCAGACTCTTTGCTAATCCCAGAAGGTGATGTAACCTCAAAAAATATCACCTTAATAGACAATAGAGAAAAAAAGGGGGGAGTGGGATAGCGCTTGTTCAGCTATGAGTCTTGACAAATGGGTATAGGAGCGGTATGTATATTCCCAATGTTATCTATATAATTTTGATATAGTCCCTAATTAGGGTTCTCATACTTTTGGAATCCTATAATATCTTACTTAGTGTTAGTTGTGAATTGTGATTAAAAAGATTTGTTTATCTTAAACGAAAATAAAAATAAAGAACTCTTCTGGAGCTTTTGATATGTGTATAAAAGTATATTTATTCCTGCACAGAAGAACTAGCAAAGGTTTATATACAATACAGAATACAAAAGGTTGATGCCGGCATCTAGATATATTGTTTAAAAGTTCATTTAAAATTTGCGCAAATGTGGTAAATTACCAAATATCTGGTGTATTTTTACTTCAATCACAATTGGGTAAAAAACCTTAAAACGTAACGTTAAGTTTAAAAACAATTTGTTACTTTGTTTCACAGGGATGTATCACGTGATCGTGTCTGTGTCTCGTGATTATACTGTTATAATGTTGCATACAGAGTTTTCTCGTGTGTATAATTATCTCTGTATACGCTTTGGAGTGTAATTGCGGTGATAGAGTGATTACAAGTGGTTACAAGTTTGTTTTACAAATGTTAAATCTGCATCATTCTCACAGTGACGTATAATCTTAATCACAGATTTACTACGATTACCTTATAACAGTGCTCAGCGTTACAATGTCTATTGTTTAGGGTAACCTTGGGAGCCAGGGAGTCCAGATCGAACACTCATCACCCTCAACCTGGCGTCACAGATGACCTGGATATTCAGCGAGTGATTGAATTTCCTATCCCGGTAGGGCTCCTCTTGACCACTGGGAGGCTGCACTGGCTCATACCAACGCCTAGACTTGTCACAGCCTGGAGTGACCCAGTTGCCAAGAAATAAAGGACCGCAAGCAGCTTTACCATCCCAGGGATTGCCCTAGTTCTTCTAGTGAGTGGCTCGAGAGAGTCCGCAATCTCGACATATAGCCTCTCAATAGAGGACCTATCCAGTCGAAATCGACGGACCACCTCTCGGTCACTGAGGGCATGGAGCCCAATCCTTGGGTAGAAAACCCTTGGCACTCGCAGGCGTCTTCCGTGTTGCATCGCAGCCATCAACACCCGTCTTGCCCTGCGTCTCCTTAATACCAAAACAAAGTTGAGAACATTGAGGATGTCCATCCTCAAAATCACACCAAATAATACTAATGAAATGTAGTGATTGAAGAGCCCCTTTTATAACTCCTAGTTTCACAGATGTGAATGTTTTCAGTAATTGAATAAATGGTGCGTCAATCATTACCTAACACATGACTTGCACATTTTGATTACTATCGCGTCATTTTACGTGCAATTAAATAGACTAATTATTCCAAAAAAGCTATTTGTCTTTTTTATTGCGTCATTTGACGAGCACGAAGGGATGTCCATAAAAATACCTGATTAAGCCATCCAGGTGTGTTTATCAGCTGTAGGAAATGCAGGTGTCTTTGTGCAATTAACCAAATTAATTATGAAAAACACATGAGTATTTGCCTCAAGTTTCAATGTTATTTCTGATTTTTCTGTTTGGATGGCAGCATTATGAAGGTGAAAAATGTCAGTGATTACTGTGTTTTTAATATTACATATTAAAGTGTTGTATTAACATTTGCAATCCTAAGTAACAAAAAGAATGCAATGTCGAACATTATGATGTGAAATATTGTTTGATATCCTTGATGTGATTCCTAATACCATTTACAAATCAGTTCAATGTATTTTGAAAGTGCAAAGTTAAACAGTGACATAAATCCAAGCCAAATTTAAAAGGGCATTTTAGCTACAAAAAGGGATCCTAACAACTGACTGAAAACCGTGACTATAATAAAAGTAATCTGAGTGAATTACCTTTTAAGCCTCCACAATGCTGCCATCCAAACATAAAATCTGAGTTCGTCATGCTTATGTAAATATGCAGGTGTTTTTGCTAATTAATTGATAGCCTAATTTGTATTGTGCCTAATTAATTGATAGCCTAATTTGTATTTTGTATAATTAATTTATAGCATAATTGATGTGCAGTGTTTTCATTTTTTGGCTATCCTTTGTGTGATTTTGTTTTCAATTTTTGTAATCTCCTTTATTGCTGTGCAATGTTTTCATTCTCTTGCTATTCTTTGTGTGAATGTGCTTTTCATTCACAAAATCTATTACATTGCTGTGCAATGTTTTCATTCTCTTGCTATCCTTTGTGTGAATGTGCTTTTCTTTCTCAAAATCTATTACAATGCTGTGCAATGTTTTCATTCTCTTGGTATCCTTTGTGTGAATGTGCTTTTCTTTCTCAAAATCTATTACATTGCTGTGCAATGTTTTCATTCTCTTGCTATCCTTTGTGTGAATGTTCTTTTCTTTCTCAAAATCTATTACATTGCTGTGCAATGTTTTCATTCTCTTGCTATCCTTTGTGTGAATGTGCTTTTCTTTCTCAAAATCTATTACATTGCTGTGCAATGTTTTCATTCTCTTGCTATCCTTTGTGTGAATGTGCTTTTCTTTCTCAAAATCTATTACATTGCTATGCAATGTTTTCATTCTCTTGCTATCCTTTGTGTGAATGTGCTTTTCTTTTTACAATCTTTGAATTATAGGAATGGAATTGTATTTATTCTACGGCGATGCAATCTCACGACGAGTACGACTCGGATTTCTGCCGTATTCTCAGTAGACGCTTTGATAACTAGATGCCATGATCTGTTTCATATTTTTGAATACACTTTTTAACATCGGACCAGAACATAAGCATATCTAGATCCCAACTTTTTAGAAAGTGTTGTATCAGTAAATACGCAAAAATATTAGTTCTAGGTAGATTAAATTGACTTTTCTTCTAAATATATTATATCAATCATGGTAAACAAAATTGAGTCAATTCTTTTGGGATAATTAGTCTTTAATGTAACAGTTAATACTCTTCAAAGTCAGTCTTCAGAGTATTAATTAACCTAAGAATCCTTTCCCCAGATTACATCAAATGATTATAAAAATGAAATACTGATTACAGCCCAGAGAATAAAGTGACCTTCACAGGTAAGAGCTAGAGATTATGTTAAATAGTGGCGTATATGATCTGAATAATTATTACAAATGCTGGGCTTGATTTAATACGTTTTTAACATGTTGATCAAGATCAGAAATATTGCAGATAGTAAGGGAAAATAATACTATAGCATTTCTGCTTTCAATTTTTCACCAAAAAAAAATGTGATTTGTTTGATTTGCAGAAGATGCAGAACCCCAATAAATATTGATAAAATTTGTACCTCTGTATAGGTGAGCTAAAATTAAAGGAAAAAAAAACATAAAAGAAGAAAAATATATTGAGAACTGTATATAGCTCTTTTATATCTGAGAATTTTTAAAATTGGAAATATAAAATGAATACAATAATTTGTGGAACACTAATAAAAATATTTACTACTACTAATAATAATAATAATTATCAGTGACAAAATATAAATAAAATAAAAATATTATTAACCTTTAAAAATTTACAATAATTCATTTTTATCAATATTTTGTATTGTAATAGGTCCAGGAAAAAGAAAAAGTTTTTTTTTTTAACTTGGAAATATGACATAAATACAATAACTTGTGGAACACTGAAATAAACATATTTACTAATAATTTTAATAATAATTAAATCAGTGAAAAAAATAAAATAAATATTATTAATCGTAAAAATATATAGTAATTAATTTTTAGCAATATTTTTCATTGCAATAGGTCCATGAAAGTATATCAATAAATCACAAAAAAAAGAATAAAAAAGAAAAAAGAATTCAATAGAAAAGTTTTTTATAAACTGGAAATATAACATTAATACAATAATTTGTGGAACACTGAAATAAAAAATATTGCCTGCTACTATTAATAATAATTATTAGGAACAGGAGTGACAAAAAACAACCATTATTAATGCTTAATTAAAGGGCCACTGTAAGTAAATATTTTCTATGCCTGTTACTAACTAACTACCCCAAATACGCTTTTATCAATAGCATTTCATTAACATATTTCTACCGTATATCAGAAATCTTGTCTGCAAATTTAATTGTTTTCCAAACCCACTCCGTGGGTATCCTTTGCTCTGTACCAATCCATTTACAATACCTAGGTTTCAAAATGGTGCTTTAAACACAAAGTTATTGGTTTAAGTATTTTGAACATGCAGCGCTGAAAATAGTGGGCAGGATAACGTGGACATCATCGGCGAATAAATATATAACTTTTAGAACGTTATGAAACTTCGTTTTGGAGAAAATATAGGTCAGTAGGTTTTAATTAATGTTTATTAACTTTAATATGTTAGTTGTTTAGCTTAAAAATTATAACAGAAAGTATTCCTTTAATTTTTATTAATATTTTTTTCTAATAATTGCTTACACTACAAGTGCAATAGGTCCATGAAAGTATATCAATAATTCATACAAAAATAATAAAAAAGAATTCAATAGAGAATATATACCATTAATGAAAATCCATTTTTTCTGTAGGAACTGTATTTCAATCACATTTAATAGCACCCTCCTGTTTTGCATCAAATATGCCAGCTTCTTAAGATCTGTCCATATAAACACAACAGTACTTTTAGTTTGTATTGTGTTAGAAAAAGATAAAAGGAAGACAAAATTAAATTTATATATATTTTTATATATTTTATATATATATATATAAGTATGTGTACCTGAATCACTTTAAGGGCTAGATTACAAATGGATCGCTAATTTATCGTGTGCTTGCAAAAGGGAGAATTTTCCCATTTGCTGGTGTGTGATAAATAACCAGTCATTACAAGTGTCTGGTTATTGCTACTGTGAGCACAGGGTAGTAAATAGTGCTCAGAAAATTAACCAGAGGTCAATCCTCTGGTTAATTTTCAAAATAACTCCCAAAATAAAGATTTTTCTTTTTATAATTTTTTTTTTTTAAATGTAGCATTTTTTTTTAAATAAACAAAACTGCAAAAAGCAGTTATGAGGGGTTAAAGTGCCTTTACATTGTTGTTTATGGGAACTGTGTGTTCCCTGTAAACATATATGTCTATGCCTATTTAAATATATATTTAAAATTGCTTCCCATCACTGTGCAACTTACCTAATTATCTGTGCTTAGGTTCTGTGCTGTGTATGATGGCATCAGAAAAGTTAAAAGTGGCTTTCTATAAAGAATTTAATACACTCCAGCAGGAAAAATGATCACTGGGAACACATTTAATAGGGGGGCATTTTACTATAATGGGTGTAAAAATTTTTGAAATCTCTTCCCTTTGACAGGCTCAGATATGTATTTTTGAGCACAATCATTTGTAGGCTGCAGAAGCTAGACATTTAGAGGGTCAGCAAGGTAAAAAAAAAAAAAAAATCATATTTAGTTAACCTGTCCTTTAAATTATTTAAAAAAAATAATAATAATAATAAACTTTTTTAAAATACCATTTTTTTTCCTGGGCTGAAGCCAAACCTGCAGCTTTTTTTTCTTTTGAATTGCTGCACATATTTCATCCATCCCATTCTCTAATGGTAGTGCATGCTCCACCACAATCTGATAATAGCAAGATAACAAATACATTATTTGGCCATTTATTTAGTATAAAAAGGGCTCCATTTATCAAGCATAACTGCTGACACTGTCCTACTTATCAATGGACAGGCTCGACATGTTACACGATTGGTTGTGCAAGACAGTGGGATGTGACTTCACAAGAAATGTATTGTGCATTAATAAATGTGGATACCAGGTGAACAACATCCTCTTCCCATTTACCCAGAGCACTTGGGAACAGGTTTACTAGTTGGGCAGCCTTATAACATGATAAATGAGGGCCATAGGTCTCCTTGAGAGACCCAGTCTGAAATGTTTTGCACTTCACACAGTGCTTTCTTAAAGATATACTATAGGAGTACACATGTATTTTGCAACAATATACATCCATACAGGTCAAACATACTTCGTACTTAGATGCAGCTCGCCTGTACCCAATGATAATTGCAGAAAAAGGGGTGGTAGAGTGAAATACCGTGTTCAGAAACACTGCTGGTATAGTGAGATACAGTTTTGAGGAAACTTGTTTTTTTATGAAACACGTTTTAAAGTATGAGAAATGCTTCAAAATGCAAAAAAAGCTAAAATATAAAACACTTTTTTTAACACCAAATTAAAGGGATAAGAATCCATGATTCAGATAGAGTATGAAATTTTAATCAACTTTCTAATTTACTCATATTATCATTTTTCTTTGTTCTCTTGGTATAGTTATTGAAAAGCAGGAATGTAAGCTTAGGAGCTGGCCCATTTTTGGTTCAGCACCTGGGTAGCGCTTGTTGATTGGTGGCTAAATGTAGAGAGAGTGACCAGCCTTTTTTAAAGGATGTTGCTACATCAGTTTTAAATACAATTAACTGTTATTTGCTGCTTTTCCTGAGAACACTGTGCTTCTAAAGTATATTACATATGATTGTAAAAATGAAGAAAAATTGATAATATGAGTAAAATTGCTGCTTTATCTGAATCACTATAGGAAGAAAATTGGGTTTTGTATCCCTTTACTTGTAAAAAAATGTATAATGAACAATTTTACAGTTTAATGCATATAAATTAGACATCATACACACATGTAATGTGTTCTCATAATACGCTGATCAAATGTATGAAAAATTCATTTACACAATGTGTTATTCTTTTGGAAGTGAAAAGAGTGAATTTCCACACCTGTAAATCGCTATTGTT
This sequence comes from Bombina bombina, assembly GCF_027579735.1. Taxonomy (NCBI): domain Eukaryota; kingdom Metazoa; phylum Chordata; class Amphibia; order Anura; family Bombinatoridae; genus Bombina; species Bombina bombina. The sequence continues at coordinate 568,977,277 of NC_069505.1, read as the reverse complement.
CACACCTGTAAATAATATAACTTGTATTGTAAGAGATGTTCATGCAGAATTGATTGTACTAGTGATTTGCATTTGCATACAGTGTCAGTGGTTGCTTTCTAGTAACTTAACTTTCAGCTCTGGTAACTTGCGCTTGAGCTGGGGGTTCTTTACTTTTAACTTGAAACTGTAATTTACGCTAGAAATCTTGTGCAACATACTGCTCCACTTGTAATCTACGCCAAAGTGGATTCCAAAAATGCTTCTATTCACAATTAAAATGCACACATGTGCGTTCAAAATTTAACCAGTGTTCCTTTTAGTAAAGAAATCATTTATCATAATTATGTTGTAATAAAATGGATATTTCAAATCGATATCACTAAGGGGGCGCACAAGCCGTGTTTAAAAATAATTTCTTATCATAACAAATGTAACTATAGGGCTGAATGATACAATAACCATACCATGAAAAATAAAAAAATAAAGAAATACAAAATTAAATTAGACAAACCACATGATAATGTAATACAAACACTATGTGATAGAACCAAATTAGTTCAAATAACCGTGGCAGGAATTTTGTGTGTGACTGGGGCAGCTGCACTTTTGACCACCAGTATAGATGTCAGTCTGAAGAGTGGGAAAAAATACAAGCGGCGCCTCATAGTGTAACCGTGCTAAAGACAACAATTAATGTGATAAAAGTAATCTCACTCACAGTTTGAAGATGCACCTTTATTGAAATAGATACTGGCAGAGCAGGCTGACACTTGCAGATGTCAAATCCCTGTTGTCACATGGTTGCGACTTGGTCGGGGGGTTACCACCTCCTCTGTCAATCTGTGATCCAGAGTGTGTGAGGATAACCTTCACTGGATCCAGCCAAGATGACGGAATATAAACCAAACTCCACACAGCCTCAATGTGCAAAAATGGGATTCAACAACCAACCAGCAAAATACAATGGGTTAACACCCAATGCACAATTCAAAATAAGTAAAAAAAAAACTTTAATACAACGCGTTTCTCAGCTACACACAGGCTGTTTAATAAGGCATGATGAAACGACCAGTGTGCAGCCGAGAAATGTGTAGCATCATTTGTGCATAGGATGTGCACCTATTTTATTTTGCTGACACGCAAGTGGCATGGTTGTTGAGCCCCATTTTTGCACATTGGGGCTTTGTGGAGTCTGGGCTATACTCCATCCCATCTTGGCTGGATCCAGTGAAAGTTATCCACACACACTCTGGTTCACAGATCGAAAGAGGAGTGTCAAGTTGCAACCACATGACACCAGTGAGCTGACCGTTGCATATGTCACCCCTGCTCTGATAGCGCCTCTGTTCACTTATTGTACATCTTCAAACTGTGAGTGAGATTCCTTTCACCACATTGATTGTTGTCATTAACATTGGTACACTATGAGGCGCCCATTGTATTCTTTCTCTTTTATTATAATTAAATATACTGTAATTTCAAAATATATTTTTAAGTTATGTAGTCTATAAACTTAGATGCAACAATATGGGCTATACAATCTGTCAAATGGTTGTATTATAAAGTATACTATACTCCCAATCTCTTTTTTATGTTATTTAATATGAAAAATTTAGTTATTATTTTCATTTTACTGTCCTATTACAGTTCATATTAGTGTGCCATTGTCTGCTATTTACATAGCTTTTCTACATATAAAAAAAATGTTACTCATATTTTGAGTGTATATAACAGGGTACATTAACTATAGCAAATAACAATAAAGGTAAAGTATTCATTTGTAAACAAATACGCTCCAGCAGGTAAAATGTACCCCTGGGAACACGTTAAAGGGGAGAAAAATTAGAGTGAAATGTCCCTTTAAGCAGGTATCCATACTTGCAGGTTCATTATATTTGTATACTTCTCCTGTTCAATATAAATTAAAATAAATAAATCACATTTTTTTAATTTTATTGGGATACTAATCAATGATCAATATACAATTTTGCTTCTCATAAGACAAAACTTAAATTTTGGACAACAGCTATTTCCTAAAGATGGAGTTGGCAAATCAGACCCATGGTGCCATTTTACATACTGAGGGGTATCTCTGATGCCCCTGAACTTCAGACTATGATCTTCCTTCTGGTTCTTCTCATATATCTCATCACCCTTGGTGAAATATAACCTATTTTTCTGCTTATCTGCTTGGATAATCAATTGCACACACCTATGTATTTCTTTCTAGGAAATTTATCCCTCCTGGACATGTGTTGTACAACTCTCACTCTACAAAAGGTCCCTCTAAACTACATAACAGGGGATAATAGTGTTTCTTTCCCCACTTGTATGACACAGATGTATTTAATTTCATCTTTAATGACTAATGAACTGTTAATAATCACAGGCATGAGTTTTGATCGTTATGTTGCCATCTGTAACCCTTTGCACTATCATATGATCATGAACCGTAGACTTTGTGGTCTGTTGGCGACCAACTGTTGGGTACTTGGATTTATTCATATTATTCCTTACATCATCTTGGTATTACGTTTTACTTGCTATACTACTAATGTAATAAATCACTTTTATTGTGATCTTGTCCCCTTAATTAAGATGTCTTGCAGTGATACCACTGCTATTGAACTTGTCCTTCAGTTTGAGGGTATCATAGTTGCTGTTTTGATCCCTCTTTCTCTAACCTTTATCTCTTACATTCTTATCATTGCTGCCATTTTGAGAATTCGTTCTAGCACCGGGAGACGTAAAGCCTTCTACACGTGTTCCTCACACCTCACAGTTGTCATTCTTCTATACACCACTCTCATCTGCCAATACCTGAAACCAACCTCAATGGACAGCTTGGATTATAACAAGTTGTTTTCTCTTTTTAATGTAGCTGTCGTCCCCATGCTCAATCCCCTGATATACAGCTTAAAAAATAAAGATGTAAAAGCAGCACTGAAACGGGGATTGAAGTTATTATGAGAAAGACACCAATACCAAATTATGCATCTAATAATTGAAGATAAGGAAGAACAGAGGGGCCGCCTCATGTGTAAGTATCGTCAACCAAGTATATAGCTGTAAATCACAATCAGCCAAATGTGTACTCACATGCTCCAAAAGCACACTAATGTGCTGGTAGGTGCAGGCTGCAGATTAACACAGGTGTGACAGCTCACCCACAATTAGAAGCCAATTTATTTGTACTTGAATACTGGAGAGAGTGGAACACAAGGGAAACAAGCACTACATGTGCAAATCAACCAGGATACAGTTGCAATCACTCTGTAAGATTTCCAAATGGGTATCACATTTTAGATGAGCACACCATTGTGCTTATAGGAACGGGCTGGCAGCTTTGTGGAGAGGGTGTGTCAGCTCACCCCCAAAACACCCAGGTAGGCTGTGTATCAAAATTATATAACGGTTCAGCAGGTTGTCTCTCATATATTAGTCAAAGTGGTAGGCAGGTAAGATAATATCCACTAAGTAGAAACAGTTTTTAAAAAAATTACAAAACCGTATTTATTAAAAACATAAAAGTATATAAAATCACTACAATAAGCGTTTAATAAGTGGATAAGCGGTATTGACAATAACCCCCTTATAAATGCAACGCGTTTCTCAGTTCTACAACCATTTCATCAGGCATTATAACCACTCTGCCTTATAACCACTCTCTGACTAAAGAAATCCTCCCCTTAGGGACTCAGGTGTGTTCCCTAATTAATCCTGAACATCTGCAAGCCCTCAGAAAGTTTTTTAACCATTGGTGGTACAAAATATATCTCATATCATTTGTCAAGCTATGTTTCACATATTCTTATTCATAAGGCTCTATGTTTCACATTATCTTTTTTCATAATGCCTGATTTCATACACTATAAGTTTATTCTTCGTTCATACACTTCCGCCCCTTCACTTAGCCAAACAAAACTTATTTCTCTTCTCTCATATCTACTCTTTCCTCAAACCCTAAACGACTCCTCCTCCTTTAGCTCTCTCCTCTACCCACCTGCTCCACCACCCCATCTGTCTTTAGTGCTCAAGACCTGGCAGACTACTTTTTAAACAAAACACATACTCTCCGAAGCAACATCCCAACACCAACCTGCAATACTCCAACAACAGGCCCAATTACTCCCTCTGCCACCCTCTGTAACTTCCATCCAACCACTGAGAATGAAGTTTCTTCGTTACTATCTTCCTCACGCCTCACTACCTGCCCACTCGACCCTATCCCTTCCCATCTTATTCCCTCCCTATCTTCCACCCTCACTCCTGCTCTTACCCACATCTTCAACCTATCTTTCTCTACCGGCTCATTCCCATCTTCTTTCAAACACGCAAAAGTCACTCCCATACTCAAAAAACCCTCCCTCAAACCCTAAATTCTCCTGAATGCTACCGCCCATATCACTGCTTCCACTAACATCAAAACTCCTTGAAAAATTAGTTTACAATCGCCTAACCCACTTCCTGTCCGCCAACTCCTTGCTTGACCCACTGAAATCCGGATTCCGCCCAAAACACTCAACTGATACTGCCCTTACCAAGGTCACAAACGATCTTCTCTCTGCTAAAAATATTGGCCACTACTCTATACTCATCTTACTTGACCTCTCAGCTGCCTTCGACACAGTTGACGACCCCCTCCTCCTACAGACCCTTAGCTCTTTTGGCCTCTGTGACACTGCTCTTCTTGGATCTCACTCCTATCTTTCTCACAGGTCTTTTTCTGTGTCATTTGCCGGCGACTCCTCCTCTCCTATGCCTCTGTCTGTTGGAGTACCTCAAGGATCTGTTCTGGGTCCTCTAGTCTTCTCCATCTATACGTCTTCGCTAGGTAAACTTATCAACAGTTATGGTTTCAAATATCACCTCTATGCTGATGACACCCAGATCTACCTTTCCACCCCTGCTCTCTCTCCCTCTGTCCTCTCTCATGTCAGCAACTGCTTATCTGGTATTTCTTCCTGGATGGCCTGTCACCACCTAAAGATTAACATGTCCAAGACTGAGCTCCTTCTTATCCCCCCCCTCAAGCTCTACGCCGACTTCTGACTTCTCTATCCCTGTTGACGGCATCTACGATTTCCCCATCGCCCCAAGTCTGCTGCCTCGGAGTCACACTTGACTCAAACTTATCCTTCAATCCCCCATATCCAATTGCTTTCTACATCCTGCGCAATCATCTACGCAATATTTCTAAAATTCGCCCTTTTCTGAGCGCTGACACCACAAAGCAAATAATCCACACCTTGTTATCTCCCGACTTGACTACTGCAACAACCTACTCGCTGGCCTTCCTCTTTCCCGCCTTCTCCCCCCTTCAATCTATCCTAAATGCCTCTGCCAGGCTGATCCACCTTTCCGTCGATCTGTATCTGCTGCACCTCTCTGTGAGTCCCTTCATTGGCTCCCCATTCACAGGGCAGAATTAAATTCAAAATTCTCACCCTTACATACAAAACTCTCATCAATGCCGCTCCCCTCTACCTATCCTTCTCTAATACACAAGTATACTCCAGCCCCGTCCACTAAGATCCAACAATGACCTGCTCCTTGCATCCGCAACTATCCCTCCTCTCATGCTAAACTGCAGGACTTCTGTCGTGCAGCACCTACCCTCTGGAACAGTCTCCCTCGTGCTGTCAGGCTTTGCCCTAATCTTTCTTCCTTTTAAATGCTCCCTGAAGACTTTTCTGTTCAGGGAAGCCTACCACCCAACTCAATAATAATTAATTTCACTTACCTAATATTGTCCCTTCATCTAACTCTGTATTAACATCTTTCTCAATCTTGCAGTCCCTCACCTCCTGTTTCCCAACCTCCCTGCCCTTCTAGATTGTAAGTTCCCACGGGAATAGGGGCCCTCAATCCCTCCTGTATGTGTTTGTAAATTTTGTCCTGTCTCCTTACAAGTCTTGTATTGTTTTATTTAAATGAATTGTATCCATGGACAGCGCTGCGGAATATGTTGGCGCTTAATAAATAAAGTATAATAATAAATAATAATGTTTTCCTCCCTCCCCCCTATTTTACTTTTTAGTATATGACATCTCTATTTATATTGAATAAAGCAATTTGTTTGATAGACAATAGAATATAGCCTTCCTTCATATAAAATGATTTCTTTTTGAATGGGACAGTCACGACATAGATCTTTTATCTCTTTCCTATTTATTATGGGATGTTAGCCGCTTCAACCTTATTTCCATATGACATGGGTATCCGGATGTATATACATTCTAAATATACAGACTGTTCATTCTTAAACACAGTGTCTCTAATTAGCCCCCTACCTTGACTATCATCCGCCTGGCTCATGTGAATTCCAATGTAAAGACATTGATCCGTAGCCTGATATAACAAGTGCGATGGCCCTCTATGTTAATATTCACCTACAATGTAAATAGTGCGCCGACACGGTGTACTTCCGTGTTTAGATCACTGCTGAGATCTGATTGGGCCATGTGTTCTGGTTTTGACGTCAAGCGTATATGTTTGCAACATAACCTATCACGGTGTAGAGGTGTGTATGTATTTAAAGCCCCTGTGTGTATTCACGCCCTTATCTGCAACTGATCGCTGTCATCATTGTATTACGGCTATTCCTTGTCATCTCAATAGTGTTTCTATATTAGTTTATCCTAATGTGTATATGAATGCACTTTAGACCCCTTATTAATTACTGTATTCTGTGCAAATGTAAAACTACTACTGACATATATTACTAGGTATGAAACTGCTGCTAATAAAATCCACACTAAAATAACTTTGAGTGTCGTCACTTCCATATAAATGAATGTACGAATAAACATATAGATCAGGGGTGATTCTATTTAAAGTGCATGTAGATGTCATTCCTTCTCATAGGATGCAGTAAAATATGTAAATGTAACAATGTCTCCTATGACTGACAGCAAAATTCGTATTAGAATATGTGAGTGAAACAAATAAACTAAAGTAACCTAATGTGTGTAATAATGACGATAATCGATAAGGCTAAATCTATATGTTTAATATTAACTATATATCAAGTATAATAATAAAATGGTAATAAATATAATATAACTAGCATAAAATATTGTGCTAGCCTCCCAGTGTACATATACATATAACAAAATAGACCATACAAATTATAAACTGTTTGAAATATATATAGAATAGTGATAATGATTACCTCTCAATATAACTAGTGCTACGTGAATACATAATTAATATGTTATGTGGATCTGCCTATAAATCTAATTTATGTGAATTATATGTATAGTGAATAATATATATAAATGACATTGATTAAATGGTGATGGGCAAGTGTATCTGAATTTCAATTTATAGTGAAGTTGATGAATTAATTATAATTTAATCAAAATAATATAATATTGAGCATACCAACAACTATTATAAAGATTCCCAAATGTGAGATTAAATATTTATGGTATTAGGAACAAATAATTGAGTACTAAAGTACATACTAGAGATCGACTATGGGATCTGTTATATGTGAAAGAGTATAAATCTAAAACTATGGGACATATGTTTATTATATAGTGATAGCAAGTATTCTATGTGGTATAGAGTATTATTGTATAGACTGCAGTAATTTGGAATAAGCATTATTTTGGTGAAGATTCATTATATAACATTTTATCTATAAATAGCAAAATATCACCAAATTAAGTATGGTGGTGATAAATGGCAAAATATTCTATCCAAAAGGCTACCAAATCCAAAACTTTGTTGAGGCCAGAGGGAAATACAGATTTAAACCTATATATCCAATATGTTTCCCTCTGGTGTAAACGTGTGTATCTATTACTCCCTACCCTAAGAGGAATATGTTCTAGGGGGGTAATTTTGTACGTATGATGGTGACCATTGTGTTGTACAGTACGGTCTCGATACGCTATGTTTCATGGAGAATTTCTTGATATTCCTCCAATGTTCACTCCACCTGGTGAAGATTCTTCTGCAAGTGCGGCCTAAATATTGAAGGCCGCATTTGCATGTAAGAACATAGATTACGTAGTCTGTGCTGCAATCTATCCTACTCTTTATATTGATGATTTCTCCAGTGGTGTGACACTTGATGGTTGTAAGCCCATGTGTGATATGTTTACACATATAGCATCTACGCTTATTACATCTGTAAGACCCTACTCTTCCTTTTCTAATCATAGAGGGGTTAGGGTTGTGTATGTTATTCTTTTTTGATATTACCATTTTGCTTGGTGCAAGTTTTTGTTTCAAAGTAGGTGCTCTGCAGAAAACTAAACAAGGGGGTTTATTAATATTATTTTTGAGAATGGGATCTTTCAATATTATAGGCCAATGCTTATTCAGAATTTTTCAAATACGTGCATGTTCAGAATTATATTGTTTTATGAATATCGGGTCATTGGTGTATCTTTTGCTTTCTATTTTATTTGTCCCTTCCGCTTTAGGTGTAAGGATTGTTTCCCTGTTCTCATTTCTTGCTTTTGAAAAGCTGTCTTTAATTAATTCAATGGGATAGCCTTTCTCCCAGAATCTTGTTATCAAGTCTTCAGATTGTTGATCGTACAAATCTAATGTGCTACAATTTCTTCTGATTCTTCTGAACTGACTATAGGGGATGTTGGTCTTCCAGCCATTTAGATGGTTACTTGAGAAATGGAGAAAATTATTACTATCCACTTCATTAAAATAGGTGGAAGGCTCAACATCCCCCATGTCAGTTCATTTTAGTTGGACGTCTAGATATTCAATTTGCTCTACTTGTATGTTGTATGTGAAAGAGATACCCATATCATTGGAATTTAGGTTGTTCACAAATAACATAGCCTCTTCCATAGAACCATCCCAGGCAAAAATCAAATCATCTATGTAGCGGCCATAGAATACCAGGTTCGGTGCCCAGTTTGAATCGTAAATATACCTTTCTTCGAAGATGCCCATGAATAAATTGGCGAAACTGGGGGCGAACCTGGTACCCATGGCCGTACCTTTAATCTGCAGATAATATTCATCTAAGAATTGAAAATAATTATGAGACAATATATATTCAATGCATGTTAAAATAAACTTTTGTTATGACAAAGGTAAATAAATGTAATTTTCGAGATGACTACTCACAGCATTAGTACCCAATTTATGGTCAATGTTTAAATATAAAGACCCTACATCGCATGTTAGCCATAGTGATTGATTTCTTCTTTTTACATTTTGTAATTTGTTTAATAAATCTGTAGTGTCTCTAACATAGGAGGGTAGTTTAACCACATATTTCTGTAATAGAAGATCTATGTACTCCGATAATAGGTCGGTAAAGCTGTTTATCCCCGCAATAATGGGTCTCCCCGGAGGTGTAATGTGATTTTTGTGAACTTTCGTAAGGTGGTAGTAAAATGGAATACTGGGGTGGTCAGGTAATAGATATTGTTTCTCTTTTTTGTTCAAAATCCCTTTATCCAAACCATCCAGTATTAGATTTTTAAGAATACCACTGAATATTGGTGTAGGATCCCTTTCAAGTTTTATGTAATAGTGTCACATATGATACGTTTAGCCTCAGTGATATAGTCCAAATAGGTCCCTGTAGGACTATTCCCCCACCTTTATCTGCTTGACGTATCACTAAGTTTTGGTTAGTCATTAACCTCTTAAGGGCTTGTTGCTCATTCGGCCACATTTTTTTTATTATTGTTATTATTATTCCTCCATGTGTTAGTAATATTCTTATGTGAAATTTTGTTCAAATCGTCCAACACTAGTTGTTGGAAAAGGTCAATGTAGGAACATTCCTCTCTAGGTGGATTAAAGGTGGATTGTGGTGCTAATGAGGTATGTACTACTTGTTCAAAAAAGCTATTGGTTAGATCATTAGTTTCAATATACAGAACTTGTGTTAGATTTCTGGGATCCATTTCATCTACCAATATTGGTGTACCATTTAATTTATGTTTCCTTAACTGTTTTGTTGCAAAGTATCTTTGCAGAGATAACGTATAAGTTGAAAATGTTCGGTTGGTTAGGGGGACAATAAGAGAGGCCTCTACTTAGGATCCTAATTTAATCGTTTGAAAGTGTGTGTGATGACAAGTTAAAAATACCCTCTTTTAATTTCTGTAACTTTGCTTCTTTGAGGGTGTGCTCTCTCCCTCTTCTTCCTCGTTTGGAAGACGTCCCATTCAAAAAGAAATAATTTTATATGAAGGAAAGATATATTCTATTGTCTATCAAACAAATTGCTTTATTCAATATAAATAGAGATGTCATATACTAAAAAGTAAAATAGGGGGGAGGGAGGAAACATTTGGCCTTATGAATAAGAATATGTGAAACATAGCTTGACCAAATGATATGAGATATATTTTGTACCACCAATGGTTAAAAAAACTTTCTGAGGGCTTGCAGGTGTTCAGGATTAATTTGGGAACACACCTCACTAAGGGGAGGATTTCTTTAGTCAGAGAGTGGTTATAAGGCAGAGTTAGGAGTAATATGAATTATATGCCTGATGAAATGGTTGTAGAACCGAGAAACACGTTGCATTTATAAGGGGGTTATTGTCAATACCCCTTATCCACTTTTAAATGCTATTGTGTGATTTTATATACTTTGTTTTTAATAAATACGGTTTTTATTTTTTAAAAAAACTGTTTCTACTTAGTGGATATATCTTACCTGCCTACCACTTTGACTAATATATGAGAGACAACCTGCTGGAACCGATATAATTTTGATACACAGCCTACCTGGGTGTTTTGGGGTGAGCTGACACACCTCTCCACAAACTGCCAGCCTGTTCCTATAAGCACAATGGTGTGCTCATCTAAAATTGAGTACCCATTTGGAGATCTTACAGAGTGATTGCAACTGTATCCTGGTTGATATGCACATGTAGTGCGTGTTTCCCTTGTGTTCCACTCTCTCCATATTTCAGTACAAAGAAATTGCTTCTAATTGTGGGTGAGCTGTCACACCTGTGTTAATCCTGCAGCCTGCACCTACCAGCACATTAGTGTGCTTCTGGAGCATGTGAGTACACATTTGGCTTATTTGTGATTTACAGCTATATACTTGTTGACGATACTACACATGAGGCGCCCCCTCTGTTTCTTCCTAATCTTCCATAATAAACCCGGACCTGTCAGGTGAGGAGGAGGCTGACAAGACGGATACCTTTATTGCTCTTTCTTCCTTTTTTTTTGAAAGAGGACTTTTACTCTATATACTCCTATGTCATAAGAATTATTTTATTCTATTGCTGTATGTAGATTAACATATATATATGCCGTATATTTAATATTGTATTGTTTATTCATATCAACATTCTTTTGTTTAAATTGGGAACAACTAGTTTTTGCATTTCCACCTATATTCAGATACAGTTAATTTAAACTAGGACCTTGCATTTCACTTATATATACTGATAACTTGTCACCCCACTAGCGCCCCCTTCCTGTGACCAGGGCACACTTATACTTGCATCTAATAATTGTTTTATATTATTTATTGCTAAATCTTTTATTAATATTTTTCTCATCAGTTATTCTATTGTGTTTAAATCCATTAGAAGCACATTTTTTGGAAATCAGTAGCCTGCCTGAAATCTAGAATATCTGGATTTTCTAGTTTAAAATGGTGTATTAGATAAATTGTGAGAAAACTGAAATGTCATCCATATAAGATATGATTTATTTATAAGGAAATTCATTTGTTCAAATTGTAAAAATGTAACTTCTGAAAAGCTTTATTTCATTCATCCTCCAAAGTTTGAAATCTACTAATGAAATGACCTTCAAAATTCCCTGCCTAAACAGTTTATCTAGATAACAGATCCTCCTTTGGTGAGGGAGACAGGAAGTCCAACAGGTAAATGTGAAAATTAGTTCATTCTGTAATCAGAGTACACTACCTCTGATGACAGGAATGAACTGATTTTCACACTTGTGTATATAAACAAGAAAGCAACACACTGTGATCCTGGAAACTCTTGAATACACAATTCTGTCTGGAGGAAATTACTAACATATATAAGTATATAAAATTGTGATTTTACATGAAATTAACTTGTTTATATAATATTCATGTAGTTAATATAGTGCACATCAGTACTGTATAAATGTACCAGTATGTAAGTTTAGGATAACCATCTGATGCCCAGCACATGATAACTTGTATGTGTAATACGTGTATTTATAATGGTTCCTGAGCCAATATGCTTAAAGGGACCACATCAAATCATTTTTTTATTTCATGATTCAGATAGAGCATGCAATTTTAAACCAACTTACCTAATTTACTCCTATCAATTTTCTTCGTTCTCTTGGTATCTTTATTTGAAAAGTAGGAATGAAAGCTAAGGTTCAGCACCTGGGTAGCGCTTGCTGATTGGTGGCTAATGTAACCACCAATCAGCATGTACTATCCAGGGTGCTGGACCAGATATGGGCCAACTCCTCAAATTTCACTCAAGATTTTTCAAAGAAACATACCAGGAGAAGGAAGAAAAATTGATAAAATGGGGCCGATTTAACAAGGGCCGAATGGCCCCTAATCCTCCTGTTTCAGTGCAAGCCTTCAGAAGCAGCGGCCTTATGATACGATTGGGTTGACTGACACCCCCTGCTAGTGCGCCGCGAATCTGCAGGGGGCGGCATTGCATAAGCAGTTTCCAGAACTGCTTGTGCAATGTTAAATGCTGACAACGTATGCTGTCGCATTCAGCGATGTCAGGCAGTCATGATCCGCTACAGCGATCATGTCCTGGTCAGACAAATGATAAATCGGCCCCCAAGAGTAAATTAGAAAGTTGCTTAAAATTGCATGCTCTATTCAAATCATAAAAGAAAAAATTTGGGTTTAGTATCTCTTTAACATAAGATGGTTGACAAATTGTGTTTAGAATAAATTATGTTTGTTAGATGTATTTAATGTACAAATATATAAGCATGATACTACATAGGGGAGTATAGATACTGAAAAACTAATACACACCTATGGGAAATTAATTATATTATTATTATATAACATTAGAAATAAAAAAAAAATACACTTAAATATCATTAAGGAATGTGTGTAAAATAACACAATGGGCTCTATTTAACAAGCTTCATATGTAGCTTGATGGCCCGTGTTTCTGGCGAGTCTTTAGACTCGCCAGAAACAGCAGTTATGAAGCAGCGGTCACAAAGACTCTGCTCTGAGCAGGCGGACACACATCGCCACAATACAACCCGATCGAGTATGATCGGGTTGATTGACACCCCCCTGCTGGCGGCCCATTGGCCGCGAGTCTGCAGGTGGCGGCGTTGCACCAGCAGCTCTTGTGAGCTGCTGGTGCAATGCTGAATATGGCGAGCGTATTGCTCGCCGTATTCAGCAAGGTCTGGCGGACCTGATCGGCAGTGTCGGATTCAGGTCTGCCAGACCTTGATAAATATGCCCCAATAGCTCTATATCAGGGAGTCACTAAACCTTACATTTATATATATATATATATATATATATATATATATATATATACAGTATATAAAAGCAAAAGAAGAGTGTACTCACCAGGACTTTTTAAAGATTTATTTCCTAATATGTGAATGTTTTTCGGGGTCTGAGTAAGGGGCTAAACCCCCGAAAACGTTCACATATTGGGAAATCTTTAAAAAGTCCTGGTGAGTGCACTCTTCTTTGCTTCTACAATTTTGTCCTTCTGTATCCCAGGCATTTGTGACCTGTTATCTGGAGTGCTTGCTTTCTCTAACATTTTATATATATATATATATATATATATATATATATATATATATATATAGTTACCACAGTTCTCCACTTATACTTACATGGATATATATATGTATATGATATAACTATAAAAGTATGTCAAATATAAAGCAAATAATACCATAAAAAATGTACCGATTAACAACTATAAACATAATATAACCATTGCCAGTAGTAATTATAATTTCTTATCTAACCATTTATAAATATAGCTCCTAAATACATCCCTGGGGAAATAATCATAAATAGGAAATTGTATGGGGAAAAAATATATATATATATATAAATGTATATATATAAATATAGATAGCCAAGTAGAGCTCACTCACACCTTCAATTCAGCGGCCAGGGTGCCAACAGGCTATGGAAGTACAAGTCAGAGAAATGCGGCACTCGCTGTTCCTTTTAATCCAGTGTATTTATTAGTGTAACATATTGGGGACACCCTCACCTTCCTCAGACCTGATATATATATATATATATATATATATATATATATATATATATATATATATATTCAAAGGTGAAAAAATTTCTTTCTTTTATTAGGATATAACATAGGGATACTTAAAAACATCAACGTTTCGGGACCTACATGGTCCTTAGTCATGCATAGTTAAAAACAACTGAACATACACTTTAAAAAGGGTATCTGAACAAATCAGGATTACAGGACTTATTGTTAATTGGATTAACTATTCATATTAAATAGTGACCTCTAGTGGTACTAGAAACATAACCCACAAAATCTATAAAAACAAGATACAAATCATGATTTTCTATTCAGACCATAAGGGTGTAATGTATTTAAATGTTTAATCCACCAGAACTTCCTTTTGTTTCAATTTTAATTCCCTGTTGCCCCCTCTCCTGTGTATGGGAATGTGATCAATTACTTGAAATCGGAGCTGACTAACTGTATGACCCATCCTGTGTGAAGTGTGCAGAAACTGGTAAAGACATGTCCTTTGATTTAATAGATGTTTTGTGTTGGCTAAATCTATCCCTGGCAGCTTGGTGGTCTCACCAATATAACATAATCCACATGTGCATTTGAGGAGGTAAATTACATAATCTGGAATCTGTGATAGTATAAAAACAAACACACAGAAGGGGCGCCTCCTAGTGTAATAAAGTACAGATGGTGTACAAATATGTGATAACAGATGTTCAAGGGTACTCACAAGTGTGGCAGCACTCACTCGTGGCTTAGTAGTGCATACTGAATCTCACAGTGTCCCAGCACACTGTTCTTTTCCCACAAGTCTCAGGTCTAGGCTGTAGTCTCCAACCGCAAACAAACATGGACAACAGGCTCTCAGTTAAGTGATAAGTTTTAAAATCACTTTTATTAAACAATGGTCTTTAAAAGTACAGTGTATACATATATCATTATCATATCACAGTGTATACATATATCATATAGGCATGCCTGTTGAAACAGCAAGCTAGCTAAGCAACTAGTTGCATTTTAATACACAGTTGATATATGTATACACTGTGCTTTTTAAAGACCATTGTTTTAAATAAAAGTGATTTTAAAACTTATCACTTGGACTGAGAGCCTGTCCATGTTTGTTTGTGGTTGAGACTACAGCCTAGACTGAGACCTTGTGGGAAAAGAACAGTGAGCTGGGACACTGTGAGATTCCAGTATGCACTACTAAGCACGAGTGAGTGCTGCCACACTTGTGAAGTACCTGAACATCTGTTATCACATATTTGTACACCATCTGTACTTTATTACACTAGGAGGGCGCCCTTCTGTGTGTTTGTTTTATACCATCACAGATTCCAGATTAACCACTTCTATTGGGAGAGGAGCTGCCGTGAATTCAAGAATAAAAGACCATTGGAAGCAAGGTCCCAAATGGACAACACTTTTTTCAGTGATTGATTCACCTATGGACTGATAAGTTATATCATTTTGGTATATTTTATTCACACTATATACACTATATATTTTTGTTGTATTTTGTAATCTGTTTGACATTATAGGAGTGATCTAGCACTATATATATTTTTGTGTATATTAGCTCCCTCTTGAGTGGTGACAGAGTTATTGCCATCAGGGGGTTGGTTAAATTACATAATCTGTTTGGCATGTATAAGGGCCATTAATGGTTAGTTGTTTCTTTTATCATTTTGGGCTAAAAATTTCTCTTTAATGATGGAGTTGCATTGAGCATAGTGTAAAGCATGGATAACAGCCCTTATTAGGGGTAGTTAGATAATTAATGCTTGATGGTTTAGTGGGTACCAACATCTGCTTTCACCATATTATCCCTAATTTTACCCGTCGATACGATGGCATAGGGGGCAATTTAAAGGATTCCACTTCTGGATTGTATTTGATAAGAGGTGCCAGTGTTTTCTCACTATTCGGAAGATATCTTTACTTCTGTCACTATACTCTGTAGCAAACACCAGATCTATTGGGTGTCTTTCTTACTCTTAACCTTCTTCCTATCAAGATCCTCAATGCTGTTTACAATGATCTCTTTAGGGTAGCCTCTGACGAAGCGTATAAGTGAAACGCGACCTGCGTCAGGGGCTTCGTGTTTATTTAACTGCATCTCTGTTAATTTCAGACTATCTACCAATTGATATTTTTTATTTGTTGTTTGTAACATTTGTTGTAACATTTGGGGCATATTGTGGGAAGGATGGGGAAGGGATATATAGTATATTTAGTGTAAAAAAATGGCTTATCTACCCTAGATATAGGGCAATACAGGACACAGTTTCCTAATATAGAGGGCTCTTATATTTACCTAATATTGTTGATTTTTCCCTCCTCCTCCTCATATGTGATAGACAACCAAAAATCAGCAGCATTGAAGTACTTTTACAAGTCACAGTTACGGAGTTGTGTTTTTAACTATTTTTCTGGCACGCTAGATACAACTTCTATTTCTGCTGCCTTTTTTAACTATAACTAGTAAAAGTTAAATTTTAAGTTGAAAAATATATACTTTATGTGTAGAAAAAGCATACTTTTCCCTATTCTCTAATAGAGTTTTTTTCCTTCACTTTAGTTGATATATTCACTTTATTGCGGTGGTCCGGAAACGAAACCCGCAATATCTCCAAGGTATACCTGTATTTGGTAAACTAAATTAACATTTTGGCCTGAAGGATACACTCACATAGGCTCAACAGACAAAGAAACCTTTTTCCTGAATATGCCTGTACCTGGTAACGTATAATAGCAATTTAATATTGTAATAGCTGTTATAGTTAAAATTCCTTTAAAGCAGTATTGAAATATCTGAAGAATTATTGTGAGTAAAAGTGTGTTCTATATTTATAATTTAAAAATCTCATATATGATTGTCTTCAGATAGTAATCATATTTGCATGAGAAAATGTAATATTAAAGAAAAGGGGTTTTGGATTAAATACTTATAAATTGATTTTAAATTATTATAAGATTATTTATAAACGGTATTTAAAGTTTATCCATATTGTATTCATTGCGTTGTATTCATTGGTTTATATTTTCCTAGAGCTTTACTAAAAGTAATTAGTAACGTCCTGCTTATAAGTATATTTTATATACCAGCTTGATATTTTACATGTGACAATCGTTAGGAAACTTATCCATAGATACTAAAGTCTGTTGTTAACTATATTACTGAAGCATTTTAATTATTATAGAAGTGGTTCTAAGATTATACTTATAAGGACAGTCTATCCAGAATTGTTATTGTTTAAAATGATAGATTTTCCCTTTATTACCCATTCCCGAGTATTGCATAACCAACACAGTTATATTAATATACTTTTTTACCTCAGTGATTACCTTGTATATAAGCCCTTTGGAAACTGCCCACTTATTTCAGTTCTTTTGATAGACTAATGGGCATGGTAACAATGTTATTTATATGGCACACATGAACTAACTGCCTCTAGCTGTGAAAAACTCAAATGCATTGAAAAAAGTGGACGGCCTTCAAGGGCTTAGAAATTAGCATATGAACCTACCTAGGTTTAGCTTTCAACCAAAGAATACCAAGAGAACAAAGCAAATTTGATGCTAAAAGTGAATTGGAAAGTTTTTTAAAACTTGTTGGATAGTTGGTGAACTGAACTTGCATAAGACTATTTGTTTAGATAGTTAAATGTACTTCCTGTGAACACTAAGTATCTGTTGAATTTTAGTTAAGATTTTGATCCTAATATTTGGCACATTTCATTAACAAACGTTGCCAATAAGCAGTATTGTGTATTTGGTTAATGCTACTGGCTTATTCTGATTGTTCTAGTAAATCTACTGTGATATTTGACATTGAATTCATTTTGGTCAAAATGTAGTTTTCCGATAATATTATGTCCATAACCAAAGGATAACAGACAATTTAATTGAATATTAATTAAAAAAAAATTTCTAAAGCTTGTTTTATATTTTAATTTTGTAATAAATCTATTATATATTTGATCATAATTGATACCCTACTGTAGTTGCCTGCATAAATATGTTGTTTGTGTTCTTAATATTATACCTGTCAGAATTTATTTTTAATTGGGATGAAATATTAATCATTAACAATAATTTTTATTATAACTAATTTTTAATATTTATAAAGATCTCAACAAGTGAACAGAAATTTTTGAAGGCATCAAAATAAAGTTAAGCAGGTCGATAGGAAAAAGAGTCTTGTATTATTGTACAATCATTTTTCGTCACTTAAGAGGGAAAGCTAAATCAAAATTCAACTTTCATGATTCAGATAGAGCAGAACAATTATAAACATCTTTTCATTTAAGTCTATTAGCAAAATGTTCTCTTAGGTGTGCCCAGCAGATTTTGTTAGTTTGTACACTCAGGGAGTTTTTAAAATGACAAAATACATGATAAGAAAGGAAATATCATTAAAATGAAAATAATATCTAACAAAAACAGCATTTTAAATTTGAACATTCTGATGATTTTGTTTTATTTGTAAACGATTCATAGTTTAAAAGTGTGATTTGTTTAATTTTCAACATTTTAATGAAAGAGGGAAATGTGAACTGAGCATGTGCAGGTTAAAAAATAAACCCATGCAAAAATCCATCACATGCCATGTTAAAATTGCCAAAGTATGGTCATGAATTTAATATTTTTTAAAATATTATGTAAAACATGGTGCAAAAGTATTTACAAACAGATTATAGTTTGAATTTTGAACTTCAATCAGGCATAAAATCCTTATGGATCACAGCAGAATAACATAATCAATAATGCATAAAAAAGACAACGTAAAAGCACTTAGTTTAGAATTTCAAATAAGAAGTAGATTTCTTTCTGACAAATGCCAAACACCTAGATAACGAGTTTGGCTTTATGAGTGAAAAAGCAGCGTTATTGCCCATAACGCTTCATTTTCCCTAACGCTGCTATACAAGTCTTTGTCCGGTATAAGGTGTACTGCAGACCTTTCAGCCAGTCATGCAACGTCAGTACCACACTTTTGAAAATGTCCTTTTTCAATGGGGACTCCCATATTGCCGTATTACGAGTTTGCCTGGGAGGCTAAAAAGTGAGTGGTACACCCTATACCCGACAAGATTCTACCGCCATCTGAAAGTCAGTAGTTTATGAGTTTTTATGTTACAAAGCTGTAACATAAAACTCATAACTAAAGTGTTACAAAGTACACTAACCCCAATAAACTACCTAATTAAACCCCTAAACTGAGGGCCCTCCCGCATCACAAACACTATAATATACTTATTAACCCCTAATCTGCTGCTCCGACATCGCCGCCACTATTAAAATGTATTAATTCCTATTCCTCCTCTCCAGAAACATCGTTGCCACTATAGTAAACCTATTAACCCCTAAACCTGCCGCCCTCCCGCATCGAATCCCTATTTAAATATTATTAACCCCTAATCTGCCATCCGCACATACCACCCGCTATAAATAAACCTATAACCCCTGCCCTAAACCGCAAGCCCTCACAACAAAATATACTTAAATAAACTATTAACCTCTAAACCTAACGACCCCCTAACTTTATATTAAAATTACAAATTCCCTATCATAAATTAAACTAAAACTTACCTGTCAAATTACAAAAATTAATTTTAAACTAACATTAAACTAATATAATTAAGAAACTACAATTAAACTAACTACCAATTAAAAAAAACTAAACTACACATTAAAAAAATCCTAACACCTACTCTAATAATTACAAAGTAACTAAATTAAAAAAAATTTAAAAGGAAAAAAAATTACGAAAAGTAAGAAACAAATTATCAAAAATAAAATGAATCTTTGCCCCATCTGTTTTCCCTTTTGGAGAAAATTTGCCTTAGATAGCTATTACAAGCTATATGTTCTTAAACGGAAGCTTATGCAATAAACATTTGGACGAGACCCTCAACACACTAAAAAACACATACAAGTTTTTTGTGGTCCACATCACATGTCAAGCATCTTGGTGTCTACCTATCCCATAATATATCGGCAATGATTGATTTAAATGTTGCCCCCTTGTTATCAAACATCGAGAAAATCTACTGAAACATGGAATGGTCCCTCATTGTCGTGCTGGGACGGATAGCAGCTTTCAAAATGAGCCTTCTCCCGAAACTCACTTATTTGTTTCGCTCTTTACCCATTCCCATTCCTAGATCTACAATCTACAAATAGCAACAATTGTGCAATAGATTCATATGGCGCAATAAGGTCCCAGGAGACTACTACTAGCATTTTGTCACAGCCCTGGTTGGCTGTGGGGGCGGCTGCCCCCAATATTTTGAAATATCATGAAGCTGCCAGACTATCCCACGTAACTCAATGGGGTTCGACTTTGAAAAGTCGGTGGGCTGAGATTGAACAGGCATCTCTCCCGGTAGGGTATGCTCTGAGAGATCTGCTGTGGATTCCCAGAACACTCAAGGCCACCTGCACTTTTTGTCAACCCTATTATAAAATCGAGCCTAAAATTTTGGGATAAGATTCGTAACCTTCCCACTATTGCACCCCACCCCTCGCTGTCACACTCACTGAGAGGATTGTTATTGTCTATACCTGACACTCACCCTAATCTTTGGTTTGCTTTGGGTTTAACCAGCAGATCTCTATATAGGAGATAAATTACTCACTTTCCAAGGCTTCCTCCGGAGGTTTAAATCCACCTCCTCTCTTACATTTCGAGTTCTGAGACTGCGTAGCCTCCTCACATCGTGGGGCTTTGATAAAGGTCCTCTGAGGACCAAAACTGTCTGGGAGATAAGATGGGATTTTCCGTCTCCCCTACCAGACTCTTATCCCTCTCATATCTTGTACTCATGAATCCTCTGGGGATTTCTATAAATCCCCCCCAAGTAAGACACTGGGAATTCTCCCTAGCGTTTCGCATGAACCACAACAATGCGGTTACGGCCCAACTCACCAAAAAAGCTATACACTGTACAACTTTGTACGAGCTATTTCTTAAGGTTTTGCTTCAATGGCATATGACGCCTATCCGCCTATTAAAATCTCACCCACTAACTCCCCTAAGTGTTGGAGGGGGTGTGAGGCTTTGGGGACCCCCCAACATATTTGGTGGTCATGTCCACAGATCCAACTGCTCTGGCAAAAGGCAATCCAATATTGTTCTCAGAAATTGTTTTTGTATCTACCTATTCTTAGCCGTTAAAACTAGCTATAGCCCAGATGTTGGCTGCAGCGTGTTTCACCTTCTTGGGTACAGGTGGTTGACATCTTAAAATTTGTTAAGAAAATGGAATCTTATGTCTCCCACATTCATGGGTCAGAAGACCTCCAGATCAAAATCTGGGCATTTGGCCTAGAATAACTCTTACTGCAAACCCTACAGGAAACTCATAGTTCCTAGATACTGTACTACCCTAATACTGTATGAACACCTCAGCCCATTCCCACTCCTATCCCCTTCCCTAGA
This sequence comes from Bombina bombina, assembly GCF_027579735.1. Classification (NCBI taxonomy): domain Eukaryota; kingdom Metazoa; phylum Chordata; class Amphibia; order Anura; family Bombinatoridae; genus Bombina; species Bombina bombina. Next base: position 568,955,636 of record NC_069505.1, on the reverse strand, counting down.
ATGAATCTGATCCCCTGTTGTCTCCCCCCTCCTTTTTCCCCCCTACCCATCCCCCCCCTTTTTTTTTTTCTTTCTCCTCTTTCTTCCCCCCCTACTTGACAGCTTGGCACAGTCCATACGCGGTTCAACTAATATTTTTGATTATAATTTACCATGGTTTAAATTATGATGTTGGTAAGAACAGCTATGATATGACCTTTTGTATTACGCAGAGAATGCTGATCTACTTGGACAATTAGCAATGTGTCTGTCTCTCCACAGAATTTAGCCTATAGCACTCCCATCTGGAGAGGTGGGGGTTGAACTGAAAGCCCACAGACAATGGACTCTAGCACCCAGCATTCTATCTTGTTTCTCTTTTCATGTGTATCTGTTTTACAAATTGTAATGTCCTGAAAGTACTGTATTATGTACTGCCGTTATTGATATATTTGCTTTTGTTGTTCTTCTGCTCATTGATTTGAATAATAAAAAAAATTATTTAAAAAAAAAATATAAAAAAAAATAAAAACGAATTACATCTAATCTAATAGCCCTATCAAAATAAAAAGCCCTCCACAATAAAAAAAAGCCTAGCCTACAATAAACTACCAATAGCCCTTAAAGGAGCCTTTTGTGGTTCATTGCAGCAATGATATCAGCTCTTTTACCTGTAAAAAAATACAAACATCCCCCTCAACATTAAAACCCACCACCCACCTAACCAACCCCTCCAAATAAAATAACTATCTAAAATAACCTAAGCTAACCATTGCCCTGAAAAGGGCATTTGTATGGGCATTGCCCATAAAAAGGGCATTTAGCTCTTTTGCCATTCCCTGAAAAGCGCAATCAACTTTTTATGAAAAGTCCAAACCCTAAGCTAAAATAAAAACCCACCCAAAAAACCCTTAAAAAAGTTAACACTAACCTCCGACGATCCACTTACAGTTATTGAAGTCCTGCTTGAATGGATCCATCCAACTGGCCTCATCCAGGAAGCAAGAAGTCTTCAACCAGGTGGCCTCTTTGATCTTCATCCAGCCGGTAAAGTCTTCATCCAGGCGGCAAGAAGTCTTCATCCAGACGGCATCTCTATGTTATCCATCTGCCGTGGAGCGGGTCCATCCTGAAGACATCTGGCGCGGAGCATCCTCTTCATACGGTCTCTGCTGTACACTGGAACTTCAATGCAAGTGACGCCATCAAAGATGGCGTCCCTTGCATTCCTATTGGCTGAAAGATTTCTATCAGCCAATAGGAATTAAAGCTGCTAAAATCCTATTGGCTGTTCCAATCAGCCAATAGGATTGAGCTCTCATCCTATTGGCTGTTCCAATCAGCTAATAGGATTAAACTCTCATTCTATTGGCTGATTGGAACAGCCAATAGGATGAGAGCTCAATCCTATTGGCTGATTGGAACAGCCAATAGGATTTTAGCAGCTTTAATTCCTATTGGCTGATAGAAATCTTTTAGCCAATAGGAATGCAAGGATGCCATTTTTGATGGAGTCACTTGCATTGAAGTTCCAGTGTATGGTGGAGACTGTATGAAGAGGATGCTCCGTGCCGGATATCTTCAGGATGGACCCGCTCCACGCCGTCTGGATGAAGATAGAAGATGCCATCTGGATGAAGATTTCTTGCCGCCTGGATGAGGACTTCGATGGCTAGATGGATCCTTCAAGCGGGACTTCAATAACTGTAAGGGGATCATCGGGGGTTAGTGTTAGTTTTTTTTAAGGGTTAGTCTACCTAGTTAAAATAAATACAAACTTAGCTGTGAAATAAAAATAATACCTAAGCAAGCTACAATATAACTGTCAGTTATGTTGTAGCTAGCTTAGATTTTATTTCACAGGTAAGTATGTATTTAGTTTAAAATAGTTATTATTTATTTAATAATTGTAACTTTAATTTAGCTGTTTTTAAATTATGTTAAAGTTAGGGGGTGTTAGTCTTAGGGTTATGTTAGGGTTAGGGTTTAATATATTTATTTAGTGGTATTTAGTGGTAGTGATGTGGGAGGCCAGAGGTTTAGGGGTTAATAGTATTATGTAGGGGACGGCGATGTTAGGGGCAGCAGATTAGGAGTTAATAGTATTATGTAGGGGGCGGCAATGTTAGGGGCAGCAGATTAGGAATTAATAGTATTATGTAGGGGGCGGCGATGTTAGGGGCAGCAGATTAGGAGTTAATAGTATTATGTAGGGGCGGCGATGCTAGGGGCAGCAGATTAGGGTTAATTGTATTATGTAGTGGGCGGCGATGTTAGTGGCAGCAGATTAGGGGTTAATAACTGTATATAAGTGGTGGCAATGTTAGGGGCAGCTTTTTTCGGTGCGGTATGGAGCTAAATGCCATCATATCGCCCGCACAAGCCTGCTTTTTTTTTTAACTCGAAATACCAGTGCTATAGGGGGTTGAAATAAAGCTGCTTTTGTGGCGGTCGTTAAAAACCCTATAGCGCTCAAAACTCGTAATCTAGCTGAAAGTTAGTTACATTTTCCTATCTAATGCATCATGTGACAGCTATCAGCCAATCACAAAATGCATTTATGCATATCCTTTGAATCCTGCACATGCTCTGTGGGAGCTGATGCCTCAAAAAGTCTTAATATAAAAAGATTGTGCTAGTGGGAATTTCAGAGAAAAACTTGCATAAAATAGAGCCTTGTTTTTTTAACTTACCTGTTAAAACATTATACATTTTTAGTAGACAACCCAAGGTATTGGTCTAGGCCAATTTTGGTATATTTCATGCCACTGTTTCGCTGACAAATGCAATCATAGAAAAAAAAATTGTTAACTTTTTCACTGAAATGATTTACATACCGCTGGTGCAGTTATAACAAAAATGGATGTAAAAACTTCTCTGGAGTGCCCTTTGTTCAGAAAAACATGTCTTTGCCATTGCTTTTCGGGAATTAGAAGGATTAGACGGGGATTAGAAATGCATGGCTTTTACGTAATTAGAAGGCCACTAATTGCATCTTTAGCACCATACTTCTAAAATTCCTGTCAGTGAAGGGGTTAATTATTTAGCTGGCAAGAGTTATAGTATTTTAATGTAAGGATTACCCTCCCACCTGACACCTCCCACCTCCCTGATCCCTGACAAACAGCTCTTTCCCCACCACCCATACTCCTCACCACTATCTTAGGTACTGGCAGAAAGTCTACCAGTATTAAGTTTTAGGGCTTTTTTATTTTTTTGAATAAATTCATTTTATATATTTATTTTCTGCAGTGTAGGATCCTCCCCTTACCATCCCACCTCCCCATTCCTAATTGTGTTGGCCATCTTAGGTAATGGGCAGCAATCTGCCAGTAAATCCCAAAATATTTCACAGCACCAGGAATGTACATACGCTTTTATTAGAAAATAAGGGTCACCAGATATTACAAGCGATGTTTCGTGTTAACAACCCTTAATAATGCAATGTAAATCACCAGTTGTGAGTGCTTTAAAATAAACCTTTATATACTAACAAGTAATCACCATTACCAAACCATATGTCTCTTATACTAATAATAACATACTTACATAGTGACATCTAGTGGTCAATAATTAACTTATCAATAGGTTACATATAAAAACAAATAAGAATGCTCTATTACAACACAGTGTATCAACATTATATCGAAAGGTTAAGCATGCACTTAATTACATTACTCTTGATTAATTATTACAAAAAACACTGACATATCTCCTCTCTTTGTTGAGACCTTTAGGGATCATAGTGTCCAATTTACTAATCCAAAATACTTCTCTTTTTTTTTAATAATATTTTCCAATTACCACCCCCTCCTGGGTTTTTTGACACTATCTATGATCTGCCAACACAGTTGGCTGATAGAGTGACCTACCTCCAGTAAATGTGAGGACACAGGGGTATCCCTATTATTGCATCTTATATTGAACCGATGTTCATTAATCCTATTGCGTACCCTTCGTGTCATTTCCCCTTTATACATTTTTGAACAGGGGAAACAAGACGTATGGGAACGCTTAACTCAACACGAAATATGTTGGGATTGTGCAAGAGTGGGTTTTTGCTCTATTGACTTCTATAGGGGGAATACATGAATACGCACACAATATTGTAGATTACCTTTTTGTGCTCTACTAGGGTTAGCGTGCAAACTAAAATAGTTTTAATTTCAACTCATAATATGAGCACCACCTGACGCACAAAAAAGCCTTAATTTTTTATAGAAATTCCTTTTTCAACATTGCATACTCTACTGAATCATAAAAGTTTAGTTTTGTTGTTACTATCCATTTAATCCCTTGACCCAATATAATGTATATATAGGTCATGCAGTACGAAGCCAATTTTACCACATGCGTATGTCCTTTACCAAATGAGTGCAGATTGCCATATCATTACAGACAGTGACCATGTCTCTGTCACTGTCTGTAAGGATCTCCTTCAGTTCTGGTGGTGAGGTGTGGGAGGTACAGAAGTGAATCAGGTGGGCGAAACCAGAAGGGGGAGGGAGAGTAAGGGAGTATGTAGGGGACCTACTCTACAGAAAATAAAGTTTAGAAGGAATAGGGAGGGAAGGGACGCTACACTACAGAAAAATGGGGAATCGGGTGGTTGATTGCAGGAGGGGGGGACCCCTACACTACATAATAAGATAATTAATTCAATTAAATTAAATTGATACCTAAACTGGGGTACTGGCAGACAGCTACAGCCACCAATAGACACAGCACCTCACCACTTTATCCTGTGTATGTAAGGAAGGGGTTACTGCAGACACCCCAAAGTATGCAAATCCAAAATATTCAACAGCAACAGGAATATAGAGCGTTCGCATTGCACCTAACTTGTAATACCAGCACACATTACCATGCTCTGATATTCCTGAGTGGAGTGCAAATATTGCGCTTGCATTAGCACCAATTTTGTGTGATCCACTCCGTAATCTAGTCCACAATTTTTTACAAGTTTCAAATCTAGTTTTATTATCAAATTTGCTTCTTTCTCTTGTTATCCTTTGCTGGAAGGAGCAGCATTGCACTAGGCGCAGCTAGCTTGACAAACCTAGTTAGTAAATCACAAGAGACAAATGTATGCAGGCACCAATCAGCAGCTAGCTCCCACTATTGTAGAATATGTGCATATTTATTTTTAACAAGGGATACCAAGGAACCAAAGCACATTTGAAGATAAAAATGACTGCTCTATCTGATTATTTTAAGTTTAATTTGGACTTTCCTATCCCTTTAACTTTAATTTATTTAGCAAGGAGGTGTACTGGTTTGTATCTGTTTGGTGACATTGCTTCAGGGCTACTGTAAGTATATATAACCATACTGACTCCATTTTGTTTCAGCACCATTTTAGCTTAGTTTATTATAATGTAGTTTATTACGCTGTGGAAGAAATATGCTGATGTGAGTTCCTTGAAAAAATGTTTTACCTCAAGAATGTGTCATGTGTCCTTGCTATTTCCTTGGCCGAATGCCCAGATACACTTTTATCTATACTTCACTGTGTCTTAGTCTACTTGTTTGTTTTTACTGTGGTGCTTTCTTTTTAGTTATTCTATGTAAAATGGTCAGACTATACAACGTCACTGTATAGCCATGTACAATGTAACCATTTTACCTTTATAAGCACAGCCCTGCTAAAAATAAACAGAGAAGACTTAGACTATATTCTGTGTGCGTGTCTTATTTTGTTCTCCAAGGCCTAGTATTGTGAATACTCAAATTCAGGTAATAAGTGTAGAACTATTGACTAAATTGGATCATTGGTATCCCAGCCTTGAGAGGACCCTCTAACAATTCTGGTTGTCCCTCTAAGCAGGTTAAAATCCTGACATAAAATTGAGTTAAAGTCCCTCTGTATTTAATGGTAAAGTCCCACATGCATACATTACATTAACATATATATATATATATAATATATATATATATATATATATATATTATATATATATATATATATATATATAAAACTTTCATGTAGAGAAGAGGCAACACACAGGACTTAATTATCCACATTTTTAGTCACAATTCATTAATTCAGTCAACGTTTTCGGTCCTCGTAGGGACCTTGTCAAGACTGTTCTCTGCTATAGGCTACGAAGTGCTATCAGTGGTTACAGTATATATATATATATATATAATATATATAGAGCTATCACTGGGAGCTGAGTGTTCACTGAATGATGCTTATTTGTATTGCATATTATATTGCATTGTGTTGTAGTGTAATCGTGCTGTATATACAAGTATTTTTGCTGTGTGAATGTAGAGGAAATGTGAAAAGAGAGATTTTTGTAAAGTGTTCTTGAGAAGCTGTGCAGCAAATCAGAATGTTTAGGTACAGACTCACAGACCTTAATTTCCTGACAGAGAATAATTTTTATTGAGACAATCACTGATAGAATAGATTCTTTAAATTAACTCTTGTGGAACTAATTCCTGACTCCTGTTCATAATTCATAATTTCTGACTTCCTGTAAATAATGTTGTAAAGGATGTAAAGTAAAGGGCCGCTCCAGCACCATGAACAGGCTGCACTCCTAACTGCACACTTGCAAATCAGCCCACAGGCCATGCCCCATACTGTTCTAACCAACTGCCATGAATCTTTTACAATTCAATTACGTGCCCCCATACAGCAATAAGCTGCAACAGCTTTCCCCCTAGGCATAAGCCAACAAGTAAATTAAAAAGGGAAAATACCCCTAACTACTTTGAGACAGCAGAGACCACCTGGGAAACATCGTGAATATCCACATAAACCTCAAAATCATGGCAGAAACTGCAATTACAAACAAAATGAAGTAAATAAACTCCTTTTATTTTCTCCATCCTCACATAGGGATAACCAGAAACTATATACTAACAGCACAGGCTCTCTAACCAACTTTAAAAGCCTAAAACAACGAGCACCTCTAACTGTTATACAAACACATACTGGAACAAATGAATAACCACTTAATTTAAGGGAAATTAACTCTACAGCCTCACAAAGCTATTGAGGCCCTCACAAGAAACATCAACATCGCTATTCAGCCTCTAAGAGACAACACACAGCAAAAGTAACCATTTTATAACCTATGGAATAAATAAGTGCATTCAAATGGCATCTAGATGCACAACACAACCTGATAAGCCTTGTAAAGGCTCTGCATCATCTAGTTAAAAAACATCTGAAAATGCCTTAAGAGACACAGACTCCCTCTACTCCCCTTACCTAAAGCTGACCTCTGCAACCAGCCAACTAAAGCAGACTTTGCAACCTTCCCCACACTAGTGGGTAAGCTTATCAAAGATGGACTAACAGAAGTCAAAAAAGATCTATCTGATCTGGGAGATAGAGTAGTACAAATGGAGGAAGACATGGAACAATACAATAATGAAGTAGACTTACAAAATCATACACTACAGGTAAAAGACACTCTGATACAGCAACTACAAACACAAGTAGAAGACGTGGATAATAGAGGGCGATGCCAAAATCTTCGGATCAGAGGAATCTCAAAAAAAAATAATACCCTCTTAAGTTCCACAACCTTTACAACAATTGTTCCAGTACATCCTTCAATATGACTCCACCCACAATACCGCTCGAAAGAGCCCTCCCGCCCCAAACCACCAGATGATAAACCACTCAGAGACATTATCTTGAAATTTCAAAGCTTCAAAGATAAAGAAAAATCATATCTGCCTCACGAAAAGCTACACCACTTTCACTCATGAAGGGTGACAATATACAAGTCTTCACTGATTTAAGCACCATCACCCTGGCCAAACGCAGGGAAACCAAAATTCTATCTCCAACCACCTTTAAGACCTAAAGATCCTGTACCAATGGGGTTTCCCATTCTGTCTGAAAGTATTACATGACTCACAAATTGTCACCTACAGAACACCAGATGATCTAGAACCAATTCTGCAAATGTCTAAACATTCCAGCACCATCAATAACCTCTCCGAAAATGACCACCATATCAGAAGACTCTACATAATCTTCTCCACAGAAACAACGGCGAACATCTTGGACAAAAGTCATGAAAAAACCCACCAAGGCCTCATTGAAATCAAGCGACGCAGATGAAGACTCTACCTGAACCTTCTTTCAATCCTGATCCATAAAGACACTCTTGGACTCACTGTTTGGTGAAGTATAATTCCCTTATAGTAAATTTGCTTAATTTGAAACGTTTCTTGAATTCTAAAAACAAATGTCATCCCCTCCCCCCTAGGAAAACTACCACAAGTGGGTATCATATCCATACCCCACCCCTACCATCTTGTCCTACTGGACCCCATTATGTGTATTCACCTCCTTTTCAGATGGAAACTGCCCATCATAGTGATCTCACAAAATCACTATGGTCCCCCCAAACCATTGGAAATACTGTTTTAAATACTGTTCCCATTTTTGTTTACTGTTTACATGCACTGTTATTGTTTATTAGTTGAACTGTTTATTTCACTTCTATTTCTAAGCATCCACAGATTCTTATCCACATGATCTTTACCATTTCTACACCCCTCCTCCCCCCCTCCTATACAAGAAAAGATGGACTGAGAAACCCACAGACCTCCCCACATAAAATAAGGTATTTATTCCACCACACTTTACAACGCCACTGAGGTCGCAATACCCAAACATATACAACCAAATGCCGAAAATCACATAGCTTTACGAAAGTATCTTATCCCCATACCCCTACCACATTTTTGTATCCTACTACCAAAACATAGACTAGCCCCAGCCCACTCATATACTCATGGCAGCCCCTGAAATAACGCTTATAACCCAAAATGTTAAAGGCTTTAACTCCCCTACTAAGAGATCCATAGCTTTAAACTGGGTTCCACAAACATAAAGGTGACATTATTTTCTTGCAGGAGATGCATTTTTACAAATACTCAGAACCCAAATTCACTTCTAAACATTTTCCAGTAGGTTATTTAAATTCCAATGTTACAAAATGGAATGGAGTGGGGATACTCTTCCGCCATAACACCCCCTTCAGGTGTCACACACATCCATAGACAGTGAGGGAAGATAACATCATTTTAGTAGGTACCCTTTACAACCGCCATATCACACTGGTAAATGTCTACGCCCCAAACACAGGCCAAGCGCACTTCCTTAAAAAGGCCATTAGAGAGCTACTAGAGCTAACACATGGAGCTATTTTCTTTGCAGGAGTCTAAAATATAGAAATGGAACCACCCCTAGACTGCTCCAATAAAAGAAGCACCCTACCAAAAATGCTCCCTGAGGGCAATGACAAGCTCCCTACATGACGCAGTCCTTTTATATATTTGGAGACTCCACCACCCCTCTCAGAAATCCTACACTTTCTACACCAACCCAAGAAAATCCTACTTGAGAATAGATTACATTTTCATAGCCCCAAAAAGCTTACCTATAGCAAAATCCTCTGAGATTCTTCCAACCCCTTGGTCAGACCACTCTATGGTTTCATTATCTTTGGTTTGGCAGGATAAACACCTCACTGACTTTAACTGGTGACTAAACCCTACTCCTTCAACCCCAAACAATAGAAAAACTTACTCACACCCTTACTGACTATTTCTAACACAACACAACCCCCTCCACACCCCCTAACCTGGTTTGGGAAGCCCACAAAGCCGTGATCCGAGGGAAACTTATAAAACAGAAATCCATCTTAACAAAGAACTATAATAAATGTTATCACCTATTACTACAACAACTCTGCAAAAATGTTATGAATATTACCTTTATGTATAGAAGTATATTATGTGGTAGGAGTAATGCGTGTTACCTTTAATGACACACTTTCTTATAACTTGTTAAAGATAATAAACACAAAACCTGAATCCTTTTGGTTTCTATCAATCTATTAATTATACCGACACCAGATGAATAAACAAATGATTTCTATTGGAAAAATAATTAGCAATTAATGGTAACTTAAGCAATCAAAATATAACAGAGAAATAAACTACAGTCCTATAATAAACAATTAAAGCGATAACATAATAACCCCAACTAGCAAGGAAAACAGAATAATGCAGTGATTATACTATAAAGATAAATAAATCATATTTTTAAAATAACACAAAAATTGTTTTGATGATATGAACAAAATATTTGGTTATAAACCCTCTAAGGTAATTGCATTCTCTGACGGTCGGAGACTCTATTCTCAATACATCACCCAGGTCCGATGTCTTGGGGTCACACTTGACTCAGAACTAACATTCACTCCACATATACAAGCGCTTACCAAATCCTGCCATACACACCTACGCAGCATTTCCAGAATTCGTCCCTTCCGTACTAAAAAAACTACAAAAATACTAATTTATTCCCTAATTTTTTCATGCATTGATTTATTGCAATCTACTTTTAAATGGCCTTCCAAAACACCACCTCTCCTCCCTCCAAACTATTATGAATGCTTCAGCTAGACTCATCCACCTAAGTCGGCAAAATTACATCAGCTGCTCCGCTCTGCCAGTCTCTTACACTGGCTCCCCATACACTCCAGAATACAATTTTAAGTATTAACCCTAACTTACAAGCACTCAACAGTCTAACTCCCAACTATATTTCCTCTCTCATCTCCAATATTCCCCATCCCTTGCTTTTCGATCAACCTCTGACCTACGTCTCTCTACTCCTGTTGTCTCTACATCCTACTCCCATCTACAAGACTTCTCACATGCTGCTCCTGTCCTCTGGAACTTCCTACCCTGGTCCATAAGACTGTCTCCACCTTGTATAGCTTCAGACATTCCTTGAAAACCCAACTATTCAGAGAGGCTTACCATCTCCTCCTCCATCTCTCATCCTAAACAAAATAATTATTGTACTGCCTGACTCACCTAATGTCTCTGCACCTTCAATCTGTAGACTGTGAGCTCTTTGGAGCAGGACCCTCTTCTTCCTGTACTAGATTTGTTTAGTTTGTTATGTTTTGTATTTTATCACAAAACCTTTTCATTGTATACCCCTATCTGTGTACCCAGTGCTACGGAAGTTTGCAGCGCTATACAAATAAATGATAATAATAATTTGAAATACATAATAATTTTTGTATTGTCCATCACTAGTGGGCGTGACTGATAGCTACAAATGTATATAGATTTAATACACATATATGTGATATTCTGTACAGCTATCTCTAGGACATAATAAACTCATAATTACAATGTTTCTATTTATTTAATTGTCGCATTTTGTTATTGTAAGGTACAGTGATGCAAACAACTTTTAATTTAAACAACTTTTTCATGTATTTCTATTATCTAATTTGCTTCCTTCTCTTGGTATTCTTAGTTAAAAAGTATACCTAGATAGACTCAGAAGCTGCTGATGGTGGCTGCACTTATATGTTGCTTATCATTGACTTTCAGCTAGTTCCCAATAGTCCATTGCTGCTCCTTCAACAAAGAATACCAAGAAAAATAAGCAAATTAGATAATGGAAGTAAATTGGAAAGTTGTTTTAAAATTATATCTCAACTAATTGCTTGATCCACTACAATCTGGTTTCCACCCAAAACCATCAATAGAAATTGCTCTCACTAAAAGTAACAAATGGTCCTGCTATCAGCTAAAGCAATGGGACACTACTCATGACTAATTCTTCTGGATCTTTCTGCTGCTTCCAGCACAGTTGACCATCCTCTCCTCTAACAAATCTTACATTCATTTGGCATGCGAGACACAGCCCTATCCTGGTTTACTTCCTATCTCACAAATCAGTCACTTTCAGTTTCCTTTAACAGCATATCTTCTGATCCTTTTCCTCTCTCAGTTGGAGTAACACAAGGCTCTTCTTGTGTCCCTTGCTCTTCTCTCTCTATACATCCTCTCTAGAAAATGTATATCCTCTTTTGGGTTCCAGTAACACTTATATGCTGATAATACCCAAATCTGCCTTTCCTCTCCTGATATCTGTCCCTCTTTACTCAACAAGATTACCAACTGTCTCTCTGCAATTTACTCTTGGATGTCCTTGCACTACTTCAAACTCAATCTGTCTAAAACTGAGCTATTTCCTAATTTTCTCCTCTTCAAGACATCCGACACCTGACACTTCTCTTACAGTTGAAGACTCTATTCTTAATACATCATGCCAGGTCCAATGTCTTGTTGTCACACGACTCACATTCACTCCACATATACATGTGCTCAACTAATCCTGCCGTGCACATCTAAGCAACATTTCCAGAATTTGTCCTTTCCTTATACAAGAAACTACAAAAATAATAATTAATTCCCTCATTTTGTCACACTTTGACTATTGCAATCTACATCTAAATAGCCTTCCCATACAACACCTCTCCACCCTCCAATCTATTATGAAAGTTACATCTAGACTCATCCACCTAAGTCTACATCAGCTGCTCTGCTCTGCCAGTCTCTATACTGGCTCCCCATACACTCCAGAATACAATTAAAAAAATTAACCCTAACCTATTAAGTACTCAACATCCTCACTCCCAACTATATTTCCTCTCTCATCTGCCATTACTCCCTGACTCGTCCTCTTCAATCTTTTTAAAATGTGGGGAAAAAAATAAGGAAAATGTATTAACATTTTTTCATAAAAATAAAAGTAGCATTTTGCTTTATTAAAAACTACCGCACTAGGTAGTTTTGGGGTCTAAAGTTGGTGGATGTGGGGTGTTAGAAAGAAATGTCACTGAAAAGTGCCTTTACATTGCTGTCTATGGGAACTGTGTGTTCCCCTGTAAATATTTATGTAAATGAATATATACATTTATATTTATGTGTTAATATGTGCATAAACATAAAACATACATATTTAAATATATATACATATATTTAAAAAAGCTGCCCATTGCATCGCTACATACGCCCTTCGCTGCGTGAGGTTCTGATGCCATCTGTGACATCATCAGAACAAGGCTCCCATTAGAGCCCATGGAACTTGTAATACCAGCGCACATTAGTGTGTGCTGCTATTACACAGTGGAGCGCAAATATCGCTTTCATGAAAGTCATATTTAGTGCTCCACTTGTAATCTGGCCCAAAGTGTTTTTTTAAAATGGGAAAAATTATTTCAAAAAATGAAAAAAAAATCGAATGTCCTTTTAAAAGATTTTAAAAAATATATTTAGTAAATATTTTATATAAATATTTTATATCAATCATGGAAAACAAAATTGAGTCCATTCTTTTGGGATAATTTGTCTCTAATGTTACAGAGTCGGTCTTCAGAGTATTCATTAACGTAAGAGTCCTTTCCCCAGATTACATCAAATGACTATAAAAATGAAATACTGATTACAGCCCAGAGAATGAAGTGGCCTTCATAGGTAAGTGCTAGAGATTATGTTGAATAGAACTTTGTACAATCTGTATAATTATTGCAAATTCTGTGCTACATTTAATATGTTTTTGGCATGTTGATCAAGATTTGAAATATTGTAAACAATAAGGGAAAATAATACTGTAGTATTTCTGCTCGCAATTTATTGTCCAATTTTTACTGGGGGAAACCAAAAAAAAATTGATTCCATCTAAAAAAATGCTTTGTTGTAGCTGAGCTAAAACTAAAGAGAAATAAAATAGGATAGGAGAAATATATATAGAGAACTGTATATAGCTCTTTTATTTTTTTTAAATTGGAAATTTAACATGAATACAATAATTTGTGGAACACTAAAATAAACATATTTACTACTAATATTAATAATAATTAACAGTGACAAAAAATAAATAAATTAGGCCAATTAAAGTATATCAATAAATCACTAAATAAAATAAGAAAAAAAAAGATTTTTTTTTTAAACTGGAGATATAACATGAATACGATAATTTGTGGAACACTGAAATAAAAAATATTTACTACTAATATTAATAATAATTAACAGTGACACAAAATAAATAAATTAGGTCAATTAAAGTATATCAATAAATCACTAAAAAAATAAGAAAAAAGATTTTTTTTTTAAACTGGAGATATAACATGAATACAATAATTTGTGGAACAATGAAATAAAAACAATATTTACTGCTACTATTGATAATAATTATTAGGAACATCAGTGACAAAAACAACTATTATTAACGCTTACAAATATAATTATTTTTTTAAATTATTTTTCTCTAATAATTGCTTATACTACAAGTGCAATAAGTCTTGAAAGTTTATCAATAAATCATAATTTTTTTTAAAAAAGAATTCAATAGAAAATCTCTACCATTACTGAAAATCCAGTTTCTCTGTAGGAACTGTATTGCAATCATATTATAACTTTAATAGCACCCTCCTGTCTTGCATCAGATATGCCAGCTTTTTAAGAGCTGTCCATATTCACACAACAGTACTTTTAGTTTGTATTGTGTTAGAAAAAATTAAAGGGAAGATAAAATTAAATGTATTTATATTTTTCAAAGGATGTGTACCTGAAGCACTCTAAGGGGGTCTATTTATTACACACACACACACACATATATATATATATATATATATATATATATATATATATATAAAAAAAAACACATAAATATATATGTATATAAGCATATACACATAGTAACACATAAATATATATATGTATATAAGCATATACACATAGTAACACATAAATATATATGTATATAAGCATATACACATACTAACACATAAATATATATGTATATAAGCATATACACATAGTATATAGTAACACATAAATATATATGTATATAAGCATATACACATAGTAACACATAAATATATATGTATATAAGCATATACACATACTAACACATAAATATATATGTATATAAGCATATACACATAGTAACACATAAATATATATGTATATAAGCATATACACATAGTAACACATAAATATATATGTATATAAGCATATACACATACTAACACATAAATATATATGTATATAAGCATATACACATAGTATATAGTAACACATAAATATATATGTATATAAGCATATACACATAGTAACACATAAATATATATGTATATAAGCATATACACATAGTAACACATAAATATATATGTATATAAGCATATACACATAGTAACACATAAATATATATGTATATAAGCATATACACATAGTAACACATAAATATATATGTATATAAGCATATACATATAGTAACATAAATATATATGTATATAAGCATATACACATAGTATATAGTAACACATAAATATATATGTATATAAGCATATACACATAGTAACACATAAATATATATGTATATAAGCATATACATATAGTAACACATAAATATATATGTATATAAGCATATACACATATTAACACATAAATATATATGTATATAAGCATATACATATAGTAACACATAAATATATATAAGCATATACACATATTAACACATAAATATATATGTATATAAGCATATACATATATGAACACATAAATATATATGTATATAAGCATTTACATATACTGTATATATAAAATTGCTTCCCATCGCTGCATAGCTTACCCCCTTCGCTGTGCTAAGGTTCTGTGCCGTGTATGATGGCATTAGAATGAGGCTGCCAATAGAGTCTATGGAAGCATGCTCTCGCGTTCGCATTGCACCTAACTCATTATACCAATGCACATTTTCGTATGCTGGTTATTACAAAGAATAGTGCAAATATCTCTCTAGCAAAAGCATAATTGTGCGCTGCACTTATAATCTGGCCTTAAATTAGCAAAACTGTTCAAATTTTATAAACACTTAAAGTAAGGTATTTTTATGCAGATATTTGTTAATGAGTAATTCATTTTGGTACATATATACTTGTGAACAATACTTTAATGTCCATTGGGATTGTCATAGTAAGTAAATAATTTCACAATTTGTAGATTTTCATTTATATATTTAATATAGTATAGTTTACAAGCACAGTGTTCTCAGGAAAGCAGCATATAAGAGTTAATTGTATTTAAAGCTTATGCAGGAATGTCCTTTAAAAAAGGCTGGGCTCTCTCCCACTAGGAGGTTAATTTCTTCTGATGACTCTTGTTGGCAAAGCTTTTTTGAAGACACCTTAGCATAGGTGGATGTTTCAACAAGTTGTGATTTCCAATAACAAAAAAAAATGTAAAAGTGGCTATCTGCAAGGAATTGAATACACTCCAGCAGGAACAATGATCACTGGGAACACATTCAAGGGCTGAAGTTTTACTATAATGGGTGTCAAATGTTTTTAAATCTCTAAGTAAAGAAATCTGTTGAGAATTTCAGGGGTTCCCTTTGACAGGCTCAGATATGTTTTTTTCAGCACAGTGATTTGTAGTCTGCAGAAGATAAAATGTTTAGAGGGTCAGTAAATGTAAAAAAAGATATATTCATATTTATTTAGTGTCCTTTAAATCATTTAAAAAAATGCAAAATCATCATTTTTAAATATTTCTTTCCTGCCCAAGCCAGGAAGTTTATATAAGTTAAAAAAAGTACTTTAATTCTCAGCCACACACGGACCATTTCATCAGACATGATGAAACAGCCTGTGTGTGTCCGAGAAATGCGTTGCATTAATTGTGCTTTCGGTGTACACCTATTTTATTTTGCTGAGCCCCATTTTTGTACATTGGGGCTTTGTAGAGTCTGAGTTATACTTCATCCCATCTTGGCTGGATCCAGTGAAAGTTATCCACACACTCTGGTTCACAGATCGACAGAGGAGGCGGACCAAGTCACAACAACATGACACCAGTGGGCTCACCATTGTGTATGTCACCTTGCTCGGATAGCGGCTCTTTCACTTATGGTGCATCTTAAAATTGTGAGTGAGATTCCTTTGACCACATTGATTGTTGTCTTTAGCATTGGTACACTATGAGGCGCCCCTTGTTTTCTTTTTTCTTTTATTATAATTAAATATACTTTCATTTCAAAATATATTTTTAAGTTATGTAGAATATAAACTTAGGTGCAATAACATGGGCTATACAATCTGTCAAATGGCTGCATTTTGAAGTGTACTATACTCCCAATCTATTTTTATGTTATTTAGTATTTTCATATTTGAAAGGAAAAATGAAGATGCTGAACTGTGTGCCTATATTATACCTCAATAGTATTTCCCATACACTCATCAGAACCCTAAATAGAGAGGGGGGGGGGTGCCAGGGTATGATGAAATTACATCAAAAATAAAGATAGAGAAAAAATATACCTGTAGGCCACTAACTTCATGATTAAGGGTGTGTGAGAGGCCAAACATAAAACTTAACTTTTTATTAACTTATTATAAAAACAGATATGGGTAACAGTATCTATTAGATACTAAAATAAAAGAAATTAAAGAGGAAACAGATATTTCCATTTGTCACTGTCTGTTTAACCTGGAAAGAAATACAAAAGTATCTAAAGTAAAAAATTAAATTGCATTACTTATCAATGACCATTTGAAAACCTAGAGGTAGATTTATGAAGCAGCAGATGCTGCTGTTTTCGTGTGATCCTTCTGTCAGGGGGCGCCATTGCACAAGCATTTCACCAGAAATGCTTGTGCTGAATGCAATAATAAATGCTGACAGTTTATGCTGACGGCATTTACCAATGTCGGGCGGAGATGATCCGCTACAGTGGATCATGTCCGCCCGACATTTGATAAATCTACCCCCTAATATGAACAGATTACAGGATAAAAAGGCCCATTGTGGAGAATTCAGTGATTGAAAAAGATCGCTACAAGAACACAATCTATGGTTTCATGAGACACCGCAACCGGGTGCAGACTGGGGTGGGCTTATAGTAATATAGTTTTGCTGAAAAACAGACCAAAATTATTATCAAAAAATCTTAGGGCATTATCCACAACAAAGTCCACCACATAAAGTTAAATATAAACGGTTAAGTTAAATAAGAAGCATAGATCAGAATTAAATAACACCCAGAGAGAAACAGACAGGCGTTTGCCTGTCTGTTTGTCTCTGGATGTTATTTTCATATTACTATCTTATTACAGTTCATATTATGGTGATATTGGGGCCTATCTATCAAGCTCTGGATGCCCTGTGTTTCTGGTGAGCCTGCAGGCTCGCCAGAAACAGCAGTTATGAGGCAGCGGTCTCAAAGACCGCTGCTCCATAACCTGTCCGCCTGCTCTGAGCAGGCGGACAGACATCGCCGGAAATCAACCCGATCGAGTACGATCGGGTTGATTGACACCCCCCCTGCTGGCGGCCAAGTCAGCAGGGGGCGGCGTTGCACCAGCAGCTCTTGTGAGCTGCTGGTGCAATGCTGAATACGGCGAGCGTATTGCTTGCCGTATTCAGCGAGGTCTGGCGGACCTGATCCGCACTGTCAGATCAGGTCCGCCAGACTTTCATAAATAGGGGCCATTGTCTGCTATTTACATAGCTTTTCTACAAAGAAAATGTTTGTTACTCATATTTTGGGTGCATATAACAGGGAAAATTAGCGATTGCAAATAACAAATAAAGGTAAAATATCCATTTGTAAACAAATATACTCCCGCAAACTAGTCCAATGTAAATTAAAATTAATAAATCTAATGTTGTTGTATATTTTGATAGGATGCTAATCAATGATCAATCTACCATCTTTTCTTCTAATAAGGTGAACATACATTTTTAGAAAATAGCTATTTATAAAGATGGAGTTGGCAAATCAGACCATGGTGCCATTTTACATACTGAAGGGTATCTCTGATGTTCCTGAGCTTCAGACTGAAGGGTATCTCTGATGTTCCTGAGGGTATCTCTGATGTTCCTGAGCTTCAGACTATGATCTTTCTTCTGGTTCTTCTCATATATCTCATTACCCTTGGTGGAAATCTGACTATTTTTCTGCTTATCTGCTTGCATAATAAATTGCACACACCTATTTATTTCTTTCTAGGAAATTTATCCATCCTGGACATGTGTTGTACAACTCTCACTCTACATAAGGTCCTTCTTAACTACATATCAGGGGATAAGAGTGTTTCTTTATCCGCTTGTATGACACAAATGTATTTCATTTCATCTATAACGGCTGATGAACTATTACTAATCACAGGCATGAGTTTTGATCGTTATGTTGCCATCTGTAACCCTTTGCACTATCATATGATCATGAACCGTAGACTATGTGGTCTATTGGCAACCATCTGTTGGGTACTTGGATTTATTAAAATGATACCTTACATTATCTTGGTATTACGTTTTACTTGCTATACTACTAATGTAATAAACCACTTTTATTGTGATCTTGTCCCCTTAATTAAGATGTCGTGCAGTGATACCACTGCTCTTGAACTTGTTATTCAGTTTGAGGGAACCTTACTTGTCTTTTTCATCCCCCTTTCTCTGACCTTTATCTCTTACATTCTTATCATTGCTACCATTTTGAGAATTCGCTCTAGCACCGGGAGACGTAAAGCCTTCTACACGTGTTCCTCACACCTCACAGTTGTCATTCTTCTGTACACCGCTCTTATTTGCCAATACCTGAGGCCAACCTCAATGGACAGCTTGGATTATAACAAACTGTTTTCTCTTTTTAATGCAGCTGCCGTCCCCATGCTCAATCCCCTGATATACAGCTTAAAAAAATAAAGATGTAAAAGCAGCACTGAAACAGGGATTAAACCTATTTTGAGAAAGACACCAGTACCAAAATATGTATCTAATAATTGATTTGTATTATTTGTTGTTAACAGTTTTCTTAATGCTTTCTGTTGTAACATATTTTTCTTACCAGTTATCCTATGTTTAAATCCATTATAAGAACATTTGTTGGAGATCAGTAGCCTGCCTAAAAGGAAAAGAGTCTTATCAAACCCCTGTAATTAACCTTTTACTGTCAATATGTATTATTGTACAATCATTTTTTTCATCACTGAGACACTTAATTGGACAATAAAATTAAAATTAAATTTGTATGATTCAGATAGAGGCCTCTATTTATCAAGCTGTCAACCGCAAATACGCTGGAATTCCGCAGCATATTTGTGGCGAGCCTGATTCGCCTTAGTTATCAAACCCTATGGACCGGCAAAAGTAGAATTCAGTGACGTAACATACAATCTGCCGGACTCAGTCCGACACAGATCGATGCTTACATCACTCCAGATGTTCCGAATGCAAGTTCAGCACAATCTGACTACTTTTGCTAGTTATCAAATAACTAGCAGGTACGCTCTGCACTTTTCCGGCCCAGCGTACCTGGTTTTCAATCCGCCGCCCTGGAGGCGGCGGATGCCATAGGAATCAATGGGAGTCTGACAGCAGCGAAAGCTCATGTTCGCTGCTGCCTGATAGCCCATTGATTCCTATGGTAATGTCTACACCTAACACCCTAACATGTACCCCGAGTCTAAACACCCCTAATATGCCCCCCCCCACACTGCCGCCACCTACATTATACTTATTAACCCCTAATCTGCCCCCCCTACACCACCTACATTATACTTATTAACCCCTAAACCGCCGCTCCCGGACCCCGCCGCAACTAAATCAAGTGTTTAACCCCTAAACCGCCGCTCCCGGAGCCGACCGCCACCTACATTATATTTATTAACTCCTAGTGATGTCGCGAATAGTTCGCACGGCAAATAGTTCCCGGCGAACATAGCTTGTTCGTGTTCGCCACGGTGGACGAACATATGCGATGTTCGATCCGCCCCCCTATTCATCATCATTGAGTAATACTTTGACCCTGTACCTCACAGTCAGCAGACACATTCCAGCCAATCAGCAGCAGACCCTCCCTCCCAGACCCTCCTACCTCCTGGACAGCATCCATTTTAGATTCATTTGGAAGCTGCATTCTTAGAGAGAGGAGGGACAGTGTAGCTGCTGCTGATTTAATAGGGAAATCAATAGCTAGGCTAGTGTATTCAGTGTCCACTACAGTCCTGAAGGACTCATCTGATCTCTGCTGTAAGGACAGCACCCCAAAAAGCCCTTTTTAGGGCTAGAACATCAGTCTGCTTTTTTTTTTTCCCTGTGTAATCTAATTGCAGTTGCCTGCCTGCCAGCGTGTGTGTCAGGCTCACAGCGTATACTGTGCCCACTTGCCCAGTGCCACCACTCATATCTGGTGTAACAGTAGTGTAGATTTAAAAAAAACAACACTTTTTGACTGTGTTAAATAACAGCAGTCAGTTTCCTTCACACGTGTGCGTTTCAGTGCCTGCCTGCCAGGGCACAGTGTCACCCCCAGTGCAACTCATATCTGGTGTAACAGTAGTGTAGATTTAAAAAAAACAACACTTTTTTGACTGTGTTAAATAATAGCAGTCAGTTTCCTTCACACGTGTGCGTTTCAGTGCCTGCTTGCCAGGGCACAGTGTCACACCAGTGCAACTCATATCTGGTGTAACAGTAGTGTACATTTAAAAAAAAAAAAATACAATTTTGACTGTAATAGATTGAATAGCAGTTAGTTGTCTGCAAGCGTGTGTGTCAGGCCTACAGCGTCTACTCTGCCAACTTCTGCCAGTGCACAGTGCCACTTATAACTGTTGTCACAGTAGCTTGCACGCATAGTACCACTAATCGAAAAAAAAAAAATTACAGGCAGAGGCAGGCCACCCCGCAGGGGTCGTCGTGTTCGTGGTGCTGTGATTCCCTTTGGCCCTAGAATAATGCCCAGTGTTCAGAGGCCACGTACCCTGAACTCGAACAGTTCTGAGGACATAGTTGACTGGCTAACACAGGACACCCAATCTTCTACAGCTTCTGCTTGGAACCTTGACGCACCATCTTCCTCCAGCTTAGCTTCGGACACCTCTCAAGTTACCACTCGCCCGCCTGCCGCCACCACCAACACTAGCACCACAGCCGCTTCACTTGATCTGTCAGAGGAGTTATTTACACATCAGTTGGAAGAAATGAGTGATAGTGATGCGCAACCATTATTGCCAGAGGATGTAGATAACAGGGATATGTCTCAGTCAGCCAGCATTACACACATGGACGTACGGTGTGATAATGATGATGTTGTACCTGCTGCTGCTTCCTTTGTTGAGTTGTCAGATACAAGTGAAGCGGTGGATGATGACGATGCGTCCGTGGATGTCACGTGGGTGCCCGCTAGAAGAGAAGAAGAAGAGGGGGAAAGTTCAGATGGGGAGACAGAGAGGAGGAGGAGACGAGTTGGAAGGAGGGGGAGGTCGTCGCAAGGAGCTAGTGGCACAGTCAGACAGCATGCATCGGCACCCGGGGTCAGCCAGACAGCACGCCAATCAACGCATGCTGTTGCCACCACCAGAATGCCGTCATTGCAGAGCTCAGCAGTGTGGCATTTTTTTTGTGTGTCTGCCTCTGACAACAGCGATGCCATTTGCAACCTGTGCCAAAAGAAACTGAGTCGTGGGAAGTCCAACACCCACCTAGGTACAACTGCTTTGCGAAGGCACATGATCGCACATCACAAACGCCTATGGGATCAACACATGAGTACAAGCAGCACACAAACTCAAAGCCGCCATCCACCTCCTGGTCCAGCATCTTCAGCCACGTCAACCACTGCTGTCCTCCTTGCCCCCTCTCAACCATCCGCCACTCCGTGTCTCGCCTTGAGCAGTGCCTGCTCATCTGCCCACAGTCAGGTGTCTGTCAAGGACATGTTTGAGCGTAAGAAGCCAATGTCACAAAGTCACCCCCTTGCCCGGCATCTGACAGCTGGCTTGACTGAACTCTTAGCCCGCCAGCTTTTACCATACAAGCTGGTGGAGTCTAAGGCATTCAAAAAATTTGTAGCTATTGGGACACCGCAGTGGAAGGTACCCGGCCGAAATTTCTTTGCACAAAAGGCAATCCCCAACCTGTACTCGATTGTGCAAAAGGAAGTAATGGCATGTCTGGCACACAGTGTTGGGGCAAGGGTCCATCTGACCACTGATACCTGGTCTGCAAAGCATGGTCAGGGTAGGTATATCACCTACACTGCGCATTGGGTAAACCTGCTGACGGCTGCCAAGCATGGAATGCGTGGCTCTGCAGAGGAGTTGGTGACACCGCCATGACTTGCAGGCAGGCCTGCTGCCACCTCCTCTACTCCTCCTACTCCATCCTCTTCCATAACCTCCTTTGCTGAGTCCTCTTCTGCTGCTGCATTTTGCTCCACATCAACGGCACCCCCCCCAGCTCCCCAGGTACTATTCCACATCCCGGATACGACAGTGTCACGCCGTATTGGGGTTGACTTGCCTGAAAGCAGAGAGTCACACCGGACCAGCACTCCAGTCCGCCCTGAACGCACAGGTGGATCAGTGGCTGACTCCGCACCAACTGGAGATCGGCAAAGTGGTTAGTGACAACGGAAGAAATTTGGTGGCGGCATTGAATTTGGGCAAGTTGACACATGTGCCGTGCATGGCACATGTGTGTAATCTGATTGTACAACGCTTTGTGCATAAGTACCCAGGCTTATAGGATGTCCTGAAGCAGGCCAGGAAGGTGTGTGGCCATTTCAGGCGTTCCTACACGGCCATGGCGCACTTTTCAGATATCCAGCGGCGAAACAACATGCCAGTGAGGCGCTTGATTTGCAACAGCCCGACACGTTGGAATTCAACACTCCTAATGTTCGACCGCCTGATCCAACAAGAAAAAGCAGTTAACGACTATTTGTATGACCGGGGTGCTAGGACAGCCTCTGCGGAGCTGGGAATTTTTTTGCCATGTTACTGGACGCTCATGCGCAATGCCTGTAGGCTCATGCATCCTTTTGAGGAGGTGACAAACCTAGTCAGTCGCAACGAAGGCACCATCAGCGACATCATACCATTTGTTTTCTTCCTGGAGCGTGCCCTGCGAAGAGTGCTGGATCAGGCCATAGATGAGCTTGAAGAGGAAGAGGAAGAGTTGTGGTCACCATCACCACCAGAAACAGCCTTATCAGCATCGCTTGCTGGACCTGCGACAACGCTGGAAGAGGATTGTGAGGAAGAGGAGTCCGAGGAGGAATGTGGCTTTGAGGAGGAGGAGGAAGACCAACCACAACAGGCATCCCAGGGTGCTCGTTGTCACCTACCTGGTACCCGTGGTGTTGTACGTGGCTGGGGGGAAGAACATACCTTCAGTGAGATCACTGCGGATGAGGAACGGGACATGAGTAGCTCGGCATCCAACCTTGTGCAAATGGGGTCTTTCATGCTGTCGTGCCTGTTGAGGGATCCTCGTATAAAAAGGCTGAAGGAGAACGACCTGTACTGGGTGTCCACGCTACTAGACCCCCGGTATAAGCATAAAGTGCCTGAAATGTTACCGAATTACCGCAAGTCGGAAAGGATGCAGCAGTTCCAAAATAAATTAAAAAGTATGCTTTACACAGCGTATAAGGGTGATGTCACAGCACAACGGGAATCTAACAGGGGAAGAGGTGAAAGTAATCCTCCTCCTCCCACGACCACGCCGGCAAGGACAGGACGCTTTACAGACGTGTTGTTGATGGAGGACATGCAGAGCTTTTTAAGTCCTACGTATCGCCACAGCCCTTCGGGGTCCACCCTCAGAGAACGACTCGACCGACAGGTAGCAGACTACCTCGCCTCAACTGCAGATATCGACACTCTGAGGAGCGATGAACCCCTTGACTACTAGGTGTGCAGGCTTGACCTGTGGCCTGAGCTATCCCAATTTGCAATAGAACTTCTGGCCTGCCCCGCTTCAAGTGTCCTGTCAGAAAGGACCTTCAGTGCAGCAGGAGGTATTGTCACTGAGAAGAGAAGTCGCCTAGGTCAAAAAAGTCTAGATTACCTCACCTTTATTAAGATGAATGAGGGATGGATCCCGAAGGGACTGACAGTGGGTGATACATTCAACTAAAAAAGGCCTGATGAGATGAGCTGCCTTGGGCTAAAAATGGTCCACACGCTGCTGTATTTTATCTCTGAATGCCGGATGACTTGCGTGACTTATCCGCCACCAACTAGGGTTCAAGCCGCAATGTTTTAGGGCACTTTCTGCCTGGGAAACAAACATCAATTTTTCTGGCCGCTGCTACAGCAGCGGCTGCAACAATACGTAATTTTTCAGGCATGTGTACATGCCTAATTTTTCTGGCCTCTGGTGCTGCACTGTGGCTTCAAAAACCAAACCAAAAAAAAGGCACATAACAGGGATTAAACTGATAGGAATAGTACTACTTAACACACCACTCCTATCTGGTGGAACATTAGATTGCACGCGCAGTGCCCCAAATTTGAAGTAGGAGGTCCGACCAAGCATCTTTTTCCATCTCCCGGTTCCTAAAATCGTTGCCATATACACGTCCCCTGATAGGGGGCGTAACAGGGATTAAACTGATAGGAATAATACTAGTTAACACACCTTATAATAATGCAGAGAGAGGCAATGTAGAGAGAGGAGTCTGAAGAAGAGGAGTCAGAGGAGGAAGGTGGCTTTGAGGAGGTGGAAGACCAAACACAGCAGGCATCCCAGGGGGCTTGTTGTCCCCTATCGGGGACCCTTGGTGTTGTACGTGGCTGGGTGGAGGAAGAGACCTTCAATGACATCAGTGAGGACAAGGAACGGGACATGGCTAGCTTGGTATCCAACCTTGTGCAAATGGGGAGTTTGTGGTTGTGCAAATTGACTGTTTGCGGTTGTTTGCGGTGCGTTAAAGGGACAGTCTAGGCCAAAATAAACTTTCATGATTCAGATAGAGCATGTAATTTTAAACAATTTTCCAATTTACTTTTATCGCCAATTTTGCTTTGTTCTCTTGGTATTCTTAGTTGAAAGCTTAACCTAGGAGGTTCATATGCTAATTTCTTAGACCTTGAAGCCCACCTCTTTCAGATTGCATTTTAACAGTTTTTCACCACTAGAGGGTGTAAGTTAACGTATTTCATATAGATAACACTGTGCTCGTGCACGAGAGGTTATCTGGGAGCAGGCACTGATTGGCTAGACTGCAAGTCTGTCAAAAGAACTGAAAAAAGGGGGCAGTTTGCAGAGGCTTAGATACAAGATAATCACAGAGGTTAAAAGTATATTATTATAAATGTGTTAGTTATGCAAAACTGGGAAATGGGTAATAAAGGGATTATCTATCTTTTAAAACAATAAAAATTATGGTGTAGACTGTCCCTTTAAACAGGGAGTTTGGTCTGTCACTGTGAAGCGGGCGTAACCCTTACACTACCTGATCGATACAACATCATACCTGATGTTTTAAAGCACGTTATTCCAAACAATTTAGGAATGTTAGGTGATTTATGCCCTTAATGGATTAAAACCAGACTCTGCATCAACTATGTAATTTTCCATGGGAGTTTTGCCATGGATCCCCCTCCGGCATGCCACAGTCCAGGTGTTAGTCCCCTTGAAACAACTTTTCCATCACTATTGTGGCCAGAAAGAGTCCCTGTGGGTTTTAAAATTCGCCTGCCTATTGAAGTCTATGGCGGTTCGCCCGGTTCGCCCGTTCGCGAACAGTTGTGGAAGTTCGTGTTCGCCGTTCGCGAACCCAAATTTTTATGTTCGCGACATCACTATTAAGTCCTAATCTGCCCCCCCTACACCGCCGCCACTATATTAAATTTATTAACCCCTAAACCTAAGTCTAACCCTAACCCTAACACCTCCTAACTTAAATATATATTTAAATAAATATAAATAACTTATTCCTATTTAAAACAAAATACTTACCTATAAAATAAACCCTAAGATAGCTACAATATAACTAATAGTTACATAGTAGCTAGCTTAGGATTTATTTTTATTTTACAGGCAAGTTTGTATTTATTTTAACTAGGTAGAATAGTTATTAAATAGTTATTAACTATTTAATAACTAGCTAGCTAAAATAAATACAAAAGTACCTGTAAAATAAAACCTAACCTAAGTTACAATAACACCTAACACTACACTATAATTAAATGAATTACCTACATTAACTACAATTAACTACAATTAACTACAATTAAATAAAATTAACTAAAGTACAAAAAAAAAAACACTAAATTACAGAAAATAATAAAATAATTTCAAAATTTTTAAACTAATTACACCTAATCTAATCCCCCTAATAAAATAAAAAAGCCCCCCCAAAATAATAAAAAGCCCTACACTATACTAAATTACAAATAGCCCTTAAAAGGGCTTTTTGCGGGGCATTGCCCCAAAGTAATCAGCTCTTTTACCTGTAAAAAAATTACAATACCCCCCCAACAATAAAATCCACCACCCACACACCCAACCCTACTCTAAAACCCACCCAATCCCCCTTTAATAAAACCTAACACTTACCCCTTGAAGATCACCTTACCGGGAGACGTCTTCACCCAACTGGGCCGAAGTCCTCAACGAAGCCGGGCGAAGTGGT
The DNA here is from genome assembly GCF_027579735.1 of Bombina bombina. NCBI lineage: Eukaryota > Metazoa > Chordata > Amphibia > Anura > Bombinatoridae > Bombina > Bombina bombina. The sequence goes on along the minus strand of NC_069505.1, from coordinate 568,928,377 downwards.
CCTCCAGACGGGCAGAAGTCTTCATCCAAGCCAGGCAGAAGAGGTCCTCCAGACGGGCAGAAGTCTTCATCCAGACGGCATCTTCTATCTTCATCCATCCGGCGGGGAGCGGCTCTATCTTCAAGACATCCGACGCGGGTTAGTGTTAGGTTTTTTAAGGGGGGATTGGGTGGGTTTTAGAGTAGGGTTGGGTGTGTGGGTGGTGGGTTTTAATGTTGGGGGGGTATTGTAATTTTTTTAAAGGTAAAAGAGCTGATTACTTTGGGGCAATGCCCCGCAAAAAAGCCCTTTTAAGGGCTATTTGTAATTTAGTGTAGGGTAGGGCTTTTTATTTTTTTGGGGGGCTTTTTTATTTTATTAGGGGGATTAGATTAGGTGTAATTAGTTTAAAATTCTTGTAATTATTTTATTATTTTCTGTAATTTAGTGGGATTTTTTTGTACTTTAGATCATTTTATTTAATTTTATTTAATTGTAGTTAATTGTAGTTAATTTAGGTAATTAATTTAATTATAGTGTAGTGTTAGGTGTAATTGTAACTTAGGTTAGGTTTTATTTTACAGGTACTTTTGTCTTTATTTTAACTAGGTAGCTATTAAATAGTTAATAACTATTTAATAACTATTGTACCAAGTTAAAATAAATACAAAGTTGCCTGTAAAATAAAAATAAACCCTAAGCTAGCTACAATGTAACTATTAGTTATATTGTAGCTATCTTAGGGTTTATTTTACAGATAAGTATTTAGTTTTATATAGGAATAATTTAGTTAATGATAGAAATATTTTTTTATATTTATTTAAATTATATTTAAGTTAGGGGGTGTTAGGGTTAGGATTAGACTTAGGTTTAGGGGTTAATAAATTTAATATAGTGGCGGCGGTGTAGGGGGGGCAAATTAGGGGTTAATAAATTTAATATAGTGGCGGCGGTGTATGGGGGGGCAGGATAGGGGTTAATATGTATAATGTAGGTGGTGGTGGGCTCTGGGAGTGGCGGTTTAGGGGTTAATAACTTCATTTAATTGCGGCCGGGTCCGGGAGTTGCAGGGTAGGTGGTTAATAAGTATAATATAGGTGGCAGTGGGCTCTGGGAGCGGCAGTTTAGGGGTTAATAACTTTATTTAGTTGCGGGGAGCTCCGGGAGCGGCGGTATAGGGGGTAAAACAGTTTAGTATAGTGTGGGTGCTTAGTGAAAGGGTACCAATAAAGCTGTGAAAAAGCCGAAGAGCAGCGAGATCGATGACTGTTAGTTAACAACAGTCCGCTGCTCATCGCTCCGTACTTGGTGCGCGACTTTTTGACAGCTTTTTCGATAATTTTGGAGAACGTATTCAGGTCCGCGGCAGCGATGTTAGGCGATCTTAGGCAAGCGTATTGGTGCCGTCGAATGCAGGTAAGTTGACAGGTTGATAAATAGAGGCCAGAGCATGCAATTATAAACATCTTTTCATTTTATGTCTATTATCAAAACTTTGTTCTCATATTTGTGTGCAGCAAATTTCATTAGGGTTTACACTCAGGGATTTTTTTAAATGACAAAAAATACATGAAAAGAAAGACCATTCATTTTTATTAATTAAAATGAGAATAAAATCCAACAACACAATGTTTTAAACTGTAGTGGTTCACACCTTTTTTCACTCATAAAGTCTGAAAGCATAGTTATGTTTAAATATAGACTCCATGGGGCCGATTTATCAAGTGTCTGGCTGACATGATCCGCTGTAGACATCGATAAATGCCTCTCCCTCTTACTTCCAGCAGATTGTATGGAGAAGGGCTCACAATTAATGTTCTGAGTGTTCCCAGGTAATGGTGGTGCTCTTGGAAAATCTTGCAGTTGTGTTATTTAGGCTAGTCTGGAGTTGGCTGTATTAGGCTGTGCCTGAGCACACCTGGCACACCCTGTGCACATGCCTATGTTTGTTTTCTTCATACCTGGCCCTGCGCAAAGAGCCACAATATATTCCTTATTGTTCATGCACAACAGTGTGCGTGCCACTTGTAATCTAGACCAGTGTTAGGAATACTGCTGCAATATAGTGCAATGTTCAAATCAGCCAAAAATTATTTCAGTAGCTCTCATCCTATTGGCTGATTTGAATTTGAAGAATCAAATCAGTCAATAAGAATACAAGGGATGCCATATTTAAATCCGTACCTTGAATTCACTATTCAGTGTACGGTGGTGATCGTACGAAGAGGATCCTTCATGCTCCATGGCTCTGCGGTCGCTGGTCCTGCTCCCCACTCATCTCCGCTCCATGCCGGCTTGTTCCTGGTCTCCGCTTGGAAGAAGATTTCGGCCACTTGGAAGGAGACTTCAAAACAGCCAATAGGATGAGAGCTAGGATATGTAAAACAAAAGGAGACAGCGCAACCCAGATTCAAGGTAGTAATGATTGAAAGTTGTAACCCCATAACGACCAGCGCCGTACCGTATTAAGCAGCGGATGCTGCATTGATGCCCCATCATTTCAAGTCTGTCTGAAAAGGAAGTTATGAAGCAGAGGCCATAAGAGCACGGCTCCTTAACTTCTCCACCACCTTTTAGGTTGAAGACTGAAATCATTCCAATCCGATCTGATCGGGATGTTTGACGGCCCCTGCTAGAGGCCGATTGGCTTCCAGTGAGCAGGGGGTGGCATTGCACAAGCATTTCACCAGAAATGCTTGTGCAATGTTAAATGCTGACAGCCTATGCTGTCGGCATTTAGCGAGGCTGAGTGGACCGGATTCGCTACAGCAAATCATCTACTCGACCATTTATAAATCTACCCCTATATCTCAACTAACTCCTTGATCCACTACAATCTGGTTTCCACCCTAAATAATCAATACAAATGTCTCTCACTAAAGTAACAAATGATCTATCAGCTAAAGCAATGAGACACTTTTACTTTAACAGCATATGCTCTGATCCTTTGCCTCTCTCCGTTGGATTACCGCAAGGCTCTGTCTTGGGTCCTTTGCTTTTCTCTCTCTATACATCCTCCCTAGGAAAACGTATATCCTCTTTTGGGCTCTAGTACCTCCTATATGCTAATGATACCCAAATCTATCTTTCCTCTCCTGATATCTCTCCTTCTTTACTCAACCAGATTACCAACTGTCTCTCTGCAATTTCCGCTTGGATATCCTTGCACTACCTGTCTAAAACGGAGCTGTTTCTTCTTCCTCTCTCTTCGAGACATCTGACATCTGACATTTCTCTTACAGTGAGAGACTCTATTCTCAATACCTCATGCCAGGTTCACTGTCTTCGTTTCACACTTGACTCGGAATTCAAATTTACTCCACCTATTCAAGTGCTCGCAAAATCCTGCCATGCACACCTACGCAACATTTCCAGAATTTGTCCTTTGATTCCACAAGAAACTACAAAAATAATAATTAATTACCTCATTTTGTCACACATTGACTACTGTAATCTACTTCTAAATGGCCTTCCTATGCACCACCTCTCCACCTTCCAATGTATTATGAATGCTTCAGCTAGACTCATCCACCTAAGTCTACATCAGCTGTTCCACTCTGCCAGTCTCTACACTGTCTCCAAATATACTTCAGAGTACAATTCAAAATATTAACCCTAACTTAAAAAGCACTCAACAGCCTCTCTCCAAACTATATTTCCTCTCTCATCTCCAAATATTCCCCGACCCATCATTTTAGATCAACCTCTAACCTATGTCTCTCCACTCCTTTTACATCTACATCCCTCTCTCACCTCCAATGCTTCTCACAGGCTGCTCCTGTCCTCTAGAACTCTCTACATATGACTGTCTCCAACCTTGTATAGCTTCAGACACTCTTTGAAAACCCACTTATTCAGAGAGATTTAGCATCTTCTCTCCCCTGTTTTTTTTATCCTACCCAAAATAATTATTGAACTCCCTTGACTCACTGATGCAACTACAATCCACATGAAAAGCTACACCAACCCTTATGTCTCTGTACCCTCAACCTTTAGACTTTTAGCTCTCCGGAGTAGGGCCCTCTTCCTCCTGTACTAGATTTGTTTTTGTTTCTTATCACAAATCCTTGTCATTGTTGTCATGATTTTTTTTTATGACACAAGAGACTCCATGTTGTTTTTTTCTTAGGCCTACTTGTGGCCCATGAATTATGATATTTAAATTTGTTTTTCTCAGTCTTGCTGAATGAGAAGTTTTACATCAATATATTTTTCACTAGGCAAGGTAGTTTAACATAGTTTACTCGCTTAGGCTCCAGCTTGTCTTTTATTTCTGTAAACAAGTGAAATTTATAACCTTGATTGTAGTATAGGAATGTTGGGGTAAACATAAATACAATTAGTATTTTTCTTGATTTTTTACACTATATTCAAGAGCCATCTACTGTCAGAACAAAAATTTTTAATCTAATTAATTCTATGTTGATTAATGATTAATATATTACACTTAATGACTCCTACTAGAATACAGAATTGATATATAAAGGGTCTATACCAATGGGAGGTGGTAATTTTTCCTGTATTTGGAACTGGTCAAATTCTATAAGGAGTTGGTAATTTTCTAATCATCAACAGAGGTTCGAGATTATTGGGATTATAGTTTTGAATTATAACTGCTGAGGCTATTTTAGAACTACAACCTAACAGCTTGACTCCTAATTACAAGGGGAGAATTTATTTCCTTTTGGTGATATATGAAATTAACTTACATTAAATATTAACTCTGATATAATTTACATCTCACATTTGGCTAGATTCCGATTTTGTGGTACAGTGCGTTACCACTTTTAATGCAAAAAAAATTGGCTATTACGCTGGAATAACCAGGAACGCATATTACGAGTCGTGTTGCTATAGCTATACCGCAAGCATTTTAGCCTGTAATGCAAAGTCCATTCCGCACTCAAAAAATTGTGTTTTTGTGTGGGATTTTCATAGCGCCGGTATTACAGGTTGTGCAGTCCGGCTAAAATGTTTGCGATACAGCCTATACCAACACAATCCATACCTCCATCTGTGAGCAGTAGTTATGGATTTTGTGAAACAAAAATGTTTTACAAAACTCATAACTAAAGTACACTAATACCCATAAACTACCTATTAAACCGCCACCCACAAACCGCAAACACTATATTAAACCTATTAACCCCTAATCTGTCACCGACCCACATCGCTTACACTATTTAAATATATTTACCCCTAAACTGCCGCTCCCCAACATAGCTGTCACTAATTAAAGTTATTAACCCCTAATACACCGCTTTCCGACATCACCGACACCTAAAGAAACCTATTAACTTCTAAACCACCGCCCCCACATCGCAAACACTATAATAAAGTATTAACCCTCTAAACCTCCAGTCCCCCACATCGTAACTACTAAACTACACCTATTAACCCATAGACCGCCAGCCTCCCCACATCGCAAAACACTAAATTAAACTATTAACTCCTAAACCTAACACACCCCTAAATTTAAATTAAAATGAGAATATAACTATATTTAAATAAATAAAAACTTACTGGTTAAATAAAAATAAACCTAACATTAAACTATAAATTAACCTAACACAACTATACCAATAAATAAAAAAAATACTACCAATTAAAAACCTAAATTAATTTTTTTTTTAAAAAACCTAACACTACAGAAAAAAAAAATCTAAAAAAAAAATAAACACTAAATTATGAACAATAAAAAACACTAAGCTTAAAAATTTTTTTTTATCAAAAATAAAAACAATTACACCTAATCTAATAGCCCTATAAAAAGCAAAAGCGCCCCCAAAATAAAAACACCCCCTAACCTACAATACACTACCAATAGCCCTTAAAAGGGCCTTTTGTAGGGCATTTCCCTAAGTTAAACAGCTCTTTTACCTGTAAAAAAGTCCCCCCAACAGTAAAACAAACCACCCAACCAACCCCCCAAAATAAAAAAAAACTAACTCTAAATAATCCTAAACTACCCATTGCCCCTAAAGGGGCATTTGTATAGGCATTGCCATTAAAAGGGCATTCAGCTCTTTTACAAGTCCCCATACCTAATCTAAAAAAAAAAAACCCATCCAAGAAAATAATAAAAAAACCCGAATACTAACCCCATTTAATCTACTCACGGTTCCTGAAGTCCAGACATCCATCTTCATCCAGGCATCGAGAAGTACCTTGCATTCCTATTGGCTGATTTGATTCTTCAAATTCAAAACAGCCAATAGGATGAGAGCTAGGATATGTAAAACTAAAGGAGACAGAGCAACCCAGATTCAAGGTAGTAATGATTCAAAGTTTTTTTTTTTTTCAAATTTTTATTGAGGTCATTGGCAAAACATCTTCAAATAAACATGTTACAATAAACATTCAAAGACATTCTCTTAGCTTATAATAATACAGAAGAGTGCACAAGTAAGGTATATATTCTCTTGTAGTTATAACTTTTTCCTGAGAAAACCCAAAGCGATATCTCAATAATTATACGTAACATGCTAAACTAGAACCTCATTTTATACTTTCTTGTAACTCCCTCTCCTGTTATGTTAAGCCACTCTTGGGCTCATGTAACCTAAAATGTTATCTAGAGGGAATACAATGATGAAAATGGTATCTCTTGGACCAATTGTGAATTAGAATAAGATTCTCAACTGATACAAGCATCTGAAATATTTATGAATAGTAATTTCTATAACAGGCTGTTAATGTTGAGCTTTAAGTGTGATACGAGAAACTTGAGCGTAGTGTATTCTCATTCCTATTATTATAAAACTGGCTTAAAGTGTATGCCATGTGGAGGGTAGATATTTGACGCTACTGAAAGTTCTATAGGATTAGTATATGGCTAATGTCTGAACATAAGCTGTTGAGCCACCCTTGCTGAAAGTGAAGATCTGTAGTCGACTCCAAAAATATGTGGAAATAGATCTTAGGCATTTTTCATATGTATATATATACTAAGTGAGATAGTACACGTTCCCATGTTCTCAGATCCCTTAGTTAACATAAATGAGTTGCTCCAAGTTAAACACCTACTATTCTAAACACACAATATAATAGTCAGTTGGTCAATATTAGAAGATGACGCAGACAGCACATTTTACACACACCACAAATTAACACAAACCAACTTCATATTGTTATGTACTATAGTGAGATTGTCATAATTGGTGTACTAATGTAGGATTCCCTGGTAGTGAGCTGTATGAGGGGTAACCTCATCTGAGTCCTAACTTGCAAAAAAAATATAACTCTGGTGGGGTCAACTGAGTGAGATATAGTAACAGTGTCAAATCATTCAGTAATATCTCTAGCATTCTACATGTAGCTGCTGGGTAACATGATAGGGGGTGCTCTCAGATCTCATAGACATAGCAGGTAGCTTGCTCTTATATAGGCCTAAATGTAAAAATAAATATTGATAAACACACAAAACTATAAGCTAAGTAGCTTTCTCTGCTACTAGCCGACCCCCCAACATGTATATAATATATGAACTTTGTCCACTAATATAATAACCTGCTATAAATAGTGTTCGTGGAACTATTAGTGTAGCCCAACATTGCACAAACATAAACCAACCCCAGTAGTGCACATTACTCTAAGAAAGTGCCTTACTAGCCCACACCAGCACGTTGGATACTTAGGGACAGTACCGGTCGTCTTCTTTTCTTGTGGGGAAGATACATAGATATGCCCTTACAGCCATATGAAAATGTCCTGTATTGCTTCCATGTTGCTCCATCGTCAACTTGTTGGTGTTCCCTAAAAGTTCTGTGATTGGGAGAAAAAGTCTCATACATTGTAGGCGTGAAGAGCTGAGGTGAACCACCTCCGGTAAGAGTCCAGAAGTTCCCACATGCTGCATAATAAAAATTTGATCTCCACCTTGAATGTCAGTGGATAAATGGTAAGAGGTGGGTCCCTGTGTGTAGTAAGGGAAAAGCTCGCCCACAACAAACTGATTCCCAATGCAATCACTGCCTTCACCCGTTTGAGGAGTTAGATTAGTAGAATCTCTCCTTTGTGCTGTGTTCTGAAGGAACTTGCTTAGCACCTTCTGAAGATCCTGTCTCAGCTCACAAAAGTGATCATCTAGGAGAGACTGTATGCGGTCCTCCCATGCGTCCAGAGCCGCCATCTTAACACAATCAGAGGTTCTTTCAACGCTGTAGTTACTCACAATTCCCTGGAATCCTAGGTAGTTGATAGTAGCGTTGTTTGGCTACTCAGTAACCCGGTTACCCGGGGGGAGGGTATTATGCAGCAGCCTTAGCTCCACAGCCTGTAAACACACAGATAAGAAACCTGCAGCATGATGCTTGCTAAAGTAAAACTTGGCACTGAAATGGCAGCTCCTCTTAAAGTAGCTAAGAGTGTCTTTTACACTTCCTGAGGTCTCCACAGATGCAAGTGTAGCACGTAGATGTCCAAATAAGACCAACCCTTACAAGTAGAAAAATGGTGAAAGTAAACAGTCTCTGACACTGTGCGGCCACTAACCATGCAGCTTCGCTGAAGAGCATAGGCTGGTTACTAGGGATGTCGCGAATAGTTTGCCGGCGAATAGTTCCCGGCGAACATAGCATGTTCACGATCGCCGCTGCGGGCGAACATATGCGATGTTCGATCCGCCCCCTATTCGTCATCATTGAGTAATCTTTGACCCTGTATCTCACAGTCTGCAGACACATTCCAGCCAATCAGCAGCAGACCCTCCCTCCCAGACCCTCCTAGCTCCTGAACAGCAGCCATTTTAGATTCATTCGGAAGCTGCATTGTTAGTGAGAGGAGGGACAGTCTAGCTGCTGGTGATTTAATAGGGAAATTGATAGCTAGACTAGTGTATTCAGTGTCCACTACAGTCCTGAAGGACTCATCTGATCTCTGCTGTAAGCACAGCACCCCAAAAAGCCCTTTTTAGGGCTAGAACATCATTTTTTATTTTATTTTTTCCCCTGTGTAATCTAATTGCAGTTGCCTGCCTGCCTGCCAAGCCACTTGCCCAGTGCCACCACTCATATCTGGTGTAACAGTAGAGTAAATTAAAAAAAAAAAAACTTTTTTGACTGTGAAACATTAGTCTGCTAGTGTAATCTAATTGCAGTTGCCTGCCTGCCTGCCAGCGTGTGTGCCAGGCCCACTTGCCCAGTGCCACCACTCATATCTGTTGTAACAGTAGTGTAAATTTAAAAAAAAAATAATACTTTTTTGACTGTGAAACATCAGTCTGCTAGTGTAATCTAATTGCAGTTGCCTGCCTGCCAGCGTGTGTGCCAGACCCACTTGCCCAGTGCCACCACTCATATCTGGTGTAACAGTAGTGTAAATTTAAAAAAAAATAATACTTTTTTGACTGTGAAACATCAGTCTGCTAGTGTAATCTAATTTCAGTTGCCTGCCTGCCAGCGTGTGTGCCAGACCCACTTGCTCAGTGCCACACCACTCATATCTGGTGTAACAGTAGTGTAAATTAAAAAAAAAAAAAAAACTTTTTTGACTGTGAAACATCAGTCTGCTAGTGTAATCTAATTGCAGTTGCCTGCCTGCCAGCGTGTGTGCCAGGCCCACTTGCCCAATGCTACCACTCATATCTGGTGTAACAGAAGTGTAAATTAAAAAAAAAAAAACTTTTTCGACTGTGGAACATCAGTCTGCTAGTGTAATCTAATTGCAGTTGCCTGCCTGCCAACGTGTGTGCCAGGCTCACAGCGTATACTGTGCCCACTTGCCCAGTGCCCCCACTCATATCTGGTGTAACAGTAGTGTAAATTTAAAAAAAAAACTTTTTTGACTTTGAAACATCAGTCTGCTAGTGTAATCTAATTGCAGTTGCCTGCCTGCCAGCGTGTGTGCCAGGCTCACAGCGTATACTGTGCCCACTTGCCCAGTGCAACCACTCATATCTGGTGTAACAGCAGTGTAAATTTAAAAACAAAAAACGTTTTGGACTGTGAAACATCAGTCTGCTTTTTTGTGTCAGGCTCACAGCGTATACTGGGCCCACTTGCCCAGTGCCACCACTCATATCTTGTTTAATAGTAGTGCAAGTGTACATTTAAAAACAAAAAAAAACTTTTTGGACTGTGAAACATCAGTCTGCTTTTTTGTTTCAGGCTCACAGCTTATACTGGGCCCACTCGCCCAGTGCCACCACTCATATCTTGTTTAATAGTAGCGTAAGTGTACATTTAAAAAAAAAAAACTTTTTGGACTGTGAAACATCAGTCTGCTTTTTTGTTTCAGGCTCACAGCTTATACTGGGCCCACTTGCCCAGTGCCACCACTCATATCTTGTTTAATAGTAGTGTAAGTGTACATTTAAAAAAAAAAAACTTTGTGGACTGTTAAACATCAGTCTGCTTTTTTGTTTCAGGCTCACAGCTTATGCTGGGCCCACTTGCCCAGTGCCACCACTCATATCTTGTTTAATAGTAGTGTAAGTGTACATTTAAAAACAAAAAAAAAACTTTTTGGATTGTGAAACATCAGTCTGCTTTTTTGTTTCAGGCTCACAGCTTATACTGGGCCCACTCGCCCAGTGCCACCACTCATATCTTGTTTAATAGTAGTGTAAGTGTACCTTTAAAAAAAAAAAAACTTTTTGGACTGTGAAACATCAGTCTGCTTTTTTGTGTCAGGCTCACAGCATATACTGTGCCCACTTGCCCAGTGATACCACTCATATCTTGTTTAATAGTAGTGTAAGTGTACATTTAAAAAAAAAATGACAGGCAGGCCACCCCACAGGTGCCGTCGTGGTCGTGGTGCTGTGATTCCCTTTGGCACTAGAATAATGCCCAGTGTTCAGAGGCCATGTCCCATGAACTTTAAAAGTTCTGAGGAGGACATAGTTGACTTTATAACACAGGACACCCAATCTTCTATAGCTTCCGCTCTAAACCTTGACGCACCATCCTCCTCCAGCTTATCTTCGGGCACCTCTCAAGTTACCACTCGCCACCTGCCGCCACCACCAACACTAGCACCACAGCCGCTTCACTTGATCTGTCAGAGGAGTTTTTTACACATCAGTTAGAAGAAATGAGTGATGCGCAACCATCATTGACAGAGGATGTAGATAACAGTGATATGTCTCAGTCAGGCAGCATTACAGACATGGACGTACGGTGTGATGATGATGATGTTGTACCCGCTGCTGCTTCCTTTGTTGATTTGTCAGATACAAGTGAAGCGGTTGATGATGACGATGCGTCCGTGGATGTCACGTGGGTGCCCGCTAGAAGAGAAGAAGAACAGGGGGAAAGTTCAGATGGGGAGACAGAGAGGAGGAGGAGGAGACGAGTTGGAAGCAGGGGGAGGTCGTCACAAGGAGCTAGTGGCACAGTCAGACAGCATGCATCGGCACCCGGGGTCAGCCAGACAGCACGCCAATCAACGCATGCTGTTGCCACCACAAGAATGCCATCATCGCAGAGCTCAGCAGTGTGGCATTTTTTTTTGTGTGTCTGCCTCTGACAACAGCAATGCCATTTGCAACCTGTGCCAAAAGAAACTGAGTCGCGGGAAGTCCAACACCCACCTAGGTACAACTGCTTTGCGAAGGCACATGATCGCACATCACAAACGCCTATGGGATCAACACATGAGTAGAAGCAGCACACAAAATCAAAGCCGCCATCCTCCTCCTGGTCCAGCATATTCAGCCACGTCAACCACTGCTGTCCTCCTTGCCCCCTCTCAACCATCCGCCACTCCGTCTCTCTTCCGGAGCAGTTCCTGCTCATCTGCCCACAGTCAGGTGTCTGTCAAGGACATGTTTGAGCATAAGAAGCCAATGTCACAAAGTCACCTGGCTTGTCTGAACTGTTAGCCCGCTAGCTTTTACCATAAAAGCTGGTGGAGTCTGAGGCGGTCAAAAAATTTGTAGCTATTGGGACACCGCAGTGGAAAGTACCCGGCCGAAATTTCTATGCACAAAAGGCAATCCCCAACCTGTACTCGATTGTGCGAAAGGAAGTAATGGCATGTCTGGCACACAATGTTGGGGCAAGGGTCCATATGACCACTGATAGCTGGTCTGCAAAGCATGGTCAGGGCAGGTATATCACCTACACTGCGCATTGGGTAAACCTGCTGACCGCTGCCAAGCATGAAATGCGTGGCTCTGCAGAGGAGGAGTTGGTGACACCGCCACGACTTGCAGGCAAGCCTGCTGCCACCTCCTCTACTCCTCCTACTCCATCCTCTTCCATAACCTCCTCGGCTGAGTCCTCTTCTGCTGCTGCGTCTTGCTCCACATCAACGGCACCCCCCCAGCTCCGCAGGTACTATTCCACATCCCGGATACGGCAGTGTCACGCCGTCTTGGGGTTGACTTGCCTGAAAGCAGAGAGTCACACCGGACCAGCACTCCTGTGTGCCCTGAACGCAAAGATGGATCAGTGGCTGACTCCGCACCAACTGGAGATCGGCAAAGTGGTTTCTGACAACGGAAGTAATTTGGTAACGGCATTGAAATTGGGCAAGTTTATACATATGCCGTGCATGGCACATGTGTGTAATCTGATCGTACAACGCTTTGTGCATAAGTACCCAGGCTTACAGGACGTCCTGAAGCAGGCCAGAAAGGTGTGTGGCCATTAGAGGCGTTCCTACACGGCCATGGCGCACTTTTTCCGATATCCAGCGGCGAAACAACATGCCAGTGAGGCGCTTGATTTGTGAAAGCCCGACAAGTTGGAATTCAACACTCCTAATGTTCGACCGCCTGCTCCAACAAGAAAAAGCCGTTAACGAGTATTTGTATGACCGGGGTGCTAGGACAGCCTCTGCGGAGCTGGGAATTTTTTTCCCACGTTACTGGGCGCTCATGCACAATGCCTGTAGGCTCATGTGTCCTTTTGAGGAGGTGACAAACCTAGTCAGTCGCACCGAAGGCACCATCAGCGACATCATACCATTTGTTTTCTTCCTGGAGCATGCCCTGCGAAGAGTGCTGGATCATGCCGTAGATGAGCGTGATGAGGAAGAGGAAGAGTTGTGATCACCATCACCACCAGAAACAGCCTTATCAGCATTGCTTGCTGGACCAGCGGCAATGCTGGAAGAGGATTGTGAGGAAGAGGAGTCAGAGGAGGAATGTGGCTGAGGAGGAGGAGGAGGAGGAGGAAGACCAACCACAACAGGCATCCCAGGGTGCTCGTTGTCACCTATCTGGTACCCGTGGTGTTGTACGTGGCTGGGGTGAAGAAGATACCTTCAGTGAGATCACTGAGGACGAGGAACAGGACATGAGTAGCTCGGCATCCAACTTTGTGCAAATGGGGTCTTTCATGCTGTCGTGCCTGTTGAGTTACCCTCGTATAAAAAAGCTGAAGGAGATTGACCTGTACTGGGTGTCCACGCTACTAGACCCCCGGTATAAGCATAAAGTGCCTGAAATGTTACCGAATTACCGCAAGTCGGAAAAGATGCAGCAGTTCCAAACTAAATTAAAAAGTATGCTTTACACAGCGTATAAGGGTGATGTCACAGCACAACGGGAATCTAACAGGGGAAGAGGTGAAAGTAATCCTCCTCCTCCCACGACCACGCCGGCAAGGACAGGACGCTTTACAGATGTGTTGTTGATGGAGGACATGCAGAGCTTTTTAACTCCTATGCATCGCCACAGCCCTTCGGGGTCCACCCTCAGAGAACGACTCGACCGACAGGTAGCAGACTACCTCGCCTTAACTGCAGATCTCGACACTCAGAGGAGCGATGAACCCCTTGACTACTGGGTGTGCAGGCTTGACCTGTGGCCTGAGCTATCCCAATTTGCGATAGAACTTCTGGCCTGCCCCGCTTCAAGTGTCCTGTCAAATAGGACCTTCAGTGCAGCAGGAGGTATTGTCACTGAGAAGAGAGGTCGCCTAGCTCAAAAAAGTCTAGATTACCTCACCTTTATTAAGATGAATGAGGGATGGATCCCGAAGGGACTGACATTTTGCGATACATTTGAGTAAAAAAGGCCTGATGAGATGAGCTGCCTTGGGCTAAAAATGGTCCACACGGTGCTGTATTTTATCTTCGAATGCAGGATAACTTGCGTGACTTATCCGCCACCAACTAGGGTTCAAGCCGCAATGTTTTAGGGCAATTTCTGCCTGGGAAACAAACATCAATTTTTCTGGCCGCTGCTACAGCAGCGGCTGCAACAGCAGCGGCTGCAACAATACCTAATTTTTCAGGCATGTGTACATGCCTAATTTTTCTGGCCTCTGGTGCAGCACTGTGGCTTCAAAAACCAAACCAATAAAAAAGGCACATAACAGGGATTAAACTGATAGGAATAGTACTACTTAACACACCACTCATATCTGGTGGCACATTAGATTGCACGCACAGTGCCCCAAATTTGAAGTAGGAGGACCGACCAAGCATCTTTTTCCATCTCCCAGTTCCTAAAATCCATGCCATATACACGTCCCCTGATAGGGGATGGAACAGGGATTAAACTGATAGGAATAGTACTACTTAACACACCTTATAATAATGCAGAGAGAGGCAACGCAGAGAGAGGAGTCTGAAGAAGAGGAGTCAGAGGAGGAAGGTAGCTTTGAGGAGGTGGAAGACCAAACACAGCAGGCGTCCCAGGGGGCTTGTTGTCACCTTTCGGGGACCCTTGGTGTTGTACGTAGCTGGGTGGAGGAAGAGACTCTCAATGACATCAGTGAGGACAAGGAATGGGACATGTCTAGCTTGGTATCCAACCTTGTGCAAATGGGGAGTTTGCGGTTGTGCAAATGGACTGTTTGCGGTTGTTTGCGGTGCGTTAAAGGGACAGTCTAGGCCAAAATAAACTTTCATGATTCAGATAGAGCATGTAATTTTAAACAATTTTCCAATTTACTTTTATCACCAATTTTGCTTTGTTCTCTTGGTATTCTTAGTTGAAAGCTTAACCTAGGAGGTTCCTATGCTAATTTCTTAGACCTTGAAGCCCACCTCTTTCAGATTGCATTTTAACAGTTTTTCACCACTAGAGGGTGTTAGTTCACGTATTTTATATAGATAACACTGTGCTTGTGCACGAGAAGTTATCTGGGAGCAGGCACTGATTGGCTAGACTGCAAGTTTGTCAAAAGAACTGAAAAAAGGGGCAGTTTGCAGAGGCTTAGATACAAGATAATCACAGAGGTTAAAAGTATATTATTATAAATGTGTTAGTTATGCAAAACTGGGAAATGGGTAATAAAGGGATTATCTATCTTTTAAAACAATAAAAATTCTGGTGTAGACTGTCCCTTTAAACGGGCAGTTTGGTCTGTCACTGTGAAGCGGGCGTAACCCTTACACTACCTGATCGATACAACATCATACCTGATGTTTTAAAGCACATTATTCCAAACAATTTAGGAATGTTAGGTGATTTATGCCCTTTGTGGCTTAAAACCAGACTCTGCATCAACTATGTAATTTTCCATGGGAGTTTTGCCATGGACCCCCCTTCGGCATGCCACAGTCCAGGTGTTAGTCCCCTTGAAACAACTTTTCCATCACTATTGTGGCCAGAAAGAGTCCCTGTGGGTTTAAAAATTCACCTGCCCATTGAAGTCAATGGGGGTTCGCCCGGTTCGCCGGTTCGCAAACTTTTGGGGAAGTTCGTGTTCGCTGTTCGCGAACCCAAATTTTTAGGTTCACAACATCACTACTGGTTACATGATCCTGAAGCAATTCTCTTGACTTCAACAATATTCAATAAAACTGGTCAAATTGTGATTATTCCAACCCTCAAATTAAACTTGAATATAAGGATTAAATCCGAGTATTATATCTTTGAGTCAGGAGCTCCAAGAAAGTACACGTCCTGCCGCTTCAGCTATAGGCTCCGTCCCCCATGATTCAAGGTTTTAACCCCTTAACGACCAGTGCCGTACCCTGTATGACACTGGTCGTTATGCACTTAAGGACCAGCGATGTACCCTGTATGTTGCTGCAGTCCTGGGCTTTTCTCTGTCGCAATCTCGCTCAAAATTGCTAGATTGCACTATTTCTGCATGCCCCACGAGTGGGGCACTGCAGAAATAGATTTGCAGAGTTACCGATGCAGAGAGGGCCAACTCTGTAGCACACTCTCTGCATCAGACAGAGGGATCCGTTGCCATAAAGGGATCTGGGAGAGGGGCGGGGGTAGGGTATTGAGGGGGGCAGCTACTCTACTGCAAATTCTTTTGTCTTATTTTCCGGCAAACTGGGTACTGGCAGACAGCTGCCAGTACATAAGATAGCAACAAATAGGTAGAGGGGGAGGGTTAGAGAGCTGTTTGGGGAGAATCAGGGAGGTTGGGGGCTAAGGGGGATCCAACACTGCAGAAAATTTATTTAAAAAAAAAGAAATGCCAAAGCCATATATGTCTGCTATTTCTGAACAAAGGGGATCCCAGAGAAGCATTTACAACTATTTGTGCCATGATTTCACAAGCTGTTTGTAAATAATTTCAGTGAAAAACCTAAAATTGTGAAAAAATTAACAATTTTTTTAATTTGATCGCATTTGGCGGTGAAATGGTGGCATGAGATATACCAAAATGGGCATAGATCAATACTTTGGGTTTTCTACTAAAAAAATATATATATAGTTTTGATATGGTAAATATAATAAAGGCTCTATTTCTGTTTAAATGTAGTGATGACAAAAATGCTAAAAATGCTCTGGTCTTTTGGGGAAGTTTTTGTCTAAAATGCCCTGTCCTTAAGGTTTTAATAACACATTTAAAATTACACTTACTAAACATAAGTTCTTTTGCGCATATATATAATAATAAAACTCCAGTATCAATCACCTCATTAGTCGCTGTTTCCGAAATTCAGTTTCATACACCGCTAGCGTTCAGATGGAACTTCTATTGCAACCTAACTACGGATCCTTAAACCATACATATCAAGCTTAAGGATCCATAGTTAGGTTGCAACAGAAGTTCCATCTCAATGCTAGCGGTGTACAAGACCGAATTTTTGGAACAGCGACTATTGAGGGGATCGATACTGGACTTTTATTATTATATATATATATGCAAAAGAACTAACGTCTAGTAAGTATAATTTTAAATGTGTTATTAAAACCTTGAATCATTACTATCTTAAATCTGGGTTGCGCTGTCTTCTTTTGTTTTACATATCCTAGATCCATTTTGTGTGTCTGTGGAGGAGAAACCCACAGGACTGGAAGCGGCAGACCCTGTTCCTTATGTTTGATTTTCATTAAATGTGAGACCCGGACCTTTTTACCCTCAATGGGATTAATACTGCTATATGGTGTCTACTAACTGTAAGACTCTAGTACAGCGTTTGTTTTTAATCTGATTTGGACTGCCTTACATGCTGTCTAATTAACGCTGTGTTTTATTAACACTGCTTGGTATGCTGCATTAAAAACGCTGTGTGTTACTAACTTTGTGTATTTTAACATCTTACTATTTTGTAATTAACTGTTAATGGGCACATTTTCTAATATTAATAAGTGGTTTGCATATTTGTATATTGCCAATTTAGTGTAAGCGCTGCTTTTTTTTTCTTGAGTTGTCCTCAATTATTGTTTGTTTAATAGGATGAGAGCTACTGAAATCCTATTGGATGTTCAAATCAGCCAATAGGAATTCAGTAGCTCTCATCCTATTGGCTGTTTTAAAAAGCCAATAGGATTTCAGAAGCTCTAATCCACCGGGATGAAGATAGAAGTCGTCCCCGAGATGAATGAAGGTGTCGCTGCCTGGATGAAGACTTCTCACCGCCTGGATGAAGATGGATGTCCAGACTTCAGGAACCATGAGTAGATTTAATGGGGTTAGTGTTAGTTTTTTTTTTTTAGATTAGGGATGGACACAGTTTTTTTTTTTAGATTAGGGATGGGCACTTGTAAAAGTGTAAAAGATCTAAATTCCCTTTTAAGGGCAATGCCCATACAAATGCCCCTTTAGGGGCAATGGGTAGCTTAGTATTTTTTAGTTAGTTTTTTTTTATTTTGGGGTTCGTTAGGTGGTGGGTTTTATTGTTGGGGAGACTTTGTATTTTTTACAGGTATAAGAGCTGTTCAACTTAGGGCAATGCCCTACAAAAGGCCCTTTTAAGGGCTATTGGTAACATTGTAGGTTAGGGGGTGTTTTTATTTTGGGGGGATTTTCTGTTTTTATAGGGCTATTAGATTAGGTGTATTTGTTTTTATTTTTCATAATTTCGTTTATTATTTTTTTAAGCTTAGAGTTTTTTATTTTTCATAATTTAGTGTTTCTTTTTTGTAATTTTAGATATTTTTTTTCCGCAGTGTTACGTTTTTTTAAAATTTGTAGTTTAGGTTTATAATTGGTAGTATTTTTTATTTTATTAGAATAGTTATGTTAGGTTAATTTATAGTTTAATGTTAAGTTTATTTTTATTTCACAGGTAAGTTTTTATTTAGTTATTTAAATATACAGGTGGCCCTCGGTTTACGAAGGTTCAATTTGTGTCGTTTCAGAATAACAACCTTTTTTTTCATTCAAGTGACTGCTATTGAAAAGCATTTAGAAGCATTGCATTGATTAAAATAGCCGGTAGGTGGAGCTGTCCGCTTGTGTTGCAGTAAAGATATGCAAGCCAAGCAAGCTAAAATTAATCAGTATAACTAGATCTGAGCTATTGAGCAGCTTTCAAAGGAACAAGATCTTCCTGTCTATAAATCAGTCCAGATTGGAATGCATAGAAAGAACTGTTTGCACAAAAATGCAAGTATAGTCTGTGTTGTGTGATTATTTTATAAGGTTTATAATGCTGTTTAGCAATAGTGATGTTGCGAACCTAAAATTTTGCGTTCAATAGGCAGGTGAATTTTAAAACCCACAGGGACTCTTTCTGGCCACAAAAGTGATGGAAAAGTTTTTTCAAGGGAACTAACACCTGGACTGTGGCATGCCGGAGGGGGATCCATGGCAAAACTCCCATGGAAAATTACATAGTTGATGCAGAGTTTGTGTTTAATCCATAAAGGGCATAAATCACATAAAATTCCTAAATTGTTTGGAATAACGTGCTTTAAAACATAAGGTATGATGTTGTTTCGTTCATGTAGTGTAAGGGTTACGCCCGCTTCACAGTGACAGACCAAACTCCCCGTTTAACGCACGGCAAACAACTGCAAACAGTCCATTTGCACAACCGCAAACTCCCCATAGATCAATAGATGCAATAGATACATTTGATGATAGATACGATACAGGGGTGAAACTACAGGGGGTGCAGAGGTCACAGGTGCGACTGGGCCCCTGAGGGTGGGGGCCCAGCTTAAAAAAAAAAAATTATAATTTTTTTTTTTTTTTTTATAAAAAACGTTAACCTACCACTTCCTGCACTGATATCATGTGAGTGTGACATGACTACAGGGGTTAGTGTTTCTCTTTTACCCAGTGGTGTTTATGTGTGTGTGTGTATGGTGTGTGCATGTATGTGTGTGTGTGGGGGGGGGCAGGGGGTAAACAGTGTCACTATACAGTACCACTATATACAGTATGGGGGGGGTGGACCATGTCACTGACTACTGTGGTCACTTTATAAAGTATTGGGGCGGGTAGGGTCAGGCCAGCCATCTCACTGACAGATTACAGACTGTGTCACTAACTTACTATATACAGTACTGGTGGGTTAAACAGTGTCACTATATACAGTAATAGGGGGTCAGACCATCTCACAGACTGTGGGCACAGGGTACCTCCTTTTGCAGACATGTAATCTTATTCACATTTTTTTGTAAAGATGTAAATGTAAAGAATTTTTTTTTTTATTAATTCAGCTTTTTTTAGAGGGGGAAGGGGTGGTGGGGGTTCCCCTTCTTAGATTCTTGCACCTGACCCCTGTGGTTTCTAGTTACGCCTCTGATACGATAGATAGATAGATAGATAGATAGATAGATTTGATAGATAAATAGATAGATTTGATAGATAAATAGATAGATTTGATAGATAGATAATTTCCCAGACAGAGAATTACAAGACAGGCAGTCTGGGACCCATGGTAAGGTTCCCAGAGGCAGTTGCGGTGCCCAAGGCTCTGATTAGAACAGAGCACTCTGTGTATCTGCCCTCGGACGAAATCGGAACATTCTTTAGCTTTCTGCCTGTCGGCCAAATGTCCATCTGCCAAATGTCCGTCTGCCAAATGTCCTTCTGCATTTTGTCAGAGCACCGCGTGCAATCTACTGTGCCACCAGATAGGAGTGGTGTGTTAACTAGTACTATTCTTATTAGTTTAATCACTGTCATGTCCCCTATCAGGGGACGTGTATATGGCATGGATTTTAGGAACCGGGAGATGGAAAAAGATGCTTGGACACCCAGTACAGGTCGTTCTCCTTCAGCCTTTTTATATGAGGGTCCCCAACCCTCAACAGGCACGACAGCATGAAAGACCCCATATGCCATGACTTCCTTTTGCACAATCGAGTACAGGTATGGCATCGTTTTTAGGAACCCGGAGATTATTTATAGGAAACAGGAGATGGAAAAAGATGCTTGGTCGGTCCTCCTACTTCAAATTTGGGGCACTGCGAGTGCAATCTAATGTGCCACCAGATATGAGTGGTGTGTTAAGTAGTACTATTCTTAGCAGTTCAATCTCTGTTATGTGCCTTTTTTTTGGTTTGGGTTTTGAAGCCACAGTGCAGAACCAGAGGCCAGAAAAATTAGCCATGTACACATGCCTGAAAAATTAGGTATTGTTGCAGCCGCTGCTGTAGCAGCGGCCAGAAAAATTGATGTTTGTTTGACAGGTAGAAAGTGCCCTAAAACATTGCGGCTTGAACCCTAGTTATTGGCGGATAAGTCACGCAAGTCATCCGGCATTCGAAGATAAAGTACAGCAGCGTGTGGACCATTTTTAGCCCAAGGCAGCTTATCTCATTAGGCCTTTTTTACTCAAATGTATCGCCCAATGTCAGTCCCTTCGGGATCCATCCCTCATTCATTTTAATAAAGGTGAGATAATCAAGACTTTTTTGACCTAGGCGACTTCTCTTCTTAGTGACAATACCTCCTGCTACACTGAAGGTCCTTTCTGACAGGACACTTGAAGCGGGGCAGGCCAGAAGTTCGATTGCAAATTGGGATAGCTCAGGCCACAGGTCAAGCCTGCACACCCAGTAGTCAAGGGGTTCATTGATCCTCAGAGTGTCGAGATCTGCAGTTAATGCGAGGTAGTCTGCTACCTGTCGGTTGAGTCGTTCTCTGAGGCTGGATCCCGAAGGGCTGTGGCGATGCATAGGAGTTAAAAAGGTCCTCATGTCCTCCATCAACAACACGTCTGGAAAGCGTCCTGTCCTTGCCGACGTGGTCGTGGGAGGAGGAGTATTACTTTCATCTCTTCTCCTGTTAGATTCCCGTTGTGCTGGGAAATCACCCTTATACGCTGTGTAAAGCATACTTTTTAATTTATTTTTGAACTGCTCCATCCTTTCCGACTTGCGGGAATTCGGTAACATTTCAGGCACTTTATGCTTATACCGGGGGTCTAGTAGCGTGCACACCCAGTACAGGTCAATCTCCTTCAGCTTTTTTATACGAGTGTCCCTCAACAGGCACGACAGCATGAAAGACCCCATTTGCACAAGGTTGGATGCCGAGCTACTCATGTCCCGTTCCTCGTCCTCACTGATCTCACTGAAGGTATCTTCTTCCCCCCAGCCACGTACAACACCACGGGTACCAGATAGGTGACAACAACGAGCACCCTGGGATGCCTGTTGTGCTTGGTCTTCCGCCTCCTCCTCAAAGCCACATTCCTCCTCTGACTCCTCTTCCTCACAATCCTCTTCCTGCGTTGCCGCTGGTCCAGCAAGCGATGCTGATAAGGCTGTTTCTGGTGGTGATGGAGACCACAACTCTTCCTCTTCCTCTTCACACTCATCTACGGCCTGATCCAGCACTCTTCGCAGGGCACGCTCCAGGAAGAAAACAAATGGTATGATGTCGCTGATGGTGCCGTTGGTGCGACTGACTAGGTTTGTCACCTCCTCAAAAGGACACATGAGCCTACAGTCATTGCACATGAGCGTCCAGTAACGTGGCAAAAAAATCCCCAGCTCCCCAGAGGCTGTCCTAGCACCCCGTTAGCAATACTCGTTAACAGCTTTTTCTTGTTGGAGCAGGCGGTCGAACATTAGGAGTGTTGAATTCCAACGTGTCGGGCTGTCGCAAATCAAGCGCCTCACTGGCAGGTTGTTTCGCCGCTGGATATCTGACAAGTGCGCCATGGCGGAACGCCTGAAATGGCCACACACCTTCCTGGCCTGCTTCAGGACGTCCTGTAAGCCCTGGTACTTATGCACAAAGCGTTGTACATTCAGATTACACACATGTGCCATGCACGGCACATGTGTCAACTTGCCCAATTTCAATGCCGCCACCAAATTACTTCCGTTGTCAGAAACCACTTTGCCGATCTCCAGTTGGTGCGGAGTCAGCCACTGATCCACCTGTGCATTCAGGGCGGACAGGAGTGCTGCTGCGGTGTGACTCTCTGCTTTCAGGCAAGTCAACCCCAAGACAGCGTGACACTGCCGTATCCGGGATGTGGAATAGTACCTGGGGAGCTGGGGGGGTGCCGTTGATGTGGAGCAAGATGCAGCAGCAGAAGAGGACTCAGCCAAGGAGGTTATGGAAGAGGATGGAGTAGGAGGAGTAGAGGAGGTGGCAGCAGGCCTGCCTGCAAGTCGTGGTGGTGTCACCAACTCCTCTGCAGAGCCAGGCATTCCATGCTTGGCAGCCATCATCAGGTTTACCCAATGCACAGTGTAGGTGATATACCTGCCCTGACCATGCTTTGCAGACCAGGTATCAGTGGTCAGATGGACCCTTGCCCCAACACTGTGTGCCAGACATGCCATTACTTCCTTTCGCACAATCGAGTACAGGTTGGGGATTGCCTTTTGTGCAAAGAAATTTCGGCCGGGTACCTTCCACTGCGGTGTCCCAATAGCTACAATTTTTTTGAACGCCTCAGACTCCACCAGCTTGTATGGTAAAAGCTGGCGGGCTAAAAGTTCAGACAAGCCAGCAGTCAGACGCCGGGCAAGGGGGTGACTTGGTGACATTGGCTTCTTACGCTCAAACATGTCCTTGACAGACACCTTACTGTGGGCAGATGAACAGGAACTGCTCCGGAAGAGAGACGGATTGGCGGATGGTTGAGAGGGGGCAAGGAGCACAGCAGTGGTTGATGTGGCTGAAGATGCTGGACCAGGAGGAGGATGGCGGCTTTGAGTTTGTGTGCTGCTTGTCCTCATGTGTTCATCCCATAGGCTTTTGTGATGTGAGATCATGTGCCTTCGCAAAGCAGTTGTACCTAGGTGGGTGTTGGACTTCCCACGACTCAGTTTCTTTTGGCACAGGTTGCAAATGGCATTGCTGTTGTCAGAGGCAGACACACAAAAAAAATGCCACACTGCTGAGCTCTGCAATGACGGCATTCTGGTTGTGGCAACAGCATGCGTTGATTGGCGTGCTGTCTGGCTGACCCTGGGTGCCGATGCATGCTGTCTGACTGTGCCACTAGCTCCTTGCGACAACCTCCCCCTGCTTCCAACTCGTCTCCTCCTCCTGCTCCTCTCTGTCTCCCCATCTGAACTTTCCACCTGTTCTTCTTCTCTTCTACCGGGCGCCCACATGACATCCACGGACGCATCGTCATCATCAACCCCTTCACTTGTATCTGACAACTCAACAAAGGAAGCAACGGCGGGTACAACATCATCATCATCATCACACCGTGCGTCGTCCATGTCTGTAATGCTGCCTGACTGAGACATATCACAGTTATCTACATCCTCTGTCAATGATGGTTGCGCATCACTCATTTCTTCACACTGAGGTGTACATAACTCCTCTGACAGATCAAGTCAGGCGGCTGTGGTGCTAGTGTCGGTGGTGGCGGCAGGCGGGCGAGTGGTAAGTTGAGAGGTGCCCGAAGCTAAGCTAGAGGAGGAGGATGGTGCGTCAAGGTTACGAGCGGAAGCTGTAGAAGATTGGGTGTCCTGTGTTATAAAGTCAACTTTTTCATCAGAACTTTTCGTCTTCTTGGTACGTGGCCTAACACTGGGCATTATTCTATGGCCAAAGGGAATCACAGCACCACGACCACGACGGCCCCTGCAGGTTGGCCTGCCTCTGCCTGTCATTTTTTTTTCAATTAGTGCTACTATGCATGCAAGCTACTGTGAGTGGGCACAGTATACACTGTGAGCCTGACACAAAAAACCAGACTGATGTTTCACAGTCAATTTTTTTTTTTAAATGTACACTGACACTACTATTAAACAAGATAATATGAGTGGTGGCACTGGGCAAGTGGGCACAGTATACGCTGTGAGCCTGACACAAAAAAGCAGACTGATGTTTCACAGTCAAAATAGTTTTTTTATTTTTAAAATGTACACTTACACTACTATTAAACAAGATAATGTGAGTGGTGGCACTGGACAAGTGGGCACAGTATACGCTGTGAGCCTGACCCAAAAAAGCAGACTTATGTTTCACAGTCAAAATAGTTTTTTTATTTTTAAAATGTACACTTACACTACTATAAAACAAGATAATATGAGTGGTGGCACTGGACCAGTGGGCACAGTATACGCTGTGAGCCTGACACAAAAAAGCAGACTGATGTTTCCCAGTCAAAAAAGTTTTTTTTATTTTTAAATGTACACTTACACTACTATTAAACAAGATAATATGAGTGGTGGTGGTACTGGGCAAGTAGGCACAGTATATGCTGTGAGCCTGACACACAGCCTGGCAGTGGCAGGCTGGCCTGGCAACTGAAATTAGATTACACTAGCAGACTGATGAGAAAGTTGTTTTTTTTTTAAATTTACACTACTGTTACACCAGATATGAGTGGTGGCACTGAGCAAGTAGGCACAGTATATGCTGTGAGCCTGACACACAGGCTGGCAGTGGCAGGCTGGCCTGGCAACTGAAATTAGATTACACTAGCAGACTGATGTAAAAGTTTTTTTTTTAAATTTACACTAATGTTACACTAGATATGAGTGGTGGCACTGAGCAAGTAGGCACAGTATATGCTGTGAGCCTGACACACAGGCTGGCAGTGGCAGGTGGGCAACTGCTATTAGATTACACTAGCAAACTGATGTAAAAAATTTTTTTTTTAAATTTACACTAATGTTACACCAGATATGAGTGGTGGCACTGAGCAAGTAGGCACAGTATATGCTGTGAGCCTGACACACAGGTTGGCAGTGGCAGGCTGGCCTGGCAACTGAAATTAGATTACACTAGCAGACTGATGTAAAAGTTTTTTTTTTAATTTACACTAATGTTACACCAGATATGAGTGGTGGCACTGAGCAAGTAGGCACAGTATATGCTGTGAGCCTGACACACAGCCTGGCAGTGGCAGGCAGGCAACTGCTATTAGATTACACTAGCAAACTGATGTAAAAGTTTTTTTTTTTAATTTACACTACTGTTACACCAGATATGAGTGGTGGCACAGAGAAAGTAGGCACAGTATATGCTGTGAGCCTGACACACAGGCTGGCAGTGGCAGGCTGGCCTGGCAACTGAAATTAGATTACACTAGCAGACTGATGTAAAAGTTTTTTTTTTTTTTTAATTTATACTACTGTTACACCAGATATGACTGGTGGCACTGAGCAAGTAGGCACAGTATATGCTGTGAGCCTGACACACAGGCTGGCATTGGCCGGCGGGCAACTGCTATTAGATTACACTAGCAAACTGATGCAAAAGGTTTTTTTTGTAAATTTACACTACTGTTACACCAGATATGAGTGGTGGAACTGAGCAAGTAGGCACAGTATATGCTGTGAGCCTGACACACAGGCTGGCAGTGGCAGGCTGGCCTGGCAACTGATATTAGATTACACTAGCAGACTGATGTAAAAATTATTTTTTTTTTAAAATTACACTAATGTTACACCAGATATGAGTGGTGGCACTGAGCAAGTAGGCACAGTATATGCTGTGAGCCTGACACACAGTCTGGCAGTGGCAGTCAGGCAACTGCTATTAGATTACACTAGCAAACTGATGTAAAAGTTTTTTTTTTTTACATTTACACTACTGTTACACCAGATATGAGTGGTGGCACTGAGCAAGTAGGCACAGTATATGCTGTGAGCCTGACACACAGGCTGGCAGTGGCAGGCAGGCAACTGCTATTAGATTACACTAGCAAACGGATGTAAAAGTTTTTTTTTTTTACATTTACACTACTGTTACACCAGATATGAGTGGTGGCACTGAGCAAGTAGGCACAGTATATGCTGTGAGCCTGACACACAGGCTGGCAGTGGCAGGCTGGCCTGGCAACTGAAATTAGATTACACTAGCAGACTGATGTAAAAGTTTTTTTTTTTAATTTTCTCTACTGTTACACCAGATATGACTGGTGGCACTGAGCAAGTAGGCACAGTATATGCTGTGTGCCTGACACACAGGCTGGCATTGGCCGGCGGGCAACTGCTATTAGATTACACTAGCAAACTGATGTAAAAGTTTTTTTTTTTAAATTTACACTACTGTTACACCAGATATGACTGGTGGCACTGAGCAAGTAGGCACAGTATATGCTGTGAGCCTGACACACAGGCTGGCAGTGGCAGGCTGGCCTGGCAACTGAAATTAGATTACACTAGCAGACTGATGTAAAAGTTTTTTTTTTTAATTTACACTAATGTTACACCAGATATGAGTGGTGGCACTGAGCAAGTAGGCACAGTATATGCTGTGAGCCTGACACACAGGCTGGCAGTGGCAGGCTGGCCTGGCAACTGCAATTAGATTACACTAGCAGACTGATGTAAAAGTTTGTTTTTTTAATTTACACTACTGTTACACCAGATATGAGTGGTGGCACTGAGCAAGTAGGCACAGTATATGCTGTGAGCTTGACACACAGGCTGGCAGTGGCAGGCTGGCCTGGCAACTGAAATTAGATTACACTAGCAGACTGATGTAAAAGTTTTTTTTTTAAATTTACACTACTGTTACACCAGATATGAGTGGTGGCACTGAGCAAGTAGGCACAGTATATGCTGTGAGCCTGACACACAGGCTGGCAGTGGCAGGCAGGCAACTGCTATTAGATTACACTAGCAGACTGATGTAAAAGTTTTTTTTTTTAAATTTACACTACTGTTACACCAGATATGAGTGGTGTGGCACTGGGCAAGTGGGTCTGGCACACAAGCTGGCAGGCAGGCAACTGCAATTCCGATTATCCTAATATTTTGAAGGTATAATCTAGATTTTATTAAAGACACAAAGACGAGTATTTTTGCATTCTCTCTTTTTACTACTCAATGCAGCTTTTAAAAGTAACAGAATGACATAAACAAACATATTAAAACAGCATAGAAAACAGATAACCACAATAAGTAGCTAGAGATAGAGCTAACTTATAACTCCAAGAAAAAAGTGACCAATCAGAGAAAGAATAGTGACCATAAACTGTCCAATGAGCATCCAAACTTCCTCTTTCTTGACTGATGCTCACCAATGGAAAAAAATTTAGAACTAGTAACAGTCCAAAAAGTCCTAAACAGAACAAAACATATGTATAACAGTTGAAAGTTTGATTGAAGAAAAACTTGTGGGATAAGAACTTGATTGCAGAAGAAGACTTGGATTTAAGGATACTTGCAAGGTGAAAATCCTCTTGAACAGAAGGTACAAATCCCGATTTAAGGAAAGGATTTCTTTCAGATGGAAACTGTCAAAATAAGAAAAAATAAGTAATAATAACCATATAACAATCCTTAAAGGGAGGGTATCAAACACAATTGAGGATGGAAAATACTCGTCTCTGTGTCTTTAATAAAATCTAGATTATACCTTCAAAATATTAGGATAATCGGAATTTTATTACAAGACCAGAGACTCTTATTTTTGCAAGTTTAAAGCACATCAATCCTATCATAAACCATTTAAGAAAATAAGTTAAGTGAGGCATGTTGAATGGGTCTGAAATAGAATTGTTTAAAGGTAGAGTCTGAAGACCAATCTGCCGCATCCAAAATCCGCTGAAGTGGAGCAGACTTCAAAAAGGCTTTAGAAGCAGCAGAACCTCTAACTGAATGGGCTGAGAAAGAAATATCGATCCCAGCTTCTTTCATGACCCATTTAACCCATCTCGCTATGGAAGTAGAGGATACAGCAGCATGAGGGGGAATAAAGGAAATTAAAAGTTGGTTATTAGAAGGATTTCTAAAAGGTAAAGTTTTGGATTCGTAAGATTTCAAACATTCAACCACACAAAGGGAAGGTTCAGAAGGAAGGTAAGGGTAAAAGATAGATGTGGAAAGGGTTTTAGTTCTTCTTGAAATGAAGAAAGTAACACCCTCCGGAGAGAAGCGTTTAGCATTCCAGTCTAGGGCTTTAACGTCAGAAACTCTTCTGAAAGAAATTAGGCAAAGAAGAGTGGCGAGTTTAGCTGTGAGTTGTTTAAAAGATAATGAGGCATTATGTGGCCAGGACTTAAAAAGGGAAAAAATTAAGTCCACATCCCAGAAAAATTCATGTTTAGGAACTGGAGGTCGTTTTAGTCTCATGGCTTTGAGGATTCTACAAACTAAAGGATGTTTACCTACAGGAACATTATTAACCAAAATATGCCTAGCAGAAATAGCTGAGCGATGGACATTGATGGTTCTATAAGCTAAACCTAAATCAAAAAGGTGTGATAAATAATTAATAATGTCAGTTAAATCTGAAGAAATGGGATCCAGATTCCTTTGCAAGCACCAGCTAGACCATTTAGACCAAGCGGCAAAGTAGCATCTACGAGTGCCCGGGGCCCAAGATTCCTGAAAGAGGGATCTAGCTCCAGCCGAAAGGCCTCGGAGAGCCCAGGGTCCCCTGAGATCGTCCATGCTACCAGGAGAAGAGAACCTTGAAGGATTAGATTGTGATAATTGCCCTCTGGATCCGTTAGAAGATGGGGAAGACAAGGAAGAAGAATCGGGAGATCGATGGACATTTCCAGAAGGGATGGATACCATGACTGTGTCGGCCAAAGAGGGGTCACAATCATTAGACGAAGGAGATCCCTGCGGACAATCGAAATTGTCCTCGGGATCATCGAGAATGGAGGAAACGCGTAGACTCCCAGACGCGGCCATGGATGGAGAAAAGCATCTATGGCAGCTGCTTCCGGATCTGGGCGCCAGCTGAAATAAGGAAGGATTTGAAAATTGGTCCTGGATGCGAAAAGATCCAAACAAAAGGGACCCCTGAGAGATTGGAGAGAGAGAAAAAGACTCCTGTCCAATTTCCAATCGCTGAAATCCGTCAAATGACGAGATCCCCAATCCGCCATCGAATTCGATTGTCCTGGAATATATTCTGCTCTGACTGAAATGTTCCTGTCCAAACAAAGATGGATAAAATCTTTGGTGATATTGGACAGATCCCTGGACTTGGTGCCTCCCAAACGATTGAGATACTGCACCGCAGATATATTGTCCATGCGCAGTAAAATAGAAACTGGAGAAGAAGACTTTGCAAAACTCTTGACTGCAAACGAGCCAGCCAATAATTCTAAACAATTTATATGAAAGCGTTTTTCTTCCAGAGTCCATTTGCCACCTGTGATGGAAGGACCGCAACGAGCTCCCCAGCCTGAAAGGCTGGCATCGGATTCGATGATGAAATCCGGAGTTTTGCCAAAAATGGCTCTGCCGTTCCAGGCCTCTAAATGTGAAAGCCACCAAGAAAGTTCTTCTTTCGCTTCTGGAGAAATGGGAATCAAATGAGAGTAGGAAAAACCTTTTCTCAAATGAAGGATTTTCAATCTTTGAAGTTCGCGATAATGAAGAGGGGCAGGAAAAATAGCCTGAATAGAGGATGAAAGTAACCCTACTATCCTGGCTATAGTTCTGATGGGGACTGAATCTTTGGATAAAGTTTTGGAAATCTCTTTCTTTATATTCTTCACTTTGTCTAATGGGAGACTCAAAGTGGAAAGGATTGTATCTATCTTGAAACCTAAAAAGATTAAAGATTTGGTAGGAACCAGAACTGATTTCTGTTTGTTTACTATGAAACCCAGAGATTCCAAAAGGGAAACTGTTGAAAACAGATGGTTTTGGAGTGATAGGAAATTCTGGTCCATAATAAGTATGTCGTCCAAATAAATAATTAGACGGACACCTCGAAGTCTCAACCAAGCTATTACAGGTTTGAGTAATTTTGTGAAAATCCAAGGAGCAGAGGATAGGCCGAAAGGAAGACAGGTGAAATTCCAAAACTGATCTTCCCAACGGAAGGTTAAAAATTTCCAGTGCTCTTGAGCGATTGGTACGGTTAAATAGGCGTCTGTGAGATCTAAACGAACTAACCAATCGTTTTCCCTTAGGCATTCTCTTAATAAATGAATG
This sequence comes from Bombina bombina, assembly GCF_027579735.1. NCBI lineage: Eukaryota > Metazoa > Chordata > Amphibia > Anura > Bombinatoridae > Bombina > Bombina bombina. The sequence continues at coordinate 568,898,016 of NC_069505.1, read as the reverse complement.
CCTTCCATCTTGAAATGATGGTAAACAACGTAAGCATTTAAAGATTTCAGATTTATAACTGGTCTGAATTGGTTGTTTTTCTTTTTGACAAGAAAAAGATTGCTTAAATAACAATCTTGAGGATGATGGACCGGAAGAATAGCTTTTTTGGAAGAAAGGGAAAAAATTTCTTTTTGTACCAGAATTTTGTCTATTTGGGAAAAATGAATTGGTTGTGGAAATTTTATTTGAATGGGAAGGGAAATAAATTCTATGAAAATTCCTGACACCGCTTGAAGAACCCAAGGGTCGGAAGTGATTGAAGCCCAGTTTTGGGCAAATAAAGCGATTCTGCCACCAATTCTGTTTCGGGAAGAAGGAATTTGAGGGGGAACCAATAATCTTACCTGGAGCTTGTCTTGCTCTTGATCTACCCCTGAAGCCTCTTTGGTTCCAAGGGCGGCTCCTTGCTGGGAAGAAAGTTGTTGAGGATGTAGGCTCTTGGAAACTTCTGTTGAATTGATATTGATGTTGGGTAGAATAATAGGGTTGATGGGACTGGTTATAATGAGACCTGGATAGGAATGGTTGACGGCCGGGAAAGCGGCCTCTGCCTCTCCCGGCCCTGTCAGAGAAACTCTGATTAGGGTAAAAAATCTTTTTAACAGAAGTTTTAACCTTATTGAGATTTGAAAAGTTGTTCACATATTGATTGAGCTCTTTCAAATAAGAGTCACCAAATAACAACCCATTGTCATCCGGGGATATTTCATTGGAAGCGAAATCCGATATTTTTGGATTGATTTTTCGCAGTATATTTCGTTGTCTCTCTAGGGTCATGGCAGCATTTGTATTGCCTATAAAGCATAGGAGCCGTTGGACCCATTCTCTGAAAACATATGGGTCCAATGGGGCATTCTCTGCAACACCCTGTTCTGAAAGTTCGAATAACTTGGTCAGGGGGCCTATGGAGTCTAACAATTTATCTTGACAAATCCTCCAGGATCTATCAATTCCTTTTTTTTTTTTTTTTTAATTTAAATATTTTTATTGAGGTAAATAATGAAACAGTACAGAGCATAGTAACCACAAACATAGGCCCTTAACCCGTAAGGGCAATTGTCAAAAGTATATAACGCTACCAATACAGTAAGCATGACATGTCATATTTTGAATCAATAATGAGAACTTACATTTCAAAAACAACAAGTGTTATAGAACAATACGTCAAAGATAATGTATGCAATTGTAGTGCTTCCTGTGTGATTGAAAACAGAAAAACTGACCTCAGGTTTTTTAGATAAGTCACATATAGGGCCCTTTTTGGGTCCTTCAGATTATAAACATATACATATATTATTGAGAAGTTTATCAATCATAACTATAATGCAGGACTCTTATGTAATATTTAGGGGGTCATCGATGGGATCTGTGTCCCTTAGCTTAATAAATAAGCTCCAAAGGGGGGGGGGGGGGCGGAGCCTGGTAATATAGAAGCAAACTAAAAACAAAAATTATAAGACAGTAGAGTTGGACCTGGACTAATACTAGGAATGTATGTGGAGCTGGGCAAATTTCTCTAACCTTAACATATAGAATCGTCTTTGCTGCAAAATTGTGCTGCCTGCTGGTTATTTAACAGAAATCATCTATTATATTGACTGAGGGCTAAGTGTTGCCAGATACAAAAAAAACAATAAGGCAGTACAAGAACCTGCACATGTTTCCTCGCAGTACAAAGAAAGTTTGCTATCACCCTAACATTAATTAAACCCTCCAATAGCATAGAGAGGATTGTACTGCGGATATCATGTCACAGGAGGAGTTCTTGGGCTGGTAGAGAAATGATATAGGGCTAGCTATGACATCTCCCCTCAGGGGTTGATGTCACCACTGGACGAAGCCGGACAAGGGCAATGGGATATGACCCACTCTCTCTCAAGAGTGGGAAAGGATGAGGGGAGATATCAATAACGTTGGGGAATTAATACACTCTGAAAAAAAACAGGACGAAGAAAATAGGAGTTAACATAATATATCATATTACCCTTGCGTGAACAATAATAACAGCATTCTGGGTGGTTCCTTGTTAAGCTAAAAGAGTTGTCGTCTATGGATTAACTTATTTATTAATTATAGTCACACCTGAGGTTACACTTCATATACATAAGGATTGAGGTACTGACAGCTATCCGTATGTAAAGATAGCCATTAGGGCAACCAAAAATTGTAAAACTATAGGAATTCTTATGGAGAATTATAGTTATGGTCAATACTGCACCATCTCGGCCGCTGACGGCGCAGCAAGACAATATTAGTTGTCAACATCCTGGCTTAAATATATTATCCTTCTCTTTTAGGTCATCCTAACTAATTATAATAACAGTTAGTCAGATCTCCATCAATAACGTTTATCTGATATATTACTATCGTATACATAACTATTTAGGGGAAATAGTATAAGCGGACAACATATAAAATAATAAAAATATAGAATTTAAACAACAGAAACAGAACCCTATATAACTAAATACGGCAGTGCAGCTATATATAAGACCGAGTGTGTACTGTCGGATAGAGAGACAGTTTACATATGGCTAGTTGGCTAATTAACATAAAAAAATAATTACTGCATTGTATCAGTATAATAACCAGATAGTGACTCCACTGACAATAAATGGCATATAGAATAGTAAGCTTTAGCACTATATATTATTTGGACATGTATCCCTATCATCTAAAAGCTCAGCTCACGGTAAATGTGAATTGGGCATGGTGTCAAATAGTAGCATATAGTATGTTAAGTATATTGTCCCATCTAAGACAGTCGCCATCAGTGCATGTAGCTACATTCTAGATCTAAGCTTGAGGGTAAACACAACAGCGTATATAAAGCGTGCAAGGCAGAGCAATGGTTTACCGAAAACCATTAGTGGTATGTACTGGAATAATGCATAAAATAATAGGAGCTATACTAAGGCTTCATAAAATTTATCTTTAATCTCTAATGTGCTATACTCAACCTTGATGAACGGCATTCAGTAGTAGCACACATGAAATATCTTTATAAATCAAAAATGTATATAGAGATAAACCAATAATAACCTAACAAACTGTAAAACTATTGAGATAAAAATATACAGTTATCTCTATAGCATAAAAATAATAATCACCAACAGGAGGAAAAAGTAGCTTATGTCAGTGTGCTATACGATGGATATTATCAAACATGCTATCTCAAGGACTATAATATCATTGCTAACATTAAGTATCATACGTTAACCCAGACATATAAAACTATATTAGAAGTGCTAAGTCATTCTATGTCTATAAACTAATGCTAAAAGTATATTCACATATACCGAGTAAATCCCTGTGTATTACAGGTAACATGAGAAAGCTAAACATTCATGCATATATATATAAATATACATACCAATACTAGGATAAACAGTAACAGTATAGCATTAGTAAAGATAATACTTAGATGGGGAAGAACTTTCCATTGCTTAACATGTATCGCTTAGGTTAATGTAAGACTGCCAACCTGTATACAGACAGAGGGAAATGCACAAATCTTAATCTGCATCAACCTATAGTCTACAAATAATATTGAGGAAAACTGTAAAACCTATATGATTATGTTTTCTAAACACACGGTTACCTAGGACCATAAAGCTATGCAGTAAAATTAAATGCGTATCAGACCAATCACCGCAAACATGGGGCAAAGAAATAGAGTTCAAATAAACACTTATATTCAGAAACCCCATAAGTATTAGTGCCCCAATGAGAGTTACCATCTATATACAGAGCTATAGAGTATAAGAACATAATAATAAGTCTTATAATATAGAGGGAGTCCAAGTGACATGGAGCGCAGTGCCTTAGAATATTTCTCTCCCCTTAGTCTCTCACATAGCTCAGTATCTATCCCACACCGGATGGCCAAGGTAGGAGATTTCTTAGAATAACCTCACACAATCCTACATTTTTCTCCTCTTTCACACCAGCAAGTAGGAATTTAGTATTGGAGGTTTCTCTGACAGTCTTTTCCACAGCATATCCCCCATGGACTGACCTTCCTGCAACAGTTCCGTAAGTGTACTGGAACGGCACTGTAATATCATCCTGTGTAAGTGTTAGCTGTCTATTTCTCCTGTACAGCCCATATCTCTTAGATGTCAAGGACTCTAATACATGGAGCCTGTCCATATTCTCAACACAGTCAGCCAGGATCTGGGTGTCTGGAGCTGTATTGCTCAGCTCCGCATAACTATTAGATAGTCCGGCGCCATCTTGGAAGGTGTGTGGCGCAGCCGGCTGCCGAAACCACCTTGTGATCAAAACCCGCATCTCATGTAAGTGACTCTCAAGTAAGTCACATAGCTCGTCCCCAAGCTCCTCTGACTCCATTATGTAACTGTAAGAACCGCAGATCAGCCTGCGTAACAATTCCGATAGCTAGTGAGGAGGGGGATTGTAGTTTGCGGCCTCTCTGAACTGCCGATATCTCCACGTGGGGAATAAAAGGCCCGCTCGCAATACCCAATCTTATGACAGCCTGGCATAGAGCAGTAACAGCTGGTGCAGACGCTTGTCTCAGAACGTGCAGCTGCTAGACCCTCTCTCCGACTGTGAGTTAGAAGTGGGATCAGATAGGATTGCCCCTACTTTGGAAAATTCAGGCCCGGTAGATTATAGCCAGTACTTGTCCTGTCGCTCCAGATGGTCTCAAAAGTAATACCCCCTCTATGTAGTTAGCACATGCAAGGTATCTTGTCGAATTTTAGGGTGATATTAATGCCAGAAATCTCTTTAATTAAAGTTAAGTGTAGGAGCCATGATCATGCACGTCCGTTCATTGTGCTGGCTAGCTCCGCCCCCCCCTATCAATTCCTTTTTTAACTTTGTAACCTGGGGCACCAATGAACTTAAGGATTTTAGGGTCAACCTCAGGGGTGATTGATGCATTTTTTGGGAGTAATGGGCGAGGACATTCCGCTCTCATCTTATTGCGAGACTGTTTCTTTAAAGGTTTCCTGAGCTGGAAGTCGATAAATTTTGCCACCTCTATATTGGGGCACCATTCCGCAGAGCGGGGATGGTGAAGCTCATCAGGATTAAATCTTGGAATACCCAGACAATCTGTGAATTCTGTCTCCTCCTCAATATATTCTTTTAATTTTTTATGCATTTTCTTATGCCTTTTAATAGCAGGGGTATAATCTGAATTTTCAGATTCTACATCTAAAGAATCTGAGTTTAAATCTGTATAACTACCATCCTCAGAGTTGTTATCCTCAGAGGATGATTTTTCAACATTATTTACATTTTCTTTAAATATTGTACTTGTGTTATTATCTCCCATTTGGACACCCCTGGGATTTGGGGTTCTGTTAGCAGCAGTTTTTGTTCCCTTGCTGCGAGGAATTGCGGTGTCAGACAAAAGCTGACGAGATTTTGTTATAAGCTTTTTGCTGGCAATTACAGAAATTGAGGGATTTTTTCTCTTTAAAGATTTTTTAGTTTCTTTAATGCCCATTAATGAAGACATTTTATTGAAAAGATTGTTCATTGAAGAATCAATCATAATTTGAACAGTCTGTGCTGTTAAAGGAGGAGTACTTTCTGGGTTTTCAGACATTTTATAAACTGAAATTTTTTTTAATTTATAATTTAAATACAACTTTATAAAGTTCCTTAATAAATTAAAAAGCACAAAATTTAAATATATTAGGAAATATTTTGAACAAAATATCTAATTACCATTAATTTATATATTAATAACACTTAGAGTGATTTAACAAATATAAAAACCGCTTAATAATACAAAAGTAACTTGTGAATACAAGTATTACCACAAGATGGCAATGTAGGCAAAGAAATGGTTAGTGAAATAAATTGCTTTGTTTGTGAGGGAAGATGGCAACAAATGTTGCCGGTCGTGAGGTGAATCTAACTCAGACTGACTGGGAAGGCACACACGTCAGACTGAGGGGGCGGGAAGGAAAGTCCGGCCCACAAAATGGCGACCGGAACATTAGTGACAGAGGGGAAATGGAGGAGAGAGACTGACTCATAAACAGTTCAGTCAGAAAAAACGGAAACCGGAGGTAATGGGGTATTATTTTAACTGAAATATAAAACCGGAGGGGAAGTGGAATGGATTCTCATGTATATAAAAAGTAAATAGCCGAAAAAACGGAGGCAAATTTAAAACATTAAAAAGTTTCTTAAATATAGCATAAGCCAAACAATGAAATGGGGCAAAATTATGCAAACTATGAGGAATAATAACTAAACGAAAATAAACAAATATATTGAAAAAAAAAAAACTATAAACTTTATTGGAGATAAAATTTATAATACTTATCTTGCTGAGCAGCAAAAAGAAAGAGGAAGTTTGGATGCTCATTGGACAGTTTATGGTCACTATTCTTTCTCTGATTGGTCACTTTTTTCTTGGAGTTATAAGTTAGCGCTATCTCTAGCTACTTATTGTGGTTATCTGTTTTCTATGCTGTTTTAATATGTTTGTTTATGTAATTCTGTTACTTTTAAAAGCTGCATTGAGTAGTAAAAAGAGAGAATGCAAAAATAAGAGTCTCTGGTCTTGTAATAAAATTAGATTACACTAGCAGACTGATGTTTCACAGTCAAAAACATTTTTTTAAAAAATTTACACTACTGTTACACCAGATATGAGTGGTGGTGGCACTGAGCAAGTAGACACAGTATATGCTATGAGCCTGACACACAGGCTGGCAGTGGCAGGCTGGCCTGGCAACTAAAATTAGATTACACTAGCAGACTGATGTAAAAGTTTTTTTTTTTAAATTTACACTAATGTTACACCAGATATGAGTGGTGGCACTGAGCAAGTAGGCACAGTATATGCTGTGAGCCTGACACACAGGCTGGCAGTGGCAGGCTGGCCTGGCAACTAAAATTAGATTACACTAGCAGACTGATGTAAAAGTTTTTCTTTTTTAAATTTACACTAATGTTACACCAGATATAAGTGGTGTGGCACTGGGCAAGTGGGTCTGGCACACACACTGGCAGGCAGGCAACTGCAATAAGATTACACTAGCAGACTGATGTTTCACAGTCAAAAACTTTTTTTTTTTTTTAAATTTACTCTAATGTTACACCAGATATGACTGGTGGTGGCACTGAGCAAGTAGGCACAGTATATGCTGTGAGCCTGACACACTGGCTTGCAGTGGCAGGCAGGCAACTGCTATTAGATTACACTAGCAGACTGATTTAAAAGTTTTTTTTTTAAATTACACTACTGTTACACCAGCCAGATATGAGTGGTGGCACTGAGCAAGTAGGCACAGTATATGCTGTGAGCCTGACACACAGGCTGGCAGTGGCAGGCAGGCAACTGCTATTAGATTACAAAGAAAAAAAAACAAAAAAACGACTGATGTAGCCCTAAAAAGGGCTTTTTGGGGTGCTGTCCTTACAGCAGAGATCAGATGAGTCCTTCAGGAATGTTGTGGACACTGAATACACTAGCCTAGCTATTGATTTCCCTATTAAATTAGCAGCAGCTACACTGTCCCTCCTCTCACTAACAATGCAGGATCAGAATGAATCTAAAATGGCTGCTGCCCAGGAGCTTGGATGGTCTGGGAGGGAGTGTCTGCTGCTGATTGGCTGTAATGTGTCTGCAGACTGTGAGATACAGGGTCAAAGTTTACTCAATAATGACGAATAGGGGGCGGATCGAACATCGCATATGTTCGCCCGCCACTGCGAACGCGAACAAGCTATGTTCACCAGGAACTGTTCTCCGGCGAACTGTTCGCGACATCACTATTTAGCTTATGTTTTTAGTCATTTAACTTAGTTTAATTATATTCTGTGTTGTGTGATTCTTTGCTACTGTTTATAATACTGTTCAGCATTTAACGTCTTCATTTCAAAGCTTTAAAAATATTGTATTAAGTGTTACTTATGACAATTTTGAGAGGGGCCTGGAACCTAACTCCCTCACTTCCCATTGACTTACATTATAAACTGGGTTTCAATTTACAACGGTTTTGATTTACAACCATTCCTTCTGGAACCTAACCCCGGCGTAAATTGAGGGCTACCTGTAGTTATATTGTAATTTTAATTTAAAGTTAGGGGTGTGTTAGGTTTAGGGGTTTATAATTTAATTTAGTCTTTTGCAATGTGGTAGGGCTGGAAGTTTAGGGGTTAATAGGTTTATTTAGTGGCGGTGATGTAGGGGGCCGGAGATTTAGGGGTTAATAGGTTTATTTTGTAGCGGCGATATGGGAGGCCGGAGGTTTAGGGGTTAATAATTTTATTTAGTGGTGGCAGCAGCTGATATGGGGTTAATAGTTTTTATTAGTGGCGGTGATGTCGGGAGCAGTGGATTAGAGGTTAATAACTTTATTTTGGTGTCGGCGATGTCTGTGGTGATGGATTAGGGGTGTTTTGACTTGGGGTTTATGTTAGGGTGTTTGGTTTAAATGTAATTTTTTTCCCCCATAAACATCAATGGGGTTACGTTACTGAGATTTTTCATTCTGCACTTCAGGTGTTTTTTTCAAACACTCTCTCCCCATCAATGTTTTTGGGGGAAAGCGGGCACGAGCCCATCAAATCAGCCCTTGGATTTTGTGTGGTATGGAGCTTAACGCACCATATTGCACAGCACACGTAGGATAGGATGGCAGCGCTTTGGAGAATGAAAATAACGCAACTTTTTGGCGTTAGTTTCGCACCCTGTTTAGCACAAAACTCATAATCTAGGCGATTTATTTTAAATTTCTATTTTTATTTGCTCAGGTAAACTAATCAACTGTCTTTTTGTAGTTTGATGTCTTTGATAATTCCTACCATCTGGTCTCACCTGTCGACAATAACGCTGGGTGAATACGGAATTGTAATAAATTGTCATTTGATGGGTTGTCATAATTATTAGTTTACCTGATTATTTTCAATGATCTTAAAGGTCTTATGTATATTATCGAGCCAGTTTTGTGTAGTTTTGAAATATGTGATTTTATTATCTTTGTAGTTTAGTTTCTGTTTCAATTCTGTTTTTCATAATAGTTGAAGTTATTATGTATTTACTTTAATCAGTTGTTTTAGGATTTTAGTTTATTTTCTTGTATGTATTTTGATTGCATTACTACTATTAAACGTTGATTATTTTCCAATTGAAATCTCCTAATAAAGCTATTTTTGTTTATTCATGTGGTCTCTGTATAATTGATAGACTTATAGCAACTAAAAGGATTCAGGTTTTGTGTTTTATTATCTTTAACAAGTTATAACCGAATGTGTCATTAAATTACTCATATTACTCCTATAAACCAGTTCACATAATACACTTTTATAAGTAAAGATAATATTCGTAACTTTTTGGATGCACAGCAGAGAGTTGAAATAGTTTATTAATTGCCAATTGTGTTCTTTTCTTGTGGCAATAATTAGTATTTATTAGGTATTTTCTTGCATTGTGGTTCAATTGTATTTCTCCTTTAAAAGAAAAGCAGACTTGAGTTTGTTTTTGCTGTCCTTGTGTCGTTTTGGGAAGAGATAACGTTTTGGCTGTTGTCTCGGATAGAAAATGTTGTATTTTCTTGAAAAAGGCCTGTTATCAGGCCGAAACGCGTCATCATATAATTGGTGAGATAATTACTGATACCTTTAATAAGGAGTTTTCAAATTTTCTACAGTATTGTTTTCTTTCCCTTTTTTTCACAGGAATTTTTAGATATACCACAACAAACAATGGGATTTTAAAATACAAGTTATCACTAACAAATTACCTATACTTTTTTTTTATCACCTAACACATTTTTGATCACATTTATATCTGATTTTTTCTATTTTTTCTAATTTTTTATTATTTTGTAACAAATTTTCGCCTAGATTTAGAGTTTTGTTGGTAAAGACCTGCGTTGCTAACGCTACTTTTTTTCCCAGTGCACCCTTAAGACAACGCTGGTATTATGAGTTGTCTGAATGGCTGCGTTAGGCTCAGAAAAGTGAGTGTTGAGCATAATTTAGCGCCACTTCAACCCTCAATACCAGCGTTGCTTACGGTAGCGGTAAGCTGGAAAAACGTGCTTGTGCACGATATCCCCATAGGAAACAATGGGGCAGTTTCGGCTGAAAAAACCTAACACCTGCAAAAAAGCAGCATTCAGCTCCTAACGCAGCCCCATTGTTTCCTATGGGGAAACACTTTCTAAGTCTACACCTAACACCCTAACATGAACCCCGAGTCTAAACACCCCTAATCTTACACTTATTAACCCCTAATCTGCCGCCCCTGACATCGTCGCCACCTTTATTATACTATTAACCCCTACTCTGCCCCCCCCAACGTCGCCACCACCTACCTACACTTATTAACCCCTAATCTGCCAACCGGACATCACCGCCACTATAATAAATGTATTAACCCCTAAACCGCTGCACTCCCGCCTCGCAAACACTATAATAAATTTTATTAACCCCTTATCTGCCCTCCCTAACATCGCCGACAACTACTTACATTTATTAACCCCTAATCTGCCACCCCCAACGTCGCCGCTACTATAATAGTAATTAACCCCTAAACCTAACCCTAACCCTAACACCCCCCTAAATTAAATATAATTTAAATTAAACGAAATAAACTTACTATAATTAAATAAATTATTCCTATTTAAAACTAAATACTTACCTATAAAATAAACCATAAGATAGCTACAATATAACTAATAGTTACATTGTAGCTATTTTATGATTTATATTTATTTTACAGATAACTTTGTATTTATTTTAACTAGGTACAATAGCTATTAAATAGTTATGAACTATTTAATAGCTACCTAGTTAAAATAAAGACAAAATTACCTGTAAAATAAGACCTAACCTAAGTTACAAATACACCTAACACTACACTATCAATAAATTAATTAAATAAATTAACTACTATTATATAAACTAAAATACAATTAAATAAACTAAACTATATTACAAAAAAACAAACACTAAATTACAGAAAATAAAAAAGAAATACATGAAGTTTAAACTAATTACACCTAATCTAAGCCCCCTAATAAAATAATAAAGCACCCGAAAATAAAAAAATGCCCTACCCTATTCTAAATTACAAAGTAATCAGCTCTTTTACCAGCCCTTAAAAGGGCTTTTTGCGAGGCATTGCTCCAAAGTAATCAGCTCTTTTACCTGTAAATAAAAAGACAACCCCCCCCAACATTACAACCCACCACCCACATACCCCTACTCTAACCCACCCAAACCCCCCTTAAAAAAACCTAACACTAACCCCCTGAAGATCTCCCTACCTTGAGTCGTCTTCACCCAACCGGGCCGATCTCTTCATCCAAGCGGCGAAGAAGAGGTCCTCCATCCGGTAGAAGTCTTCATCCAAGCGGGGAAAGAAGAAGTCCTCCATCCGGTAGAAGTCTTCATCCAGGCGGCGTCTTCTATCTTCATCCATCTGGAGTGGAGCGGAGCCATCTTCCAGCCAGCCGACGCGGAGCCATCCTCTTCAACCGACGGACTAATGATGAATAATGTTCATATAATCCACCAGCACTTGTAGGTATAAAAAGTATCTTTTATTGAAGATCAAGTTAAAACAAGCAACGTTTCGTGACCATATGTCACTTAGTCATGCTTTCTGTTACATGCTAACAAGTTATGCCTTTTAAACATTTGATTTCTCGCGCCAAACTGTTGCCCAAAAATGGACTTCTGTCGCCACCTACTGGTACATTTTTATATTACATCTTATAGCACTTTCTTGCATTTTCATAGACTACTTGTATAGCAATTAAAAACAAATCACTGTTTCAAAATTTATATTACAGCAAACAGTATATTAAAGAACTATGTCACTTAAAGGGGTATTGTCACACTTTAATGTATTATGTCAAAAATAAAGTGTGACAATACCCCTTTAAGTGGCATAGTTCTTTAATATACTGTTTGCTGTAATATAAATTTTGAAACAGTGATTTGTTTTTAATTGCTATACAAGTAGTCTATGAAAATGCAAGAAAGTGCTATAAGATGTAATATAAAAATGTACCAGTAGGTGGCGACAGAAGTCCATTTTTGGGCAACAGTTTGGCGCGAGAAATCAAATGTTTAAAAGGCATAACTTGTTAGCATGTAACAGAAAGCATGACTAAGTGACATATGGTCACGAAACGTTGCTTGTTTTAACTTGATCTTCAATAAAAGATACTTTTTATACCTACAAGTGCTGGTGGATTATATGAACATTATTGACTCAGTGGTGCTGTATTTACCTATGGACTTGGACTAATGACGAATGACGGTTCCTTTAAGGGATGTCATCCAAGATGGCATCCCTCGAATTCTGATTTGCAATCAGCCAATTTGCAATCAGCCAATAGAATTGAAGTTCTATCCTATTGGCTGATCCAATCATCCAATAGGATTGAGCTCACATTCTATTGGCTGTTCCAATCAGCCAATAGAATGCGAGCTCAAATCTATTGGATGATTGCATCAGCCAATAGGATTTTTCCTACCTTAATTCCGATTGGCTGATAGAATTCTATCAGCCAATCGGAATTGAAGGGACGCTATCTTGGATGACGTCATTTAAAGGAACCTTCATTCTTCAGTTGGACTTCGTTTGAAGAGGATGCTCCACGTCGGCTGGCTTGAAGATGGACCCACTCCGCTCCGGATGGATGAAGAAAGAATATGCCGCCTGGATGAAGACTTCTGCCCATCTGGAGGACCTCTTCTGCCCAGATTCAATGAAGACTTCTGCCCTTCTGGACGACCACTTCGCCCGGCTTTGTTGAGGACTTCGGCCCATTTGGGTGAAGACGTCTCAAGGTAGGGTGATCTTTTCAAGGGGTTAGTGTTAGGTTTTATTAAGGGGGTATTGGGTGGGTTTTAGAGTAGGGTTGGGTGTGTGGGTGGTGGGTTTTAATGTTGGGGGGGTATTGTAATTTTTTTTTACAGGTAAAAGAGCTGATTACTTTGGGGCAATGCCCCGCAAAAGGCCCTTTTAAGGGCTATTTGTAATTTATTATAGGGTAGAGATTTTTATTATTTTGGGGGGCTTTTTTATTTTATTAGGGGGATTAGATTAGGTGTATTTAGTTTAAAAAACTTGTAATTATTTTATTATTTTCTGTAATTTAGTATTTGTTTTTTTCGTACTTTAGTTTATTTAATTTAATTGTAATTGATTGTAGTTAATTTAGGTAATTAATGTAATTATAGTGTAGTGTTAGGTGTAATTGTAACTTAGGTTAGGTTTTATTTTACAGGTAAAATTGTACTTATTGTAGCTAGGTAGTTATTAAATAGTTAATAACTATTTAATAACTATTGTACCTAGTTAAAATAAATACAAACTTGCCTGTAAAATAAAAATAAAACCTAAGCGAGCTACAATGTAATTATTAGTTATATTGTAGCTGTCTTAGGGTTTATTTTATAGGTAAGTATTTAGTTTTAAATAGGAATAATTTAGTTAATTTTAGTAATTTTATTTATATTTATTTAAATTATATTTAAGTTAAGGGGTTGTTAGGGTTAGGGTTAGACTTAGGTTTAGGGGTTAATACATTTAGTATAGTGTTGGCGACGTTGGGGGCGGCAGATTAGGGGTTAATAAATGTAGGTAGGTGTCGGCAATGTTAGGGACGGTAGATTAGGGGTTAATAAAATTTAACTAGTGTTTGCAAGGTGGGAGTGCGGCGGTTTAGGGGTTAATATATTTATTAAAGTGGCAGCGATGTCCGGTCGGCAGATTAGGGGTTAAAATGTTTATTTTAGTGTTTGAGATGTGGGGCTGGTGGGCTCGGTTTAGGGGTTAATAGGTAGTTTATGGGTGTTAGTGTACTTTTTAGCACTTTAGTTAAGAGCTTTATGTTACAGCGTTAGCCCATAAAACTCTTAACTACTGACTTTTAAATGCGGTAGGAGTCTTGACAGGAGATGGTGTACCGCTCACTTTTTCCAAGACTTGTAATACCGGCGTTAGGAAAATCCCATTGAAAAGATAGGATACGCAATTGACGTAAGTGGATTTGCGGTATCTTAGAGTCGCGGAAAAAAAGTGAGTGGTACACCTGTACCTGCCAGACTCGTAATAACAGCGGTGTTAAAAAGCAGCGTTGGGACCTCTCAACGCTGCTTTTTAAGGCTAACGTAAGACTCGTAATCTAGGCGAAAGTTTGTGAACAAATTCTGGACTAACTTCTACTGAGCGGTTTCAAAAGTAAAGTGATGCGCTTGCGCTTGTTCGTAGGGTTTATAATATGCCGATGACATAGGAGGGGATTCCTACCTGTAATTTCCATGCATACGTCACACGGGAGCGTGCATGGTTTGCAATGCAACGAGAAATTGAATAGTGCATGCGCTGTTGCTTAAAGGGGTGGATGACGCAGAGTGACGGCTGCCTAATGGCGTAAATTTCAATTGGATTCTACAAAAACGTGATCTAAAGGTAAAAAACAAAACAAAAAAAAAACGGGTTGAATATATGAGGCTGAAAAATTGCCTTTATAAAGGTTATAACTTGATTTATACAGGAATTTATTTAAAACGAGGAATGAAAGTTATATTGATTTTATTCAACTAATGCAATACTTGAAAAAGATATACCTAACTTTACCTTCACTTTAAGGTTAGGCTGAGAATCTTAAAATGTCTGTGGTTGGGGATGTTTCTTGTCATGACAGTTAGTCACTTTTGGGTAATTCTCATTCTATATCTGATGCTGATACAGCAGAAGTTGTGCGAAACAGAGTTTTACATCAACTCTTTTTTAAAGTTAAATGAAAGGATTCTTTTGAGAATTTGTATCTGGATTTAAGTACAATGATCCATAACCTAAAATATGTTTTGTGTGATAACCCTGATGATTATATAGCAAAATTGTTGGAATTGGCTAATGCTAAGGGCACTAATGAGATAAATAAATTGATAAATGGTACATGGCCAATATTGTTCCTTTTGTAAGAATTGTGGGCCGAAAAATATGTTCAGCGGAATGCTGAATTTAATATTGTATCTACTGAGGTGGATACGTTAAATAATAATTGTCTGAAAGTGAAAATAAGGTGCTCTTAAAGACAGACTGACATCCTCTAATCATGAAAATGATGCGTTAACACATGTTAATAACATGCTTGATAAATAAGTAAAGTATGCTGAAAATGGGTTACAGAAACTCAAGACAAGTCAAACTGAGCTCTCTGTTCATTCGGAGGTTAAATATTTTCCGCTCATGTTGAAAAAAAAGATTTGGATCACAGAATTAAAACTTTGATACGTTCTGATTGTTATCAGGTGTCAGAGTCGGGAAAAGCAGAATTTTCTGATGGTGCTGAAAGTATGATTATGAAACATTGCCAAATAAAAAGAAACAAGCAAAACAGTTGAATGTTGGGCATGATGTGAAAATTATAACTTTTCTTAATGAGACTATTCAACCATTAGTTGAATGTGGTAAAACATCAATTGTTGATTACATAGATTTATTTGAACGTACTTTAGAGTTGCTGAAGGTGACAAATAACAGTTCTTAGATATGTTATTTACCTTGGAGTTTTGTTGTTAAGGATTTTAGATTTTTCAAATGTCTTGAGGAAAAGGGGGTAAAACAGTGGGATGATGTAAAAGATGAACTGTATACAGCCTTTTCCCCTCTTAAATCTGTGATTGCAAAGAAAAAAAGTTTGTACAGCTTGCAATGTGCAGATGATCAGAGCTCTCTTGATTTTCTGGCTTCTCCTAAATGGGCTTATTGTAAAAGTGATGTAGCTGCAAATTGTAATTGCTCGGATTTTAACCCCCTAATGACCGACGACGTGCAGGGTACGTCCTCTAAAAAAATACAATTAACGACCGAGGACGTACCATGGGGTCCTAACACTGGTTTTTACCGCCCGCTGGTATTTGGAGTCAGTCAGGAAAGGGTCTAACGCTCACTTTGCAGCCGCGACTTTTCCATACCGCAGATCCCCCTACGCCAATTGCGTATCCTATCTTTTCAATGGGATCTTTCTAACGCCGGTATTTAGAGTCTTGGCTGAAGTGAGCGTTAGAAATCTAACGACAAGACTTCAGCCGCAGAAAAAAAACAGGAGTTAAGAGCTTTTTGGGCTAACGCCTGTTCATAAAGCTCTTAACTACTGTGCTCTAAAGTACACTAACACCCATAAACTACCTATGTACCCCTAAACCGAGGTCCCCCCACATCGCCGCCACTGTATTAAATTTTTTAACCCCTAATCTGCCGACCGCACACCGCCGCCACCTACGTTATACTTATGTACCCCTAATCTGCTGCCCCTAACACCGCCGACCCCTATATTATATTTATTAACCCGTAATCTGCCCCCCACAACGTCGCCGCCAGCTACCTACAATAATTAACCCCTAATCTGCCGACCGGACCTCACCGCTACTATAATAAAGTTATTAACCCCTAATCCGCCTCACTTCCGCCTCAATAACCCTATAATAAATAGTATTAACCCCTAATCTGTCCTCCCTAACATCGCTGACACCTAACCCTAATATAGCTACAATATAACGAATAATTATATTGTAGCTATTTTAGGATTTATATTTATTTTACAGGCAACTTTGTAATTATTTTAACCAGGTACAATAGCTATTAAATAGTTATTTACTATTTAATAGTTACCTAGTTAAAATAATTACAAAATTACCTGTAAAATAAATCCTAACCTAAGTTACAATTAAACCTAACACTACACTATCAATAAATTAATTAAATAAAATACCTACAAATAAATACAATTAAATAAACTAACTAAAGTACAAAAAATAAAAAAGAACTAAGTTACAAAAAATAAAAAAATATTTACAAACATTAGAAAAAGATTACAATTTTAAACTAATTACACCTACTCTAAGCCCCCTAATAAAATAACAAAGCCCCCCAAAATAAAAAAATGCCCTACCCTATTCTAAAATTAAAATAGAAAAGCTCATTTACCTTACCAGCCCTTAAAAGGGCCATTTGCAGGGCATGCCCCAAAGAATTCAGCTCTTTTGCCTGGAAAAAAAAACATACAATACCCCCCCCCAACATTACAACCCACCACCCACATACCCCTAATCTAACCCAAACCCCCCTTAAATAAACCTAACACTAAGCCCCTGAATATCTTCCTACCTTATCTTCACCACACCGGGTACCACCGATCCGTCCTGGCTCCGATGTCTTGATCCAAGCCCAAGCGGGGGGCTGAAGACGTCCATCCTCCGGTTGAAGTCTTGATCCAAGCGGCGGCTGAAGAAGTCCATCTTCGGGCAGAAGTCTTCATCCTATCCGCGCAGAAGAGGACATCTGGACCGGCAAACATCTTCATCCAGGCGGCATCTTCTATGTTCTTGTATCCGATGACGAGCGGCTCATCTTGAAGACCTCCGGCGCGGATCCATCCTCTTCTTCCGACGACTAGACGACGAATGAAGGTTCCCTTAAGGGACGTCATCCAAGATGACGAATTCCGATTGGCTGATAGGATTCTATCAGCCAATCGGAATTAAGGTAGGAAAATTCTGATTGGCTGATGGAATCAGCCAATCAGATTCAAGTTCAATCCGATTGGCTGATCCAATCAGCCAATCAGATTGAGCTCGCATTCTATTGGCTGCTCCGATCAGCCAACAGAATGTGAGCTCAATCTGATTGGCTGATCCAATCAGCCAATCGGATTGAACTTGAATCTGATTGGCTGATTCCATCAGCCAATCAGAATTTTCCTACCTTAATTCCGATTGACTGATAGAATCCTAAAATTCGAAAATATTCTTTTGAATAATAGAATGTTTAGCTATGTATTCATTCAATGTAATATTCGAATTCGAATGTCACATTCAAATTCGAAATAGTATTTCTAGTCTACAAATGTGTTTAATAAATGTAATATTCAAATTCAAATGCTACATTTTAATTTGAATGTCCCATTCGAAATTGAAATAGTATTTCTAGTCTGAAACTGGGTTTTAATCTACCGTTGTTTAAATGTAAAACTACTAAGTAGTTTTAAGACTTTTTCACACAATCAAGTATCTATGACACAGTCTATATGCTCTGTCAGTTCTTCCACATGCTTTACTCTGTTAGTTAACACATCATTTGCCCGTATATTCCCTGCAATTACCCCTTCTTAGAAATCAGTTTCTTACCACTTATGCATCCACATACAAAGTACACGAGCTTAAGCTTGTGCAATCATACTCATAAGTACAAGCCATAATCACATTGTCAGCAGGGATTACTACACCTGCTGCAGTTCTTATTTTAAACATATACCACAAAACTTAAATGAGTATTTTTAGATGCCTATAGGGAGAGATAACAGATAAAAAAGCACAAAACACAATACTCATCAGCTTATCCTCTGCAATATTAACTCTAATGCCAGTCTAGTGCATCCAGCATCTATCTGCGACAAGGGCTTCCCTACAAAGACCCTCTATTTTGGTCGCATATATGTCCATGTAAGTGTCCATATATGTCCAGACTAAGAAAGTACTCTCTAGTCTCTATTTCACTTTTATATGTACTTTTCTTTTTTGTGTCCCAAACCAAAGAGACCTCTTTACAATAAACATGTGCAGGGCAGACCTAACTTTTATTTCTTCTCCTTTGCTTTTTACTTGGCCCCAATCACATAGCCAAAAAAACACCGCATCGAGGTGATAGGAGGAAAAAAGCTGAAGCGGTTAGCTATCAGAGCCCAGCGGAGCAGAAGTCTATTGAAACAAGCTCGCATGAGCCATGGAACTACATGAGAGACATCCCGGTGGGACCGGTGTCACAGGAAGCGGCTTGCAGAGGATGGCTCGAGGTTCCTAACGAGGACACGCTAGGCCTCCTTTCATATTAGCAACCTGCCTATCTAGTTTGAAAATCTTCGTTCTGTTGTTGTATTTTTCTTTTTTTTTTTAATAAATTTTTATTGAGGTAAAGTTTGGCATACAAACAAGATTTTTAAACATTCCACAAGTGTCAACATAAACAACATAGCGCAAGGTTCATCATACAGTGGATGAGTTGCAAAGCATTATCAATAATAATAACTAATAGAATAACAACAAGGTAAGCAATGTTAAATAAAAAATGTCTTTGTTTGATAGAGACACAATATAATCGTGCCAATGATAGTGTAAGCCTCCTCTCATAGTTCAAAGAGACACTTTTGGACTCCTGATTAAGGGGGTATTTTGCAATAATAGGAGGCTACCTGCTATATATTAGACCACTCATGGATCTTATTCTGATTACCTCAGATTTTCAAAGTTTTTATTGTATTAACCAACTGTTACGGACTACATCAAGGAAGAAACATGCAAACATAACCAGGCTTAATCCCTGTTAGTTGTCAGGAAGGACAAAGAAGGTAGTTAGGATGCGGTATAAGCAAGACAGACCGCGCATTTAACCCTCCTGATTAGGGAGGTATATTATATGGGGGGGGGGGGAGGAGGTGGTAATTTGGATATAGTAAATCTAATACATCAAAAAGCTATGCCCTCCAGACCCAGAGAAAGAGAGGCAGGAAGCGACTGCAATATTATAACTCAAAGTATATATGCCTTAGCAAGACAATTCACCACAGCTATGTGAAATTAAGTATATATGGGTTAATAATAGGTGCATAGCAAAGGACCAACGTGCCTTGGGACAGTGCCATACCCAAAATATCAAAGGAGAGAGATCTAACTATATAGGGCTGATACTAATGGAGTGGAGGAGGGTGGGGTATAGGTAAGAGAAACCACTAGTTTAGGTCTCCTAGGACCAGGAGATGTGTTATAGAGAGAAGGGGGGTGGAGGTGGTAAAATTAATGCGATGGGTAGAATAAATGCCAAAGAAAACTTTTGCAATATGGGGTATCAATTATATGATGTTGCTATGTTAAGGAGAAGAACTAATGGGGCTGTAAAAGAGACAGGGTGTGTATAAGGGTTATAGGCTCAGCTAGGGAATATTGATAGTCAGTCCTGCTGAACTAAATAGATAGTAGGTATATTTAGGAGAATTAAAACTCATTAGATGTCAGCAGGTCAGGTGTGGGGAGAGTTATTATGAGAAAAGTACAAGCTTGCCGTGACATCCTGACAGCCATGTATATCTAATGGGGGGGGGAAGGAATGAAACAGTAAGCTGTTGGATCGCGTGGTGAGGCCAATCTGTAGAGCAGATACTGAGGTTAAGGTGCTAACATTTGAGAACTCTAGAGCAGCAGATCATAGACAGACATAAAATATTACTTATGTATAGAGAACAGCCTGCCGTTATGGAGCAAACTATATAATTCTTATAGTGCTAAAAAGAGGTTAGATGTACCGCCAATAGGTTTACATGAAAGGTGTAGCTATAGTCACCCAAATTACAGGGAACAAAGGGCTTGTGCATACAGAAGGTGTGCCCTGTGAGGGGCTGTAATCAGGTGGAGCTTGGTGCTAAATTCCAGGGACTGAGCTTACGCATGCTTAAACTTATTCTGTGCCAAGAGGAGAAACTAGGTGTATATAGATAGGATTGCTGGGACCATATGACCCCATGCTAGTATGTGCCTTCCTTTGTATATACACAATTGTATAAAGATTTATCAGACCCCTCTGTAGAGGCATAGTATAATGTAGCTTCCAATATATGCAGACCTGCAACTAGAAAAGCAAATATGTTATATATACGCGCCGCCCCGGCCGCTGGAGGCGCGCCACGTGGCATAAATCAGAAGTTTAAATAATAGAGGGCAGATAAAGACACTCTAAACATATGGTCTTGAAGTAATAGTCCCATTCAACTACAAGGTGTGCACTGATATTGAAAGCATGCTTATTTAGCCTGACTAGTGACATGGCTATTAAAGGTAACTCAACTCCAGGTGAAAGCTAACGACAATAGTATGTAGCAAACAAGGTCCTCAGCCATAATAAAAGTGCAGGGGTGACAAGAATATCTATACAAATATAGCAGTAGTTACACTTCAATAAACATTGGTACAGCGTAGCATGATATATACACAGGAATATGAGGATTAGAGCCTCCTGTTCTAAGTAGCAGAAATATGGTACGCAAGCAAGGTTAGGCTATAGATAGGACACATTCTGGAGAAGCAGACCTATATCCTACCATTATCATTGTGGCTGAAAGGTGACACATATTTGGCCTGTGTTAGCAAATAAGCATACACACTAATATATTAAAACTAATTGGTATTAGGAGCGCATAAACAATGTTCTAAAAGACAGACATAATAGTAGGGAATGGCTCAAACACAGGAATATGGAACATTGTATAACTCTAGAAGCTTAAAATGTCACTATCACTGCAAAAGTTTCCCCCACTGCACATGCTGAATCGTTGGCCAAATTACCCAATGCCAAATCTAGGAAGCAGGCAGAAATCCCCTAATTGTTCGGTCAATCGGAATAGTTTCAACTGGCCTGCCTTAGCTGGCTTCTTGAGGTGTTTCTGTATCAACCAGCAGAACAATAAGCCCATGCGTTCTTGCCTGGTGCGCTGCACTAGCCATCTGAACAAGTCTAAGTGCGCGATCAGGAGAGAGGCTGCTACATCACTGCGAGTGTCCTGGGGCTCGCATGAAATCATTCTGGAAGTGCGAGCACACCGCAACTGGGGGCCGCTCCACAGGCCAAGTTCCGCCAGCAACATGGGGCCACCGCATAAACTAGTCAGTCCGGGAGTCTCAGGGGTAAGTAAAAGACAGGGCTCCCGATGGTCTGCCACCTCCCTAGATGGGGTCTGTATCTGCTGAAGTGGCTGAGCGTTGAATACGCCGGCTGATGTGTTTGGTCCGTCCTCTTCCACCTCATGTGTTCCAGATGTCTCTCGGGCAAGTGGGGTGTAGTCAGGGGCAGCTGCAGTAAGAAGTTTAGGCAGGTGTGTCTCAAGGAGCCTGAAGGAGGCCTCAATGTAGCCCCACGCTCTCAATTCCCACTCTGCCGCGGCCACCATTTTCCTTCAGAGGGATCACTTGCGCAGGAAGTGTATCGGCTAAGGCCACTCCGGTGTTAAAAGTCAGTAAGCTGGGATTGAATATTGAGACACTGTGCAGGTAGCGTGAGCTGTTAATCTTGTTGCTATGAGTTCTGATCCTCCACACCTGCAGCCTGTGGTTTCGTAGTTGCGATATAGGGTCCAAAGCAAAAGGGAGCAAAAAGAGCAGGTACCCAGACTAGGTTGATAGGAGACTATGCATCAGGATCCTCAAAGATACTGTAAATTTGTTTGCTAAATCATCGTTTTACCCCATTTATTGGGCTTAAGAGCAGGAGCTCTGATAGAGTGCGTCCGTTCGTTTAGGCAGTTGGCTCCGCCCCCCTGTTGTTGTATTTTTCAACATTCTTCTTGTGTGCTGATTAAAAAGGTAAATGTGTGCTTTGCTGTTGTGTGATGTGTGTTATGTACATATACGTATGTATTGTGATTCTCCCCCACATATGCTGATTTATATGAAGCAGTATAGCATTGTTGTTCCTTCCAAAAAAGTGACAGCTCTAATATTTTCTAATGATATGTTCTTATTGTACGTAATTCCTAATGGTATATTATGAGTGAATCGTGATGTTAAAGGGACACTAAATCCATGACTGATCTTTGTTGATTCCGAGAGAGAATCCAATGTTAACCAACCTTACACAAAGTAGTTGTATGATGTAAATGTATTCATTGTTTCTATGTGTTTTTTTTTTCCAGAATATCAATGCACATGTATGAGTTAATGACAAGTCATGTATGTGCATCCATCAATGACCATGTGTTGAGCCTATGTAGATATGCTGTTCATCCAAGCATATGGGTTGGATAAATGAAATGTTATAATAGAGGTAAATGAGACGTGTTTACAATTGTCTACAGTTTATGAACACTGAAATGTATAAAATAATGTTCTGTCCGTTTAAATCTGATTTAATTTTTTAAATCGATTTTGCATTGTTGATGATTGGATTGGTGGTGATTTCTCGTTGATGTAATGTAATTTCCTTTAAGAATGTGATGTTGTAGTGATGTTCACACAAGTAAAAGCCATAACTCCTTAGGGAAATAGTAATTTCTTGATTAATTTGTCATAGTGGTATTAACGCAAGAATGAATGAATTAGCGCCCCAATTGTAACGCTGGTATTACGAGTTTTAAATTCTATGCATTTTTCGT
Organism: Bombina bombina; assembly: GCF_027579735.1. Classification (NCBI taxonomy): domain Eukaryota; kingdom Metazoa; phylum Chordata; class Amphibia; order Anura; family Bombinatoridae; genus Bombina; species Bombina bombina. The sequence goes on along the minus strand of NC_069505.1, from coordinate 568,874,815 downwards.
GCATTAGGTAAATCTGGCGGTCGTGTGCACGAGCACGTCTTCCCCATAGAAGTCAATGGAGGAGAAAAATTTGAAGAGAAATAAAATCTAACACTTGTGTTGAGCGTAAAGTGAGTGACGTCATGTTCTTGTGTAAAAAAGCAGCTAAATCGTGTTGATTTCCTATTAAAAATCTGTTTTTTGTAGGTAATGTGCGGTATATTGTTTGTATGTATCGATTTGTGTATGTATGTGATAATATTTGTAGTTAGATGTAGCTATATGAGTGTATGTTCCCATCTGTCTATGTAAGTCAATGTAAAATGGTTTTGTGTGCCTTTTTTTTTCAAACACCCAAGATAACTTGCTTATATGGAGAGGGCTAGGAGGCTGCAGGCACAGAAGGCCACCCCTAAGGAGAAGAGGAAGCTATGGCTGGAGATCAGGGATGCCATTAATGCAGTGGGGGTACATAACAGGGATGTCAAGTCTATCCAGCATCGCTACAGGGACTGCAGAGCAGAACTAAAAAAAAGCTCTCAAGGGAGAACAAATACCTAACAGGGACCGGTGGCGGTCCTGAAATGATATTTGAGTATTCCCGCTGGGAGGAAATGCTGCATCCCAACATCTCTGAGGTGGCCATAGTCGGTATCGGAGGAGTTGATACCGGGAACCTGCCCCTCTCATCTGCCGGTAAGCTTATTTAATAATCTCTTTACATCCACCTCATAACCCATTCACACGCAAAAATGATTTAAGGATATGACTAACGCAATAACGCTTTTTTATACATTACATAAACGCATTCAAAATTACCTTGAGAAAGTTGCATTTCAAGAAAGCTATCATGTTAGTATCTAGTCTACAGATTAGGGCCTCTATTTATCAAAGTCTGGTGGATCTGATCCGACAGTGCGGATCAGGTCCGCCAGACCTCGCTGAATACGGAGAGCAATACGCTCTCCGTATTCAGCATTGCACAATACGCGCCGCCAGCAGGGGGTGTCAATCCACTCGATCGTACTCGATCGGGTTGAATTGCGGTGATGTCTGTCCGCCTGCTCAGAGCAGGTGGACAGGTTATGGAGCAGCGGTCTTTTAGACCACTGCTTCATAACTGGTGTTTCTGGCGAGCCTGCAGGCTTGCCAGAAACACGGGGCCTCAAGCTCTATCCGTAACTTGATAGATATGTCCCTAAGTGTGCATTTAATCAGACTGAAGACGAACGCAAAAAGACATTCAGATTGACCATATAGATATCAGAAACATGGGTTTGCAAATGCTGAAATCGTATTGATTGCTTTTGCTTACAATAGAATTACAAAGGCAGCCTCATTAATCCACTTTCAAATAGAACAATTACATCTTGATTTGGAAAAGTGCTAATATCTTGATTTCTTTCTTTTTACAATATACAGAGTCTGAGCCCGGGGAGGAGGCAGCACAGCACCCACAGGCTCCTCCTTTACCCAGGTATGAGAGTGGTGTAGATGACTTGCCACCTTGGGGAGACCTGGAAGACATCCCTGTATCATCCCCTAAAGCCCCCCGCTGCAGAAGAGATCCCTGCAGCAGCCCCTCGTCCACCAGCAGCCCATCATGCACCAGCAGCCTGCCGTGCAGCAGATCCTCAGAACATACTCCAAGAGATATCAGAGGTGCAGATCTTAAATGATTTTCTAGAAGAGATGCGTGCCTCCCAGAGGGCACAGGAGGAAAACAGAGTCTACCTGATGGGAGTACTCAATGATATTCGCCAAGACCAAAGAAAGATGTTGAATACTCTTAAGGATATATTGCAGGTCCTCCGTGAGGTGAAAAACACACCATCTGCTGCTGCTCTATCTGCTGCTGCTCCATCTTCTGCTGCCCCATCTGCTGCTGGACCATATGCGGCTGGACAATCTGCTCCTGGACCATCTGCTCCTGGCCCTTCTCCATCTCCTCCTCAATCTCCTCCTCAGCCGGGTGATCCCAGTACTCCTCCTCCCCTTCTTCCCCAATCATCTCCTAGGAGAACTTGTCGAAGGGGGCAGTTCCCCCCCCCCAGAGCCTCAGTCTCGTGGGAAGAGGGGAAGGAAGAGGAAGTAATTTTTTTAATATATTTTTTATTTATTTAATGTGTAAAGGATAGGTATGTGATGATGTGGTCTTCTTACACTTGTGGAGCACACTCTGTATATAATAGGCTTCTATGGGACCGGGTCCATGTAGGAAGATTGTTTGCAGAGTGTGTTTTACAAGTGTGTGGAGACCACATCATCACATGCTATCCATGTTGATTATATTGATTGGTTTTTGTGATGTCCAAACTGTTTACCTAATCTCAAACAAAATGAACATTACAATTATACATGATGGCATATTACTGTTTTGATGTCAACAACACAGCTTAAAGGGACAGTCATAACTAGTGATGTTGCGAATTGTTCGCCGGCGAATAGTTCCCGGCGAACATAGCTTGTTTGTGTTCGCAACGGCGGGCAAACATATGCGATGTTCGATCCGCCCCCTATTCCTCATCATTGAGTAAACTTTGACCCTGTATCTCACAGTCTGCCGACACATTCCAGCCAATCAGCAGCAGACCCTCCCTCCCAGACCCTCCCAGCTCCTGGACAGCAGCCAATTTAGATTCATTCAGAAGCTGCATTCTTAGAGAGAGGAGGGACAGTGTAGCTGCTGCAGATTTAATAGGGAAATTGATAGCTAGGCTAGTGTATTCAGTGTCCACTACAGTCCTGAAGGACTCATCTGATCTCTACTGTAAGGACAGCACCCCAAAAAGCACTTTTTAGGGCTAGAACATCAGTCTGTTTTTTGTTTTTTTTTCCCTGTGTAATCTAATTGCAGTTGCCTGCCTGACAAGCCACTTGCCCAGTGCCACCACTCATATCTGGTGTAACAGTAGTGTAAATTTAAAAAAAATAAAAACTTTTTTGACTGTGAAACATCAGTCTGCTAGTGTAATCTAATTGCAATTGCCTGCCTGCCAGAGTGTGTGCCAGGCTCACAGCGTATACTGTGCCCACTTGCCCAGTGCCACCACTCAAATCTGGTGTAACAGTAGTGTAAATTTAAAAAAAATAAAACTTTTTTGACTGTGAAACATCAGTCTACTTGTGTAATCTAATTGCAGTTGCCTGCCTGCCAGCGTGTGTGCCAGGCCCACTTACCCAGTGCCACCACTCATATCTGGTGTAACAGTAGTGTAAATTTAAAAAAAAAAAACTTTTTTGACTGTGAAACATCAGTCTGCTTGTGTAACCTAATTGCAGTTGCCTGCCTGCCAGCGTGTGTGCCAGGCCCACTTGCCCAGTGCCACCACTCATATCTGGTGTAACAGTAGTGTAAATTAAAAAAAAAAAAAATTTTGACTGTGAAACATCAGTCTGCTAGTGTAATCTAATTGCAGTTGCCTGCCTGCCAGCATGTGTGCCAGGCTCACAGCGTATACTGTGCCCACTTGCCCAGTGCCACCCCTCATATCTGGTGTAACAGTAGTGTAAATTTAAAAAAAAAATTTTTTGACTTTGAAACATCAGTCTGCTTGTGTAACCTAATTGCAGTTGCCTGCCTGCCAGCGTGTGTGCCAGGCCCACTTGCCCAGTGCCACCACTCATATCTGGTGTAACAATAATGTAAATTTAAAAAAAAAAAACTTTTTTTGACTGTGAAACATCAGTCTGCTAGTGTAATCTAATTGCAGTTGCCTGCCTGCCAGCATGTGTGCCAGGCCCACTTGCCCAGTGCCACCACTCATATCTGTTGTAACAGTAGTGTAAATTTAAAAAAAAAAAATTTGACTGTGAAACATCAGTCTGCTGGTGTAATCTAATTGCAGTTGCCTGCCTGCCAGCATGTGTGCCAGGCTCACAGCGTATACTGAGCCCACTTGCCCAGTGCCACCCCTCATATCTGGTGTAACAGTAGTGTAAATAAAAAAAAAAAAAACATTTTTGACTGTGAAACATCAGTCTGCTTGTGTAACCTAATTGCAGTGGCCTGCCTGCCAGCGTGTGTGCCAGGCCCACTTGCCCAGTGCCACCACTCATATCTGGTGTAACAGTAGTGTAAATTTAAAAAAAACAAACTTTTTTGACTGTGAAACATCAGTCTGCTTGCGTAATCTAATTGCAGTTGCCTGCCTGCCAGCGTGTGTGCCAGGACCACTTGCCCAGTGCCACCACTCATATCTGGTTTAACAGTAGTGTAAATAAAAAAAAAAAAAAATCTTTTTGACTGTGCAACATCAGTCTGCTAGTGTAATCTAATTGCAGTTGCCTGCCAGAGTGTGCCAGGCTCACAGCGTATATTGTGCCCACTTGCCCAGTGCCACCACTCATATCTGGTGTAACAGTAGTGTAAATTTAAAAAAAAAAACTTTTTTAACTGTGAAACATCAGTCTGCTTGTGTAATCTAATTGCAGTTGCCTGCCTGCCAGCGTGTGTTCCAGGCCCACTTGCCCAGTGCCACCATTCATATCTGGTGTAACAGTAGTGTAAATTTAAAAAAAAAAAAAAACTTTTTTGACTGTGAAACATCAGTCTGCTAGTGTAATCTAATTGCAGTTGCCTGCCTGCCAGCATGTGTGCCAGGCCCACTTGCCCAGTGCCACCACTCATATCTGGTGTAACAGTAGTGTTAATTAAAAAAACCCACTTTTTTGACTGTGAAACATCAGTCTGCTTGTGTAATCTAATTGCAGTTGCCTGCCTGCCAGCGTGTGAGCCAGGCCCACTTGCCCAGTGCCACCACTCATATCTGGTGTAACAGTAGTGTAAATTTAAAAAAAAACTTTTTTGACTGTGAAACATCAGTCTGCTAGTGTAATCTAATTGCAGTTGCCTGCCTGCCAGCATGTGTGCCAGGCTCACAGCATATACTGTGACCACTTGCCCAGTGCCACCCCTCATATCTGGTGTAACAGTAGTGTAAATTTAAAAAAAAAAAATTTTTGACTGTGAAACATCAGTCTGCTTGTGTAATCTAATTGCAGTTGCCTACCTGCCAGCGTGCGTGCCAGGCTCACAGCATATACTGTGCCCACTTGCCCAGTGCCACCACTCATATCTTGTTTAATAGTAGTGTAAGTGTACATTTAAAAAAAAAAAAAACTTTTTGGACAGTGAAACATCAGTCTGCTTTTTTGTGTCAGGCTCACAGCGTTTACTGTGCCCACTTGCCCAGTGCCACCACTCATATCTTGTTTAATAGTAGTGTAAGTGTACATTTAAAAAAAACAAAACCTTTTTTGACTGTGAAACATCAGTCTGCTTTTTTGTGCCAGGCTCACAGCGTATACTGTGCCCACTTGCCCAGTGCCACCACTCATATCTTGTTTAATAGTAGTGTAAGTGTACATTTAAAAAAAAAAAAAAACTTTTTGGACTGTGAAACATCAGTCTGCTTTTTTGTGTCAGGCTCACAGCGTATACTGTGCCCACTTGCCCAGTGCCACCACTCATATCTTGTTTAATAGTAGTGTAAGTGTACATTTAAAAAAAAAAAACTTTTTGGACTGTGAAACATCAGTCTGCTTTTTTGTGTCAGGCTCACAGCGTATACTGTGCCCACTTGCCCAGTTCCACCACTCATATCTTGTTTAATAGTAGTGTAAGTGTACATTTAAAAAAAATGACAGGCAGAGGCAGGCCACCCCGCAGGTGCCGTCGTGGTCGTGGTGCTGTGATTCCCTTTGGCCCTAGAATAATGCCCAGAGTTCAGAGGCCACGTACCATGAACTCGAAAAGTTCTGAGGACATAGTTGACTTTTTAAAACAGGACACCCAATCGTCTATAGCTTCCGCTCCGAACCTTGACGCACCATCCTCCTCCAGCTTATCTTCAGGTACCTCTCAAGTTACCACTCGCCCACCTGCCACCACCACCAACACTAGCACCACAGCCGCTTAACTTGATCTGTCAGAGGAGTTATTTACACATCAGTTGGAAGAAATGAGTGATGCGCAACCATCATTGACAGAGGATGTAGATAACAGTGATATGTCTCAGTCAGGCAGCATTACAGACATGGACGTACAGTGTGATGATGATGATGTTGTAAACGCTGCTGCTTCCTTTGTTGATTTGTCAGATACAAGTGAAGCGGTTGATGATGACAATGCGTCCGTGGATGTCACGTGGGTGCCCTCTAGAAGAGAAGAAGAACAGCGGGAAAGTTCAGATGGGGAGACAGAGAGGAGGAGACGAGTTGGAAGCAGGGGGAGGTCGTTGCAAGGAGCTAGTGGCACAGTCAGACAGCATGCATCGGCACCCGGGGTCAGCCAGACAGCACGCCAATCAACGCATGCTGTTGCCACCACCAGAATGCCATCATCGCAGAGCGGCATTTTTTTTGTGTGTCTGCCTCTGACAACAGCGATGCCATTTGCAACCTGTGCCAAAAGAAACTGAGTCGTGGGAAGTCCAACACCCACCTAGGTACAACTGTTTTGCGAAGGCACATGATTGCACATCACAAACGCCTATGGGATCAACACATGAGTACAAGCAGCACACAAACTCAAAGCCGCCATCCTCCTCCTGGTCCAGCATATTCAGCCACGTCAACCACTGCTGTCCTCCTTGCCCCGTCTCAACAACCCGCCACTCCGTCTCTCTTCCAGAGCAGTTCCTGCTCATCTGCCCACAGTCAGGTGTCTGTCAAAGACATGTTTGAGCGTAAGAAGCCAATGTCACAATGTCACCCCCTTGCCCGGCATCTGACAGCTGGCTTGTCTGAACTCTTAGCCCGTCAGCTTTTACCATACAAAACATTTGTTGCTATTGGGACACCGCAGTTGAAGGTACCCGGCTGAAATTTCTTTGCACAAAAGGCATTCCCCAACCTGTACTCGATTGTGCGAAAGGAAGTAATGGCATGTCTGGCACACAGTGTTGGGGAAGGGTCCATCTGACAACTGATACCTGGTCTGCAAAGCATGGTCATGGCAGGTATATCACCTACACTGCGCATTGGGTAAACCTGCTGACGGCTGCCAAGCATGGAATGCGTGGCTCTGCAGAGGAGTTGGTGACACCGCCATGACTTGCAGGCAGGCCTGCTGCCACCTCCTCTACTCCTCCTACTCCATCCTCTTCCATAACCTCCTCGGCTGAGTCCTCTTCTGCTGCTGCATCTTGCTCCACATCAACGGCACCCCCCCAGCTCCCCAGGTACTATTCCACATCCCGGATACGGCAGTGTCACGCCGTATTGGGGTTGACTTGCCTGAAAGCAGAGAGTAACACTGGACCAGCACTCCTGTCCACCCTGAACGCACAGGTGGATCAGTGGCTGACTCCGCACCAACTGGAGATCGGCAAAGTGGTTTCTGACAACGAAAGTAATTTGGTGGCGGCATTGAAATTGGGCAAGTTGACACATGTGCCGTGCATGGCACATATGTGTAATCTGATCGTACAACGCTTTGTGCATAAGTACCCAGGCTTACAGGACGTCCTGAAGCAGGCCAGGAAGGTATGTGGCCATTTGAGGCAATCCTACACGGCCATGGCGCATTTTTTAGATATCCAGCGGCGAAACAACATGCCAGCGAGGCTCTTGATTTGCGACATCCCGACACGTTGGAATTTAACACTCCTAATGTTCGACCGCCTGTTCCAACAAGAAAAAGCCGTTAACGAGTATTTGTATGACCGGGGTGCTAGGACAGCCTCTGCGGAGCTGGGAATTTTTTTGCCACGTTACTGGACACTCATGCGCAATGCCTGTAGGCTCATGCGTCCTTTTGAGGAGGTGACAAACCTAGTCAGTTGCACCGAAGGCACCATCAGTAACATTATACCATTTGTTTTCATCCTGGAGCCTGCCCTGCGAAGACTGCTGGATCAGGCCATAGATGAGCGTGAAGAGGAAGAGGAAGAGTTGTGGTCACCATCACCACCAGAAACAGCCTTATCAGCATCGCTTGCTGGACCAGCGGCAACGCTGGAAGAGGATTGTGAGGAAGAGGAGTCAGAGGAGGAATGTGGCTTTGAGGAGGAGGAGGAAGACCAACCACAACAGGCATAACAAGGTGCTCATTGTCACCTATCTGGTACCCGTGGTGTTGTACATGGCTGGGGGGAAGAAGATACCTTCAGTGAGATCACTGAGGATGAGGAACGGGACATGAGTAGCTTGGCATCCAACCTTGTGCAAATGGGGTCTTTTATGCTGTTGTGCCTGTTGAGGGACCCTCGTATAAAAAAGCTGAAGGAGAACGACCTGTACTGGGTGTCCACGCTACTAGACCCCCGGTATAAGCATAAAGTGCCTGAAATGTTACCGAATTACCGCAAGTCGGAAAGGATGCAGCAGTTCCAAAATAAATTAAAAAGTATGCTTTACACAGCGTATAAGGGTGATGTCACAGCACAACGAGAATCTAACAGGGGAAGAGGTGAAAGTAATCCTCCGACTACCCACGACCACGTCGGCAAGGACAGGACGGTTTACAGAAGTGTTGTTGATGGAGGACATGCAGAGCTTTTTAAGTCCTATGCATCGCCACAGCCCTTCGGGGTCCACCCTCAGAGAACGACTCGACCGACAGGTAGCAGACTACATCGCCTTAACTGCAGATCTCGACACTCTGAGGAGCGATGAACCCCTTGACTACTGGGTGTGCAGGCTTGACCTGTGGCCTGAGCTATCCCAATTTGCGATAGAACTTCTGGCCTGCCCCGCTTCAAGTGTCCTGTCAGAAAGGACCTTCAGTGCAGCAGGAGGTATTGTCACTGAGAAGAGAAGTCGCCTAGGTCAAAAAAGTCTAGATTACCTCACCTTTATTAAGATGAATGAGGGATGGATCCCGAAGGGACTGACATTGGGTGATACATTCAAGTAAAAAAGGCCTGATGAGATGAGCTGCCTTGGGCTAAAAATGGTCCACACGCTGCTGTATTTTATCTTCAAATGCCGGATGACTTGCGTGACTTATCCGCCACCAACTAGGGTTCAAGCTGCAATGTTTTAGGGCACTTTCTGCCTGGGAAACAAACATCAATTTTTCTGGCCGCTGCTACAGCAGCGGCTGCAACAATACCTAATTATTCAGGCATGTGTACATGCCAAATTTTTCTGGCCTCTGGTGCTGCACTGTGGCTTCAAAAACCAAACAAAAAAAGGCACTTAACAGGGATTAAACTGATAGGAATAGTATTACTTAACACACCCCTCCTATCTGGTGGCACATTAGATTGCACGCGCAGTGCCCCAAATTTGAAGTAGGAGGACTGATCAAGCATCTTTTTCCATCTCCCGGTTCCTAAAATCCATGCCATATACACGTCCCCTGGTAGGGGACACCGCAGTGGAAGGTACCCGGCCAAAATTTCTTTGCACAAAAGGCAATCCCCAACCGGTACTCGATTGTGCAAAAGGAAGTAACTTTACCATGGGTCCCAGACTGCACGTCTTGTAATTCTCTGTCTGGGAAATTATCTATCTATCAAATCTATCTATTTATCTATCAAATCTATCTATCTATCTATCTAATCTACCAAATGTATCTATTGATCTATCTATCTAATCTATTTATCTATCTATCTATCTATCTATCTATCTATCAAATCTATCTATCTCGTGGCCGGACCGACCAAGCATCTTTTTCCATCTCTCGGTTCCTAAAATCCATGCTATATACACGTACCCTGATAGGGGACGTAACAGGTATTAAACTGATAAGAATAGTACTACTTAACACACCACTCATATCTAGTGGATCTGGTAGATTGCACACGCAGTGCCCCAAATTTGAAGTAGGAGGACCGACCAAGCATCTTTTTCCATCTCCCGTACCCTGATAGGGGACGTAACAGGTATTAAACTGATAAGAATAGTACTACTTAACACACCACTCATATCTGGTGGATCTGGTAGATTGCACACGCAGTGCCCCGAATTTGAAGTAGGAGGACCGACCAAGCATCTTTTTCCATCTCCCGGTTCCTAAAATCCATGCCATATACACGTCCCCTGGCGCCGCAACTGCCTCTGGGAACCTTACCATGGGTCCCAGACTGCACGTCTTGTAATTCTCTGTCTGGGAAATTATCTATCTATCAAATCTATCTATTTATCCATCAAATCTATCTATCGAATCTATCAAATGTATCTATTGCATCTATTGATCTATCTATCTAATCTATGTATCTATCTATCTATCAAATCTATCTATCTCGTGGCCGGACCGACCAAGCATCTTTTTCCATCTCCCGCTTCCTAAAATCCATGCCATATACACGTCCCCTGATAGGGGACGTAACAGGGATTAAACTGATAAGAATAGTACTACTTAACACACCACTCATATCTGGTGGCACAGTAGATTGCACGCGCAGTGCCCCAAATTTGAAGTAGGAGGACCAACCAAGCATCTTTTTCCATCTCCCGGTTCCTAAAATCCATGTCATATACACGTCCCCTGATAGGGGACACCACAGGGATTAAACTGATAGGAATAGTACTACTTAAAACACCTTATAATAATGCAGAGAGAGGCAACGCAGAGAGAGGAGTCTGAAGAAGAGGAGTCAAAGGAGGAAGGTGGCTTTGAGGAGGTGGAAGACCAAACACAGCAGGCGTCCCAGGGGGCTTGTTGTCACCTTTCGGGGACCCTTGGTGTTGTACGTGGCTGGGTGGAGGAAGAGACCTTCAATGACATCAGTGAGGACAAGGAACGGGACATGGCTAGCTTGGTATCCAACCTTGTGCAAATGGGGAGTTTGCGGTTGTGCAAATGGACTGTTTGCGGTTATTTGTGGTGCGTTAAAGGGACAGTCTAGGCCAAAATAAACTTTCATGATTCAGATAGAGCATGTAATTTTAAACAATTTTCCAATTTACTTTTATCACCAATTTTGCTTTGTTCTCTTGGTATTCTTAGTTGAAAGCTTAACCTAGGAGGTTCATATGCTAATTTCTTAGACCTTGAAGCCCACCTCTTTCAGATTGCATTTTAACAGTTTTTCACCACTAGAGGGTGTTAGTTCATGTATTTCATATAGATAACACTGTGCTCGTGCACGAGAAGTTATCTGGGAGCAGGCACTGATTGGCTAGACTGCAAGTCTGTCAAAAGAACTGAAAAAGGGGCAGTTTGCAGAGGCTTAGATACAAGATAATCACAGAGGTTAAAAGTATATTATTATAAATGTGTTAGTTATGCAAAACTGGGAAATGGGTAATAAAGGGATTATCTATCTTTTAAAACAATAAAAATTCTGGTGTAGACTGTCCCTTTAAATGGGGAGTTTTGGTCTGTCACTGTGAAGCGGGCGTAACCCTTACACTACCTGATCGATACAACATTATACCTGATGTTTTAAAGCACGTTATTCCAAACTATTTAGGAATGTTAGGTGATTTATGCCCTTTATGGCTTAAAACCAGACTCTGCATCAACTATGTAATTTTCCATGGGAGTTTTGCCATGGATCCCCCTCCGGCATGCCACAGTCCAGGTGTTAGTCCCCTTGAAACAACTTTTCCATCACTATTGTTGCCAGACAGAGTCCCTGTTGGTTTTAAAGTTTGCCTGCCTATTGAAGTCAATGGCGGTTCGCCCGGTTCGCCCGTTCGCGAACAGTTGCGGAAGTTCGCGTCCGCCGTTCGCGAACTGAAATTTTTAGGTTCGCGACATCACTAAATAGGAGTAAATTAGAAAATTGCTTATAATTTCATGCTCTCTCTGAATCACGAAAGAAAAAATTTGGGTTCAGTGTCCCTTTAACTATAACAGGAAATGTATGTTTGTCTGTGGGCTAAAAATTCATGCTGTAATAAAGATAACTCCAATAGTTATAATAGTATTTAATAACACCCCCACACACATAAAAATAAAGTGTTTTTGTTTTTTAAATAGGAAAATTATTTTAAAAAATCATAACAAATCTAGTTTCCTTTTAAGACATATTTGAAATATATCAATCATGGAAAACAAAATTGAGTCCATTCTTTAGGGATAATTTGTCTCTAATGTTACAGTAAATACTCTTCAGAGTCAGTCTTCAGAGTATTCATTAACGTAAGTGTCCTTTCCCCAGATGACATCAAATGATTATAAAAATGAAAGAATGATTACAGTCCGGAGAATGAAGTGCCCTTCACATGTAAGTGCTAGAGATTATGCTAGAGATTTGTACGATCTGTATAATTATTTCAAATGCTGTGGTACATTTAATATGTTTTTAACATATTGATCAAGATCAGAAATATTGTAGGCAATAAGGGAAAATAATACTGTGGCATTTCTGCTTGAAATTTATTGTGAAATTTGTATTGAGAGAAACTAAAAAAATTAATTGATTCCATCTAAAATATAAAAAATATGATTTATTTGACTTGCTTTAGAAGAATCAGAACCACAATAAATATTGATTACATTTGTATAAAGTAAAAAAAAAAACATAAAAGGAGAAAAATATTTAGAGAACTGTATAAAGATCTTTTATATCTGAGATTTTTTTAAAATTGGAAATATAAAATGAATATAATAATTTGTGAAACACAAATAAAAATATTTACTACCTCTATTAATAATAATCAGTGACAAATAATAAATAAAATGAAAATATTATTAACCTTTAAAAATATACAGTAATTAATTTTTATCGATATTTTTCATTGCAATAAGTCTATGAAAGTATATCAATAAATGACAAAAAAAAAACAGAATAAAAAAGAAAAAACAATTAAATAGAAAGATTTTTTTTTAAAACTGGAAATATAACATTTATACAATAATTTGTGGAACACGAAAATAAAAATATTTACTGCTACTATTAATAATAATAATTATTAGGAACATCCCTGGCAAAAACAACTATTATTAACGCTTACAAATATAATAAATTTGTATTAATATTTTTTTCTAATAATTGCTTATACTACAAGTGCAATAGGCCCTTGAAAGTTTATCATTAAATCATAATTTTTTTTTAAAAAAGAATTCAATAGAAAATCTCTACCATTACTGAAAATCTAGTTTCTCTGTAGGAACTGTATTGCAATCATATTATAACTTTAATAGCACCCTCCTGTCTTGCATCAGATATGCCAGCTTTTTAAGAGCTGTCCATATTCACACAACAGTACTTTTAGTTTGTATTGTGTTAGAAAAAGATAAAGGGAAGATAAAATTAAAATTATATATATTTTTCAAAGGATGTGTACCTGAAGCACTCTAAGGGGTATATTTATTAACCCCCGGTCCGTCCTACATCGCTAAATGCCAACAGCATACAATGTCGCCATTTAACATTGCACAAGCATTTCACAATAAATGCTTGTGCAATGCTGCCACCTGCACATTTGCGGCCAATCGGCCGCTAGCAGGGGATGTCAATCATATCAGATCGGGATGATTGTATTCCGCCACTGCTTCTTAACTTAGGTTTCAAACGGTTTCAGGTGGTTTCAGGCGGACCTGAAACCTTGGGTGGAGCAAGCAGCATCGGCTGCTTTATAAATCTCCCCCTAAGGGATAGATTCCAAGCGGAGCGCTAATTTATCACGTTCCTGCAAAAGGGCAAACTGGCCCGTATGCGGGCGTGTGATAAATAACTAGCCATGAGGCTCCCAATAGAGCCTATAGAAGCATGCTATCATGTTCGCATTGCACCTAACTCGTAATACCAATGCACATTTACGTGCGCTGGTATTACAAAGTGGAGCGCAAATATCGCTCTAGCAAAACCGATATTATGTGCTCCAATTATAATCTGTCCCTAAATTAGCAAAACTATTCAAATTATCTGTTGAAAATTTCAAGGCCATTCAAATATCTGTTGAGAATTTCAGGGCTTCCCTTTGACAGGCTCAGGTATGTTTTTTTCAGCACAGTCCTTTGAAGGCTGCAGAAGATACAAATTTTAAAGTTTCAATAAATGTGTAACTATATATTTTCAGATTTATTTAGTGTCCTTTAAATCATTTAAAAAAATGCAAAATCACAATTTTAAAATATATTTTTCCTTGCCAAGCCAGGAAGTTAAATAAGTTACAAAAGTACTTTTATACGTGTTTCTCAGCCACACACGGGCCGTTTCATCAGACATAAAGAAACAGCCTGTGTGCAGCAGAGAAATGCGTTGCATTGATTGTGCTTTGGGTGTACGCCTATTTTATTTTGCTGAGCCCCGTTTTTGAACATTGGGGCTTTGTGGAGTCTAAGTTATACTTCATCCCATCCCCTGCGGACCAAGTCATGACCACATGACACCAGTGAGCTGACCGCTGCATATGTCACCCTGCTCTGATAGTGGCTCTTTCACTTATGGTACATCTTATACTGTGAGTTAGATTCCTTTGACCACATTGATTGTTGTCTTTAGCATTGGTACAATATGAGGCACCCCTTATTTTCTTTTTCTTTTATTATAATTAAATATACTTTAATTTCAAAATTTATTTTTAAATTATGTAGACTATAATCTTAAGGGACAGTCTAGTCAAAAATAAACTTTGATGATTCAGATAGAGAATGTAATTTGAAATAATTTTTCAATTTACTTTTATCACCAATTTTGCTTTGTTCCCTTGGTATTCTTAGTTGAAAGCTAACCCTAGGAGGTTCATATGCTAATTTCTAAGCCCTTGAAGGACGCCACTTCTCTCAGGGCATTTTGACAGTTTTTCACCACTAGAGGGTGTTAGTTCATGTGTGTCAAATAGATAAAACTGTGCTCACGCACGTGGAGTTCCAGTGAGCCAGCTCTGATTGGCTAAAATGGATGTCTGTCAAAATAACTGAAATAAAGGGGCAGTTTGCAGATGCTTAGATGCAAGATAATCACAGAGGTAAACAGTGTATTTAAATGTGTAATAAAGGCACTATCTATCACCTAGATTATGAGTTTTGAGCGCTATAAGGAAAGTAACATCCGCAGCTTTTTTCAGCGGTATGGCACTCCCTATAGCACTGTGTCACGGACACCAGATAGCTAAGGCTACCCCCACCCCCCTACAACCTCAACCCTGTTGTTTCTCAGTGGTTTTGGGCTCCTCAGAGCAACCACAATCTCTGGAAGCTTTTGTTTGCATGGTTTTGTGTTCCAAACTTGTTTAGAAAAGAGCTGGTCTATGACTTAGAAAACCCTCCTAGGCTGGCTGGGCTCCTGGAACTCCCAGTCAGCCACCTCACAACGGACACCCACCTAACCCCTCTCAGGCTGTCCGGGCTCCTGGAACTCCCGGTCGGCCACAGGACAGCAGAACACCCACTAACTTTACCCCTGGTCGCTCCAGCAACCATGTGCCCCAGATCTCCGCTCTTTTGGGGATTGGTAGCCCCTAGGGAGGACAAGAGCTGTGGCAATTATCAGAGGGGAGCTCCCTTGGGGGGGTTTGGACACCCCTAACCCCATAACTTCAACGGACTGTAACTCTGGTCCCCAGTAACGAATCATGCTGATTTTTGAACTGTGGCATCTGGGGACCAATAGCTTTAAAATGACAGACACCCTGGAAGTGCCGCTGCTCCACCAGGATCACCCCGAAATCGCCTCCCCTAGGTACTGGGATTATGTGAGACTGTGGCTCCTATGGAGGTGCCGGGCTGTCTGGAGGGGTGGGAATGGTGGGAAAACTGTGGCATTGTCTTCTGTTCTTATCAAGATGAGCTGTCTGTATAAAAGGAGTGTGTGTTTTCAATAAAATCAGTTCTTGTTTCACCTGAATGCTAGTCTGTCTAGTTATTTGGGTGGGCTCCAGCTAAAATCACTTTCCTGGGCTACATAGCAGCCTGTTCCAGGCAGAGAAAGGATCCTCAGGCAGAGCTACCCAGTCTGGGTAGCTGGAGTCTGCCACAGGGTGGGACTCTGGGTACTGATGCTGTCGGGCATCAGGGGTGGCTACAGGCTGTGGTCACTTGCCAGCTACATAGCTGCAGTCTGCAGGGAGGAAGCAGGACCCATTTGGCAAAGATACCGAGTTGGGGTAGCCGGGGTATCCATCACATTGGCTGGCAGTGGTGGGATCTGCTTCTTTTACAAGGTTTCTGCTGACAGAGGAGAAGCGCCACAGTAAGCGCCACAGTAACCGGTAACCATGGAGGCAATTTTCCGATGGAAAATCCCAGAGGCGCTAGCCCCGCTGTATGGTCCTGGTTCTGCACAGAACGAGTGGGAAAAGAGGAACTTTTCCATCAGCGACTCTGGAGGAAGGCTCTCAGACAGGAGCGGGACTGTTTTGGAAAGGTCCTCCCCACTTATATGGAAAGGTACTGGCTCCAGCTAGATTTACGAATGCCTTTCCTGGGAGAGCAGACCAGGGAAGAACAGCTGATTTCCTTACATGGACTGGTCCAGAGATGGTCCAGAGATGGCACTGGAGGATGGCTACCGAGACCTCCAGTGGTATGCTATGCATGTGCGGTCATGGATGGAGGAGGTCTACCTAACAGAGGGCTTTGGCGGCCCTGGATTACTATTTGAAAAGATGCTAAAGGATCCTGACTTTGGGGATAAGACTGACGAAAGACTGGCTGAAATTCGTGGATACCGAGAGAGACTGTTGGATCTCTCGGGAGTGCCTTGGCTTGAAGCCGATCTTAATGTTATGATTGTCCAGGAATGGGAACTGGAAGTGGCATATGCAGAGTTGCTGGATCCCGATCAGCAATCTGGCTCCGAGCTTATGGTCATGGACCAGGGGGCCATCCTAGCAAAAGCGCTGGCAACAGGGCAGAGAGCTGCCAGCCTCTGTCCAGCACCTACAACAGCACCAGGAAACCAGGGAGAGGAGGAAGTAATCCTCCCTCTCCTTACAGAGAACCCCTTGCAGGGAGAGATGGATGTCAATAACTCTCCCCAGCAGCAGAACCCCTTCCCGGGAGAGAAGACAGTCTGTCTCTCTCTCCAGCGGCAGAGCCAGGAGCAGGTATAGGAGACAGTCGGTCTCTCTCCCCAGTGGCAGAGCCATCCCCTGGGAGTGGAGGTAGTCATCCTCCCTCCCCATAAACAGAACCCCTTCCTGGGAGAGGAGACAGTCAGTCTCTCTCCCCAGTGGCAGAGCCAGGTACAGGGAGAGGAGACAGGCGGTCTCTCTCCCCAGCGGCAGAGCAATCCCCTGGGAGTGGAGGTAGTCCTCCTCCCTCCCTGTAAACAGAACCCCTTCCTGGGAGAGGAGACAGTCGGTCTCTCTCCCCAGTGGCAGAGCCAGGAGCTGGGAGAGGAGACAGTCGGTCTCTCTCCCTAGCGGCAGAGCCATACCCTGGGAGCGGAGGTAGTCGTCCTCCCTCCCTGTAAACAGAACCCCTTCGTGGGAGAGGAGACAGTCAGTCTCTCTCCCCAGCAGCAGATCCATCCTTTGGGAGCGGAGGTAGTCATCCTCCCTCCCCTTACAGAGAAGCCCTTGCAGGTAGAGACGGGTATCGATATCTCTCCCCAGCAGCCAAATTCCTTTCTGGGAGAGGAGACAGTTGGTCTCTCTCCCCAGCGGCAGAACCCCGTACAGGGAGCAGAGACAGCCGGTCTCCCTCCCCAGTGGCAGCACAGTTTCCCATGGAGCGGAGGTAGCCTCCCTCCGTCCCCAGCAGTAAATCTCCTTCTCGGGAGAAGAGACAGACAGACTCTCCCCTCAGTAGCTTGGCAGGGTCTCTACCCTTTTCTTGTCCCGGAGTATTTCTCACTGGGGGCAGGCGTTGCATTAGGCAAGGAGGATTAAAGCTTATACTGTTGGTGCCACATGTTTGGGCACCCAAGCTTTGCTGCCCCACCAAGGAGCAATCTCCCCCTCCGGTCTGGGGTGGGAATACAGCTGGGAAACCGGCACTAGCTTTGTTTGTGGGTGGGTCAGCCAGTACTAAACAGAGTGTCACAGAGAGAGGCAGTGTGGCCATGAAACTTAAGGACACTGGAACTTGTGGGACAGCAATTGTTTGGGAATCGGCCTTAGAAAACTTGTTCGGGACTTTGCCTTATGTGACTATCCCTGCACCCAGGGTGCAGGGTATAAATGCCATCAGGAACCCCCCAGGTGCCCCAAGCTCTGGAGATATGGGATAACCTCTCCCAGCAACCGAGAAGTGGAGGGCCACCGTCGGACAGCCCCAGACTGTCCCGTTAAGGGTCTAGCCGGGTCTGCCGAACTGGAGGGGGGGAGATGTCACGGATACCAGACAGCTAAGGCCACCCCCCACCCCCCTACAACCTCACCCCTGTTGTTTCTCAGTGGTTTGGGCTCCTCAGAGCAACCACAATCTCTGGAAGCTTTTGTTTGCATGGTTTTGTCTTCCAAACTTGTTTAGAAAAGAGCTAGTCTATGACCTGGAAAACCCTCCTAGGTTGGCGGGGCTCCTGGAACTCCCGGTCAGCCGCCTCACAATGGACACCCGCCTAACCCCTCTCAGGCTGTACGGGCTCCTGGAACTCCCAGTAGGCCACAGGACAGCAGAACACCCGTTAACTTTACCCCTGGTCGCTCCAGCAACCATGTGCCCCAGAGCTCCACTCTTTTGGGGATTGGTAGCCCCTAGGGAGGACAAGAGCTGTGGCAATTATCAGAGGGGAGCTCCCTTGTGAAACTGGGGTTTTTGGACACCCCTAACCCCTTAATTTCAACGGACTGTAACTCCAGTCCCCAGTAACGAATCATGCTGATTTTTGTGACATCTGGGAACAGAGAGCTTTAAAATGACACCCTGGAAAAGCTGCCGCTCCACCAGGATCACACCGAAACTGCCACCCTAGGTTTTGGGATTATGTGACATCTGGGGACAGAGAGCTTTAAAATGACACCCTGGAAAAGCTGCCGCTCCACCAGGATCACACCGAAACTGCCACCCTAGGTAGTGGGATTATGTGAGACTGTGGCTCCTATGGAGGTGACGGGCTGTCTGGAGGGGTGGGAATGGTGGAAAAACTGTGGCATTGTCTTCTGTTCTTATCAAGATGAGCTGTCTGTATAAAAGGAGTGTGTGTTTTCAATAAAATCAGTTCCTGTTTCACCTGAATGCTAGTCTGTCTAGTTATTTGGGTGGGCTCCAGCTAAAATCACTTTCCTGGGCTACATAGCTGCCTGTTCCAGACAGAGAAATGATCTTCAGGCAGAGCTACCCAGTCTGGGCAGCTTGAGTCTGCCACAGGGTGGGACCCTAGGTACTGATGCTGTCAGGCATCAGGGGTGGCTACAGGCTGTGGTCACTTGCCAGCTACATAGCTGCAGTCGGCAGGGAGGAAGCAGGACCCATTTGGCGGAGCTACCCAGTCGGGGTAGCCGGGGTATCCATCACACACTGGTATTACGAGTTTAAAAAAAGCCGGCGTTTATGGGCGTATGGCAGCTTAGAGCTCCGTAACGCAACCAAATACCAGCGCTGCTATGAGCTGCTGTTACGTGCTCATGCATGATTTCCCCATAGACTTCAATAGGAAGAGCCAGCTAAAAAAAAGCCTAACAACTGCAAAAACGGAGCGTAAAGCTCCATACCGCAGCCCCATTAAAGTCTAAGGGGAAACATTTTTTTATGTTTAAACCTAACACCCTAACATAAACCCCAAGTCTAAACACCCCTAATCTGCTGCCCCTAACATCGCCACCACCTACATTACAGTTATTTTCCCCTAATCTGCCACCCCCAACATCGTCGCCACCTAACTACACTTATTAACCCCTAATCTGCCACCCTTAACATTGTCGCCACCTACATTACTGTTATTAACCCCATAATCTGCTGCCCCCAACATCGTCGCCACCTAACTACATTTATTAACCCCTAATCTGCCACCCCCAACATTGTCGACCCTTACTACACTTATTAACCCCTAATCTGCTGCCCCCAATGTCACTGCCATTATACTAAAGTTATTAACCCCTGTCACGGATACTGGGCTGCAGCGGCTGAACCCTTCCCCCCCCATAAACTTCACCCCAGCTGTTCCTCAGCAGTTTGGGCTCCTCAGAGCAACCGCGATCCCCCCAGACCTCCTGTTCCCATTGTTGTATGTATTAAATGTCTTCTTGGAAGAGCTGGTCACTGACTGCCACTTTCCCCTTCAGCCGGCCGGGCCCCTGGAGCTTTAAAATGGAAGTGCCGCCACTCCACCAGGATCACCCCGAAACCGCCACCCCTAGGTATTGGGATTATGTGAGACTGTGGCTCCTATGGAGGTGCCGGGCTGTCTGGAGGGGTGGGAATGGCAGGAAAACTGTGGCATTGTCTTCTCTTCTTATCAAGATGAGCTGTCTGTATAAAAGGAGTGTGTGTTTTCAATAAAATCAGTTCTTGTTTCACCTGAATGCTAGTCTGTCTAGTTATTTGGGTGGGCTCCAGCTAAAATCCCTTTCCTGGGCTACATAGCAGCCTGTTCAAGGCAGAGAAAGGATCCTCAGGCAGAGCTACCCAGTCTGGGTAGCTGGAGTCTGCCACAGGGTGGGACCCTGGGTACTGATGCTGTCAGGCATCAGGGGTGGCTACAGGCTGTGGTCACTTGCCAGCTACATAGCTGCAGTCGGAAGGGAGGAAGCAGGACCCATTTGGTGGAGCTACCCAGTCGGGGTAGCCGGGGTATCCATCACACACTGGTATTACGAGTTTAAAAAAAGCCAGCATTTATGGGCGTATGGCAGCTTAGAGCTCCGTAATGCACCCAAATACCAGCGCTGCTATGAGCTGCTGTTACGTGCTCGTGCATGATTTCCCCATAGACTTCAATAGGGAGAGCCGGCTAAAAAAAAGCCTAACAACTGCAAAAATGGAGCGTAAAGCTCCGTAATGCAGCCCCATTAAAGTCTAAGGGGAAACATTTTTTTATGTTTAAACCTAACACCCTAACATAAATCCCGTCTAAACACCGCTAATCTGCTGCCCCTAACATCGCCGCCACCTACATTACAGTTATTTACCCCTAATCTGCTGCCCCAACATCGTTGTCACCTAACTACACTTATTAACCCCTAATCTGCCGCCCTTAACATTGTCGCCACCTACATTACTGTTATTAACCCCATAATCTGCTTCCCCCAACATCGTCGCCACCTAACTACATTTATTAACCCCTAATCTGCCGCCCCCAACATCGTCGCCACCTAACTACACTTATTAACCCCTAATCTGCTGCCCCCAATGTTGCCACCACTATACTAAAGTTATTAACCCCTGTCACGGATACTGGGCTGCAGGGGCTGAACCCTTGCCCCCCTATAGACTTCACCCCAGCTGTTCCTCAGCGGTTTTGGGCCCCTCAGAGCAACCACGATCCCCCAGACCTTCTGTTCCCATTGTTGTATGTATTAAATGTCTTCTTGGAAGAGCTGGTCATCCACCGCCACTTTCCCCTTCCGCCGGCCGGGCCCCTGAAACTACCAGTCGGCCGCATCAGACAGGATTGCCGGTGCTCTTTGACCTAGGTCGCTCCAGTGGCCCTTTGTCCCAGAGCTCCACTCTTTTGGGGTTTGCTGCCTCTTAGAATGGCCCAGAAGTGAGATGATTGCCGGAAGGGAGCTCCCTTGGGAACCAGGGGGTCCGGTTCCCCCTATAACCCCTATTCTCCCTGGACTTCCAGGTGGACATTTAAACCAGCCTAACTCCAGTCCCCAGCCACGGATCATGTCACTTTTTGGACTGCAGAATCTGGGGACTGAGAGCTTTAAAATGATACCCTGGAAGTGCTGCCGCTCCCCCGGGATCACCCCAAAAACCACCACCCCGTGGTACTGGGAGTCTGTGGGACCATGGCTGCTATAGCCGGCGCCGGCCTGTCTGGAGGGGTGGGAATGGTGGGAAAACTGTGACATTGTCTCCTATGTTATCAAGATGAGATTGTATGTATAAAAGCTGTGTGTTGTCCCAATAAAGTCAGTTCTTGTTTCACCTGAATGCTAGTCTGTCTAGTTATTTGGGTGGGCCCCTGCTAGAATCACTTTCCTGGGCTACATAGCCACTTGTTCCAGACAGAGGAAGGACCTGGTTTACGGCACTACCCAGTCGGGGTAGCGGGGAGTCCGTCACATTGGTTGGCAGCGGTGGGATTCTTCCGTCTACCTGGAACGTCTAAACCACCAACGGCAAAGTCACCGGCAACAAGACAAAAGCAGTGCTCGTAGCCAAACTGATGGAGGAAACAGGCTGGTGGGTCGGACGGTGACCAAAGCGGAGGACAGCCCAGTACAGCCTCCACTCAAGGGACTATGACATCCGACAAGCAGTGGCAGGTACAGTGGCAACTGGCTCTCTATGGACCTAACCCCCCGAGGAAATCCTTACTCGGATAGTGACTGACGCCAACAAGATACACATGTTGGAGCTTCAGAAGTCTATAGGGGGGGTCATGCCGGATCCCCTGGTGCCCCTCCCTGGCCCTAGAAACACCCTCACGGGGCTTTCCAAACCTTCCATGATGATAGGAGTGAGGATATCGACCGCTACCTACATCTGTTCGAGACCCAGTGCCGGATGCATGGGGTCACTAATGCCGATAGGGTTACTATCTTAATTGGGAAACTATCCGGTAGGGCCCTGGAGGCTTTCCACACTGTCCCCTCCGAAAATCAAGTCAACTATGAACAGGTGAAGGAGCGCATCCTTGCTCAGTATGGACTCACCCCCGAGGCTCACCGGCTAAAATTCAGGGGACTACAAAGACAAGAGGAGCAGCCGTATACCGAGTTTGCCCATTGCTTAGCTAGATCCTTGAACTCCTGGGTTACTGGGTGCCACATCACCACCCTAGGCAAAGCTGTGCAACTCATCCTCCTGGAGCAGCTCTACAACCTCACCCCAGCAGAGATAAAGGACTGGGTAAAAGACAAGGGACCCAGAACCACTGACCAAGCCACCACCCTGGCCAATCAGTATGTGGAGGCCCAGCGCCAGGTGGCCACAGACCCCCAGCCAGCAACCTGCTCCACTCCAGCCCCAGCTCGAACCCCAATGGTCTTTCGGCAGCCACAGACCCGGCCGCCCCTGTCTACCCGGGCCCGGAGCAGCAATCCCCAGGGGTGTTATGGGTGTGGACACCCCGGGACATGTTATATGGAACTGCCCAGCCAGACAACAAAACCCCCCTGCCCAGCAGCCAAGGATCCCTGCCTCAACATCATGGGGGTCTCCTCAAGCCCGCACCTATCAGGCCGCTGCCCATTGGGCCCATACAGCAAGCTCTGACCCCTATGCTGAGTGGACAGGAGAAGAAGTGGGTGTCTTGCACCATGTCAGCTCAATGGACCAAGACAACTGACAACAACACCGGCAAGTTGTCTGGGTCAATGGGCAGGTGGCTCAAGGAATGAGGGATATGGGGGCCACCGTTTCCTTGATCCAATCTCACCTCATTCCCCCCTCTGGCTGCACTGGGTGCACCCTTGCTGTGGGGGTAGCAGGAGGTGAGGTCCTCAGGATTCCTACAGCCTGGGTCCATTTGGACTGGAAAACCGACTCCCGCAATGTAGAAGTGGGGGTTATGCACCACATCTCTGCCGAGGTCCTGTTGGGAAACGACCTCGTCTACCTTGTGTCTGCCTTTGTGGGGGATGTCTCTCCGGATACCTGCCCAGTGACTACCTGCCAGCAGGCCAGATGCCAAGCCACCTCACCAACTCTGGGGACCCAGGTAAGACCTTCCACCCTGACTCCTACCTTTCCCCGACTGCCTGTCCCCACTAACCCCAAACTTACTGACACCCCCTCCTGGGTGACCCCCTCTGACTTCACCAAAGAAACCTTGAGAGACCCGACCCTAGCTCCTTACCGAGACTGAGTAGGTGCTGATGCCCCGGAGACAAACGGTTCCAGTGGGAGGGAGAGCTCCTGTACTGGATCTCCAAGAGGAGAAAAGGGCCGGTGTCAAAATGCCAGCTAGTTGTACCGAAGAAGTTTCGGTCCGACCTACTGAACATAGGGCATGACATCCCCTTAGCCGGCCACTTAGGAAAGCAAAGGACCCACCACCGCTTGACTCAAACCTTCTTCTGGCCAGGCATTACAGCCAATATTAAGGAATACTGGAAATCCTGTGAGGTTTGCCAGAAGGTAGGAAAGACGGGTGACCATACGAAAGCCCCCCTCCATCCCCTGCCCATTATTGAGGAACCCTTTAGCCAAGTGGCAGTAGACATTGTGGGGCCATTAGCCCGGCCCAGCCCCTCAGGGAAGAAATACATCCTTACAGTGGTGGACTATGCCACCCGATACCCCGAGGCAATCCCCTTGGCCAATATCAAGGCGGAGACCATAGCAGATGCAATGCTCCGGATATTCACCAGGGTAGGCTTCCCTCTGGAAGTGGTTTCCAATCAGGGAACGCAGTTCACTGTGGAAATCACTCAACAACTCTGGGAGTTGTGCAGGATTAAACCCCTGCACAGCGCCCCTTACCATCCCCAGATGAATGGGCTGTGTGAGAGGTTTAACGGGACCCTAAAGCAACTGCTTCAGACATTCTTGGCCACTCACAAGGACTGGGAGAGATTCCTGCCACACCTCCTCTTTGCATATCGAGAGGTGCCTCAGGAATCCACCGTTTTTTCCCCCTTTGAACTTCTATATGGTCGAAAGGTTAGGGGCCCACTAGATTTGGTACGAGCCCACTGGGAGGGAGCCACCGGGGGGGAAGAGCACTCTGTTGTGGAGTACGTACTCTAGCTCAGAGACCAGCTGAAGGACCTGGCTGCCCATGTAAGCGAGAACCTTCAAGCCTCTCAGCACAGGCTGAAGCGATGGTACGATCGCAATGCCCGTACCTGAACCCTGATCATGGGACAGAAGGTCCTCGCTCTGAAGCCTGTCAAAACCGACAAGCTACAGGCCTCTTGGCAAGGACCTTACCGGGTTGTGGAACAACTGAACAACACCACATACCTGGAAGCGAAGGGTTCAAATGAAAGGATCCGTCGGACCTTTCATGTGAACATGTTAAAGGCATACATAGAGAGACCCAGAGATGTGGCCGCTATCTGTGTGCCGGCTGTGGAGTACTCTGAAAGTCTTCCAATGCCCAAGCTTCCTCGACCTACTGACACCCCCAGGGGGTAGATGACATATCCCTAGACGATAGGTTAGAGCCTGGACAGAAAAGGCAGGTCCGGTGACTCTTAGAACAAAGAAGTGACATGTTCTCTTCTGTCCCTGGGTTTACCACCACAGCCATCCACTGGGTGGAGACCCCGGGACAGACCCCCCTGCGGCAGGCTGCCTACAGGGTCCCAGAAGCCGTCAGAGACAGTATGCACCGGGAGCTCCGGGGAATGTTGGACCTCAGTGTCATTGAACCGTCCAACAGTCCCTGAGCCTCCCCAGTAGTGTTAGTACCCAAGAAGGACGGAACTACCCGGTTCTGCGTTGACTACCGTAGACTCAATGATGGAACCACCGCTGACGCCTATCCCATGCCCCGAGTAGATGACCTGTTAGATCAAATCGCCCGGGCCACTTCCTGACCACCCTCGACCTATGCAAGGGTTATTGGCACATCCCCCTCGACCCTGAGTCCATCCTCAAGTCTGCCTTCATCACTCCCTTCGGCTTATACCAGTTTAAGGTCATGCTGTTTGGAATGAAGAACGCCCCAGCCACTTTCCAAAGAATGGTAGACCGCCTGTTGGATGGCCTCCAGGACTATGCCTGTGCATACCTGGATGACATCGCCGTCTATAGCGAGACCTGGGAGGACCATCTGCTCCACCTAGGTGTCGTCTTAGATCATCTTCGAGCCGCCAGCCTAACCTTGAAGCCAGATAAGTGCACCATTGGGCGCTAGGAAGTTCAGTACTTAGGCCACCGAGTCGGCTGTGGTAAGCAGCGACCCGAGCCGGCCAAAGGCGGTTGAGAAGGAGTGTCTGGCGCTGGTATGGGCCTTGAAGAAGTTGCAGCCCTACCTATATGGGAGACCCTTCACCGTCCTTACTGACCACAACCCCTAGTATGGCTCAACCGGGTTTCCAGGGACAATGGGAGACTGTTGAGGTGGAGCCTAGCCCTGCAGCCATTTAACTTTGACATCCAGTACCGACCAGGAAAGAGCAATGTGAATGCTGATGGACTTTCCCAGCGGACTGAAGTGGCATAAACTCTACGGACATCCCCAGGCCGGCCCGTGTGTGGATCTAGCCGGGTCTGCCGAACTGGAGGGGGGGGAGTTGTCACAGATACTGGGCTGCAGGGGCTGAACCTTTGCCCCCCTATAGACTTCACCCCAGCTGTTCCTCAGTGGTTTTGGGCTCCTCAGAGCAACCGCGATCCCCCCCAGACCTTCTGTTCCCATTGTTGTATGTATTAAATGTCTTCTTGGAAGAGCTGGTCGCCGCATCAGCCAGGATGGCCGGTGCTCTTTGACCTAGGTCGCTCCAGTGGCCCTTTGTCCCAGAGCTCCGCTCTTTTGGGGTTTGCTGCCTCTTAGAATGGCCCAGAGGTGAGGTGATTGTTGGAAGGGAGCTCCCTTGGGAACCGCCACCCCTGGGTACAGGGGCATTGTCTTCTGTTCTTATCAAGATGAGCTGTCTGTATAAAAGGAGTGTGTGTTTTCAATAAAATCAGTTCTTGTTTCACCTGAATGCTAGTCTGTCTAGTTATTTGGGTGGGCCCCTGCTAGAATCACTTTCCTGGGCTACATAGCCACTTGTTCCAGGCAGAGGAAGGACCCGGTTTACGGTGCAACCCAGTCGGGGGTAGCGGGGAGTCCGCCACAACCCCTAAACCTAAGCCTAAGTCTAACCCTAACCCTAACCCTAGCGTAACCCTAACCCTAACACCCACTAACTTTAGCATAATTAAAATAATAACAAATAAAAATTATAATTAATACCTAAATTATTTCTATTTAAAACTAAATACTTACCTGTAAAATAAAACCTAAGCTAGCTACAATATAAATAATTGTTATATTGTATATTGCTTATGTGTTATTTTTATTTCACAGGTAAGTTTGTATTTATTTTAAATAGGTACATTAGTTATTAAATAGTTATTCACTATTTACTAACTACCTAGTTAAAATAAATACAAAGTTACCTGTAAAATAAAACCTTAACCTGTCTTACAGTTAAACCTAACATTACAATACAATTAAATAAATTAAATTAATTAAATAGAATTATCTAAATTACAAAAAACACTAAATTACACAAAATAAAAAAGAAATGATAAAATATTTAAACTAATTACACCTAATCTAATAGCCCTATCAAAATAAAAAAGCCCCCCAAAATAATAAAACCCCTAGCCTACAATAAACTACCAATGGCCCTTAAAAGTGCCTTTTGCGGGGCATTGCCCCAAAGATAACAGCTCTTTTACCTGGCAATAAAAAATACAAACCACCCCTCAACAGTAAAACCCACCACCCACACAACCAAACCACCCAAATAAAAACCCTATCTAAAAAACCTAAGCTCCCCATTGCCCTGAAAATGGCATTTGTATGGGCATTGCCCTTAAATGGGCATTTAGCTCTTTTTCCTGCCCAAACCCTAATCTAAAAATAAAACCCACCCAATAAACCCTTAAAAAAAAACTAACACTAACCCCCGACGACCACTTACAGTTTTCGAAGACCAGACATTTATCCTCATCCAGCCGGCGAAGTCTTCATCTTAGTGAGCAGAAATCCTCCTCGAAGCCGGCAGAAGTATTCATCTAAGCGGGAAGAAGTCCTCCTCGAAGCCGGCAGAAGTCGTCCTCCAAGTGGCAAGAAGTCTTCATCCAGACGGCATCTTCTATCTTCTTCCATCCGGCGATGGGATTGAGCTCGCATTCTATTGGCTGATTGGAACAGCAATTCAATCAGCCAATTGGAATTCAAGGGACGCCATCTTGGATGACGTCCCTTAAAGGGAACCTTCATTCTACGTTGATCATCGAAAGAAGAGGATGCTCCGCGCCGGATGTCTTGAAGATGGACCTGCTCTGCGCCAGATGGAAAAAGATAGAAGATGCCGTCTGGATGAAGACTTCTTGCCGCTTGGAGGATGACTTCTTCCTGCTTGGATGAATACTTCTGCCGGCTTCGAGGAGAACTTCTGTCCACTTGGATGAAGATTTTGCCGGCTGGATGTGGATGGATGTCCAGTCTTCGAAAACTGTAAGTGGATCTTCGGGGGTTAGTGTTAGGTTTTTTTAAGGGTTTATTGGGTGGGTTTTATTTTTAGGTTAGGGACTTTGGGCAGGAAAAGAGCTAAATTCCCTTTTAAGGGCAATGCCCATTCAAATGCCCTTTTCAGGGCAATGGGTAGCTTAGGTTTTTTAGGTAGGTTTTTATTTAGGGGGGGTTGGTTGTGTGGGTTGTGGGTTTTATTGTTGGGGGGGGGGATGTTTGTATTTTTTATTGCCAGGTAAAAGAGCTGTTATCTTTGGGGCAATGCCCCACAAAAGGCCCTTTTAAGGGCCATTGGTAGTTTATTGTAGGCTAGGGTGTTTTTTTTTTTCGGGGGAGGGGGGGTTATTTTGATAGGGCTATTAGATTAGGTGTAATTAGTTTAAATATTTGATAATTTCTTTTTTATTTTGTGTAATTTAGTGTTTTCTTGTTTTTTGTCATTTAGATAATTCTATTTAATTAATTTAATTTATTTAATTGTATTGTAATGTTAGGTTTAACTGTAAGGCAGGTTAGGGTTTTATTTTACAGGTTACTTTGTATTTATTTTAACTAGGTAGTTAGTAAATAGTGAATAACTATTTAATGACTAATCTAGCTAGCTAAAATAAATACAAACTTACCTGTGAAATAAAAATAAAATATAAGCTAGATACAATATACTGATTAGTTATATTGTAGCTAGCTTAGGTTTTATTTTACAGGTAAGTATTTAGTTTTAAATAGGAATAATTTAGGAATTAATTGTAATTTTTATTTCTTATTATTTTAATTAGTTTAAAGTTAGTGGGTGTTAGGGTTAGATTTAGGGTTAGGTTTAGGGGTTAATAACTTTAGTATAGTGGCGGCGACATTGGGGGCAGCCGATTAAGGGTTAATAATATTTAACTAGTGTTTAGGGGTTAATATGTTTGTTATAGTGGCGGCGATGTCCAGAGCGGCAGATTAGGGGTTAACAATTTTATTTTAGTGTTTGCGGTGCAGGAGGGCCTCCGTTTAGGGGTTAATAGTTAGTTAATGGGTGTTAGTGTACTTTGTAACACTTTAGTTATGAGTTTTATGTTACAGCTCTGTAACGTGAAACCCATAACTACTAACTTTCAGGTGGCGGCGGCGACATTGGGGGCAGCAGATTAAGGGTTAATAATATTTAACTAGTGTTTAGGGGTTAATATGTTTGTTATAGTGGCGGCGATGTCCAGAGCAGCAGATTAGGGGTTAACAATTTTATTTTAGTGTTTGCGGTGGGGGAGGGCCTCAGTTTAGGGGTTAATATTTAGTTAATGGGTGTTAGTGTACTTTGTAACACTTTAGTTATGAGTTTTATGTTACAGCTCTGTAACGTGAAACCCATAACTACTGACTTTCAGGTGGCGGTACGGATTGTAGTTATAGCCTGTACCGCTCACTTTTTGGCCATAGAGGCAAATTCGTAATACCGGCGCTGTGCAAGTCCCATAGGAAAAGGACTTTTTAAAAGCTGCAGTAGTTATGTTGCGTGACAGCCAAAAAGGTGTGCGGTACAGCTGTAGCTACAAGACTCGTAATACCAGCGGGCGTAAAAAAGCAGCGTTATGAGCCATAATGATGCTATTTTACTTATAACGCACAACTCGTAATCTAGGTGAACATTTTTAAACAATAAAAATTCTGGTGTAGACTGTCCCTTTAGATGCAATAACATGGGCTATACAATCTGTCAAATGGCTGCATTTTGAAGTGTACTGTACTCCCAATCTATTTTTTTATGTTATTTAATATAAAAATGTATTTAGTATTTTCATATTAGAAAGGAAAATGAAGAGGCTGAACTGTGTGCTATATTATATCTCAATAGTATTTCCCATACACTCATCAGAACCCTAAATAGAGAGTGTGGGGGTGCCAGGGTATGATGAAATTACATAAAAAATAAAGATAGAGAAAAAATATACCTGTAGGCACTAACTTAATGAGTAGGGGGTGTGAGAGGCCAAACATTAAACTTAACTTTTATTAACTTATTATAAAAACAGATATGGGTAACAGTATCTAAAAGATACTAAAATAAAAGCAATTAAAAAGCGAAACAGATATTTCCATTTGTCACTGTCTGTTTAACCTGGAAAGAGATACAAAAGTATCTAAAGTCAAAAATTAAATTGCATTACTTATCAATAACTGTTTGAAAACCTAGGGGTAGATTTATGAAGCAGCAGATGCTGCTGTTTCCGCGTGAGCCTTCGGGCTCACCGGAAACATAAGTTAAGAAGCAGCGGTCGTAAGACCGCTGCACATTTACACACCCACCACCTCTGAGGTGGTGGACTGCAATCAACCCAATCGGATACGATCAGGATGATTGACACCCCCTGCTAGCGGCCCATTGGCAGCAAATGTGCAGGGGGCGGCATTGCACAACCATTTCACCAGAAATGCTTGTGCAATGATAAATACCTAAGAAATGACTAGATAGGAGCGCCAGAAGAGGCAAGGTCTAGTATGGGTTAAAGTAATATAAAAGGATATTTGTAATGCTAGACCACAAGTGGAAATAACACTGTATTGATTGTGTAGCACTAATACTGGACCACAAATGTGGTGATGGCACTATATAAATGTGTGGACAAGATTCGAAATAAGTGTGTAGCAAAAAAACTCTTAGATGGTTTTCACAAAGGTATCACAAAAATTTAATATAAATTACATAGATAGACATGGATCCATGTTAACATTAAAACTTATGTTAAATTAAAACATTTACCAATAGACCTGGTTAAAACAGATTAAAAATGTCACATATATATTAACCTCCCATATGAAATGAATGAGTGGAGGCGTAGGGACGCTAACAGATATGTACTGTTACAAATATAGAATAACGTACTGCGGCAAATATACAAAGAAAAAAGGAACAATTGACGTTAGTCCATGGGGTGAGTGATCTAGTTAATGATTCAAAAATGTTGGTGAATATTGGAGGTGATAAAAACAACAGAAAAATTGTCAAATGATATAGTGGTGGTGTTCAGATGGTTAACTCCAAAAAACGTGATCCACAAAAAAACGTGATCCACAAAAAATATATAACAATAAAACAGAAAACAGTCCAAATTTGTGTGAAAAATATGTAAAATATAGTTCGATCCAAATGTGAAAAAAGATGTGTAAAAAATATATAAAAAATGAAAACAACTAGTGTGTACACAAACTAGTGAACGTGATCACAGAAAAAACATATACAAATTTGATATAAAACTTAAGTGTCCCTGGATGTTACTCCATTAGTGTGAAGTGTCCCTTTAGTTGTAATCCTAACAATGAGGGATATGTAGAGATGAAAAAATTGTAGAAAAAATAAAGTAAAATGAATCTGGGAAGTGTCCCTGGATGTTACTCCATTAGTGTGAAGTGTCCCTTTAGTTGTAATCCTAACAATGAGGGATATGTAGAGATGAAAAAATTGTAGAAAAAATAAAGTAAAATGAATCTGGGAAGTGTCCCTGGATGTTACTCCATTAGTGTGAAGTGTCCCTTTAGTTGTAATCCTAACAATGAGGGATATGTAGAGATGAAAAAATTGTAGAAAAAATAAAGTAAAATGAATCTGGGAAGTCCTCAAAACCTGTGAATAAAAGATAATAGCATAGTATAATACTGTTTAAATATTCATTAGTTAAAAGGAATATAGCTCACCATATACTTGTCAACGCGTTTCGGCCCACAAAAGAGGCCTTTTTCAAGACTATCATATGGTTTAGGTGAGCAAAGACCTTTATACCCTTGTCTAACCAATCATGTTAAACTTTAATTGCGCCAAAATTTTTGCGCCAAAATTTGCTGAACCGGAAGTGATAAACCGGATATGTTTATCTATTGGACCGGATGTTGATGTGGTCCAATTATGTTATCAATTTTCCCATGTTCCCATTTAACAAGCTTCTAATTATTCATATTAGTTATTATTATTATTAGGGATATAGCTTTGCTTATTCGTCCTATGTGGCTTGGTTTACCTGCTCAATTCGGGCATTTTAACATGTCCGTATTTACCGATATCGAGTGGTACAAGCCCCTTAAACCGGAAGTCGATTGTGCTTCCTGTAGGCAATTAAGCTCTACCGGATGTTGTGACTCCGTAAAACCGGAAGTCGTGAGAACGCGAACTTCCGGTGTGGTTCCGGAAATGGAACCAGTGTTTATCATCCGGATTATGGTAAAATTGTTATATGAGTGATTGGTTAGAGTGTCAACTGGTATATCCTGAATTTGCATGCATCTGAATGTTACCTTAATTCATAATACAAAATGGATCATATAATCGTAATTTATCTAATTAATTTGCGAGATTACTATATCCTCAAAAGTTGATTAGATTGCTCTATATTGACAGATCATATTATGAAAGGTGATATTCAGAGGAAAAACATGAAAAACATAAAAAACATAATGAAACCAAAAAAAGAGAGACTTATCCTATGTTCAAGGATTGTATTAGGCAAAATGGTAATTCTAAATAAAAATATAAAAATCAAATAAAGATAAAGACAGAGAGAACACAGTTAGAAACCACAAGAATGGTAATAAGTCGTATATAATAAAGTATATTTACAGGCTTGGGTATTGTATATTAGATCGTTCCAATCGTACAACTATTTAAGTAAATAGGGGGTGGCCTTGTGGTTACTATATACAAGAGTGTCAAATTGACCAATTCTATAGATCCACTATTGACCTCATAGACTTACATCTAGATTTTGTCCCTTCGTTGGTGCCAACAAGCACCTTAAAATATTCTGTAGCAACATGCACCTTAAAAATGTTCTGTGGGTGTTGTATCTGACCTAATTGGATTATCTCCTAAACATCTAAAGTTGTATGGATACAGTCTGGGGTGGCAACTATCTTCAAGTAAGGTCTAGGATTATCACTCACTAACTGTAGGTGATAGACTAACTGTAGTTATGGTTAACTTTAGGTGTCAAACATATAATCATATATAACAAGACTTCTGGAAAGAGTATCAAATGCTCGGAAAACAGACTATTTATCTCCTTGATCAAATTCCCCATTGATTGTTGTGGGGGCTATGTGTTATCAGTGTTAGCGACAACTGAGGAGTCCTCTAACTTGATATTGGGATTCCGTGGATTCTTACTGAGATCAGCTATATTATAGTCTGCATGATATAGGCAGTGGGACTGAATAGAGTTTAAATATATCATGAAGAAGATCCTATTAGAGAACCATATAAATCATTTTTGATATGTAGGTCTTAGAGATGTATAAATCTCTCTTTCTGGAATCATATACTAGGATCTTGTGTTACTTATACCGATATCCCTTGTATATTTACATAGATGTGTTACTTATATGTTCAGACGTAGAAGTCTTAGAAAGGTTTCCATAGTGTTATCAATGTATAATTACTTCAGACTCAATAAATGGGAAAGGTCTTCTTTGTTGTTCAAACCTTTCGGGTAAAGGCAGTCCAAATCAAAAATCCATCTGGACTCTGCGATCAGAAGCTTCTTTTCATAATTGCCTCCCCTCCAATTGGGTTTTATTATTTGGATTCCATAGAAGTTGAGATCTTTGATGTTTCCTTTATGTTGAATGGAAAAATGCCTATACAAGGCAGTGTCGGTGTTGCCATGTTCAATCTGTAACAGGTGTTCCCATATTCTATCTTTCAAACACCTCGAGGTCTGTCCAACATATTGAAGCCCACAACTGCATTGTACTATGTAAATCACGCCCCTGCTGCTGCATCTTATCAGGTTCTTTATCTCATATTTGGTGTTAGAGTTGTGGGAGAGGAAGTTCTTTATTTTCAAACCTCTCTTACACGCCTTGCAGCTAGGGCATGGAAAGAATCCTTTGATATGTTTCCCTGATACATCTTTCACTTGTGTTGCTCTCAGACATGGAATACTAGGAGATAGAATATTCTTAAGGTTATCCGATTTTCTATAAATGAATCTCGGTCTCCCAATGAGCGTTTCTCCTATGATGTCATCATTTTTCAGTAGGTGCCAATGTTTTTCTATTATTTTCTCTATGGTACGCCTATTTTCGCTGTACTGCGTTATGAATGCGACATCTATAGAGTTGATGTTACTGTTTGTCACATTCTTCTTGTTTTTATACTTTAGAAGCTCCTTGCGGTCTCTTCTTCTGACCTCCTCTATGTCTTTGTTGAGTTTTTCTTCTTCGTATCCTCTCTCCAGGAAACGTGTTTTTAGTTCTTCCGCCTGGGTTTCCCATAGGTTGTGAACTGAGCAGTTCTTTTTCAATCTCAATAGCTGCCCTTTGGGTATATTCTCCTTCCATCTGGAGTGATGACAACTCTCACTGTGGACATAGTTGTTACAGTCCACAGGTTTAAAGTATGTAGAGGTCTTGAGTTCCCCATTCTCAATTGTTATTTTTAGGTCCAGAAATGTGATCTCAGTATTACTGATCTCATGAGTGAATCTTAAGTTATAGGTGTTGTTGTTCATGACACTTATAGTATATTCCAAGTCCTCCTTGGAACCTGGGTCGAGTCTCTTACATAGGATGGTAATTGTATCACGTATTTTTGGAGGTTTTTGTCTAGATATTCCGACAGATTGCTGGATAAAGACTCTATGCCAGATATGATAGGTCTTCCCGGAGGGTTATGGAGTGTCTTGTGGATTTTAGGGAGGTAATAAAAGACAGGAGTAATTGGATGCTCCACGCTTATATATCTGAATTCTTTATGATTGAGAATCTCGTTACTATGTGCCTCACCTAAAATCCTATCCAGTTCCTTCTTATAACCTCCTACAGGGTTGTTCCTCATAACCTCGTAGGTCTCTTTGTCAGATAGAATTCTTCTGCATTCTGTGTTGTAGTCTTCTTTGTTCAGGACTACAATGCTGCCCCCCTTGTCGGCAGGTTTTATTACTAGGTCTTTGTTATTTTCTAGTGCTCTAATGGTTTGCATTTGACTCCTGGATAAGTTATGTTTGTGTCTAGTCAGTTGTTTCTGACTGATGTTTCTCAGGTCACTGCATACCATCATCTCAAAGGCTTCGATGGCATTGCCCTTACTGGATGTAGGATAGAAGGATGAACTGGGCTTCAGGTCAGAGTGTTGATAGGGATCTGTGCCATGTTCTGTACCTTGTCTCGATACCATTAGTCTTGTATCAAATTCAATAGGTGATTTAATAAAATGTCGTTTTAATGTTAATTTCCTTGTGAATTGTTTGACGTTAACAAATGTATCAAATTTGTTAAGGCCCTTGGATGGGGCAAATGAGAGGCCGTAGCTTAGAACAGAATTTTCTTTGTCCATCAGAGTAATAGTGCTGAGATTGTAAATCCCTTTGGAGATGACTTTCTTCTCTGGGCTCTTAGTTTGTTCTTGCTTTTTCTTGCTGTTTATTCTCCTTCCGCCCCTCTTTCCTCTGTGATTTTTCTTTTTTCCATAGGGTGTTGGAATTCGTCTGTGTTGGAGTTCTTCCTTTTCATGGAGGTTCTCTCTAATTCCTTGGTCGTAATATGGTGTTCCTCTAAAAAACGGTGTCCGGAAGTTGAGGCTGTTGGAATGTCATTTGGATTTCTGCAATTTAGCAATTTGCATTTAGCAATGTTGGGCGGAGATGATCCGCTACAGTGGATCATGTCTGCCCGACATTTGATAAATCTACCCCCTAATATGAACAGATTACAGCATAAAAAGAACCATTGTAGAGAATTCAGCGATTGAAAAAGATCCCTACAAGAACACAATCTATGGTTTTATGAGACACCGCAACCGGGTGCAGTCAGGGGTGGGTTTATAGTAATATAGTTTTGCTGAAAAGCTGTCCACAATTACTATCAAAAAATCTTAGGGCATTATCCACAGCAAAGTCCACTACATAAAGTTAAATATATATGATTAAGTTAAATAAGAAGCATAGGTCAGAATTAAATAACATCCAGAGAGAAACAGACAGGCGTTCGACTGTCTGTCTGTCTCTGGTTGTTATTTTCCTATTACTTTCTTATTACAGTTTATATTATTTTGTTATTGTCTGCTATTTACATGGCTTTTATACATAGAAAACGTTTGTTTCTCATATTTTGGGTGCATATAACAGGCAAAATGAGCAAATGTAAACAAATACACTCCAGCAGGTAAAATGGACCACTGGGAACACATTAAAGGGAGAAAAATTAGAGAACAAACTGCCTACTGGTTCATTATTATCACATACTGCCTACTGGTTCATTATTATCACATACTGCTTACTGGTTCATTATTATCACATACTGCCTACTGGTTCATTATTATCACTTACTGCCTACTGGTCCATTATTATCACATACTGCCTACTGGTTTATTATTATCATATACTGCCTACTGGTTCATTATTATCACTTACTGCCTACTGGTCCATTATTATCACATACTGCCTACTGGTCCATTATTATCACATACTGCCTACTGGTTCATTATTATCACATACTGCCTACTGGTTCATTATTATCACTTACTGCCTACTGGTTCATTATTATCATATACTGCCTAATAGTTCATTATTATCACATACTGCCTACTGGTTTATTATTACCACATACTGCCTACAGGTTCATTATTATCACATACTGCTTACTGGTTCATTATTATCACTTACTGCCTTACTGGTCCATTATTATCACTTACTACCTACTGGTCCATTATTATCACTTACTGCCTACTGGTCCATTATTATCACTTACTGCCTACTGGTCCATTTTTATAACATACTGACTACTGGTTCATTATTATTATATACTGCCTACTGGTTCATTATTTTTATACTTCTCTGTTTACCCAAACTAGTCCAATGTAAATTAAAATAAATAAATCTAATTTTGTATATTTTGTTAGGATACTAATCAATGATCAATATACCATTTTTTCTTCTAATAAGGGGAACATGAGTTTTTAGAAAACAGCTATTTATAAAGATGGAGCTGGCAAATCAGACCATGGTGCCATTTTACATACTGAAGGGTATCTCTGATGTCCCTGAACTTCAGACTATGATCTTCCTTCTGGTTCTTCTCATATATCTCATCACCCTTGGTGGAAATATGACTATTTTTCTGCTTATCTGCCTGGTTAATCAGTTGCACACACCTATGTATTTCTTTCTAGGAAATATATCCTTCCTGGACATGTGTTATGCAACTCTCACTTTACATAAGGCCCTTCTGAACTACATATCAGGGGATAACAGTGTTTCTTTACCCGCTTGTATGACACAGATGTATTTCATTTTATCTTTAATGGCTGATGAACTGTTAGTAATCACGGGCATGAGTTTTGATCGTTATGTTGCCATCTGTAACCCTTTGCACTATCATATGATCATGAACCGTAGACTATGTGGTCTGTTGGCGACCATCTGTTGGGTACTTGGATTTATTGAAATTATACCTCACATCATCCTGGTATTACATTTTACTTGCTATACTACTAATGTAATAAACCACTTTTACTGTGATATTGTCCCCTTAATTAAGATGTCTTGCAGTGATACCACTGCTCTTGAACTTGTCATTCAGTTTGAGGGAACCTTGCTTGGCATTTTGATCCCTTTTTCTCTAACCTTAATCTCCTACATTCTTATCATTGCTGCCATTTTGAGAATTCGCTCTAGCACCGGGAGATGTAAAGCCTTCTATACGTGTTCCTCACACCTCACAGTTGTCATTCTCCTATACACCACTATCATCTGCCAATACCTGATTCCAACCTCTATGGACAGCTTGGATTATAACAAACTGTTTTCTCTTTTTAATGCAGCTGCCGTCCCCATGCTCAATCCCCTGATATACAGCTTAAAAAATAAAGATGTAAAAGTAGCACTGAAAAGGGGATTGAAGCTATTGTGAGAAATGCACCAGTACCAAAATATGTATCTAATATTTTTTTTCTTTACCAGTTATCCTATTGTGTTTAAATTTATTAGAAGCATATTTGTTGGAAATCAGTAGCCTGCCTGAAATATCGAACATCTGGATTTTCTAGTTTTAAAGGGTGAACAGTTAATTTCAAAGGCTTAAAACAGATCAGCATCAAAGTAAAACAATGCAGCCAATAGGAAAAGAGTCTTAAAAAAACCCTTTAATTAACCTTTTACTGTCAATTTGTATTATTGCACAATCCTTTTTTCATCACTGGGACACTTAAATGGACTGTAATTTCAACTTTAATGATTCAGATAGAGAATGCAATTATAAACATCTTTCCATGGGGGGGGGGGCCTTCCGGTTTAGGGGTTAATAGGTTTATTTAGTATATTTCATTGTGGAGGGCTTTTGGTTTAGGGGTTAATAGGTTTATTATAGTTGCGGCGGAATTAGGGGTTAATAACTTTAGTATGTTGGGTGTCGGATGGCAGATTAGGGGTTGATAATATGTAAATAGTGTCTGCGATGTGGGTGGGCAGCGGTTTAGGGGTTAATAACTTTAATATAGTGGCGTCGATGTCGGAGAGCAGTGAAATAGGGGTTAATAATTTTTATTAGTGGCGGCGATGTCGGGAGTGGCAGATTAGGGGTTTATAAGTTTAATATTGTGTTTGCGATGCCGGAGGGCCTCGGTTTAGGGATTAATAGGTAGTTCATGGGTGTTTAGTGTACTTTGTGACAGTTTAGTTATGAGTTTTATGTAACAGTTTTGTAGCGTAAAACTCATAACTACTGCTCTCAGATGGCAGTACGGAACTTGTCGTAATAGGGTGTAACGCAAGCTTTTTAGCCTCACCGCAAAACTCGTAATGGCTGCGCTATGGAAGTCCCATGAAAAAATGTAATTTTTAAGAGTGCGGGACTTACGTTATGTTACAGGCTAAAAGGCTTGCAACAAGACTTGTAATAGCTGCGTTGCTGTTTTAACGCTGAAATGACAATTTTTCAGCATTAAAAGACGAGCGCACAACTCGTAATCTACCTGAAAGTTAGTTATATTTTCCTATCTAATGCATCATGTGACAGCTATCAGCCAATCACAAAATGCATTTATGCATATCCTGTGTATCTTGCAGATGCTCAGTAGGACTGGTGCCTCAAAAAGTGTGAATATAAAAAGATTGTAGAAATTTAGATAATGGAAGTGAATTGGAAAGTTGTTTAAAATTGTGTGCTCTATCTGTATCATGACTAGGGTTGCCACCCGCCCCGGTATCACGGTCTGACACTCTATGTCCTGTATCCCAGAACTACCCTCAAATGCCCCAGGCTAAGAGCTCCCCTGGTGCAGCAAGCAACAGTGAGCACAGATTTAAAAAAAAAATAGCTGGCCAGGGGAGCTCTTAGCCGGGGTTACTAAAATACCGGGTGGGTGGAGTCTGGAGGAGAGATGGAGCGGAGGATGGTGTGGGAGGGGGGAAGAGGGTTGAGGAGGGGAGTCGTCACATGATCCTGCTGAAAGCGGCAGAGAGAGGTCAGGTGTTGGTGCGGTGGCCGCGGGCTGCATGCCGAAACATGGCCAGTTACCTTCGAGTAGTCAGTGTCACCTCTGTCTGTAGATCCTCTGCAGCAGCAGCCTTTGGCAAGAATCCTGGAGCCCTTGCAGGGAGGAAGGAAGTAGAGGGAAACCCCTACACTACAGAAAAAAAAATTATAATATTAAAATGTATAAATTTATACCTAAACCTGGTACTGGAACACAGCTGCCAGTATCTAAGATGCTGGATATTAAAAAGAAGGGGGAGGGTTAGAGAGCTGTTTAGGAGGGATCAGGGAGGTGGAATGGTAAGGGGGGATCCTACAGTGCAGAAGGGTATCTCTGATGTCCCTAGACGTCAGACTATGATCTTCCTTCTGGTTCTTCTCATATATCTCATCACCCTTGGTGGAAATAGGACTATTTTTCTGCTTATTTGCCTTGATAATCAATTGCACACACCTATGTATTCCTTTCTAGGAAATGTATCCCTCCAGGACATGTGTTGTACAACTCTCACCCTACATAAGGTCCTTCTGAACTATGTATCAGGGGATAAGAGTGTTTCTTTACCCGCTTGTATGACACGGATGTATTTAATTTCACATTTAATGGCATGAGTTTTAATCGTTATGTTGCCATCTGTAACCCTTCGCGCTATCATATTATCATGAACTGTACACTATGTATTCTGTTGGCGACCATCTGTTGGGTATTTAGATTTTTTTTTTTTATTGAG
Source organism: Bombina bombina (assembly GCF_027579735.1). NCBI lineage: Eukaryota > Metazoa > Chordata > Amphibia > Anura > Bombinatoridae > Bombina > Bombina bombina. The sequence continues at coordinate 568,834,620 of NC_069505.1, read as the reverse complement.
GTTTTTATACATTGACAAATAAAATGTAGACACAAGGCATTGTCAGATCAAAATATAACAGTGATTATACAATAATACAATGCTTTGTTTCAAAAAATAGCTGTGTGAGAATAGTAACTTGTAAGTCAAATGAGACATGCTAGGTAGTAATAAACAGGCAAATATCAACAACAAAATAAAACATACACAAATGAAACCTCGTTTTTCTTTAGGATCGTATAGTTTGATATAACTACAGCATATATCTTGTTATTTGAGGGATTATCAATCCCTATTTTTAGAGAAATAAGGACAGTATGGCTCTCAGCAAAACAAGTTTTGTTCCATATGAATTATACGATAAAGGATATAGGCACAAATTAATAGGTTTAAGGTTTTTTGAACTCCACTAATAAGTGGTGCTGATCAATTTTGCAAAATTGGATAGGGAACATAAGGTTAACATACTGTTCTGTTGTAGGAATTGCTGTTGTTAGGGTTGCGGTATAGGAAAGATAAACCGCATAGGTAGTCCTCCTCAACTAGGAGGCACAATATATAAGGGGGGGGTGAGGTGGTTATTTAGATGTTATAGGCAGCATGTACAAAAAATCATGTTTCCATAAAAAACACAATATAACTTATTACATCATGGCACAAAAATAAATGCGCTACAACTTTGCACTCATAAACATATGGATTACTAGAGGGAAAGCATGAGAGGGTTGGATGCCTACTGGGCTATTGACCTGTCCGGCATAGTGGTACCTTAAGTTCCAAGCCATTTGCATAGACATGGGTTATGGAGCTCAGTTAGGAAATCGTATGCAGGGAGACCATAAATGAGAGTAAAAGTATGGGTCCAGCCCGGGTTAGCAACATGACAAATTTCTTACAGCAACGCTACACATCAACTTTTGGACCCCAGAATCCTTATATATACTGGAAGATGGAAACAGCTAAGACCCAAAGGCCACTTTTGGACCTGGATGTTCAATACATTTAGAGCATTTGGATGTTATGTGTATGGTATTGCTGCTGTCCATTAATAAGGCTAACAACTCAGCATGTGTAAATTGGCAGTAACTTAGCGGGCAATTTACATACCCAAAAAGGGATAATAGTGTGGTTTAGATTATAGTTTTCGTTAGGAGGGAATACACTTGACCGCTGTGATCTGTGTGTTCATTGGTGCTATCTATTTGACCTTAAGAGGAGGAGGTGAATTTAGGTAAGCGGTAGAGCCATCAAAATATGTCCTGGAGAGTATTAGAGAATCTGTGCTTTTACGCCCAAGTAAGCTAACATATAAACATGTGTATGTAATAATTATATAGGCATATTCTAAGAATCATATGGGCCTAACAGAGGTGCTTCCTCCCCAGGAGTTGAAGATCATATAGTAAGCTCATCAAAACTCTGTGCATATGTTAGATCTAGAAGGCTAGGGCTGCCACAACACACTATCTCGGCCGCAAACAGCGCGGTGGGGCCTAGGGGTTATAAAATAGTATACGCACTTAACTGAGAGAGTAGCACAATCAATTTCTCTTAATGCCTTAACAGGATAACACCTTACATAAATAACAGTCCACTCTACATTATTATAAAGTGTTAAAAAAGTCCAATAAAGTAAAATAAAAATAAATAAAAAAAAGAGTCTCTTAAATGCGGGCAAGTAGACAGTATAGTAGTTATAGGGTTATTACAACAAAGGTTGAGTTAAGTAATGAATATTAATATTAGCAAGGCACCCATCCCAGATCCATTCCTCCTAGCTTCTCTTGAAAAATAGAATATTTATAGCCAAAAAGTGGCCCAATAATAATAGGTCTCCTTAATGTAAATAACTATGTAACCTTTTAAATGTAAAGACAGAATACTAAAACAAATTATACATTCTAATGATCTAGAGCTATCCTTTAATTCTCAAATTCAAAGTCTGTGGGACAGCAAGTGTGCGGTTTGATAGGAAGCCTTAGGAAACCCACCACTCACCACCTTAGGTGTATTTGAAAGTTAACAGTCACCCCACACCAAATTTCAACAAGTAGATGGTGATTTTAACATATTGAACCTTAAGGCACATGCAGGAGTAAGTCCAGACAGTATTTGCAAGACAGTCTTTGCCGCAGAAATGGTCATAGCAATAAAGAATTTTCTCCCAGGGAACCATGCTGTCTCCATCTAAATGGCTGAATTGGGACCCTGTCAGTTCCTGTCTTATGCCTGTCTCCCAGGGCTGTGCCGTGGGCTTATGATACAGTTCTCCAATAGGTACTAGGGGAGATGTATGCCGGGTTACCTGAATCTGGAGAGGCTGTGTACGATGGAGGGAAAGTTGTTCCGGTGGTGTCTTCATTTTAAAGCCCATGTGAGGAGTATCGTGGTCATCCGGATGGTAATTAGCGTCATTTCTACATGTTTTGCTCCTGGTCAACATTATGGGGTTTAGCAAGGGCTGTTTGTAAGCACAAGGATTCCGCTCCCCCTTCTGTCTCTCACAAGCATCCAACACCAGGTAGAAGTCTCTCGACTCTTTAGTGGAGAGTGGGGTCCTGCAATGTGATGTGTTATCACCTTGAGCCAAGCTATGTGAGAGCACATTGCCCGGTTTTACCTGGGGTACAAACGAACCGTCTGCAGTAAGTGGGGAAAAAGTGGATTGCAAAGTCTCTGAAAAGGTAAGTTGATATTCCTGATGGAGATCCCTGATAGCGTCCAGAATGTAGAAAGTAGTTCCCATGCTGGCATCAGACACTGTGATACAGCTCTCCATGAAAACGGTACCGGAACTGAGACCGTAAGGGGTAAGGCGCAGCAATGACTCCACTGCCAGTTGCTTAAATGTAGTGGTACTTTATTCCATCCCCTTCCCCACAGAGTAGAAAGTGCAGTGTCACTGGAAGGGTCTTCTCAGAATCTTTCTCATTTACCCTGATTGAGCGCCTCACGTAGTGAAAAAATGGCCACACTCCAAAGGCCTCACTAAACAATGCCACCAAAGCTTGTGAAATTGCTTGCCCCACGATGCCCTCCACACTTTAAAGTTCTTATTTAAAATCCCTGGGCAAGTAGGTACCTTGTAATTAAGGAATAGCCTGAGCTGAGCGGCCAGATATACATTTATTAACAATGGATAGCCGGAGCTAAGGTAGTGTGTGACCACTCAGACTCAGAGCTAACTCCGCGCCCCCCCCCCCCCCGGGTATTTAGATTTATTCATATTATTCCTTACATCATCCTGGTATTACATTTCATTTGCTATACTACTAATGTAATAAACCACTTTTACTGTGATATTGTCCCCTTAATTAAGATGTCTCGCAGTGATACCACTGCTATTGAACTTCTCCTTCAGTTTGAGGGAACCTTGCTTGGCATTTTGATCCCTTTTTCTCTAACCTTAATCTCCTACATTCTTATCATTGCTGCCATTTTGAGAATTCGCTCTAGCATTGGGAGAGGTAAAGCCTTCTACACGTGTTCCTCACACCTCACAGTTGTCTTTCTTCTATACACCTCTCTCATCTGCCAATACCTGACTCCAACCTCTATGGACAGCTTGGATTATAACAAACTGTTTTCTCTTTTTAATGTAGCTTCAGTCCCTGCAATCACCATCCTGATTCTCCATTTTTCTGTAGTGTAGCATCCCTTCCCTCCCTCTCTTTACCAAACTTTATTTTCAGTAGAGTAGAGCCCTTTCCATTCCCCCTCTGTGCCACCCACTTGACTCCCATTTTTTCCTCCCACACCTCCCACCAGCACTGAAGGAGGAGATTGTCACAGACAGTGACACAGACTGTACTCTGTTACCATGTGAGGACAGATTGCCTTCCTTTTGAATCAGCTACACTGAACGCCGGAGGCGTGCTGTTCTACCCTAGTAACCGCTGGCTCTCAGGACACGCTATCAAGCTACTGTGTACACGACTGTGTGTGGATTTTATACAAAGGATTTCTTATGTGCTCATTTAGTATATACTTCCTGTAAGTATGTTTTTATATGTGCGTGTGATCTCACAATAAAAAAAAATTACGCTTGAATCGTGGGTTGCGCTGTGTTCTCTCTGTTCAGAGACTGTACTCTGTTACCATATGAGGACAGATTGCCTGCAGCTCAGTAACAGCAGCTCTTGGCTGTCACTTTACAGCAGAGGCTGCTCTAGCTTCCTGATGCTGAGACATACTGTATATATATATATATATATATATATATATATATATATACGTTATGCGGTACAATTGGCTTTGCACCAGATGACGTATATATAAGTCATATTGGGTCAAGGGGTTAAAGGTATAGTAAAGACAAAACTAAACTTTCATGATTCAGGTAGAGTATGCAATTAAAAAAAAAAAAAAAATCTAATTTCTATTAAAAAAAATTAAGCTTTTTGTGTTTGGGTTGCGCTTGAGTTGAAAGTAAACCATTATTGCTTGCATGCTAACCTGATGGGTGGCCAAAACTACAATATCACGTGCTCGTTCATGTATCCCCATAAAGAAGTTAATATAGCAAAAAAGAGGGGGAAAAAACCTAACACCCCATTCTCGCGCAATCCGGATACATACATAGGAATATCTATTTATAAATACATAGAACATATTCTGCTATGTACAGAATATTGGAATGTCAAATATTTACAGTAAATACATAGTTATACGAATACATTGTTAACGCAAAGCTTTCCTTGCGTACTCATTGCGACCAACTTGTTTTACCAGTGCACATTTGTGTGCTCTCGTATTACCGAGTGGAGTGCAAATATCGTGCTTGCGAAAGCACAATTTTGAGCGATCCACTCCTAATCTAGCCCACAATTTTTATCAAAATTGCTTCATTCTCTTGTTATCCTTTGCTGAAGGAGCAGCATTGCACTAGTGGCAGCTAGCTGAATACATCTAGTTAGCCAATCACAAGAGACAAATGTATGCAGACACCAATTCCCAGCTAGCTCCCACTAGTGTAGGATATGTGCATATTCATTTTCAACAAGGAATACCAAGAGAATGAAGCACATTTAAAAAATAGAAGTGGTGTTAAAAGGGTATTAAAATGACATGCTCTATCTGAGTCTTGCAAATTTAATTTGGACTTTCCTATCCCTTTAACATAAATTTATTTAGCAGGTAGCGTTTGTATCTGTTTGGTGATATTGCTTCAAGGCCACCCTTAGCATTTGCTTAGTCTCCTCTTGCTACCTAATGTCATTCAATGGGCACCTTGTACTAAGCAGTGTAAGCATGAATTTTACATGAACTTTAACTTGTTCCAATAAAGGAAACACAAAATGCTGTGGGCATTCTGTATTGTGGATACACTTTGGAGGTTTGCAGAGACCTCAGTCTGCAGCGGCACCTGCTTTGTAATACCTGGTTGCTGAGTTGGATATAGTAATTTATTTATCTTGTGACCGCAATGTATGAAGCAGCGATAATCAGACCTCTGCTTCTTACAGTCTTCAACACTTCTGGGTTTGCAGAGAGAAATCTCGCCAAACACTTTTGCTCGTGGTGATTGACAGGACCTTCTTTCGCGCAAGAGAAGGGGACGGCATTACAAACTCCCTTGAATGTGTAATAGTTCATACTAGCAGCTGACGAACAGGGTCCCCTGCCCGTACATAACAAAGCCATGAGGACAGGTTTGCAAGTTGAGAACCTTGTCTGCAGGGCAGTTAGTTCATGTCAGCCAATATGGTAGGGGTAATTTCTGTGTTTTGCCAATGCATAAAACCAATGTTCCATCCGAAAAATGTTTTGGTCTTCTAATAAATATTTGGAAAGGGGTTGTCCTGAAAGGGACAATAAACACCTTGAGGTTTTTGTAGTAAAACAACTTTGCTGGATACTTTCATTATTTTGTATCCCCTTTTCCTGTAATTTAACTGAAAATTGTGGCCATTACAATTCCTGTTAGAAGCAGAAGTGCAGTTTCCAGACTTACACTTCTTTATTGCATTCCAATGGTTGTAGTGACTGATTTAAAGCTGTCACTGATTGGCCTCAGTAGAGAAGAAAACTTAGGTTACAATTTTGCAGTGCCCATTGCTTTATGGATACTAAGGTAGCGTTTATATTGTTGCTGATAATTGGCAGTTGCAAAACGCTAATAATTTAGACTCTCAAAATCCCAAATCGTCTTCAGTTTTACACTCAGTTTACAGACTTTTGCATTATTTTTTACCAGTTAGCAAAAACATTTGCAGGTGATAAATGCAGATACATAATTTTCCCATAATTGAGACTATGGGGCATATTTATCAAGCTCCATATGAAGGCTCATCTAAAGACCGCTGTTCCCTAACCTGTCCGCCTGCTCTGATGCGGCAGACAGAAATCGACAGAAATCAACCTGATCGAATACGATTGGGTTGATTGACACCCCCTGGTAGCGGCCGATTGACCGTGAATCTGCAGGGGGCAGTATTGCACCAGCAGTTCACCAGAACTGCTGGTGCAATGATAAATGCAGAGAGCGTTTGCTGTCGGCATATATCGATGTGCAGCAGACATGATCCGCTATATCGGATCATGTCCGCTCACACAATCATAAATATGCCCCTATGTCAAACAGACCAGATATCTTCAGCGATATTCATGGACTGCTGAACAGCATTATAAATATATATATATATATATATATATATATATATATATATTTATATTTATTTACAGGTGATAAGCGCAGATACATCATGTTCCCATAATTGATACTATGCCAAACAGACCAGATATCTTCAGCGATGTTCTCGGGCTGCTGAACGCATTATAAACTCATCCTTAAGTTCTACAACTCTGCGCTTAGCTAGTACAAATAAGTCTATTTCTCCTCCCATGTGTCATTTCACGCATCCAACCCCAGAACACTATTCTCAACCTTTAACTCCCTTCTACGTCCGCCTGCACCCCCGCCCATTACTAACCTACCTGCTCAGATTATTGCTGATTACTTCAAAAATAAAATTGACACCAATAGAAAAGATATCTACACCTTACACCCCTCAAATCCACCACTCCTACCCACCCCTTCTATTAACAAAACTCTATGCTACTTCCCTCCTGTAACATAGGAAGAAGTCTCTGTACTCCTATCTTTGGCTTATCTCACAACCTGCCCACTTGACCCTATTCCTTCACGACTTCTTCCCTCTCTCTCTGCTTCACTAATCCCTACCCTAACTCATCTCTTAAACCAATCTCTCACCCACTGGCACATTTCCTGATACATTCAAGCATGCATCAATCATACCAATCCTAAAAAATCCCTCACTTGACCCCTCCAACCCTTCGAACTATCAACCGCTCTCCTTCCCTTTTCTTCAAAATGATTGAAACGACTGGTCTATAATCGTCTAACTCAATTTCTTACAACTGACTCCTTACTTAATACTCTACAATCTGGTTTCCGCCCTAAACACTCAACAGAAACCGCTTTTACTAAAATAACAAATGACCTGTTATTGCTAAAGCAAAGGGCCACTACTCCTTACTATTTCTTCTTGATCAGTCCGCTGCTTTTGACACAGTTGACATTCTCTCCTCCTAAAATTCCTACATTCATTTGGCATTCGAGACACAGCCCTTTCCTGGTTTGCCTCATATCTCTCAAACCGCTCATTTTCAGTTTCCTTTAACAACATATCTTCTGCTTCTTTGCCTCTCTCAATTGGAGTACCGCAAGGCTCTGTCTTGGTCCCTTGATTTTCTCTGTTTTATACATCCTCCCTTGAAAAACATCAACCCAATCTGTCCAAAACTGAGCTGCTTCTTATTCCCCCCTCTTTGAGAACATCCAACACCTGACATTATCTGATAGTCGTAGACTTTATTCTTTACACATCACCCCAGGCCTGATGTCTTGGGGTCACACTTGACTCAGAACTAACATTCACTCCACATATACAAGCGCTTACCAAATCCTGCCATACACACCTACGCAACATTTCCAGAATTCGTCCCTTCCATACTAAAAAAACTAGAAAAATACTAATTCATTCCCTAATTTTTCCGTGCATTGATTATTGCAATCTACTTCTAAATGGCCTTCCAAAACACCACCTCTCCTCCCTCCAATCTATTATGAATGCTTCAGCTAGACTCATCCACCTAAGGCCTCGCTTCCATTGAGTCGTAATTCAGTTTGCGTGCACTCGCAAACCGTTAAATATGCTGTCGAAAGCAATAGCGTTTAACGACTGTTTCCAATGGCGCGTTATACCTCAATATCGGCTGCCGGACTTCGGCTGCCGAAAAGATTTTCGCGTCCCATAGAAAGTAATAGAAGCCGTTAATCGATAAATTATACCAGGTTTCCATTGAAAGCGCTAACCGTTAATACACTGTCGGAGGCTGTCGATACATTGAGACATATTACCCCCAGCTCAACTAGGTGTAAAGGAGGAAAAAGAGCTTTTTTGAGGCCTGTTTCTCATTGAAATTGCAAATCCCAAAGAAATTATGAGTGTTTCAATGTACAAATAACATTATATATGCTACATTTATTGGTCCTATGTATAGGAATATTTGCACCCATGTTGTCATAGAAATATCAATATGTATGTACATATAAAAATATATGCAAGCACCACAATTATGGAGCGACCTCCCGCACACTTTCAAACCTTCCCCATGCCTAATATTCTTTAAGAGATCCCTCTCTACATATCTCAAAACAGAATGCACCTGTCATTGTTGATTATATATTTCCTACCTGTTCTATGTTAAATTATTGGGCATATGTATTATTATTTTTTTTTATTTTATTGTACCCATTGTATCAATGCAATGTTTTGTGTACCCAGGACATACTATATAAATCTCAATGTATCTTTCCTGGTAAAATATTATAAAAATAAATAAAATATCTACCTATTCAAAATGAAACCTTTGCCCAGGGACGCTATATATAATCTCAATACATATAGAAAAATAATTCAAAGGAAATAAGTTGTTTATAATGAAGATGAGTTTTATTATTACAGATTTACCCTCATTCAAATGTAATTTTCAATGTGAAAATCATATTTATTCAATACAAAACGATAACACATTAAAGTTATAATGTGTCATAGTACTAATATTTATAAAATATATGTAATGTCATGTCTGCTAAAGCAGATAATACATTTGCAATATTTAGACTATTAACCAAAATACATATGTGCTTAATATTACATACTTCAAGAGATATGAAGTATTGTCTTTAACATGGAATTATTGAAACAATTTAAAAGTGCATTGTGCATTGGTCCCAGGGAGAGTCTGTGTCTGTTCATATGATGTCAATTAAAATGTATTAATCACCTCTATATCATGGCAATCACATATATGTTGTGTATACATCATTGCTTAAATATCATAAAGATACATTTATCTAATTATTCTAAATATTGAATAATAATCTTGACAAAAAAGGAGTGCATTAGTCATGATAGGTATTAGTCATGATAGGTATATATTTCAGATATTACATTCCACATAGGACTAGAATGAATGCAAGGTGTTTGGCCATATCAACAGGAAGGAATATTTACTTTTCAACTCTTCTATAACTGTATAAGCCTTATTAGCTTCATCTGAAGGAGCAAACAACATATGCTTGTGGAATATAAATCATAACATTTACACATGTCACGTTGACCAATGTTAGATAGCATATACTGTATAAATTTCAGACACGTATCCCCAAGTATTCTTAAACGGCATAATATCCTCAATAAAAGGACACATACATTTATCAACAATGTACACCTGCATATTAATTGACATCATGTGAAATAAAAATGAATAAAGCTGTTAATGTTTTGAAAATAAACAGCTATTAAAACAATTTTGAAATATATTTTCTAATTTTGATTAGAAAAATATATGCATATTTATGAGATGGAAATCACACTTAAGAAAGTGCTTCATACAAAAAAATTAGATATTATATATCTGGAAATAATTTAAAAAGAAAAATACTTATTAATGCTTGCGGCGGGATTTGGCCTTTGGAGGAGAGGTACTTGGGATGGAAGTGTGGCGTCTTGGGCGACGCACACCAGCTGACTGGGAGGCTAAAACATGCGATTCAGGGTCCTGCAGGGAGATAACGGAGGATGCGAGTGAGGAGGGAGTTTGCGGCCTATCTGCAAGCCTCTCCACTGCCTCTGCCAGGCGGACGAGTGCGGCATTATGTATGTCCATCTGGCTCTGTAGCCTCCTGAAATCATGCTGCTGCTGGAGCCTAGTAAGTCTAAGCTCCCTGTGAATGAGCCTCAGTAGAGCATCCTGCTGGGACTGTGCGGGGATATTGGATTCCATGGGGGGCACTTGTGGCTGTATAGGTGTCTCCGGCACATATTCCTGGCTCTGTGTGAGGTTGTCGTCACTCAGTCTTGGGGACTGTGTGGGTGGCTCAATATCCAATTGAGGACAGACATTGGTGGGGGGGGGGTGGTGATTGTTGTTGTGGTGGTAGTGGTGGCGGCATTTGTTGTGCCATGGGAGGGTGCTGAATCTGTTGTTGAGGTGGCATATAGTACATATGCTGCGGTGGAGGATGCATCTGCTGATGCTGTGGTGATGAAGGATGCATCTGCTGATGCTGTGGTGATGAAGGAGGCATCTGCTGATGCTGTGGTGGTGGAGGATGCATCTGATAATGCTGTGGTGGTGGAGGATGCATCTGATAATGCTGTGGTGGTGGAGGATGCATCTGATAATGCTGTGGTGGTGGAGGATGCATCTGATAATGCTGTGGTGGTGGAGGCTGCATCTGATGATATGTCCTCCCAGATGAATATGGGGATGGGCCAGGAACATTTTCAACCTCATAGGCCAGTGGCTGTTGCTCATCTCCTTCAAGTATGCTGAGGTAGGAGTATCCAGCTTCAATAACATCCCCCTCCTCCTCCTCACTGAATTCCGGAACATCACTGGCCTCCGGTCTTGTTGAGGACTCATACTCATGTTCCAATTCTGAAAAATAAATTGTAATTATAAATTAATCTGATGAAACATCTAACATTTGAAAATCAAATTTATAGATATAGATATAGTTTTATATATATATATATATATATATATATGTATATATATATATATATATATATATTATTTCTGTATGAACTTAAACATATTTAACCAGAGGTGTATATTTAAAGATTGTGCCTCCAAGCGACTCTTTGTGTTACACATAGTCCATATATATGATATAGATAGAAAGAATTTAAATCTATACCCTTGCTTGTTTGAGCAGATAGCCACTCCAGAAATCAGGATGAATATATCCACTACAACTATGTTAAGATGCCATTAAAGGGGCAATGAAGTACAAATTAAACTTTCATGATTCAGACAGAGCATGCAAATTTAGTCAACATTTTATATTTTACTCCTATTATCATATTTTCTTCCTTCTCTTGGTATCTTTATTTGAGAAGCAAGAATGTAAAGCTTAAGAGCCAGACAATTTTTGTTTCAGAACCTGGGTTGCTGTTGCTTATTGGGTGGCTAAATGTAGCCACCAATCACGAGCGCTAGCCAGGGTTCTGAACCAAAAATGCAAAGTCTCCATAGCTTACATTCCTACTTTTTCAAATAAAGATACCAAGAGAACAAAGAAATATTGATAATAGTAGTACATTAGAGAGTTGCTTAAAATTGCTGCTCTATCTGAATCATGAAATAAAAACATTGGGTTTACTATCACTTTAAGTTACTGTGCAAATTAGACTTTGAACCATGTAAAACATTACTTGTACTAATCCTACCTAGGTATGTTTTCCACTGATGCTTGAACACAATTGATTACTAAACATATATAATATATAAACATTCTATATTCTGTATTACACATGTGTATGATTACTAAACATATATAATATATGAACATTCTATATTCTGTATTACACATGTGTATGATTACTAAACATATATAATATATGAACATTCTATATTCTGTATTACACATGTGTATGATTACTAAACATATATAATATATGAACATTCTATATTCTGTATTACACATGTGTATGATTACATTTATATTTTAAAAAACAAAGCCGATATATATTTCTGATGTTAACATATATTTGTTAGAAATAAAACATTTATTACATATGATATTTAATATTCACCTTCATGGACCTCTTCAGCTGGCACTGATGTGTCCATTGTCCCCTTACATCCGTAAACAGATTCATCTGAGATGACATTGGCCATCATCTCCTCCCATGACCTTAGGTGTATTCTCTTGCTAGGACCACCACCTGTCCCACGTGCATATTTGGCCTGCTGTGCCAGCTTAGCTTTGGTTTCCCTCCTGCAGTCATGATAGCGGTGTTTAATGCTGGCAGTAGAACGATTACGTCCTAAGCAGCTGACTGCCACTCGAATCTCCTCCCACAGCTTATTCCGGACAGCCGGCCTCAGGTTAGGGTTCTCCAGCTGAGCTGCCCTCTCCAAGTATGCCTCAACAAGAGCCTCCTTCTCCTCCTCAGAGTACCTCTCCTCTCTTAGCCTGCCCTTCACACCTGAAGGGCCAGCAGACACAGACTCTCCCTCCTGTGACTGGGGACCAGCCCTCTCTACCTCCTCTGTCCCTGCAGGCTGTGACAGGCTACCACCAGCCCCACTCCCACTTGCCACAGTCTGCCCCACTTTCCCTTTTCTTTTTGTGCCTAGCTGAGGCTGACTCCTCCTCACTCCTCCCACCTCCATTCCTCTTCCACCCTCTCTCCTTCCCTCCTCTGCCAGGGTTTGAGGAAGGACAAATCCTCCACCCAAACCTCGGCCCCTATTCCTGCCCATACTACTCCCTACTTCCCCCCTCCCCCTCCCTCTATCCACCCTCACCACTGCCCTCCCCCTAGCCACCCCCTTCCCAACTCCACTAGGCCTATCCATCCCTTTCTCCTTCCTCCCTAACTCTAACCTAATACTAAAGTCCCTAGCTTACCTAACTACACTAATTCACCTAACTAAACCCTAAATTAAATAGCCCCAAAACTAACTACCTAACCTATCTAGACCCTAACTATCTCTATTCTATATCCCTCAAAATAAAAATAAAATGTGGGGGTGAAAATAAACAAAGGGATGTAAATGAAAAAGGAAAAACTAAGGAGGATTAGAACAAAATTATAGAAAAATAATAAGGGATGCAAATTAAGAAAGGGGTGAGCTATATAGTCAAATGAAACAAAAAATATGGGATGTTAAAAAAAAAAAAAATAGGATGGGCAAAATGTATATATAAAAAAACAAGTTATATAGTGAGGAAGGGAAGGGTAGTCAAAGGGGGGATGGGAAGTGGAATAAGGGGATTAATGAAAGGAGTAATAAAGGAAGATGGGGATATGGGGGTTAATGAAAAAAAAAAAATGTGAATGTGTTTGTATCAAATAAAAGTGTGTATGTGTGTGTGTGTGTATTTGTGTGTATAAACTAATGTGTGTTAATTAACTAATGTATGGATGTGTGTGTGTGTTCCTAATATTATATGAGGCCTACAATAAGAATATATGAAAATCAAATATCAAACTCTCCACTAACTCTCAAACAACTCTCAAAAACCCAAAACTCCTACCAACGCAACTAGCTCCCGTGTCTTTCTCTCTAGAGGCGATCACAGGTAAAGAGCGCAGGCGCAAACCGTTATTCTTATAGACAGAGGTCGGGTTACCATGGCAATGCACTTGTTATGGAGCGCTTTTCGACAAATCCGACATCGGTTGGCAACGCAAACTTACGTACGGCCGAAAAGAGCGACTGCGCGCAACACGCTAATCTTTTCAATGGAAACCTGGTACTAAAATGGAGCCGTAAATTACTTTTAGCTGTCGTCCGCTTCGGTAGCTTACGGCTCCATTTTTAACGACTCAATGGAAGCGAGGCCTAAGTCGGCAAATTACATCAGCTGCTCCGCTCTGCTAGTCTCTACACTGGCTCCCCATACACTCCAGAATCCAATTTTAAGTATTAACCCTAACTTACAAGCACTCAACAGTCTCACTCCCAACTATGGCCTCGCTTCCATTGAGTCGTTAAAAATGGAGCCGTAAGCTACCGAAGCGGCCGACAGCTAAAAGTAATTTACGGCTGCATTTTAGTACCAGGTTTCCATTGAAAAGATTAGCGTGTTGCGCGCAGTCGCTCTTTTCGTGTAGCTGTAAGTTAACGTTGTGTTAACGCTTCCATCTGACGTCGGATTTCTTGAAAATCAATTAGTTGCTAAGGTAACCCGACCTTACGCTATAGAATTTACGTTTAACGTCCGTGCTTCTTACCTGTGATCGCCTCTCAAGAAAAATAAAAAAACACTTATCCATATTTTTAATAATCAAATACTATTTTCTAATATAATTATATTTAACACTTCATAAATATAAGTAATATTTATTGCTGCCCTAGGCATAGGTCTAGTTTGCATTCTGTAGATATGTTCTTGCATATATTATTATATTTAAATATATACTGATATTTCTATTAGAATATAAGTTCAACTATTTCTATACATGAGACAACAATAAATATTACTTATAACAATTTATTTCTACATTAAAACACTTGCATTATTTGCAAAATTTATAATTTCAATAGAAAATAGGTTTCAAAAAGCACAATTTTCCTCTTTTACACCTAGTTGAGCTGGGGGTAATATTTCTCAATGTATCGACAGCCTCCGAAATGTATTAACGGTTAGCGCTTTCATTGGAAACCTGGTATAATTTATCGATTAACGGCTTCTATTACTTTCTATGGGACGCGAAGATCTTTTCGGCAGCCGAAGTCCGGCTGCCGATATTGAGGTATAACGCGCCATTGGAAACAGTCGATAAACGATATCGCTTCCGACAGCATATTTATCGGTTTGCGATTGCACGCAAACTGAATTACGACTCAATGGAAGCGAGGCCTATATTTCCTCTCTCATCTCCCAATATTCCCCATCCCGTCCTTTTCGATCAACCTCTGACCTACGTCTCTCTATTCCTGTTGTCTCTAAATCCCACTCCCATCTACAAGACTTCTCACAATCTGTTCATGTCCTCTGGAACTCCCTACCCTGGTCCATAAGACTGTCTCCAACCTTGTATAGCTTCAGAAATTCCTTGAAAACCCACCTGTTCAGAGAGGCTTACCATCTCTCCTCCATCCCTCATCCTAAACAAAATAATTATTGTACTGCCTGACTCACTCTTACTATACACTGCAACTATAATCCATGTGACAAACTACCATAAACCTAATGTCTCTGCACCCTCATCCTGTAGACTGTAAGCTCTTTGGAGCAGAGTCCTCTTCCTCCTGTACTAGATTTTTTTAGTTTGTTATGTTTTGTATTTTATCACAACACCTTGTTATTGTATACCCTTATCTTTGTACCCAGTGCTACGTAAGTTTGCAGCGCTATACAAATAAATGATAGTAATAATTTGAAGTCCATCACTAGTGGATACAAATGTATATTAATTTAATACACATATATGTGATATTCTGTACAGCTATCTCTAGGAAATAATAAACTCATAATTAAAATGTTTCTATTTATTTAATTGTCACATTTTTGATATTGTAAGGTACAGTGATGCAAACAACTTTTAATTTAAACAACTTTTTCATGTATTTCTATTATCTAATTTGCATACTTCTCTTGGTATTCTTAGTTAAAAAGTATACCTAGATAGGCTCAGAAGCTGCTGATTGGTGGCTGCACATATATGTCACTTATCATTGACTTTCAGCTAGTTCCCAATAGTCCATTGCTGCTCCTTCAACAAAAAATACCAAGAAAAATAAGCAAATTAGATAATGGAAGTAAATTGGAAAGTTGTTTAAAATTATATCTCAACTAATTGCTTGATCCACTACAATCTGGTTTCCACCCAAAACCGTCAATATAAATTGCTCACAATAAAGTAACAAATGATCTGCTATCAGCTAAAGCAACATGACACTACTCCTTACTAATTCTTGTGGATCTATCTGCTGCTTTCAACACAGTTGACCATCCTCTCCTCTAACAAATCTTACATTCATTTGGCATGCAAGACATAGCCCTATCCTGGTTTACTTCCTATCTCACAAATCAGTCACTTTCAGTTTCCTTTAACAGCATATCTTCTGATCCTTTGCCTCTCTCAGTTGGATTACCACAAGGCTCTTCTTGTGTCCCTAGGAAAATGTATATCCTCTTTTGGGTTACAATACCACCTATATGCTGATGATACCCAAATCTGTCTTTCCTCTCCTGATATCTGTCCTTCTTTACTCAACCAGATTACCAACTGTCTCTCTGCAATTTCCTCTTGGATGTCCTTGCACTACTTCCAGCTCAATCTGTCTAAAACAGCTGTTTTCTAATTTTCTTCTCTTCAAGACATCAGACACTTCTCTTACAGTTGGAGACTCTATTCTTAATACCTCATGCCAGGTCCACTGTCTTGTTGTCACACGACTCTGAACTCACATTCACTCCACATATACAAGTGCTCAACAAATCCTGCCGTGCACATCTAAGCAACATTTCCAGAATTTGTCCTTTCCTTATACAAAAAACTACAAAAATAATAATTCCCTCATTTTGTCACACATTGACTATTGCAATCTACATCTAAATGGCCTTCCCATACAACACCTCTCCACTCTCCAATCTATTATGAAAATTATGAAAGTTTCATCTAGACTCATCCACCTAAGTCTACATCAGCTGCTCTGCCAGTCTCCCCATAAACTCCAGAATACAATTAAAAAAAATACCCCTAACCTATAAAGTACTCAACAGCCTCCCGACTCCCAACTATATTTCCTCTCTCATCTGTCATTACTCCCTGACTCGTCCTCTTCAATCTCTTTAAAATGTGGTGAAAAAATTAAGGAAAATTTATAAAAAATTCCCTTATGCCTATGAATGGGCACTATATGAGCAAATTTTAATGCATGAAAAACTTTACATTGAATTTCACAATAACAGGAAATATACGTTTGTCTGTGGGCTAAAATCTCACTGGCTAATAAAGACAACTCCAAAAGTTATAATAGTATTTAATAAAACCCTTACACACTTGAAAATAAAGGGCTAGATTACAAGTGGAGAGCTAAATTATAGCGCGCCCGCAAACAGGCAAATTTGCGGGCACGTGATAATTAGCCAGCCATTACAAGTGGATGGTTATTGCTCCTGCAATCTCACAGTAGCAATTAGTGCTTCGAAAATTAACCAGAGATCAAAATAAAGGGCATAACATTTTTTAATACAAATAAAAGTAGCATTTTGTTTTATTAAAAACTACTGCACTAGGTAGTTTTGGGGTCTAAAGTTGGTGGATGTGGGGTGTTAGAAAAAAATGTCACTGAAAAGTGCCTTTACATTGCTGTCTATGGGAACTGTGTGTTCCCCTGTAAATATTTATGTAAATGAATATATACATTTATATTTATGTGTTAATATGTGCATAAACATAAACATACATATTTAAATAAATAAACATATATTTAAAAACACTGCCCATTGCATCGCTACACACGCCCTTCACTGTGTGAGGTTCTGATGCCATCTGTGACATCATCACAACAAGGCTCCCATTAGAGCCCATGGAAGCGTGCTCTCGTGAGCGCAATGCTTTCCATCATTGCAAATGCGAACTCATATTCGCATTGCTGTTAACTTGCAATACTAGCGCACATTAATATGCGCTGCTATTACACAGTGGAGCGCAAATATCGCTTTCATGAAAGTCATATTTAGTGCTCCACTTGTAATCTGGCCCAAAGTGTTTTTTTTAAATGGGAAAATTATTTCAAAAAATGAAAAAAAATCTAGTGTCCTTTTAAAAGATTTTAAAAATATATTTAGTAAATATTTTATATCAATCATGGAAAACAAAATTGAGTCCATTCTTTTGGGATAATTTGTCTCTAATGTTAGAGTCAGTCTTTAGAGTATTCATTAACGTAAGAGTCCTTTCCCCAGATTACATCAAATGACTATAAAAACGAAATACTGAATACAGCCCAGAGAATGAAGTGGCCTTCATAGGTAAGTGCTAGAGATTATGTTGAATAGTGGCTTGTACAATCTGTATAATTATTGCAAATTCTGTGCTACATTTAATATGTTTTTGGCATGTTGATCAAGATCAGAAATATTGTAAACAATATGGGAAAATAATACTGTAGTATTTCTACTCGCAATTTATTGTCCAATTTTTACTGGGGGAAACAAAAAAAATTTGATTCCATCTAAAAAAATGCTTTGTTGTAACTGAGCTAAAACTAAAGAGAAAAAAAATAGGATAGGAGAAAAATATATAGAGAACTGTATATATCTCTTTTTAAAAAAATTGGAAATATAACATGAATATAATAATTTGTGGACAGGCCCGGCGCTTGCATATAGGCAAGTTAGGCACCCGCCATAGTGCGCCTCAGCACTGGGGCGCAAAATTGGAGAAAGCAGTGATTTTTTTTTTTAAATAAAATTTTACATTTTAGCAGTGGCGGAACTTCCAGGATCCAAAAGGTCGCATAAACCATTTGCGACCACCGGACCCTGGAGATCCGCCACTTAGGACTCCCAGCAGGCTGTTTCCCTCTTAGGTGCCACAGTACTGACAGTGCCGGTATAAACTCCTCCATCTGGTGATTCCAGGCACTAACGCGCGCTGCGCTCACAGTCACGGTGCTCGCCCACCACTTATCCCTAGCCTAGACTCTTCCATCCCGGATTCCCGGCCAGCACAGTGACAAAGCAGACAGGCTGTGTGTTTGTGTTTAAAGAGTCAGCAGTCCGGTTATTGGGGACTAAGTTCAAATCAAGATAGCGTGGAGGCGTGTGTCACCCCGCTCTGGCGCTCCTCAATCCTTCCTTGGCGGGCACTCTCCTCTGTGACTGTGAGTACTGGGTTGTTAGGGGACTGGCCTGGCTGCATATGATTTATGCAATGATAGAAAAATAGTCTGGCACTGTGAAGGTAACAATACAGGAAAAAGGGATATAATGTTCCCTGGTGCTAACCCTTAATTTAGATAATTTGAGGAGGATAGGGTGAAGACTGGCTAATAAGGGGTTAATTAGCACTCATTCCTGTAATTAATAGTGTCTATGTTGATACATTCAACTATAACTAAAGGGATAATAAAGTTTAAAACTTATAATTTATTTAACCACTTAAAAAGAAAAACACACAAAGGGTTTAACAAATTGCTCCACACACACACTGGTGATAAACCTACTGCAATATACCCAGACAATGCACACAGATTCCACCACCCCCCTGTATTCCTGGCCAGTAACAGGATACGCTGGCTTCAGGTGACAGGGATGGTTTCTCTGCTGTGTGCACACGTCCCTTGCAGAGGATTCACTGTGACCGGAGTAACAAAATACAAATTGTTAAAAAGCAACTATATTTGAATAGTCTACTAATGTGCAGTGCACAAACGCGTTTCGGCCGAGTAGCGGCCTTTCTCAATGTGCAGATTTAAAATTGACAAGCCGAGTATCTCGTTACCCGTGTCTTATATATCCACCTCCGGTGTAATTTGTCCAATCACAGCGTGCCTATAATACACGCCCACCTTTGGACGAATCACGCTCGATTAAATACTTTCATGCTGTAGAATAAGACTCGGTATCCGATTGGATGTTGCAACTTCATTGCATATCCAATCACTGTTAGCCGTTTACGTCTAAAAAATGTAACTACAGTCATCATGTAAATAAATATGTGGATATGGGTGAGATCACTTACAGGTCGTCCGCTTCTATGTGCACCCAAACTAATAGTCCAAGAGCCAGTTATATCTTGAAATCATTATTTAGCATAGCGGTGCAAAGTTAGCCTGTACACAGCATGCCTGACACTTCCTGATTCTAAAGACTCATAGCCGCTCAGAATTAGAGTTATTACCTTTGATTACTCAAATGGTTTAATGTAAAAAGCATTAGAAGAATTTTTATTTATTTATTTGTTTAAGATGTTATGAATTGAATTGTATGCAGATGTTGCTGTCTCCCTAATATTGGTTGATCCGCACTTAGCCATTTTATTAATACAAAAAAGTATAATAATGAGTTTCACCACACAGACTGATGACCAGAACTATGCTTGACATTGAACTCAGTGCCAATTTGCAAAGAGAGGATTGGAGACAGTAAAAATAAAAATAATCATATACATAGTGAATATCCTTTCATTGATATTATCATATATACAGTGCGATACCTGGGTAAAAAATACCCTACATCATGTACTGCATAAGGTAAGATTAGAGGAGGGTGTAAACAGATATGAACAAAAAAGTTCAAAAGTTTTATATGTGTCATTATGATTAAAATATCATTACAATTAATTCATTTTAAAAACAAATGTATCTAAGAACCTCCTAAGCAAATTTTATTTCTGGGTGCACATCAGAAAACGGCTTACTGATGGTTATCCAGATGTGTCATATTTTTACAAAGAATAAAAGAATTGGAAATAAATAAAGAATGATATGTACAATAACTTAAAGCATCAGAGGAGAGCCCAAAAATTATTATTCTCATTCATGCCATTGGGCATGACAGCATTTAGATTAAATATCCATCTTGCTTATTTTTTAAGGAGTATTTGTTCCATATCTTTCCCACGTATACCTAGACGTGTTGTTTCCAGTCCCCAGCATTGAAAAGTGTTAGTTTTGCCTTTGTGATGGTGTAAAAAATGCCTTGCAACACTGGTAATTTGTTTGCCCTTTTCTACATCCTTTGCTGCATTTCTTATGTTGCTGAGGTGTTCAGTAATTCTAACACCCATTTGCCTAGTAGTCATGCCTACGTAAAAACAGTTGCAGCCACAGGATAGACAATAGATCACATTAGAAGTTTTACAGGTAATGTGATTCTGGATTGTCCACTTTCTATTGAATCTATCCATCATATATTTCTTTTTAACCATGTATATGCAGTTTTTACAATTACTGCATGCTATGGAACCTTTGTAGATTGGGGCTTTTTTGGCATTTCTATCAAAATGGCTGGAAGTTAGTTGGTCACTTAAATTGTTGGCACGTCTATAGGTGCACAATGGTTTCTGTGGGATAGTGGAATTTAGTTGTTCATCTAATTGTAGTATGTGCCAGTGTTTTGATAGTATGTTAGACACCTGTTGGCTTTGGCTACAATATGTAGAGATGAATCTTACAGGGTTGGAATTTCCCTCTGTCTTTTTTGGTCTGAGAAGTTCCTCTCTATTTTTGTATAATGCTTTCTGATAGGCTCTCTTGAGAGACTTTCTAGAGTAACCCCTCAACAGTAATCTCTCCCTTAGTTCATTGGCAGCCTTTTTGAAAGAATCTAATGATGTGGAATTTCTACGGATCCTTAGATATTCCCCAATAGGTAAACTCCTAATAGTGTTGGGGAGATGAAAGCTATTTGCATTTATAATATTATTGGTGGCCGTAGGCTTTCTAAAGGTTTTCGTCTCTAGATTGTAATCACCTTTGTTAATCGTTAAATCTAGGAATTCTACCTTTTTAACATCATGTGTCATAGTCAGATACAATCCAAAAGGGTTATCATTAAGGGTAGAGATAAATTCATGGAGTAGTTCTGCAGAGCCCTCCCATACAAAAAAGATATCATCTATATACCTGGACCAGTGGGTAATATATTTGGTAAACTGTAGAAGATTATTCTGGAAAACTACAGTTTCCTCCCACCAGCCCAGGTATATATTAGCATAAGTAGGGGCGCAGGATGTCCCCATCGCCGTTCCACACAGCTGAAGATAAAACTTGCCATCAAAGACAAAGTAGTTGTGTTCTAGCACAAACTCCAACAGATCAATGATAAATTGTTTGGTTTCATCTGTGAGATCTTTTTTTTTTTTATAGAAAATGGGACACTGCAGTGCACCCCCACTTCTTATCTATGCTTGTGTAGAGAGACTCCACATCGCACGTTACTAAAATCGACTGTGAATTTACAGTTAATGTGTTAATTTTATTTAGTATGTGCATAGTATCTCTAGAATGAGAGGGCAGACCATCCACTATATATCTAAGCCTAGCATCCACATATCTACTGGCCTTTTCAGTCATTGACCCTATGCCGGAGACAATAGGTCTCCCCGGTGGGCATTCTAGATTTTTGTGGATCTTAGGTAATAGATATAGTGTTGCTATTGTGGGGTGTTTAACATCTAGATATTGTAGCTCTTTTTTATCAATGATGCCTTCAGCAGCCGCTGAACAAATCAATTTTTTATACTGTTTAAGAAAGTCCTCTGTTGGGTTCGGGTTCCCAAAGAGATTTTTATAATTCTTTGGATTATTTAATTGTTTTTTAACCTCAGTAGTGTACATTTCAGTGGGCCATATTACAATATTACCTCCCTTATCACTTTGTTTAATTTGGACATCCGTCCATTGTTTCATAGATTTAAGTGCTAATTTTTCTTCCTCAGAGAGGTTATCAGCCAATGTATCCATTTCTGGTGGAATGGCCAAAATGTCTCTGCACACTAAATCAAGAAATGTTGCAGTATTATGTGAAGTGCTTGATGGGGGTATAAATTTAGATTTGGTTTTTAATACATCTCGCCACTTTGTATCACTATGTAGTGTCTCTTTGGGATCCCTTTCAGATTCTTCTAAGAGGGAGATAAGATCTTGGATTGCAATTACATCATTCCTATCTAAACCCTCTATATCAGAATTGGAGGAAAAATATTTCTTAAGTAGTATTTTCCTTGTAAATAAATGCACATCTTTAATAGTCTCAAACTTGTCAAGTTTAGCTGTAGGAACAAATGACAGGCCTTTTTTTAAAACTGAGATCTGAGTTTCAGTCAAAATTTTGTCAGATAGATTAATTATATTTAGTTCTTTTTGACTTGTTTCTTTTTGGGGAATGATTTCTGATTGAATTTGACTTGCTTTCTGGTTCTGGGTTTGTTTACCTCTCCCTCTACGAGTTCTACGCCTAAAGGGATATCCCCAGTGTTGTTATGTGGGGTAATTCTCCTACTTAGAATAGGTTTAGGTCTGATTTCATCCTCAGAGATATCACCATCTGTAGTTTCACAGTCTCTATCAGAATAATCTGAATCTATAATGCTAGATTTACTAGTATTCCATGAATAAACAGATTTGTTTGCATAGTCAGTCAAGTCTCTGTCAATCTTTTTTTCTTTTTTATTTGCAATGTATTTCGCAAATCTCTCTACCTCTTCCTTAGTTTTAGTGTAGGATTTCTGAAAATCTTCCTTGGACTCATACTGTTTAAGTTCACTGCCTATTGTGGTTACTTCCTCATTTAGCTCATTCAGTTTGTCCATTTCATGCTCTATCAAATATCCTATAAGTTTAAATGAGCATTCAGAAAAGGCATCTTCCCATTTTGATTTTAATGTGGGTTTGAGATCTTGAAATGAGGGAAACATTTTCAACCTTAGGCCTCTAGGTATAACCTGATTGTCCTTATAAAAGTTAAACATTCCTATGTTCCATTGTCTTTTTATTTGGCGTTTGCGAATACGTTTTAAATTTTTAAGAGACAGTAACCATTCCCCTATTTGTGTATTGTCAATTGTGTTTTTACCCTGTAAGTCAACTGTTAGTTTTTTAATATCTTCTGACCATTGAAGCATTTCTGCTCCTAAATCAAAGCCTGCCATAAGTGTTAAGTGGTAATATTAGTATATAGATCACGTGCTCAAAGACTAAAGAAAATGTGGTTTACCCACCAAATAACATATGCAATGATAGAAAAATAGTCTGGCACTGTGAAGGTAACAATACAGGAAAAAGGGATATAATGTTCCCTGGTGCTAACCCTTAATTTAGATAATCGGATACCGAGTCTTATTCTACAGCATGAAAGTATTAAATCGAGCGTGATTCGTCCAAAGGTGGGCGTGTATTATAGGCACGCTGTGATTGGACAAATTACACCGGAGGTGGATATATAAGACACGGGTAATGAGATACTCGGCTTGTCAATTTTAAATCTGCACATTGAGAAAGGCCGCTACTCGGCCGAAACGCGTTTGTGCACTGCACATTAGTAGACTATTCAAATATAGTTGCTTTTTAACAATTTGTATTTTGTTACTCCGGTCACAGTGAATCCTCTGCAAGGGACATGTGCACACAGCAGAGAAACCATCCCTGTCACCTGAAGCCAGCGTATCCTGTTACTGGCCAGGAATACAGGGGGGTGGTGGAATCTGTGTGCATTGTCTGGGTATATTGCAGTAGGTTTATCACCAGTGTGTGTGTGGAGCAATTTGTTAAACCCTTTGTGTGTTTTTCTTTTTAAGTGGTTAAATAAATTATAAGTTTTAAACTTTATTATCCCTTTAGTTATAGTTGAATGTATCAACATAGACACTATTAATTACAGGAATGAGTGCTAATTAACCCCTTCTTAGCCAGTCTTCACCCTATCCTCCTCAACTTGCATATGATTTATCCCTGACCCTGGAATTAACTATAAACTTTATTTGCAAATATGGATCATACACTATATACAGTAACAACAAAGAACAGTAAAATTATCATGTGTGAATTATCACTACAATTTATTTTATCAAAGAATACATACATATATAAATAAATATACATATTAAAAACAAATCTTGTGTTAATAAACATTTGCTATTAAAACTTTTTATGGGTTAATCATTTGCAACTTTTGTTTACAGCCTACTATAATCATTTGCAACTTTTGTTTACAGCCTACTATATATATATATATATATATATATAGTAGGCTGTAAACAAAAGTTGCAAATGATTAACCCATAAAACGTTTTAATATCAAATGATTTTTAACACAAGATTTTTTTTTAATATATATATATATATATATATATATATATATATATATATATATATTTATATGTATTATTATATATACAGTTGGCTTTTTATCATTTATATTGATTTTTTTATGTAATAAAAATATAAATTGTAGTGATAATGTGCACATAATAATTTTACTGTTCTCTGTTGTTACTGTACATGGCAGTGTATGATATCTGCAAATAAAGTTTATTTTGTCAACCATCTTTTTTCTGTGAGCATTTCCCATTAGGAAAACCTACCCTATGTTGGTATTTTCTCTTTCTAAGAGGGAAAAATGTTTTCAAAAACCTTCCATTAGATTAATAAAGGTTTTTGAAAACGTGAGAAGTTCAAGATCCTATACTTAAATGTAAGTTGATGCTTACAATATATGCTGTACTGTTTATAAAGCTTTCTTCTCTGTGCATGTGTGCCCCTTGCCTCTTTTACTAATGATTTAGAGAGGTGATGGGAACAATAACTTATTGAGGAACAAATTACAAATTAAAATACAATCTGAATATATATATGTATAGTGTGTGTGTGTGTATATATATATATATATATAGTGTCTGTATGTATGTGTGTGTGTATATATATATATATATATATATATATATTGTGTCCCATAGAAAACTAATACATAAAACATATATTGTAGGTAAATGATTTTCTTTAATTTTTTAGCACATCTTTGTAACATTTTTTAAAAACCAGCAAAGGTATGGTATGGTATGTAACTGGGGGGTGCAAAATGTATCCTCGCCTGTGTGGCCAAAAATCCTAGCACCGGCCCTGTTTGTGGAACACTGAAATAAAAATATTTACTACTAATATTAATAATAATTAAAGTGACAAAAAATAAATAAATTAGGTCAATTAAAGTATATCAATAAATCACTAAAAAATTAAGAAAAAAATAAAAAAGATTTTTTTTTTAAACTGGAGATATAACATGAATGCAATAATTTGTGGAACACTGAAATAAAAACAATATTTACTGCTACTATTAATAATAATTATTAGGAACATCAGTGACAAAAACAATTATTATTAAAGCTTACAAATATAATTAATTTTTATTAATATTTTTTTCTAATAATTGCTTATACTACAAGTGCAATAAGTCTTTAAAGTTTATCAATAAATCCTAAACATTTTAAAAAAAAAGAATTTAATAGAAAATCTCTACCATTACTGAAAATCCAGTTTCTCTGTAGGAACTGTATTGCAATCATATTATAACTTTAATAGCACTCTCCTGTCTTGCATCAGATATGCCAGCTTTTTAAGAGCTGTTCATATTCACACAACAGTACTTTTAGTTTGTATTGTGTTAGAAAAAGATAAAGGGAAGATAAAATTAAATGTATTTATATTTTCAAAGGATGTGTACCTGAAGGACTCTAAGGTGGTCTATTTAGTACACACGCATACAGGGAGTGCAGAATTATTAGGCCAATGAGTATTTTGACCACATCATCCTCTTTATGCATGTTGTCTTATTCCAAGCTGTATAGGCTCGAAAGCCTACTACCAATTAAGCATATTAGGTGATGTGCATCTCTGTAATGAGAAGGGGTGTGGTCTAATGACATCAACACCCTATATCAGGTGTGCATAATTATTAGGCAACTTCCTTTCCTTTGGCAAAATGGGTCAAAAGAAGGATTTGACAGGCTCAGAAATGTCAAAAATAGTGAGATATCTTGCAGAGGGATGCAGCACTCTTAAAATTGCAAAGCTTCTGAAGCGTGATCATCGAACAATCAAGCGTTTCATTCAAAATAGTCAACAGGGTCGCAAGAAGTGTGTGGAAAAACCAAGGCGCAAAATAACTGCCCATGAACTGAGAAAAGTCAAGCGTGCAGCTGCCAAGATGCCACTTGCCACCAGTTTGGCCATATTTCAGAGCTGCAACATCACTGGAGTGCCCAAAAGCACAAGGTGTGCAATACTCAGAGACATGGCAAAGGTAAGAAAGGCTGAAAGACGACCACCACTGAACAAGACACACAAGTTGAAACGTCAAGACTGGGCCAAGAAATATCTCAAGACTGATTTTTCTAAGGTTTTATGGACTGATGAAATGAGAGTGAGTCTTGATGGGCCAGATGGATGGGCCCGTGGCTGGATTGGTAAAGGGCAGAGAGCTCCAGTCTGACTCAGACGCCAGCAAGGTGGAGGTGGAGTACTGGTTTGGGCTGGTATCATCAAAGATGAGCTTGCGGGGGCCTTTTCGGGTTGAGGATGGAGTCAAGCTCAACTCCCAGTCCTACTGCCAGTTTCTGGAAGACACCTTCTTCAAGCAGTGGTACAGGAAGAAGTCTGCATCCTTCAAGAAAAACATGATTTTCATGCAGGACAATGCTCCATCACACGCGTCCAAGTACTCCACAGCGTGGCTGGCAAGAAAGGGAATAAAAGAAGAAAATCTAATGACATGGCCTCCTTGTTCACCTGATCTGAACCCCATTGAGAACCTGTGGTCCATCATCAAATGTGAGATTTACAAGGAGGGAAAACAGTACACCTCTCTGAACAGTGTCTGGGAGGCTGTGGTTGCTGCTGCACGCAATGTTGATGGTGAACAGATCAAAACACTGACAGAATCCATGGATGGCAGGCTTTTGAGTGTCCTTGCAAAGAAAGGTGGCTATATTGTTCACTGATTTGTTTTTGTTTTGTTTTTGAATGTCAGAAATGTATATTTGTGAATGTTGAGATGTTCTATTGGTTTCACTGGTAAAAATAAATAATTGAAATGGGTATATATTTGTTTTTTGTTAAGTTGCCTAATAATTATGCACAGTAATAGTCACCTGCACACACTGATATCCCCCTAAAATAGCTATAACAAAAAACAAACTAAAAACTACTATGCAGAAACGTCCTTTAAAAAATGCTGGGCTCTCTCCCACTGGGAGGTTAATTTCTTCTGATGACTCTTGTTGGCAAAGCTTTTTTTGAAGACACCTTAGCATAGGTGGATGTTTCAACAATAAAAGTTGTGATTTCCAATAACAAAAAAAAAATGTAAAAGTGGGAACACATTCAAGGGCGGAAGTTTTACTATAATGGGTGTCAAATGTTTTTAAATCTCTAAGTAAAGAAATCTGTTGAGAATTTCAGGGGTTCCCTTTGACAGGCTCAGATATGTTTTTTTCAGCCCAGTCATTTGTAGGCTGCAGAAGATAAAAATTTTAGAGGGTCAGTAAATGTAAAAAAATATATATTCATATTTACTTAGGCCTAGATTTGGAGTTTGGCGGTAGCCGTGAAAACCAGCGTTAGAGGCTCCTAACGCTGGTTTTAGGCTACCTCCGGTATTTGGAGTCATTAAAAAAAGGGTCTAACGCTCACTTTTCAGCCGTGACTTTTCCATACCGCAGATCCCCTTACGTCAATTGCGTATCCTATCTTTTCAATGGGATTTTTCTAACTCCGGTATTTAGAGTCGTGTCTGAAGTGAGCGTTAGAAATCTAACGACAAAACTCCAGCCGCAGAAAAAAGTCAGTAGTTAAGAGCTTTCTGGGCTAACGCCGGTTCATAAAGCTCTTAACTACTGTACTCTAAAGTACACTAACACCCATAAATTACCTATGTACCCCTAAACCGAGGTCCCCCCACATCGCCGCCACTCAATTACATTTTTTAACCCCTAATCTGCCGACCGCCACCTACGTTATACTTATGTACCCCTAATCTGCTGCCCCTAACACCGCCGACCCCTATATTATATTTATTAACCCCTAACCTGCCCCCCACAACGTCGCAGCCAGCTACCTACAATAATTAACCCCTAATCTGCCGACCGCAAAGCGCCGCCACCTACATTATAGCTATGTACCCCTAATCTGCTGCCCCTAACACCGCCGACCCCTATATTATATTTATTAACCCCTAATCTGCCCCCCTCAACGTCGCCTCCACCTGCCTACACCTATTAACCCCTAATCTGCCGAGCGGACCGCACCGCTATTATTATAAAGTTATTAACCCCTAATCCGCCTCACTAACCCTATAATAAATAGTATTAACCCCTAATCTGCCCTCCCTAACATCGCCGACACCTAACTTCAATTATTAACCCCTAATCTGCCGACTTGAGCTCACCGCTATTCTAATAAATGTATTAACCCCTAAAGCTAAGTCTAACCCTAACACTAACACCCCCCCTAAATTAAATATAATTTTAATCTAACGAAATTAATTAACTCTTATTAAATAAATTATTCCTATTTAAAGCTAAATACTTACCTGTAAAATAAATCCTAATATAGCTACAATATAAATTATAATTATATTATAGCTATTTTAGGATTTATATTTATTTTACAGGTAACTTTGTAATTATTTTAACCAGGTACAATAGCTATTAAATAGTTAAGAACTATTTAATAGCTAAAATAGTTAAAATAATTACAAATTTACCTGTAAAATAAATCCTAACCTAAGTTACAATTAAACCTAACACTACACTATCAATAAATTAATTAAATAAAATACCTACAATTACCTACAATTAAACCTAACACTACACTATCAATAAATTAATTAAATACAATACCTACAAATAACTACAATGAAATAAACTAACTAAAGTACAAAAAATAAAAAAGAACTAAGTTACAAAAAATAAAAAAATATTTACAAACATAAGAATAATATTACAACCATTTTAAACTAATTACACCTACTCTAAGCCCCCTAATAAAATAACAAAGACCCCCAAAATAAAAAAATGCCCTACCCTATTCTAGATTACTAAAGTTCAAAGCTCTTTTACCTTACCAGCCCTGAACAGGGCCCTTTGCTGGGCATGCCCCAAGAAGTTCAGCTCTTTTGCCTGTAAAAATAAACATACAATACCCCCCCCCCAACATTACAACCCACAACCCACATACCCCTAATCTAACCCAAACCCCCTTAAATAAACCTAACACTAAGCCCCTGAAGATCTTCCTACCTTATCTTCACCTCACCGGGTATCACCGATCGGTCCTGGCTCCAAAATCTTCATCTAAGCCCAAGCGGGGGCTAGACTTCCATCATTCGACGGCTGAAGAAGTCCAGAAGAGGCTCCAAAGTCTTCATCCTATCCGGGAAGAAGAGTAGATCCGGACCGGCAACCATCATCTTCCAAGCGGCATCTTCTATCTTCATCCGATGAGGACCGGCTCCATCTTGAAGACCTCCACCGCGGACCCATCTTCTTCAACCGACGACTAGACGACGAATGACGGTTCCTTTAAATGACGTCATCCAAGATGGCGTCCCTCGAATTCCGATTGGCTGATAGAATCCTATCAGCCAATCGGAATTAAGGTAGGAATATTCTGATTGGCTGATGGAATCAGCCAATAAGAATATTCCTACCTTAATTCCGATTGGCTGATAGAATCCTATCAGCCAATCGGAATTCGAGGGACGCTATCTTGGATGACGTCATTTAAAGGAACCGTCATTCGTCGTTCAGTCGTCGGCCAGGATGGATGTTCCGCGTCGGAGGTCTTCAGGATCCTGCCGCTCCGCTCCGGATGGATGACGATAGAAGATCCCGCTTGGATGAAGACTTCAATCGGATGGAAGACCTCTTCTGCCCCGCTTGGATGAAGAATTTGGCTCGGCTGGGTGAAGACGACTCAAGGTAGGGAGATCTTCAGGGGCTTAGTGTTAGGTTTATTTAAGGGGGGTTTGGGTTAGATTAGGGGTATGTGGGTGGTGGGTTGTAATGTTGGGGGGGGGTATTGTATGTTTTTTTTTACAGGCAAAAGAGCTGAACTTCTTGGGGCATGCCCCGCAAAGGGCCCTGTTCAGGGCTGGTAAGGTAAAAGAGCTTTGAACTTTAGTAATCTAGAATAGGGTAGGGCATTTTTTTATTTTGGGGGTCTTTGTTATTTTATTAGGGGGCTTAGAGTAGGTGTAATTAGTTTAAAATTGTTGTAATATTTTTCTTATGTTTGTAAATATTTTTTTATTTTTTGTAACTTAGTTCTTTTTTATTTTTTGTACTTTAGTTAGTTTATTTCATTGTAGTTATTTGTAGGTATTGTATTTAATTAATTTATTGATAGTGTAGTGTTAGGTTTAATTGTAGGTAATTGTAGGTATTTTATTTAATTAATTTATTGATAGTGTAGTGTTAGGTTTAATTGTAACTTAGGTTAGGATTTATTTTACAGGTAAATTTGTAATTATTTTAACTATTTTAGCTATTAAATAGTTCTTAACTATTTAATAGCTATTGTACCTGGTTAAAATAAATATTAATCCTAAAATAGCTATAATATAATTATAATTTATGTTGTAGCTATATTAGGATTTATTTTACAGGTAAGTATTTAGCTTTAAATAGGAATAATTTATTTAATAAGAGTTAATTAATTTCGTTAGATTAAAATTATATTTAATTTAGGGGGGTGTTAGTGTTAGGGTTAGACTTAGCTTTAGGGGTTAATACATTTATTAGAATAGCGGTGAGCTCCAGTCGGCAGATTAGGGGTTAATAATTGAAGTTAGGTGTCGGCGATGTTAGGGAGGGCAGATTAGGGGTTAATACTATTTATGATAGGGTTAGTGAGGCGGATTAGGAGTTAATAACTTTATAATAATAGCGGTGAGATCCGGTTGGCAGATTAGGGGTTAATAAGTGTAGGCAGGTGGAGGCGACGTTGTGGGGGGCAGATTAGGGGTTAATAAATATAATATAGGGGTCTGCGATGTTAGGGCAGCAGATTAGGGGTACATAGGGATAATGTAAGTAGCAGCGGTTTACGGAGCGGCAGATTAGGGGTTAATAATAATATGCAGGGGTCAGCGATAGCGGGGGCGGCAGATTAGGGGTTAATAAGTGTAAGGTTAGGGGTGTTTAGACTCGGGGTACATGTTAGAGTGTTAGGTGCAGACGTAGGGGGCTGCGTTAGGAGCTGAACGCGGCTTTTTTGCAGGTGTTTTTGAGGCTGGCCGTTTGCGTAAGCAACTCTGGTATCGAGAGTTGAAGTTGCGTTAAATATGCTCTACGCTCCTTTTTTGGAGCCTAACGCTGACATTATATGGACTCTCAATACCAGAGTTAATTTAAAGGTGCGGCCAGAAAAAAGCCGGCGTTAGCTACGCGGGTCGTTACCGACAAAACTCTAAATCTAGCCGTTAGTGTCCTTTAAATCATTTAAAAAAATGCAAAATCATCATTTTTAAATATTTCTTTCCTGCCCAAGCCAGGAAGTTATATAAGTTAAAAAAAGTACTTTAATACTCAGCCACACACGGACCATTTCATCAGACATGAAGAAACAGCCTGTGTGCGGCCGAGAAATGCGTTGCATTAATTGTGCTTTGGGTGTACACCTATTTTATTTTGCTGAGCCCCATTTTTGTACATTGCGGATTTGTAGAGTCTGAGTTATACTTCATCCCATCTTGGCTGGATCCAGTGAAAGTTATCCACACACTCTGGTTCACAGATCGACAGAGGAGGCGGACAAAGTCACAACAACATGACACCAGTGGGCTCACCATTGTGTATGTCACCCTGCTCGGATAGCGGCTCTTTCACTTATGGTACATCTTCAAACTGTGAGTGAGATTTCTTTGACCACATTGATTGTTGTCTTTAGCATTGGTACACTATGAGGCGCCCCTTGTTTTCTTTTTTCTTTTATTATAATTAAATATACTTTCATTTCAAAATATATTTTCAAGTTATGTAGAATATAAACTTAGGTGCAATAACATGGGCTATACAATCTGTCAAATGGCTGCATTTTGAAGTGTACTATACTCCCAATCTATTTTTATGTTATTTAGTATTTTCATATTTGAAAGGAAAAAGGAAGATGCTGAACTGTGTGCTATATTATACCTCAATAGTATTTCCCATACACTCATCAGAACCCTAAATAGAGAGGGGGGGGGGTGCCAGGGTATGATGAAATTACATCAAAAATAAAGATAGAGAAAAAATATACCTGTAGGCACTAACTTCATGATTAAGGGTGTGTGAGAGGCCAAACATAAAACTTAACTTTTATTAACTTATTATAAAAACAGAAATGGGTAACAGTATCTGAAAGATACTAAAATAAAAGCAATTAAAGAGGATACAGATATTTCCATTTGTCACTGTCTGTTTAACCTGGAAAGAAATACAAAAGTATCTAAAGTAAAAAATTAAATTGCATTACTTATCAATGACCGTTTGAAAACCTAGGGGTAGATTTATGAAGCAGCAGATGCTGCTGTTTTCGTGTGATCCATCTGTCAGGGGGCACCAATGCACAAGCATTTCACCAGAAATGCTTGTGCACTAATAAATGTCAACAGCTTATGCTGACGTCATTTAGCAATGTTGGGCGGAGATGATCCGCTACAGTGGATCATGTCCGCCCGACATTTGATAAATATACCCCCTAATATGAACAGATTACAGGATAAAAAGGCCCATTGTGGAGAATTCAGTGATTGAAAAAGATCCCTACAAGACTGGGGTGGGCTTATAGTAATATAGTTTCGCTGAAAAACAGACCAAAATTATTATCAAAAAATCTTAGGGCATTATCCACAACAAAGTCCACCACATAAAGTTAAATATAAACGGTTAAGTTAAATAAGAAGCATAGGTCAGAATTAAATAACATCCAGAGAGAAACAGACAGGTGTTTGCCAATCTGTTTGTCTCTGGATGTTATTTTCATATTACTGTCTTATTACAGTAATATTATGGTGATATTGGTGCCTATGGATATTGGTCCCGAATGGAGCTTGATGCCCTGTGTTTCTGGCGAGCCTGCAGGCTCGCCAGAAGCAGCAGTTATGAAGCAGCGGTCACAAAGACCGCTGCTCCATAACCTGTCCGCCTGCTCTGAGTACGATCGGGTTGATTGACACCTCCCTGTTGGCTGCCTATTGGCCGCGAGTCTGCAGGGGGCGGCGTTGCACCAGCAGCTCTTGTGAGCTGTTGGTGCAATGCTGAATACGGAGAGCGTATTGCTCTCCGCATTCAGCAAGGACTGGCGGATCTGATCCGCACTGTTGGATCAGGTCCGCCAGGCTTTGGTAAATAGTGGCACAGTCTGCTATTTACATAGCTTTTCTACAAAGAAAATGTTTGTTACTCATATTTTGGGTACATATAACAGGGAAAATTAGCTATTGCAAATAACAAATAAAGGTAAAATATCCATTTATAAACAAATATAATCCAGCAGGTAAAATGGACCACTGGGAACACATTAAAGGTGAGACAAAATAGAGAACAAACTGCCTACTGGTTCATTAATTTTTATACTTCTCTGTTTACCCAAACTAGTCCAATGTAAATTAAAATAAATAAATCTAATTTTGTATATTTTGTTGTGATACTAATCAATGATCAATATACCATTTTTTCTTAATAAGGGGAACATGATTATTTAGACAACAGCTATTTATAAAGATGGAGCTGGCAAATCAGACCGTGGTGCCATTTTTCATACTGAAGGGTATCTCTGATGTCCCTGAACTTCAGACTATTATCTTCCTTTTGGTTTTTCTCATATATCTTATCACCCTTGGTGGAAATATGACTATTTTTCTGCTTATCTGCCTGGATAATCAATTGCACACACCTATGTATTTCTTTCTAGGAAATTTATCCGTCCTGGACATGTGTTGTACAACTCTCACTCTACAAAAGGTCCCTCTGAACTACATAACAGGGGATAACAGTGTTTCTTTATTCGCTTGTATGACACAGATGTATTTAATTTCATCTTTAATGGCTGATGAACTGTTAGTAATCACGGGCATGAGTTTTGATCGTTATGTTGCCATCTGTAACCCTTTGCACTATCATATGATCATGAACCGTAGACTATGTGGTCTATTGGCGACCATCTGTTGGGTACTTGGATTTATTGAAATTATACCTCACATCATCCTGGTATTACATTTTACTTGCTATACTACTAATGTAATAAACCACTTTTATTGTGATCTTGTCCCCTTAATTAAGATGTCTTGCAGTGATACCACTGCTCTTGAACTTGTCATTCAGTTTGAGGGAACCTTGCTTGGCATTTTGATCCCTTTATCTCTAACCTTTATCTCCTACATTCTTATCATTGCTGCCATTCTGAGAATAAGTTCTAGCACCGGGAGAAGTAAAGCCTTCTACACGTGTTCCTCACACCTCACAGTTGTAATTCTCCTATACACCACTATCATCTGCCAATACCTGATTCCAACCTCTATGGACAGCTTGGATTATAACAAACTGTTTTCTCTTTTTAATGCAGCTGCCGTCCCCATGCTCAATCCCCTGATATACAGCTTAAAAAATAAAGATGTAAAAGTAGCACTGAAAAGGGGATTGAAGCTATTGTGAGAAATGCACCAGTACCAAAATATGTATCTAATACATTTTTTCTGTTGTAACATATTTTTCTTACCAGTTACCCTATTGTGTTTAGATTTATTAGAAGCAGATTTGTTGGAAATCAGTAGCCTGCCTGAAATATCGAACATCTGGATTTTCTAGTTTTAAAGGTTGAACAGATTATTTCAAAGGCTTAAAACAGATCAGCATCAAATTATTAATGTAAGAGTTAGTTAGAGAAAATGTAATGGAGAGATCATTCTCAGAGGAAGCCATTGAGGCCCATTTATCAAGCTCCGTATGGAGCTTGAAGGGCCGTGTTTCTGGCGAGTCTTCATAACCCTGTCCGCCGCAATTAGGCCGCCAGCAGGGAGGTGTCAATCAACCCAATCGTATTCGATCGGGTTGATTGACACCTCCGTGCTGGCGGCCTATTGGCCGCGAGTCAGCAGGAGGCGGTGTTGCACCAACAGCTCTTGTGAGCTGCTGGTGCAATGCTGAATACGGAGAGCGTATTGCTCTCCGCATTCAGCGAGGTCTTGCGGGCCAGATCCGTACTGTCGGATCAGGTCCGCAAGACCTTTCATAATTCGGCCTCATTGTCTTTATTACTCATTATTCCTTACAGTTCAACAAGGTTGCTGAAATTTTTAAGAAATATATAAGGTTAGAAGACAATGACAATGCCTTGGCCCCACTTATCAACAAATGTAAATTTGTCTCTAGAAAACCAGAAACTCTAGGTTCAAAGTTGTCTCCCAGTATGATCCAGGTCAATAATACTAATACTACAACTTGGTTGCATCGCAAGGGGAACTTTAAGTGTAATAACTTCAATTGTAAAGCATGTAAAATGGTAACAGTGGGAAATAACTTTCATTCAACTGTAAGCAAAAACACTTCATATTAACCTTTATGCTACATGCAGAACAAGATGGGTTATATGCTTAATAACTTGCCATCACTGTATGTAGGCCAAACCTCTCGTGAACTCCAGGAGAGAGTCAGAGAGCACCTTAGGGATGTAGAAAACTTCAAAAAAGACTCTGCCATAGCAAAACATTTCAATGGTTTTATCTTACTAGCATTCCTGACTATGGAGTGCAGACCATTGAAATTGTAAAAAGGCATAGATTCTTAAAAAAAAGAGTTATTTTGGATTCTAAAGTTGAATACTAGACATTCTAAAAGTATTCATTTGGAATTGGATATCTTATACTACACAGACTAAATTCATACATTGATACTCAATGTTTATCGATAAAAGCACCTATATTTAGTTCCTCCATTGTTTCCCCAACCCAGAAATATTTAACATCTATCATATGTCTCCCAGATCAATATTCTTAAAAAAATTAAATAACAAATTATACCAAAAATCTTTTTAAATATATGGCTTGATAGCTATTGCACAAAAGAATATTACATAAATATAATGTTTTGTTATCATTTAGACCAGGGTTCTTCAAACCGCAGGTCAGGGCCCAGTACTGGGTCGCAACACCATGTTTATTGGGTCGCGACTTGTGTGTGTGTTGTAGGAGACGGTGTGTGATGTGTGTTGTAGGAAAATATATTTGGTGTGTTGGTGTTATGAGTGTGTGTTTGGTGTGTTTTGTATGAGAGTGTGTGTGTGTGTTGGGTGTGTTGTATGAGTGTGTTTGGGGTGTGTTGTATGAGTGTTGTTTGTTATGTGTTGTATGAAAGTGTGTGTGTGTGTGTGTGTGTGTGGTGTGTTCTATGAAAGTGTGTGGTATGTGTGTGTGTGTTGTATGAGAGTGTGTGTGTGAGGTGTGTGTGCGTGTGTTGGATGGGAGTGTGTGGTATGTGTGCATGCTGTATGAGAGTGTGTGTGTTAGGTGTGTTGTATGAGTGTGTGTGTTGTATGAGTGTGTGTGTGGTGTGCGTGTTGTATGTAAGTGAGTGTTGGGTGTGTTGTATGAGTGTGTGGTGTGTTGTATGAAAGTGTGTGGCATGTGTGTGTGTGTGTGTTGGATGAGATTGTGTGGTATGTGTGCATGCTGTATGAGAGTGTGTGTGTGTTGTATGAGTGTGTATGTTTTTGCGGTGTGTTGTATACGAATGTGTGTGTGTTGTATGAGTGTGTGTGTTATGTATTGTATGAAAGTGTGTGTGTTGTGTTGTATGAAAGTGTGTGGTATGTGTGTGTGTGTTGTATGAGAGTGTGTGTGTGAGGTGTGTATGTGTTTGATGGGAGTGTGTGGTATTTGTGTGTGCTGTATGAGAGTGTTTGTGTTATGTGTGTTGTATGAGTGTGTGTGTTGTATGAGTGTGTTTATGGTGTGCGTGTTGTATGAAAGTGTGTGTTGGGTGTGTTGTATGAGTGTGTATGTGGTGTGTTGTATGAACTAGTGTGTGTGTGTGGTGTGGTGTATGTAAGTGTGTGGTGTGTGTTGGATGAGAGTGTGTGGTATGTGTGCGTGCTGTTTGAGAGAGAGTGTGTGTGTTGTATGAGTGTGTGTGTTTTTGCTGCGTGTTGTATGAGAGTGTGTTGTATACGAATGTGTGTGTTGTATGAGTGTGTGTGTTATGTGTTGTATGAAAGTGCGTGTGTGTGGTGTGTTGTATGAAAGTGTGTGGTATGTGTGTTTGTGTTGTATGAGAGTGTGTGTGTGAGGTGTGTGTGTGTGTGTTGGATGGGAGTGAGTGGTATGTGTGCGTGCTGTATGAGAGTGTGTGTGTTAGGTGTGTTATATGAGTGTGTGTGTGGTGTGTTGTATGAACTAGTGTGTGTGTGTAGTGTGTTGTATGAAAGTGTGTGGTATGTGTGTGTTGGATGAGAGTGTGTGGTATGTATGCGTGCTGTATGAGTGTGTGTGTTGTACGAGTGTGTGTGCTTTTGTGGTGTGTTGTATGAGAGTGTGTTGTATACGAGCAGGGGCATATTACTGCAGCAGTTCAAAAAATATGTTGTGCTTTTGAAAATAGATGTGCGCCGATACCTTTTTGTTTGCATATATATATACAGGTAGCCCTCAGTTTACACCGGGGTTAGGTTCCAGAAGGAATGGTTGTAAATCGAAACCGTTGTAAATTGAAACCCAGTTTATAATGTAAGTCAATGGGAAGTGAGGGAGTTAGGTTCCAGGCCCCTCTCAAAATTGTCATAAGTAACACTTAATACATTATTTTTAAAGCTTTGAAATGAAGACTTTAAATGCTAAACAGCATTATAAACCTAATAAAATAATCACACAACACAAAATATATAATTAAACTAAGTTAAATGAACAAAAACATTTGCTAAACAGCATTATAAACCTAATAAAATAATCACAACACAGACTTCACTTGCATTTTTCTGCAAACAGTTCTTTCTATGCATTCCAATCTGGACTGATTTATAGACAGGAAGATCTTGTTCCTTTGAAATCTGCTCAAGTCTGGTTAAACTGATGAAGCTTGCTTGGCTTTGCTGCAACACAAGCGGACAGCTCCACCTATTGGCTATTTTAATAAATGCACTGCTTCTCAATGCTTTTCAATAGCAGTCACATGACTGGAAAAAAAGGTTGTTATTCTGAAACGGTGTAAATTGAACCGTTGTAAAACGAGGGCCACCTGTATATATATATATATATATATATATATATATATATATATATATATATGTTATGCAGTACAATTGGCTTTCTCCCGCATGACGTATTTATAAGCCATATTGGGTCAAGGAGTTAAAGGGACAGTAAAGACAAAACTAAACTCTCATGATTTAGGTAGAGTATGCAATTTAAAAAAATCTAATTTCTATTAAAAAAATTAAGCTTTTTATGCGTTGGGTTGTGCTCAAGTTGAAAGTAAACCATTTTTGCTTGCGTGCTA
The DNA here is from genome assembly GCF_027579735.1 of Bombina bombina. Taxonomy (NCBI): domain Eukaryota; kingdom Metazoa; phylum Chordata; class Amphibia; order Anura; family Bombinatoridae; genus Bombina; species Bombina bombina. The sequence goes on along the minus strand of NC_069505.1, from coordinate 568,795,609 downwards.
ACCTGATGGGCGGCAAAATTACAATATCACGTGCTCCTTCATGTATCCCCAAAAATAAGTCAATATAGCAAAAAACAGGGGAAAAAACCTAACACCCCATTCTTGCGCAATCCGGATCAGATATTCTCATGTGCGCTAACCCGACATAGGCTGTGACATTTTGGGGTTTCCCCCGCCCTCAGACAGAACTTACACTTCATACATTACTCACCACCTTTTAAAGCCCCTGTGACAAGTGAAAACTGCTGCTCACGGCGTTCCGGAAGTTGCAGCGGTCACGTGTTGCACCTTGCACGTCACTCGTTGCCCCCAGCAACCGGATGTCGTTCTGCAGTGTCTAATTAAAAACAAAAATAAACAAAGAATGCACATGTTAATTATTCTCACGTTATGCTTCCACTTAATGTTACAGTGTTTATAACCTCCTATGTTTACCTAGCAGTATGCTATACTTCTGTCACATCATCTGTGGGAAGTGTCTATATCAGAAGAATTATTTTATCAAATTATAAAAAAAAGAATTAATTTGATACAGGAACTGTATTTAAAGTTATCTTGGATCTGGCATTCTAATTAAGCAAGAACATTTGGCTAACATTTAACACAACTCCATGAATCAGCAGATAACAAAAGCATGTGTCCAGGAGTTACCTGAACAGAAAATCATGAACAAAAGAAGACAGCACCTCATAGTGCAAATAAGTTCCATAAGCTGGGGTCAAAAAAAGAGACAAACGGTTGTAGGTATACTCACAAGAGTACTGGCACTCTTATGTAAAGAAGTGCAAATGGGCAGGCTGACGTTTTAGCAGCAGTCAGTGCGCTGAAACAGATGGCATCCAAACTTCGAAGGTGCAGCTGTGGGCTCTCCTCCACGAAAGGAAGGAAATCGTCTGGAGCAGCACTGTGTTGTAGAAAGCAGCTTTCACTGCGTGCAGCATCCACTTTGAGCTAATAATCGCCAAAAGTATCTCAACGAAAGTGCTTTAGAAAGAAAACCCTTGCAGAAGCGACAGGGTTTATGGAGATAAAAAAGCCAAAATAACCAGGCTTATGTGAAAAGAAATAAGAACAATTTATTTAGAGAGCTTTAAAAGCGTTTCTTGGCCGCAAGCTCCTGGCCGTTTCCTCAAGTATAATGAATTACACATGTATGTTGAAAACAAATTTAAAAAGAGTGCCAAAACATTTCATTGGTCAAAATTGGACCAATCCTAGCCTAAGACACGTCATAAACAAGTTATAGAATGTAACAATGTTAAAAACAGATTGCATAAAAATCAATGAATAGAAACATCTTTGCTAGTTAATAAAAACAATGTTGAATATTAAAGATGTTAAAATCTACGTCTAAACAAAACCTAGATACTTTTGATCTATGAACTATTGTAAAACATCGTATATGTGAAAATGAATGTTTGTAAGAGGTGTATAGAGTTTATTGTATTTAACACTGTGTTCCATAGTATTTAAATATTGGATAAATGTGTATGAATTGTGAGGTTAAAAACAAACTGATGCCAATATGCGTGATATCAAATCTGTACTGCTTGGGATCACGGACTTGGATTGAAAAATATATGTGCAGGTGCAAAGAATTATTGGAATTCACGAGAGGGTTTAGTTAAAACTCCCATATAGGGAAAAGAATCAAAATTGAAATATGCACATTCTAAAATCAATGAAGTGCATTCAAAAATATAATGGTATGTGAAGGGGATAATAATGATATTAAACCAAAAAGGTTTTTACTGGCAATTTTGAATCACAAAAAAACAACACCACATTATGTTTGGCATTGTGTGTGATTATTCCCTGAAGATAAAAGAACATATTTGAAATAAGATAAGCTATCTAAAAAATATATTTCTTATACTTAGTGGTATAATAAACTGATGAAAAAGTGCTGTATAAATGAGAGGCGTAATTGGAAATGGTCCCCTTTAATAGTAAAAATGACATCAGAAGTTGTAGAGTATTATGTATATTCGCAAAGAGATCTGAGAGGAATATGGAGAGATCTAAAATGCATCAAAGGACCATAGATGTTGCTTGGAGTAATATTATGCCTACAATAGGCAGTGAGTAATATATGGGGATAGTGTGTAAATATATATATATACATTGAAGTATATTTATATGAAAAGAGTTTTTAAACATAAAATTTGGAAATGTATCAGAGAACCTTGAATATTGTTTTTTTTATCAATGATGCACAAGGGATAATATATGAAACCTATCTGTAAAAAACTTCACGTACAAATCTATATGTATATAAGACCATGGACATGGAATAAACACGTGGACAAGTATATTCATCTTAAAAAATGGGGAATGTAGGGGGGGCGGAGCCAGCGGCAGCGATGGCGGCTGTGTAATTCCTGAGCTCCGTGACCTAGCTCCACAAAATAGCTCATAACGGCTTTAATCGCCCCATTTAAAACTTGGGAGCCATGGGAACATCTTTTATATAAGACCAGGAGAGTTTTACCCTATGTATTGGTCAGTTTGGGGCCATTATCAGTGGTGCACTTTGAAATACCTAGTCTGACTACAGGCCCACGAGTCGCAGCGGAATCAGCCTGTCGACCGCCAAGGAGAAAAGCTGCCACACAGGTCGGAACTACTGACAGCAATAGTGCGAGACGCCGAGGATTACCGCTACTTACCCGCAGAGCAAGACCAAAGCCTGAAGCAACTGGCGCCCATAATACCCTGAGGGGAGGCCGCCATCACATTGCCTGGAGATGGTGAGTGCGGATATAGAGGCCTGACCTATTAGGGGAGAGAAATACACAATGCATTAGCACTTTGTCTCAATACAAGCAGGGGGAATACGAGCAGTGCAGACAGAGGCAGTAGCAGACTTAGGCCCTAAGACTTTTGTAACATAATTCTCAAGTTGAAACGGCTCAATCAAGCAAACAGACATAAGTGCAGTACACCACATGGCGATATACTACTAGCCATCGTGCATATTCCAGGGCCGGCTCATCTCTTTGAAGGGACTGTGTTTTGGGTGATTATTGCCCACCTCAACCTAATTAGTGCAATAGAAACTCTGTTGGCACCGCTTAATAAATCAGCTCATCACTCCTAACCCTGGTTTAATTGCTGTGACAGCTCCCGCGAGGGAAATTTACTGTTCTTTTCTACCCCCCATCAGAATTGTAAAATGAATGCCAAACGTTCTACTAAACCTAATAAACCTTCTAAACTACACAGCCATAGAGACCGCATGGTTGCTCAGTTCTTCTCATCCCCAAATACAAAGGTCACTACAAACGAGGAGAGCAACAAGTCACCAAAGAAAAGGGCCCAGACACCACAAGCAAACATGGAGGATACAGAGGAGAGTACACCTATCCCAAACACTATCCTCTCCACTCTAACAGGACATAGCTGATATAATTTGTTCCTGCATTCGAGAGGAGATAGCTGAAATAAAGCAGGATCTACATTCTGTAGGCAACAGAGTGGAGGCCCTAGAAGAATTCACAGATCATCTCCAGGAGGAGATTAACGCGACCCAGGACTCTACTAACCACCACACATCTCTCATTGCAGATCTTTATGACAAAATAGAAGATCTCGAGAATAGAAGCCGTAAAAAAAAAAAAACTTAGAATCAGGGGTGTACCTGAGTCGATGTTACCTAAGGACTTCCCAATCTATCTACCAGCCCTCTTCGCACATCTCAGAAATACCTCTCCTTCCACAGATATCCCGTGGGTTAGAGCCCATAGAGCCCTCAGGCCGAAACCCCCAGACATGGCCCCCTCAAGGGATATCATTATGAAGTTTAGGGAGTTCAGAGAAAAGGAAGAGCTCCTAAACCTTTCACGTACACACCAACCGGTGAAGTTTAGGGGGGTCGTTCTCCAATTTTACCAAGACCTGTCACAACGGACACTGCAAAGGAGAAGAGAGCTCGCCCCTTTGACGACACTCCTTCGACAAAAGAAAATTATCTACAGGTGGGGATTCCCTTTTCATCTCTACGTGCTGCATGGAAATAGAAAGCTAATATGCAAGACTCTATTTGATGTCAACACCTTTTGTTCAGCACTGGATATTGAGCCCCCGGAGGGTCTCCCTTCAGAGGATCCCCCTTAGCCCCGTAAAAAGAGACTTGCCAGACCTACTCCTGGAAAATGGCAGCGAATACCATCAAGGCCTAAGAGTAGTCTGCAAGCCAAAACCTCTGGCACGTCCACTAAAGACACAACTTAGCCAGTCTTCTTTTTATTCTCTCTGCTGACTCATCTCAAGCTGTGCATTGACTGGCAGACTCTTTGCCTGACATTCCAATATGTTATTAGGGTAATGTATAATTTTGAATAACCACATGCATTTTTTTTTTTTTTGTCCCAGTGTTCCTGGCTCAGTCAAGAAAAGGGAAAAAATTGGTTTTTATGGTCTTCTTTCTTAATGTTATTTTTTGCAATTGTTTTTCCTTATAATAGCAATAGGGAATATATGTAACTGAGCACTAGTTAGACTTAATAGTATAACTTCTGTATTGGAGCGGGTTATAATCCCTCCCTTTAAACACTAGAAGTAAGATGTCTTCATTAGTATCTAGAAATTCTATGAGAAAATGTAAAGTTTACTGTTTGTTTATGTTTATGTTATTTATGCTATGTAACAGAGACGCGGGCCCAATGGCTCATTTAGAGAACCTCACTTGTCATATTCTACACTTGCACGCTAGAAGTGAGATGTCTTCATTAGTATCTAGAAATTCTATGAGAAAATGTAAAGATTACTGTTTGTTTATGTCTATGTTATTTATGCTATGTAACAGAGACGCGGGCCCAATGGCTCATTTAGAGAACATCACGTGTCATATCTTACACTTGCACTTTTTCTGGCACTCCCACTTATATATATCTACTTATAGACACCTTTCACAATTACAACATGAACACAAAACCTAAAACTCTCACTTTATTGAGTCAAAACGCTAGAGTCCTGAACTCTGCTCAAAAACGCTCACTAGCCATGCGAAACTTGCGTAGGAAATGTGGCGACATTCTCTTTTTGCAAGAGACACACTTTTTAAAACACAGGGAGCCCAGGTACTATGGAGGCCATTTCACTCAGAGTTTCCATAGCTCATTCGACCATAAACGTAATGGTGTGAGTATCCTCATTAGTAGACACGTGTCTTTTACCCCAATTCATACCCACACAGACACAGATGGTAGATTCCTATGCGTGACAGGCCTGTTATTTGGCTCCCCGGTGACGCTGGTAAACCTGTATGCCCCCAACACTAAACAACTCCCTTTTTTCAGAAAATGCTTTGCGCAGATTCTAGACCTTACAATAGGAGCACTATATCTAGGCGGAGACCTCAATATCCCCATCCACCCACACTTAGATACCACAAATCCAAGACCATCAACATCTAAGCACATAGTCAAACAGATTTGGAAACTCATGCTTGAATAAACCCTGTTCGATATCTGGAGATTTAAACACCCTGAGAGGAGGGACTACACCTTCTTCTCATCCCCTCACCGCTCATATAGTAGAATTGACTACCTCTTCACTAACCAGAGAGGTCTCACTAACGTCCTATCTTCTAAACTCTCCCACACGGTATGGTCGGATTAATTGGCAGTCTTGACAACACTCAATTGGACATCGGCACCACTTAGCACTTTCCAATGGAAATTAGACAAGAAATTATATAAATTAAGTTACTAAACTAGAGAAACTCATACAGGAATATTTCCAGTTTAACTCCCTGCCCGAAACAAACCCTTTTGTCGTGTGGGAGGCTCACAAGTGCTATATTAGAGGGGAACTCATTAAATATCAGGCGCAGGTCAGACAGAAAGCACGACAGCTTTATAAAACATCCAAAGACTTATTAGCCAAACTAGAGCATGAACACAAGCAAAATCCCACTTCTCCTCAAATATTGACGGAATTAGAAAAGGCTAGGAAAACAGTTAATGACCAACTAATCAGCGAAGCCAATACACTAGCTCTAAAGACTAAACAGAAATTCTACTTTGAAAGTAACAGAGCGGGTAAACTCCTCGCACGCTCCCTGAAACTTAAAAAGCTTAAAACTTTTATACATGAAATTAAAACCCCCTCAAATCAGAAAGTAAATACCACTCCTGAAATCCTCTCCCAATTTGTGGCATACTACTCTATGATCTCCCCAAATCCGATCACCCCACAGACATTAAAACTGTTATGAATGACTACCTTCAGGATACCCCTCTGCCACAACTCTCTGACGTGCAGGCGTCAGAATTAGAAGAACCCTTTTCAATGACAGAACTCATGACCACCCTTAAACAATTACCTTCGGGTAAAAGCCCAGGCCCCGATGGATTTACTGTCGCCTATTACAAGAAGTTCGCACCCAGCTTACTCCCCCGCTTATGTATGCTATTTAACTTAGTGGATCAAGAACACCCCTTTCTTTCTCCTATGCTGGAGGTACATATTTCTGTGATCCCCAAGCTGGGCAAATCTGCAGACAGCCCTTCTAACTACCGCCCCATCTCGCTTTTAAATGTAGACATCAAGCTTTATGCAAAACTTATAGCTTCCAGGCTTAACAAATTCCTCCCACATTTAATTCATTTAAATCAGGTAGGCTTTGTTCCCCATACAGAGGCGCGAGACAATACCATCAAAATCCTAAACTTAATTGAATACATCCAGACTCAAAATATCCCCTCAATCTTTCTAGCCATCGATGCCGAAAAGGCTTTCGATAGGCTGGACTGGTTGTTCCTCAAATCTACATTAGCCCGGTTTGGCCTAGGGGAAAAGCTCATTGATAAAATTTTTGCTCTCTATCAGACGCCAAAGGCCTGCATTAAATTAAACGATTCTATTTCTGATGCATTCCCCATATTGAATGGAACAAGACAGGACTGCCCCTTATCCCCAATTTTGTTTGTTCTGGCCATGGAGGTTTTAGTCTCCAACGTCAGGAAGGAACACGAGATTCGTGGAGTCCAGGTAGCAGATACACAATACAAAACAACACTTTATGCGGACGATGTCCTATTTTCACGGACCGCACCCCTCCAATCCCTATCGGCATTAATGCCGGTCATTTCAACCTACGGTATTCTCTCTAACTTCAAAATCAATATGCAGAAATCGGAGTTCTTGGGCATTGGCATTACTGATCAGATTTCACAGCAGATAACCAAACAATACCAATTTTTGTCAAAACAGAACTCTATAAACTACTTGGGGATACATATAACGAAATCGAGGAAATCCTTGCACCACTTAAACCACCAACATCTCCTTGACTCAGTAAGGTCCGATATGGAGTCTTGGCGAAATAAAAATCTCTCATGGCTAGGTAGAATACAAGCCTTTAAAATGATCATTTTACCCGGTTTTCTTTATATGTTTCAGACAATACCCACCCAGCCTCCCCCACAATATATACACTCCGCACCAACTTTTATAAATGGGTATATTTGGTCACATAAACGCCCTAGAATAGCCAAGAAAGGAACATTTTGGACAAAGAATGGGTCAAGCTTGAGCATGATCTGGCTGGCACGGGGAGTTTGGGCTCCCTGTGTTGGACCCACAGACAATTTAGGGCTTTGTCGCCACTTACTCCCGCGCTGGTATCCGACACACTCCTTACATGGGACCACCTCACAAGGCCCCAGAAAGGCATTTCCACCATCCCTTCACCGCTAACCCCTCTACTACATAATAATGATTTCCCCCCGCTACTACAGAAATGGTCAGATGAATTTTACACTCTGACAGCAGGTCTACCCTGCCACTCAGTCATAGACAAAGGAGCTATAATGCACAAGGCATCCTTAGTGGACAAAAATATTGTTTTCTTTGATAGATGACAACAACCATACACTAAGAAAGTGCAAATGAAAGAGCGCTCTGTAAATGCAAAGGGTGTTAAAAATGAAATGATAAGATGATATGGCAATATATATTCAGATAACCACAAAGGTTAAAAGAAGGTTCACAGTATTAAAAGTTCATGAATAAAATTAGTCACTAGATAAAACGCCAAAAGCCCATACTGCACCAGACTGCCAGGTTGAAAAAGCCGGCTCTCCTGCAGCTGGTGTGTGCGGTGTGGTGTGAAGACTGTGAACCTTCTTTTAACCTTTGTGGTTAACTGCACATTTGATCGCTGGGGACAGTTTGTGTGCTGGAACTTCATCACGTTCTGACTGAGCATCTGATTGTTTTTTATTGCTGGGATTGCACATACTTCATATGTTTGAGGGTTTAGAGTGTGAGTGTTTATTCGTCATATGTTCTAATAAAATTTACTGTGGTCTAACAGTCTACATTTATAGGTGTTTTGCGTCGCCCTTTCCTTCTTTTGTATTTGCATTCTTTGATAGATGGTTCGAGTATCTACAGTTATCCCACTTTATCTCTAGCCACAAAGAGAAATCTATTCTGATAAGAGATTTAAATCCCTTTGAAACCCTTTGTCATTCCCCACACTTAGTGAAGGGTACTCTTTCTAAGATATATAAAATTCTCACAGCTTTGCACTCTAAACAACTATCACCATACACCAAGGCATGGGAGGCTGAGCTGGGGTTTGACATCCCCTCCGAAACCTGGGGCATCATTTTTCAACAAATGGGGAAGGCGCCCTCCTCTATGGGTATCACAGAAACGAATATAAAATTACTTGAAAGATGGTATCTCTATCCTAGTAGGCTAGCCAAGATTTACCCTCACTCCAGCCCACTGTGCTGGAGGGATTGCAAACAAGTGGGAACACTTTTCCACATATGGTGGGACTGCCCTGTACTCCAACCCTTTTGGCAGGACATTCATAGAGAAATTTGAAAGGCCCTTTCTATGGATATCCCTTTTAATCCTTTAACGCTACTATTTAATAAACCACCTAAGATCAAATGCAAGTATAGACAGGTTTTACTATACATTATGCTAAGCGGCGCAAAACAATTGATCCCTAGATTGTGGAAACAGCATAGTACACCAACCCAGAGAGAATGGTCACAAAATGTCACACATCTCCTGTCTCTAGAACGGTTCCATTATCAGAAAACCAATAGGATGGACTTCTATTGTGCCATGTCTTTTTTTTGTGAAACATACATTTATACATATGTTAGGGAGCCGCCCCTACTGAACAATCCCAGCAGCGCTGCACCCTCACTTACTTAAGCCACACCGCACAGTGACGGAGAAGGACTGACTCGGTTAGAGCCTTGTACTGGGCCCGTGTCTCGTTTTATGTCTCACTCTTGTAATTTAATCATTATTTTGCAGATAGTGATTTACATTCTAGTGCATCTGTATTTACAAGTTATTTCAGCTTTGATATATGTTATGTAGCAAAGTTCAATTGTTATGTGGTTGTTCTATCCACATGTTCTGCAAAAAGAAAAACCCCCACAAGCTATTTTGATATACTGAGATACCTTCATAGGTGTGCAACACCATGGACTATAGAACTTTGAAAAATGGACGGTTTCGTCCCGACTCTAAGTTTTCCTTCTTTCTTTTTCTTTTTATTGGTATATCTGTATAACGCCGGAGGAAATCCATGGCAATTGTATATTCTTTAATTTTATCAATAAAGCTTGTTAAAAAAAAAAAAAATGGGGAATGTATATCCATCTTAAAAAATGTGGAATGTATATCCATCTTAAAAAATGAGATGAGAATGTGATTGAGATGATGAGCTGTTAGGAGCCCATGAAGGGGATAGAAATTGGATGAAAATATGTGGGAAAAAAACAAACTAAGAAATTAAATGTTAATATGTCGGAAAAAACAAACTAAATGCTGTCTCAATACTAAAATATGAAGGGTGTAATGGTGATGACAGTGTGACCTGACTGATGCCCGTTTTACCGGAAAAATACATAATAATAAACCGTAAAAAATGTATATAATTGTGAGGTATGTACGATATGGAATCTTACTGGTAGGGATAATGATAAAAAGTAAAAGATAAAAGAGATTGACGAATAATGTAGGATTAAAAATATGTATAAAAAATATATAAACAAAAAATAATAACTGATGGGTACTTTCGGAAAGGATTCTCAAAAAATGAATGTGTGTGTGTCAGTATGGATAATGGAAATAAGCTCATAAAAAAAAAAATATATATACTGAGAAAGATTTCATGGGTATGTATATGCTGTAGTATCGAAACTCACCTATGGGTTTAATAGGAAGCAAAATCTGATCTGAACGAAAATGAGAAGCTATGTGGTATAGGTAACCTTTAGTTGAATGCCGCTAGATCTAAATTGGAATTGAGGCCTAATGGATGTAAGGTCTTTAATTTGTGAATCCAAAAGGATTCCCGGATTCTTAATTGTGTTATTCTGTTATAGTCTGTAGAGGGCGGAATGTAATCAATAGGGTAAAATCTGAAAATATCAGAGTTACCATTATGTTTATTCAAACAATGTTATGGAATACTGTGTTTGATCTTTATCTTGCTGCAGTTCTTGCAGTTCTGTCAATGTTCGCCCCTACGCACTTTGGCTTTTCTGGAGGTACGGCCAACGTATTGGATCCCACAACAGCACTCCAGAACATATACAACGAACGCAGAGTTACAATTCAAAAATCTAGTGATATTGAAAACTTCTCCACTAGCCTAAGACTGGAAGGTCTTTTTTCCAGAATTTATAAATCTGCATGTGCTGCACTTTTTCTGTCCACATTTATAAACACCTATTTGTTCCAAAAAGGTGTTACTTTTTTCTTTGTTGTCGATTGAGTATTGGAAATGACATGTTTAACCTTCTTGCTTGGTGCTAATTTGCTTCTGAGTGTAGGTGCTCTGGTATATACAATTTTTGGATGATCACCCAAGAGAGTCTTCAAAATAGGGTCCCTACGAATAATGTGCCAGTGTCTATTAATGGCTCTCTGAATCTGTGTATGGTTTGAATTGTATTGAGTTATAAATAATGGATCTGAAAATTTTTGTTCATATTTGTTTTTAATCTGTTTGTTCTTGTCTAAAAGTTTATCTCGGTCTAGACATCTTGCTTTATTGAGACAATTGTCTAAAAGATCAGTAGGGTAGCCCTTCTCAATAAATCTGTCATATATTATATGACTCTGTTCTTCAAACATAATTGGATCAGAACAGTTGCGTCTGATCCTTTCAAACTGACTATATGGAATATTGGATAGCCAGTTTTTGTGATGGTTGCTAGTATAATCCAAATAACTGTTACTATCTACTTGTTTGAAAAAAGATTTTGAACTGAGATTCCCATCTTTGTCCCAACTTAGAGTAAGGTCCAAAAAATCAATTGTCTTTGAATTTATGTTTGCTGTGAAAGTAAGGCCCATGTCATTGTCATTCATGGATTTTACAAATGTGTGTGCTGAGGATTGATCGCCATTCCATATAAAAATCAAATCATCTATGTAACGGCCATAGAACACCAGACTTGCCCCTGCTGAGGAGTTGTAAATGTAAGCTTCCTCAAAGACGCCCATAAAAAGATTGGCGAAGCTAGGGGCAAATCTGGTGCCCATGGCCATTCCCTTGATCTGTAAATAATAAACGTCCTGATATATAAAATAATTATGTTTGAGAATATACTCAATGCATTCTAAAACAAATTCTCTCTGAATATTTGGCATGAACTGATCCCGATTCAAAAAAACAGAAATCGCTTGTATACCCAAATGATGTGCAATATTTGAATATAATGAACTAACGCCGCATGTGATCCAAATAAGATCCCCTGTGTTTTTGATGTTCTTTGTCTTATTTAATAAATCTGTACTATCTTTGATATATGATTGCAAACCTAGAACATATTTCTGTAAAAAAAATATCTACGTAATATGATAAATTGTAAGTGAGATTGTCAATGCCAGCGATGATGGGGCGGCCTGGAGGGTTTATTAAACTCTTGTGAATTTTAGGTAAGTGATAGTAATGGGCCACACTTGGATTACTGACTTTGAGAAAATTTCGTTTGTTCTTATTAAGGATGTTATTTACAGTCCCTTTATTTATAAGTGACTGGTATGAAATAAGAAATTGTGCAGTGGGGTTGTATGATAAGACTTTATAATAGTCAGTGTCCTTGAGTATCCTATCTGCTTCTTTAAGATATTCTGATAAATCTTGAACTATGATCCTGCCCCCCTTGTGTGTGTCACGAATAATGATCTCAGGATTGTTGGTAAGTGAATAAATGGCTTGTCTCTCACTCTGTCTTTTGAAGAAATTTTTCTTAGAGTTTTTTCGTTTGATCTTTTCAAAATCTTCCAGAACTAAGTTCTGGAAAACTTCAATGTACTGATTCTGCCCTGAGGGAGAAAAAGATGATTTGGTTTTGACGTTAGTGTGTATCATACCCTCATATAAATGTGTTGTGAAATTGTCTACAGAACTGTATATTGTGGGTACATTATTCCCATAATCCATGGTATCTGTGAGAATGCAAACGGTGTTCTCATCTTCTAAATTGTTTTTTTTAATATTCTTTTGAGCAAAATATTTTTGGAGTGCTAATTTTCTCGTAAAACGATTAAGGTCTACAAAAAGGTTAAAGTTGTTATATGGATTTGGTGGACAGAAAGAGACTCTCTTTTCGTTAAGAGTTAAAGTGTATGAAGATAAATTGAAAATACCCTTTTCTAATTTTTGTGATTCTTTTTTCTTGGTGGTAAGGCCTCTACCTCTTGACCCTCTTGGTCTGTGTGAAATGGTCTTTTTTTGGAGTTTTGTTCGTCTAGGGGGCTTCTGCCTAATAGAGGAGCATTCCCTAAAAAAGGAGATGCAATTGCAGAATTTGAATTTGTTCTAGCATGTATTTCTGGAAATACATTTTCTTCAGATGAAGAAGATAATGGAAAATATCTATTGTTGTGTTGGAAATTGTTGTAAGAAGATTTAATGAGGCTATTTTCCTCTATTCTGTTTCTGGGGGGGCTTTGTGTTCTGAAATCAGGGCGAGATGGCCTCTGTTCATAGGATCTGTAATTATTTGACTCTTGATCTCTCTGATTGGATCTATGGAATCTGGGGATCTCATGATTTCTATTGAAACTGTCATGTCTATGATGTTGATTGTATTGATTATAATTGTTTTGGTGTTGTTGTCTATTCCATGATTCATGTCTATTGTAGTTGTACCTGTTTTGATATGGTTGTTTATTCCATGATTCCTGTCTATTCTGAGAATACTGCTGATAGTGGTGTGACTGTTGGTGTCTTTCTGGTTCTATTTGGTGGTGTCTGTTTTGAGAATGATGATAGTTGGAATGTGAATTGGTGTGGTAGTGTCTCCTTGACTGTCTGTGATTTGAGTAATGTGTTGGTCTATATTTGTCATGTGATATGTTATTTCCATGATTGGTACGGTTCTCATGTAATGATTGTGTACCCGTGTCCCTTGATGCATTCTCTAAACTCTCCACATTCTCTTCTGGGGCTGTTTTTGTTAACCTATTATAAGTATAAACTTGATCTCTCAGGTAATCATTATTATCTCTTTCTAATTTCTTGTTTTTAGACAAAACTAAGTCTTCTTGAAATTTGTGATATACACATATTGGTACTCATTCCTAGTCTAACTATATCTAGCGCCGTTTCACTCTCTATTCATGATTCTGTTTGTTTTGGTCACTTCTGCAGGTTATGATACCTAAGAGTGATCTAATCATTACAAATAGCTGCTTGAAAGATGACTGAGTGTACTTTTGGGGTTTGCTTTGATCAATAAGAGAAGAACCCTCTCCACTGATAAATCAAAGAGTGAGGGCACCACTACTAAAGAGTACCAATGTAATCCTAGATAATTATTCAAACAAATAGAGAAACTCAGTAGGATACAGATTAAAAACTGGTGTGATATTATAGGCCTAGAAACTTATTTAAAAGCAGGTATCATACCCAAAGGCTTGACTTTAACCAAGGCACCAATTTTTAATAGTACTGATGTGGAACTCCTAACTGAGTGGAACTGTATTCTAGAGGATAGCTCTATAAAACTAATGAGAGCCATTATAAAATTTATAGAAGCAAATCTTGAAAAGGTTACACTGGAAATTAAGAAGTTAAAAGCTCTGATTTTACCCTTTAAAGGGGATGTTTATTATGATAAATTAGATGGGGATATAAGAGAACACATGATAAAGCTAGAAAGAGATTTAAAATCTCAGAAAAAGAAGAAATTCAAGAGAGATCTTGTAGAGAAACACTCAGAATCCACAGGTTACTTTGAAATAGACACAGACAATCCTATTACACTCATCACTCCAGGGATTGTTACCACTCCAATTGTCAGCACTAATATAACCCAACCAACAAAGAATACGCAGATGAGAAAAGAGGACAAATATCAAGTCCGTAGACACAGCAACATCAGGTTTAATTTCCCAGAAACCCATTATAATTGAGGGAGACAGTACAATCAAGGGAACAATAGCAAAACCAATCAGGACTGAACTACAAAGGAAACAACCAGTTTTCTAGAGATAGGAACCACCCAGATACATGATAAAAAAAAATAATAGATATCATGGATATTATCAAAGAGGGGGGAGGCAACATAGAGGATTCTATGAAAAAAAACCCTACTTATATGGAGGACACTAGACCCTATATTCCCTGACCCAATGCACAAAGGGAACTGGAATAGACTTGATTAGAAGTTTGAAGGTTGTGAGAACCAATATCAATATAACAACAATTACAACAATAAAAATAGAGTAGAACACCATGAACAGGTTTTGTTTAGAAACACACCTAACCGACAAACCCAGGGATCACCCACTAGTAAAATAATACAGACAAGAGGTAACAAACCAAGAGATGGAGTGGACACGATCCAGATTAGAAAATGTAGGAGGGAGAGGAAGAAAGAGAACCATGGAAGACAAAGGGGATGTAGAGGGGGCATGAGAATACTATCTAAAAAGAAGATGGGAAATTACATTAAAAGAGACCATACGGATGTTTGCTGTCCCCCTTTCTCTAAGGTTGGACCTGGAGTACCCACGGACCTGCCAGCTGTGGACATCTACACAGTCTAACACCCACAGTGAGTTTTGTCTGCATTCACCTCATCTACACACACCTAATTAATACATGCAATATCATGGAGCTCCCTTTGATGGACCATACATCTCTCATTACAATAAACCAATATGGCAGTGAACTATAAGATTACTTCCAGGAATGTTGGAGGAATAACCTCCCTGGTGAAGAGGAGCATGATACTTCAACACCTTAACACACTTAGATCACACGTAGCCTTGATCCAGGAAACTAGGCTGTCTGCTATCGAACATGAGAAACTTAAATCTAGATGGGTGGGTCAAATTCTCTACACGCCAACAGAAGGTAGGAAGAGGGGAGTAGCAATCCTAGTCAGGAAGGGATTACCAATTTCCTTCTCAGACACAGAGGTGGACAGCAGGGGCAGATATTTAATTACAATAATGCATGTCCAAACTATCACATATGTCCTTTGCAATTTATATGGACCCAACGCCTACTGTCCCACATTTTGGGCCACCTTGCTTGCGAAACTGGCAATCTATAACAACTCACTCTTGATAATCGGAGGGGATTTCAATTTGGCGCAAACATTGCCGTTGGATAGGTTTAGGGACCCCGCCCTGGGTAGTACAACCAATAAAGCAAAAGATGATAGTCGCACCACCAAGTTCAATGAATGAATTTCTTTATTGAGCCAAGATCAAAAAAATCAGCAACGTTTCGGACACAAGTCCTTAATCTTGCATAACAAACAGGCACTGATTCACTTCTTATATACCCAAATAAGTCACACCTTAACAGCTAATTGTAACACCTGTAAAGCCAGGTATATCACTAACAGCCAAATGCTGCCACCATGTGGTCAACTACAAAAATCACACCTCTATAAATAATTTTATTTTTACTATTACTTACTTAGCAATGAATTAATACATAGTCTAAATATATCCATGTACAGTGTAGGCTCTCATGTAATATATTATTTTCACTATTCATTTATATTACATATTAGCATAGATAGATATAAGCATTGTTTTGAATAAAGATTTACATATAAATTTCTACAGAAAAATTGACCAATCTAATTCTTTATTCATGCCACCTGGAGATAATGTACCTAATTCATAAATCCAATATGCTTCACGTTTGTGTAATAATTTAATTCGATCACCCCCTCTTCTAGGATGTTTCACCTGTTCCAAAATCTGGAACCTTAATTGGCTTAAATTATGGCCTGCAGACAGAAAGTGATGGGCAACTGGGGCATCCTTTTTCTTGGTTCTAATACTACTTTTGTGTTGGACTATGCGTTCCCTTGAGCACTGGGAGGTCTCCCCCACATACCCCAGCCCACATGGGCATTTAATAAAATATATCACAAAATCAGTATTACAGGTATAGTGTCCCTTAATAAAATATTTTTTACCAGTACTTGGATGACTAAATGTTGGCCCTTTAATTATACTATTACAATTTGAGCACCCTAAGCAGGGAAAACTCCCCAGATTTTTCTTACCAATATAAGTTTGAACCGGTCCCTTAGATGGACCAATATCTGCCCTTACCAGAACATCTTTTATATTTTTTCCTCTTTTAAAAGCTGGCATAGGGGGAATCTTAAATTCCTGAATATCAGGGTTAAACGTGCTCAAAATGTGCCAATGCCTGCGAATAATCTTCATAACCTGTTGATTCCAAGGTGCAAATTGACTTACAAAAACTAGTCTAGGGTTTTTTTTATTCTTCACAGGTTTTTTCTTTTCCAATAACATCTCCCTAGGGGTGTTTAATGCATTCTTAAATTCAGTCTCAATTAATTCACATGGATATCCCCTTTGAAGGAAACGATCTCCCATTTCTTTAAGCCTGTCCTTAACCACTGTTTCATCAGACACAATACGCCTTACACGTAGAAACTGGCTCCTGGGTAAAGATCTTACCAATGAAGGGGGGGGGTGCACTCTTATAGTGCAGGAGAGTGTTGCAATCTGTTTCTTTCCTATAAAGGTCCACAGTAAGACCTGATTTACATTTTGACACAACTGTGTCCAGAAATACAACACTCTCCTCACTAAAGACCAACTTAAATCTAATGTGACTAGTCGCTGCATTTAAATCATTAACAAAATTTACCAGGGTTCCAATGTCCAAGTACTGGTAAAAAAATATTTTATTAAGGGACACTATACCTGTAATACTGATTTTGTGATATATTTGATTACATGTCCATGTGGGCTGGGGTATGTGGGGGAGACCTTCCAGTGCGTAAGGGAATGCATAGTCCAACACAAAAGTAGTATTAGAACCAAGAAAAAGGATGCCCCAGTTGCCCATCACTTTCTGTCTGCAGGCCATAATCTAAGCCAATTAAGGTTCCAGATTTTGGAACAGGTGAAACATCCTAGAAGAGGGGGTGATCGAATTAAATTATTACAAAACGTGAAGCATATTGGATTTATGAATTAGGTACATTATCTCCAGGTGGCATGAATAAAGAATTAGATTGGTCAATTTTTCTGTAGAAATTTATATGTAAATCTTTATTCAAAACAATGCTTATATCTATCTATACTAATATGTAATATAAATGAATAGTGAAAATAATATATTACATGAGAGCCTACACTGTACATGGATATATTTAGACTATGTATTAATTCATTGCTAAGTAAGTAATAGTAAAATTAAAATTATTTATAGAGGTGTGATTTTTGTAGTTGACCACATGGTGGCAGCATTTGGCTGTTAGTGATATACCTGGCTTTACAGGTGTTACAATTAGCTGTTAAGGTGTGACTTATTTGGGTATATAAGAAGTGAATCAGTGTCTGTTTGTTATGCAAGATTAAGGACTTGTGTCCGAAACGTTGCTGATTTTTTTGATCTTGGCTCAATAAAGAAATTCATTCATTGAACTTGGTGGTGCGACTATAATCTTTTGCTATATTGACTGGGGGTATTGTGCAGTGCCCCCGTGTTTGCACACCTTGGATCCCAGGTGCTGGACTCTTGAAACTTATTACTACAACCAATAAAGACATCTCAAGATACAAGAGGGAAACTCGACTAATGCATACATTTAAGGAAACTTTGGGTTTGATTGATATTTGCAGGGTACAAAACCCAGATCAGAGAGACTATACCTGTATCTCTAAGTCACACAACACTTTGTCATGCATTGACTTCTTCCTGACCTCTGCTGCTTTGTCGCCCCAAGTTCACTCACCTACAATAGGCCAAGACACAATATCAGACCATGCTCCAATACATATCAAGTTACAGCCCGTAACACAGACACAGTCAAACAAATCCTGGAGATTCCCCTCCCACTTATACAACAATGTAGGATTTAGACAATGCCTTACACAAGCATGGATGCAATATAGCACAGATAATAACCAACACTTGGAAAATTTAGATCTCTTCTGGCATGCCTCTAAAGCAGTCCTGAGGGGACATATCACCGCCTTTGCGGCACATCATAACAAACTTTCCAGACAGATAGACAATGACTTCCTTGTGCGTTTAACGGAGGCATATAACAACTACCTCTCTAAACCCTCTCGTACAACGAGACAAACATACTATGATCTGAAATAAACTAAAGACACCTTTTTAGCCCAACAGGACAGTAGACATACTATTTACATACAAGGACATTTCTATAGACATGGCAATAAGGCAGGTAAGTTACTGGCCAACCTGGACGAAGCCCACAATCCCAGGTCATTTGTAACTGCGATTCAGACACAGTCTGGTTCGACAGCACAGACGAGAGAGATCATGACTGAATTTGTTAAATACTACCCAACACTATACTCTCAACAACACATAGATGTAGGGAAAAACAACGAATTTTGGAGAGATTTTAAAGTTCCTACCCTGACAGATGATCAAAGGGTAAAATTAAATGCCCCAATATCCTTGCAAGAAATCTCCAAAGGGATTAAGCGGCTCAAATTACATAAAGCGGCAGGCCCTGATTGGCTGCCAGCAGAATATTATAAGATTCTAGAGAAAGAGCTTAGCCCTATATTAGCATCCCTATATTCAGACTAGCTACTACACGACGCCCGACCTAATGGTCGTTTCACCGAAGCTAACATATGCATCATTCCCAAGCCAGACAGGGACCCCACACTCACCTCTTCTTACAGGCCCATTTCGCTGTTCAACAGTGATTATAAATTATAAATTATTGACAAAAATACTAGCAGACAGATTGGCACAAGTCCTTCCCCTGTTGGTCCACCATGACCAGACAGGATTCATCACAGGACGTTCCTCAGTGGTAAACCAAAGAAAGACCTTGGCAGTATCCGCCCATTATTGGTATGGCACCCACTCAGATTCAGATACTGATTTACAAGACACTTGCCTTTTGGTGTTAGACGCCGAAAAGGCTTTTGATAGGATTGAATGGGACCATCTATATTCCTCCATGACGCGTTTTGGCGTCACGGGTGCTTTCTTTAATCTCCAAAAACTATATACAGCCCCTAAAGCCTCATTGATCATTAATGGCGGACTGTCTACACCTTTTGACTTACAAAGGGGAACACGACAGGGATGCCCCTTGTCACACCTCCTCTTTGACCTGGCCATAGAGCAACTGGCCTGCTACAACTGACAGCATAGCGAGGGACTAGAAATTAATGGACTTAGGCAACACTTATCAGTTTATGCAGATGATCTTCTTTTGTTCATAGGCAACCCGGATGATGGTATACCCAAACTCCTTGAAATCATTGACATTTTCGGATCATTTTCCGGTTATAAAATCAACAGAGACAAATCGGAGTTAACCTGGCTGAAAAATACTAAACATAACAGACTATTAAATTGCGGACTGCAGGTAACAGACGGCACATTCAAATATTTAGGCATACAGATAAATATTGATCCCTCTAAATTATACCCTTTAAACATAGGTAAGATGATTCCAAATATAAGAGACATGTTACAGGGATGGAGTGGACTCCCTCTGTCATTAACTGGCAGAATACATCTTTTTAAGATGATAGCTTTGCCCAAGATACTCTACCCCTTACAAATGCTCCCTTTATTGTTGACGCATAAGGACACAAAAACACTCCAGTCCACTATTGGCCACTTCATTTGGCAAGGAAAGAAACAAAGAATAAATAGATCCACTTTGGTCATGCCTTATGACAGGGGAGGGTTGCATTGCTTGGTATAATTGGGCGACATTGATGAAGATAGTGCTGGACTGGTTAGTTGGGAATGAAAAGTTTACATCCCCTATTTTAGAGACAAGCATTACGTGCCCAATACACCTAGCTTTTCTACTACATGCCAAACTTAACTCTTTACCTCTGAATATCCAACATCACATCTTATTTAGAGACCCACTGAGGGCATGGGCCAAATTGGGAAAGTTATGGGGTATACAATTTACTACTAGCAAATTTCTCCCAAACTGAGGTATTTCGGACATGGCAGGAAAGGGGCCTCACAAAAATCAGACAACTTTTTAACCCTCTGACCCTTGTGGTTCACCCCTTTCAAGATTTACAAAATACATATCTGCTTCCAAACATGCATAGATTTGCATACCTACAATATAGGCATTATGTCTCAAAATTAAAAGCCAATGGTCTCCTACACACGGAAAACAACAATTTAACCACACTATGCTCACTGGCTAAACAAGGCTCCTACAAGCTAGCAAACACATACAACCTAGTGCTCAAACATTTTGATAACCTTGCCGTTCAAAAACTAGTATAGAAATGGTCTAGATGTAGAATGATAGAGATCGATCATGAAGGGCTTTTAGGCAGTTTCACAGCAGTTAGAACTATTACGTTATCAGCAAATTTGAGAGAAACACACACCAAAATCCTCCAACAAGCATACATTGCCCCGGCCCATAGGGCCAAATGGATAACTGGAGCAAAAGACACGTGCGTTAAATGCAACTATGCATTACATTAGTGGTCTAGTGATAAACATACCACATATATATATATATATATATATGTATATATAAATAAAGAAATAGTATACAAAAAGATAGAGACAACTATCCCTAAGTAGATCACTGATGCCTAGATTACGAGTCTTGCGTTAGCCTTAAAAAGCAGCGTTGAGAGGTCCCAATGCTGCTTTTTAACGCCCGCTGGTATTACGAGTCTTGCAGGTACAGGTGTAATGCTCACTTTTTTTCCGCGACTCGAGCATACCGCAAATCCCCTTACGTCAATTGCGTATCCAATCTTTTCTATGGGATTTTCCTAACGCCGGTATTACAAGTCTTGGAGAAAGTGAGCGGTACACCCTCTCCTGTCAAGTCTCCTAACCCATTTAAAAGTCAGTAGTTAAGAGTTTTATGTGCTAACGCCGTAAACTCTTAACTAAAGTGCTAAAAAGTACACTAACACCCATAAACTACCTATTAACCCCTAAACCGAGCCCCCACATCACAAACACTTAAATAAAAATTTTTAACCCCTAATCTGCCGCCACTTAAATAAATGTATTAATCCCTAAACCGCCGCACTCCGCCTCGCAAACACTAGTTAATATTATTAACCTCTAATCTGCCGTCCCTTACATCGCCGACACCTACCTACATTTATTAACCCTTAATCTGCCGCCCCCAATTTTGCTGCCACTATACTAAATTTATTAACCCCTAAACCTAAGTCTAACCCTAAAACTAACCCTCCCTAACTTAAATATAATTTAAATAAAACAAAATAAAATTACTACAATTAAATAAATTATTCCTATTTAAAACTAAATACTTACCTATAAAATAAACCCTAAGCTAGCTACAATATAACTAATAGTTACATTGTAGCAATCTTAGGGTTTATTTTTATTTTACAGGCAACTTTGTATTTATTTTAACTAGGTACAATAGTTATTAAATAGTTATTAACTATTTAATAACTACCTAGCTAAAATAAATACAAATTTACCTGTAAAATAAACCCCCCAAAATAAAAAAATTCCCTACCCTATACTAAATTACAAATAGCCCTTAAAAGGGCCTTTTGCGGGGCATTGCCCCAAAGTAATCAGCTCTTTTACCTGTAAAAAAAAATACAATACCCCCCCAACATCAAAACCCACCACCCACACACCCACCCTACTCTAAAACCCACCCAATACTCACTTAATAAAACCTAACACTACCCCCTTGAAGATCACCCTACCTTGAGACGTCTTCACCCAGTCGTAATACCAGCGGGCGTTAAAAAGCAGCGTTGGGACCTCTCAACGCTGCTTTTTAAGGCTAACGCAAGACTCGTAATCTAGGTGTAAGATAGCTACAATATAACTAATAGTTACATTGTAGCTATATCAGGGTTTATTTTTATTTTACAGGCAACTTTGTATTTATTTTAACTAGGTACAATAGTTATTATATATATATTAACTATTTAATAACTACCTAGCTAAAATAAGTACAAATTTACCTGTAAAATAAAACCTAACCTAAGTTACAATTACACCTAACACTACACTATAATTAAATTAATTCCCTAAATTAACTGCAATTAAACACAATTAAATAACATTATCTAAAGTACGAAAAAAAACAAAACACTAAATTACAGAAAATAATAACATAATTAAAAGTTTTTTTAAACTAATTACACCTAATCTAATCCCCTTAATAAAATAAAAAAGCCCCCCAAAATAATAACAATCCCTACCCTACATTAAATTACAAATAGCCCTTAAAATGGCTTTTTGCGGGGCATTGCCCAAAAGTAATCAGCTCTTTAACCTGTAAAAAAAATACAATACCCCCCCATCATTAAAACCCACCACCCACACACACAACCCTACTCTAAAACCCACCCAACCCCCCCTTAATAAAACCTAACACTAACCCCTTGAAGATCATCCTACCTTGAGAACTCTTCACCCAACCGGGCCGAAGTCCTCAACGAAGCCGGGCGAAGTGGTCCTCCAGACGGGCAGAAGTCTTCATCCAAGCCAGGAAGAAGAGGTCCTCCAGACGGGCAGAAGTCTTCATCCAGACGGCATCTTCTATCTTCATCCATCCGGAGCAGAGCGGGATATAATTCTATCAGCCAATCGGAATTAAGGTAGAAAAAATCCTATTGGCTGATCCAATCAGCCAATAGGATTGAGCTTGCATTCTATTGGCAGATTAGGGGTTCATACATATAATGTAGGTGGCGGCGGTGTCTGGAGAGGCAGATTAGTAGTTAATAATATAATGCAGGTGTCGGCGATGTCGGGGGCAGCAGATTAGGGGTTAATAAGTGTAAGATTAGGGGTGTTTAGACTCAGGGTTCATGTTAGGGTGTTAGGTGTAGATATAAATGTTCTTTCCCCATAGGAATCAATGGGGCTGCGTTAGGAGTTGAACACTGCTTTTTTGCAGCGCTACGAAATGCATCAGGCTCTGCCCCCGCCATTCAGTATCCATTACTTGCTTGTTAAATGGCGAAAAAGCTGATCAACTGCATGTGGTCTATCTTCTGCATCAGCTGTGGATCAGGCTCGTGCTGTTAGCAAGTCTATGTAAATGGTTGTTGTTTTTATTCATTTCTGATACGTTTTTTATGTGGTTTTATATACTTTATGGTCGTATGTGACCTTCCTGCTTTGTGAACTTTTTACTGACATTTGTATATAATTACATGTCTGAATAAATATCCTTTGTATATAGTAGCCCCTGGCCCTGCCCCTTTTTACCTAAGGTTTAAGGACTTCTGACTAGCAGTACACATGGAGGTGTATTCGCATGCAGTTTGAGTGTGTCCAAGGGAGCAGTTTGATCCAGGCAGGAGATTTCCTGGAGGAGGACCATCTGCTACTGCACCACAAGTGCCTTTAATATACCTCATACGTTTGAGGTGGAACCATGTGAGTGTGCTGCATATCTTTTTATTTGAAGTCACCTACTCTGTCGTTTATTGCA
Organism: Bombina bombina; assembly: GCF_027579735.1. Lineage (NCBI taxonomy): Eukaryota > Metazoa > Chordata > Amphibia > Anura > Bombinatoridae > Bombina > Bombina bombina. Next base: position 568,771,661 of record NC_069505.1, on the reverse strand, counting down.
CTAGGTGCACCCCCTGTGCACTTGTCATTTCTCTATTCCATAGAATGCCTGGGAGGATCCTCTCTGGAAGAGGTGAATCTTTTTTGCATGGACTGAGCTGCACTCCGTTGGGATTGTTTGGAACAGAGCCTAAGGAAACCTAGATAGTTACATTGACTTGCTGTTACTGTATTAGTTTCGCTTGTGAAAATATATTTTATATATCCAGTGGAGGTGTTATAGGTCTGGCATATTCTAGATCCTTTACCAGACAAAATATAGATATATAGATTGTATTATTATTCTGTGGTATCTACATCCTTGTACACCTATAAGACACTATGGGGCATATCTATCAAGCTCCGGATAGAGCTTGAGGTCCCGTGTTTCTGGCGAGGTCCCGTGTTTCTAAAGACCGCTGCTCCATAACCTGTTCGCCTGCTCTGAGCAGGCGGACAGACATCCCCCATGCTGGCGGCCGATTGGCCGCAAATCTGCAGGGGGCGGCATTGCACCAGCAGCTCATAAGAGCTGCTGGTGCAATGCTGAATATGGAGAGCATATTGCTCTCCGCATTCAGCGAGGTCTGTCGGACCTGATCCGCACTGTCGGATAAGGTCCAACAGACCTTTGCTAAATAGGGGCCATTATCACCACACAGAGTCTGTGATATACACATATTGGTACTCATTCCTAGTCTATCTATATCTAGCACTGTTTTACTTTCTATTCCTGAAATAAAAAATAAATATACATATATTTAAAAATGCTGCCTATTGCAGCGCTACTTACCCCCTTCACTGCGTGAGGTTCTGATCCCATCTGTGACGTCATCAGAATGAGGCTCCCATTAGAGCCCATGGAAGCGTGCTCTCGTGAGCGCAATGCTTTCCAGCATTGCAAATGCAAACTTCTCATTGCTGTTAAATTGTAATACCAGCGCTGGTATTACACAGTGGAGCGCAAATATCGCTTTCATAAAAATAGGAAAATTATTTAAAAAAAATCGAGTGTCATTTTAAAAGATGTTTTAAATATTTTATATCAATCATGGAAAACAAAATTGAGTCTATTCTTTTGGGATAATTTGTCTCTAATGTTACAGTAAATACTCTTCAGAGTATTCATTAACGTAAGTGTCCTTTCCCCAGATTACATCAAATGACTATAAAAACGAAATACTGAATACAGCCCAGAGAATGAAGTGGCCTTCATAGGTAAGTGCTAGAGATTATGTTAAATAGTGGCTTGTACAATCTGTATAATTATTGCAAATTCTTTGCTACATTTAATATGTTTTTGACATGTTGATCAAGAATCAAGATTAGAAATATTGTAGACAATAAGGGAAAATAATACTGTAGCATTTATGCTCGCAATTTATTGTCCAATTTGTATTGGGGGGGAAACCAAAATTTTTTTGATTCCATCTAAAAAAATGCTTTGTTGTAGCTGAGCTAAAACTAAAGAGAAGAAAAATAGGATAGGAGAAAAATATATAGAGAACTGTATATAGCTCTTTTATTTTTTTTAAATTGGAAGTATAACATGAATACAATCATTTGTGGAACACTTAAATAAAAATATTTACTACTAATATTAATAATAATTAACAGTGACAAAAAATAAACAAGTGACAGGGTGGGTGTACACTGTACTTAGAAGTGACAGTTCTAGCCTACTAACTGTTCGCACTTCTCACAAGTGCAGACCAGGAGTGTAGTATGTGTGGTGAGTTTGTTAGTGACGCCCAAGGCTGATTGTGATTATTAAAATATATATATGCGAGGTGCAGATAACTTATAGTTAACTTTCTAATATTCTGTTATCAACGTGTACTATTGTCTAACTGATGAATAAGAGATTAGTGATGAAATTCATATAATTGACCAAATTACTCAAATGAGACTTTGCATAAAATTTAACAAGGAATTTATTTAAAATCCATAAAATACAATAAAAATTGTGACACCAGTGTCTCTAAAATCATTAAACACTTATAAAAATATTGCAGCTCATATAGGAAAAATAAGGGCTGTATATACTGACTTTCAATCTCAAATTAGTTGGTTATAGATAGATACAGAGAAACAATATAGCGACTCTCTAGTCAGGTGTTTAGACAGTGTCTCAAAGTATTTTTAAAACTGTGCCGTGCTGTATAGACACAGATTGATTCAATAGTCCTGAAAGATTTCAAATGTATAAACCGTTCTTAGATGTTGATTTTCTTAGGAATATTTTGAGAACATAAGCGTTATTGTAACTTTAAAGCTTGGTGATTGTACTCACTTATTTTATGGTTTATCAGTTTAAATTTATGAACCGTTCTTTGATGTTAAATTTATTGAGGTTATCATAAGCATGTAAGAGTTTATTGTGACTTTCAAGCTTGCTGTTTGTACTCACTTATTTTTTCGGCTTAACCGCTTGCTGGTTGTACTCACTGATTTTTTCGGGGTCCTCGTCCGAATTGTGTGCTTGTTCCGTTGGAGTTGCCAATAGCTCTGATCCAATCAGTGTTGAATGTTGAGAGTGTGCGCACTTATTCAAATTAGAAGACTGTCAGTTTCTTCTGTCAAATACCGCTTCAATGTGTGCAAATAGTAGTACCTTCCAAGAATAGGTTATGGGAGTAAAGTCTATTATTATATTTACTTCTGATAGGTTCTCCCACTGCTTCAGATCGTACAGTAATTTCGGCACAATACTGATTTGGTCATGGGAGATAGTTTGTGAGAAGTCCTCGATCTAGGAGCTGTGTAGTTTGAACGTTCAAAAAATTAGAAAACAAACTTCCTACTGGTTCATTATTATCACATACTGCCTAGTGGATCATTATTATCACATAATGCCAACTGGTTCATTATTATCGCATACTGCCAACTGGTTCATTATTATCATATACTGCCTACTGGTTCATTATTATCACATACTGCCTACTGGTTCATTATTATCACATACTGCCTACTGGTTTATTATTATCACATACTGCCTACTGGTTTATTATTATCACATACTGCCAACTGGTTCATTATTATCACATACTGCCTACTGGTTCATTATTATCATATACTGCCTAATAGTACATTATTATACCATGAATCGGACACATCAGGGTATTTTCAATTTAAGTAGTACTACACTAAAAAAAGAAGAGGAAAGAGTTTTAAGTCTGGGTCTATCATCTGCACCGACAATAAGACTGAACAAGTTTAACACACATATTCATGTTAAAAAATTTGTTAGAAATTTAACATTAAAAAGATTCTTCTTAAAAAATCCAATAGAAAGACAACTAAACTCAAAATTATCTAAACAAGATGGCATTATACATACAGACCTCAGAGTTAAATCGAAATTTAACCCAATTTATGCAAAAGGTAATTATTTAGAAACTTTTGAAAGACTAGTGTGCAGAGAGATTTAAAAATGTAATTTACCCAAAGTCAAAAGATATAATATGAGTATAAAAGAAAAAACAGTTATGGATAATCTCCAAAAAAATGCAGAGATCACAATAAAGCCTGCGGATAAGGGCGGTGGGATTGTCCTGATGGATACCAAAAACTACTTAAAAGAGGCCCATAGACTTTTGGATGATAATAAAACATATAAAAAATTGGAATTTGACCCAACAGAAAAATTAAAAAAAACTCTTAATAAGTAGTTATTAGAGGGCAAAAAATGAGGAATACTTAATAACAAGGAATTAGAATTTTTAACACCTAAATTTCCCAGAATACCAATATTTTATTTCTTGCCAAAAATCCATAAATGTTAGGTCAACCCACCCGGTAGACCTATTATCTCTGGGATAGACTCACCATCAGCTAATTTATCCAAATATGTCGATATTTTTTTGCAAAAACATGTTAGAAATTTAAATTCTTATCTCAAAGACTCCACACAAGTTCTTAACATCTTAAAAATGATTAATTGGAAGGATAATATGATCCTGGCCACGTGTGACGTCACATACCTGTATACAGTGATTAACCACTCTAAGGGTATTCAAGCAGTTGATTATTTTCTAAAATTAGACTCAAATATGACAGGCCAACATAGAAATTTCATTCTGAAAAGCATAAAATATATATTGGAAAATAACTACTTTTCTTTCAATAAAAATTTCTATCTCCAAACTGAAGGCACAGCTATGGGCACAAGGTTTGCGCCTAGCTATGCCAATCTCTTTATGGGTTCTTGGGAAACCGATTTCTTTGGAGATGGCAGCTATGGCGCAAACCTTGTGCTCTATAGAAGATATATAGACGACCTGCTAATAATCTGGGAAGGTACGGAACAAGACCTAACTAAGATGTTTGATTTTATGAATACTAATACTTGGGGTCTAAAGTTCACCTCTAATTGGAGTAAAAGCTCCATTACTTTCTTAGACTTAGAAATAATGGTTGTAGATGAAAAATTGGAAACTAGAACCCATTTAAAAAAAAACTGATTCTAACAATTACATACATTCCAATAGCTGTCACCTAGATACCTGGAAAAAAAGTATTCCTGTAGGTCAGTACCTACGTATAAAGAAAAATTGCTCTAGATCTATAGATTTTGGCAACAGTCAGAAATATTAGCAGAAAGGTTTCACTCAAGAGGCTATAAAACTGATGTCACCAATAAAGACATTGAAAGAGCAAAAAACACCAACAGAGATACTCTGCTAACATATAAAGATAAACCAAAAAATAATAAGGAAACAATAAAAATACCATTTATCACTGACTATCACGCAGATCATAACATGATAAAAAGAATAGTAAAAAAACACTGGCATCTTATTAAATAGGATGACATCTTGGGGGATAACATTTCTGAGAACCCAAATTTTATATTCAGAAAAGCAAAACATTTGAAAAGTATTTTGGCCCCCAAGTGAACTTAGGCTCCCCATAAATAGCCATCCAAAACAAAAAGACTTAATGGGAAAAAATATTGCAGGCTTTATCCCTTTCTATTCGTGCAAGGCTTGCAGTCATAGCAAAAAGCTAAACAATATAAAGATAAATGATTCAGAAAAACCATTCACCATAAAAGATATTATAAGGTGCACTAATAAAAATGTGATTTATGTCCTAAATGTTCATGTGATCTCTTCTATTTTGGTGAAACAAAAAGAATGGTAAAAGATAGAATCAGAGAACGCTTAAACAACATAAAAAACTGTATTAATGACACTCATTTATATAAACATTTTAAGACCACCCATAAAGGTAATACTTAAGATCTGCTTTATTGGGGAATAAAGAAAGTACACAAACACTGGAGAGGAGGAAACAGAGAAAAAAAACTGCTGATAAAAGAAGCCGACTTAATTTATAAATATAATACATTATTTCCAAAAGGTTTAAATTCTGAACTAGATCTCTTTCCTTTTCTTTTGGAATAACTTGGCAATATTATATATAATTTAAATAAAACATCTATCATTATATAAATGCCACCCACTTATTATATTAATAGTCTGCAAAAACAAAACACCATGTTCCACTAATAGTTTTCCTATTTATTTATATTTTTTTAATTATACTGGTTAAGCTCATTCACAGAGATATAAAGGTGTGTGAAGAGTATCCTATATCCCTGATTATAAGTGATATGTCTTTATTTATACTTACTAGTTAGAATCTATAGATTTACTATATTTGTCATAATTATTATTTTAAATATATACATTATGTTTAGTTTATGTTAAAAATTTATGATAAACCATGTAGATGAGTAAATAAGATCTTTTAAAAGTACATAAGAATGAAAGCATACACACTTCAGATACCAAAGGTTTCCACCTTAAAAATAATGGGAATGAGAACAAAGACAAGATCCATTGACACTGGCATGAGTTATCCAGAATCCACCTTTAATCAAAATGAAAATTAACCAATCAGGTTCTGGCAATGCATTTAAAAGTCATAAACTTCAAGTCACAAGCATCTTGAAAAAGCTCTGTATAGAGCGAAATGCGTTGATCTGTGACTTATCTGCAAACTTTGAAGTGAAGATTTACCATCTTTTCCAATCTGATAAAGAGATTGTGGCTTAGTAACCCGGGTTATTTTACATCTATATTTATCATCACATCATCACTTCATCACTCTGTCTCCCAAAGCTACATTGCCCCTGCGTGCATAGCACTAAGTGCAGGAGGTTTTCGATGTACTATTTTGCAAATTAGAACCGTTAAAACTAATATGGTAATCTCCTGGACCTCACTACAGAAACAGGATAGTGACGTCAGACACCAAGATACATGCGGCGGTTCTGAATCACCACAAGAAACAAGTAAGCTAAAAGTGTAACAGTTATGCAAAAGAAGATAAGGTAACTCATACCAAAAAGGTGTCTTTTAAATCCCGCTTTAAAGAGACTTTCTGTGCCTGAGTATGCAGAGGATTTATAATAATTAATACGAACTGTACTCATGAACTTTGGTTATCAAATATTCTCATGTGCGGTGGTCAGTCTGATTCTCATAGAAACATAACACTCAAGATAATTCACTGTGTTTAGTTAGCAACACCCTATTACATTTGTTTATTAACTGAGATTGTTTAGGAAGGTTATCGGCTATTTTATATAACAGTCTATTTAGACTAGTCTTATTAATTGTTTTTATTTTTTTTATCAATTTTGGGGGGACGTCCCCTAATCTGTGCATAGCTTATGGAATTTTATTATTAATGTATACTCTGTTTTAAGTTTCGATTGAGAGCTTAGCTACTAATAAACTGTAGTAATATTTTAAGTTTATTCTGTTTTGAAAATGTTCTTTGGTTTTAAGTATTCACTCATTAGTTTTTATCAACCAAGGGTTTGGTTATAAATTAACATTCATTATTTAATTCCTCACACTATTTTGTTTAGACCATCAAATTAACACTTACACTGTACACGTGAACATTTCAAGTATATTAAATTTATCACATGCTACATACCTTATTTAGCACTTCGTAAAAGTTTTTTTTTTCAGAACTATTGATTTTAACACCTTATTGTAAAAGCAGTACATTTGACACGGAATTCCGATTATCACTTGTTACATGTTTGGCACTTATTGCACTTTATCATAACCCTTTGAAAGATTTAATCTATACCCTTTGGGTTAAAATATTACTTTGAGATAGATCACTGGTTGAATATTCAGCAGTACCTATAATTCATTTCTTTTTTTTTTTTAAACTTTATTTATAACAAAGACAGAGAAAATTGCTACAATATCGGTTACCAAATATAAAAACAAGTGTCACAATAAAATAGAAAAGATGCATACATAATTAAGTAAAGCAATATAAATCCAAATAAGGGACAAAAAAATGCCCATGCGTCGATACAAGTCATACAAAGTTATTTAAAACAAACGTGTATAAGTTGGATAAAAGATGCATAGGGTAACCATGTAAACCTTTGTCAGGTAGCTAATCTTTCTTCATCTTAGTTGTTTTCTTTTTTCCCCCTTGCTCCCCCCACCATGAACTCATGAACAACAAGACAAAACAACACAAGACAAGACCACCACAACACAACCCCACCCCAAAAAAAAACAAAAAAAAAAACCTGTGCCTCTCCATCCAACCCCACCCCCTCCGCCCCGATGTGTCCCAGACAACTCCCTCAGTGTCCGCTGCCCATTCTCCGGGGAAATGGCCCGCCAAAATATTCGTCTGAACAAACTCCGAGTTACTAAATGGTTTAATTAGTTTTTTTTTTATGTATTAAGGGCAGGGATCTTACAAATATCTCCCATTTTTTAAAAAATGCTGCCAAATGTTTATCTTGTGGATAAGGTATATTAAACTGTTCTATTATAAATTGATTACTCAAAGCCCTTTTAAATTGAGCCATTGTAGGTGCAGAAGATGCTTTCCATGATTTAAAGATAAGATTATGTGCTGTTAATATAATAGTATTTATCAGACTATAGTTCTTAGTTATACCCTGGAATTTTACCAGAAAGAAAATTTCAATTGGGGATATTTTGTGGTCCAATTTCAAGACTACCGTCATCCAAAATATAATTTTTCCCCAATATTGACATACCTTGGGGCAGCTCCATAAACAGTGGAATAAATCAGCTCCTATAGATGCACATCTAAGGCAGAGAACCTTTGTTTTTTTTGTTTTTTTTATATATTTATTTTGAATTCAGTACAGTGTACAATCAGATAAATCAAACCTTTTATGCCTCACAGGGCAAGGTAAAGCATATTAAAAAACAAAATATTACAGAATACAAAACATATATACTTTGTCACATTTGATTAATCATCTCAAAGAGGACATTAGTTGTACACTGAGCTGGGTTTTTTCTGTTTACCAATAAAAAAAGAAGGAGAAAAGAAAAACCAAAAAAAAAAAAAGCAAGAAACAACGAAAACAAGAACTGTAGACATGAACAAAGGACGAAAGAAGAGGAAAGAGAGAGAAAAAAAAAAAAAAAAAAAAAAAAAGGGGAACCTCTCGCCTCGACCCCTTTCTCTTAACCAGACTTGATATTAAATTTCTGAACTATTGGATATCCATGTATGTGGAAAGAGATTTAGCAAGACCATTTCAGCAAAGCTTACTGAGGATGTAAAAGGCGCTAAAATCTGTTTTTGTATAGGCCTGAGATAGGAGTTAATAATAGGAAACCACCCTAGAAGAAACTTTTTAATTCTGGCTTCCGAGGCCTCTTGTAGATGATATAATTCAAAAATAATTTGATCTTGGATAGCGTACAAGATCTCGGATAGAACCGGCCCTTTTTTTACTTTCCATTTTTTAAGAATGCTCTGTCTTACAGCTAATATTGAGGTATTTAGAGAACGAATCCAATGCCTGTCCGAACTAGTCGTTGATTCAACTAGGAGGATAATGTCCCGGAACGTGAGAGAGATAGTAACCCCGTGTATAGTATTAAACCAATATATAAATTTCAGCCAGAGCTGATTTACCTTAGGACAGGTCCAAAACATATGTAGTAAGTCCGCTTCCTTATACAGACACCTAGGGCAATGAGCTGATCTGGATGGATAGAATCATGCTAATTTAACTGGATAGAGATAAAAATTGTTTATTAATTTCATATGCGATTCTTTCCATGTTGAAGGGACTTTACAGTTTTCTAAAGATTTAAAACTTTGTATAATTCTCTCGGGCTCTGTATCCCCGATTGACCTATTCCAGCACTCACTGATCTTGCTGAGGAAGCCTTGCGTTTGTTTGGAAAGCATAATGTCATAAATTAATGAGATCGAGGTGGCACCTGCTACAACTTTCTGTATTAAACCTCTGATATCGGACCATGCAACTGATAAGGGAAACCTCCAAGGCTGTGACACAATAAAATGACGTACCTGAAAGAACGCAAATAGATCCGATCTAGATAATTGAAAAAGGGAGAACAAAGTTTCACCTTCTAATACTAGCTCGTCTGCGCCAATTAGTTGAGAAATTTTATTTAACCCTTTTTCAGCCCAATTCTTAAAAGTTTTCTGACGTAAGCCGGGGGGAAAAAGCGGATTACCCCTGATTGGGAGAAATTCTGAGATTGAAAAATCTATTTCCAAAAATTTACAGAACTTATGCCATGCCAGGACTATATTCTTGATTGAAATTAATGAGGAGACGTTGGAAGGCAGTTGACCTGGTTTACAGTGCAAGATTGCTGGTAATGCAAAGGGGTAGATCAGCAAGGACTCCTGTACTAGCGAAGCGAATGTATTTGTATTTGCCAGCCAGTCAATAGCAATTTTTACCATCGCCGCAATATTATAAAGGTTAATATCGGGCAATGATAGACCCCCAGCCCATGATTTTTGCATTAATCTGGCTAGAGCAATGCGAGGTTTTTTATTTTGCCAAATAAATTTGGAAACAGCAGTGTAGAAATCTCTACGGTCCCTATTTGTTATGAACAAGGGCAAATTTTGTATCGGGTAAAGAAGACGTGGAAATATGATGGTTTTAATTAGATTTACTCTCGCAGTGAGAGAAATCGGGAAAGAAGTCCATAATTTCAGATCTTGTTTGATTTTTTGGAATAGTAAAAGATAATTATCCGTATACCAGAATTTCGGGTTTTTATGTACCATTAAACCCAAATATTTAATAGAATCTACCACTTTGAACGGATTACCCTGATAGCTTGTGGATATATTCCCAATATACATTAATTCACTTTTTTCTGTATTTACTTTGTATCCTGAGAACGAACTGAACTCCTCTAGTATCTGTCTCAAAATTGGAATAGATTGTTGTGTATTTTCTAGAAAAACTAGAATATCATCAGCGTATAATAGTGTGATTAGACGTAGGGAACCCATTGCAATCCCCGCTAGACTGTTTCTTAGTCTTATCGCTAATGGTTCTAAAGCTACGTTAAATAGCAGGGGAGACAATGGGCATCCCTGCCTAGTGCCTCGCTGTAAGATTATTTTAGGCGAGATCATTCCGTTTACCAAAATATATGAAATTGGCTTCGCATAAACTCTATAAATAAATTGCAAGAAGTTTCCCTGTATCCCGAATTGTCTAAGTGAAGTAAAAAGATAATCCCATACAATCGAATCGAACGCTTTAACAGCGTTCAGGGTAAGAACTGCCCTGTCTTTATGAATGATCTTGTAATCACAGTTTAAAACTGATATCGGCCTATATGATCCTGGGTCCTCTGGATCCTTACCCTTTTTTAGTATCAGAGTAACATTAGCCATTGAAAAATAGGATGATATGGGAATATCTATAGTATAATATTCATTAAAGAGCTTCTCTAGCACTGGTATTAGATCATCTTTAAGACATTTGTAATATTCCGCGGGTAGTCCATCCGGACCGGGAGCTTTGTTAGGTTTCAATTTGTCAATGGCCTTGCTAATTTCTACACTAGTAATTTGGTCGTTTAACAAAGTTAGTTCTTCCGACTGAATCCTAGGTACAACGATCTTGGACCAGAACATCTCTTGTGCTTCAGGATTAATTTTAACTGAAGAGTACAGGTCTTGATAATAGGAGGCAAAAACCCCAGAGATCTCTGCAGTCTCCAAGTATCTGGTCTTATTCTCTTTGATGGCTGATATTATATTCTTTCTCTTCCTGACTTTGGTAAGTTTAGCCAAATATTTGGCGGAGGAGCCATTAAAGCCCTTGTAGTGCCTATTTATTCTTATCTCCTCAATTTGAGCTTGTTCTTTAAGAAAGAGATCTCTTTCCTTTCTAATAAGAAAATTGTCATCCCAATTATTTTGTGATGGGGTATTCTGAACTAGAATAAAAGCCTTCTTCACTCTCTCGGCCAAGGTAACCTCGCGTAGTTTAATCTTTTTCCTACGTATATTAAGGTAAGCTATAATATCGCCTCTTAAGACCGTTTTGGAGGCCTCCCAGAAGATTTCAACTTTATTTCCGAATTCGCTATTATTAGAAGCATATTCCAACCATTTAGATTGTAGCCATAACCGAAACCTAGGATTAGAACATAAATATCTAGGAAACCCGAATACTGGTTTCTGCCTCCTGTCTGCTTTACCTGTTGGAAATATTAGCGCAATTATTGCATGGTCCGATATCAAGACTTCCCCTATCGTCGCTTCAGAATGCCAAACAGCCAATGACTCAGAGATCAAGAATAGGTCAATCCTAGAAAATGTCTTGTGACCTTTAGATTCACAGGTAAATGTCGCACTGTCAGGGTTTTGAATCCTCCAAATATCTATTAGTTTTAATTTATGGCAAAGTCTCTGAAAATGTTTGGCACCTTGTCTATTACTCACTATGTTTTTGCATGAAAACCTGTCTATTGAGGGATCTAACGTCATATTGAAGTCTCCACATAGAATTAAGTTATTGCCAATAAGCGGGAACAACTTGCTTTGGATATTATCCCAAAAACGGAGCGAAAATGTATTGGGAGCATAAATACAGCAAATTATAAATTTTATGTTTTTTATCATTATATGCAATAAGATGAATCTGACCTCACTATCAATCTCAGTTTTTATAATCTTATAGTCTAATTGTTTGTGTAAGAGTATTGCTACTCCGCATTTTTTATTAGAACCATTAGTGGAAATAACTTCCCCAACCCATTTCATCTTGAGTTTAGCTGCTTCTGACTCCTTAAGGTGTGTTTCTTGCAGACAGGCCATGTCAGGCTGCTTCTGAGCTAATGTTCTAAGAATCAATTTACGTTTCATAGGTGAACTAATACCTCCCACGTTCCAAGAAAACATCCTAATTTCTGTTGTCATTTCTTACGTCTTAAGGAGACTCGGGGTCAAGTGAGAGGGGGGAGACAAAGAAGGAAGGGGGGGAAGCGAGAGAGGAGAGAAAAAAAAAAAAAAAAAAAAAAAAGAAAACACAATTCCATTGACATTTTGGATATCTAATTCTTAATAACACTTTGAACATTTTGAACCATGAACATCTATATTCCAATATTATCCTATTTCCTTTAAAAAATTAATTACCTCGGATGTTTCACTAAAGACCTGCCTCTTACTATTCTTGTTGATTAGAATTTTGGCCGGATAGCTCAGCCAAGCATTAATGCCTCTGTTTATTAGTTGTGTGCAATACGGGGCCATAGCTTTTCTTCTGGCTGATGTCTCACTAGAAAAGTCTTGAAATAAGATAATTCTGTTGTTCCCAAAAAGTAATGGTTCTTTTCTCTTTTTATAGAGACTGAGGATCTCAATCTTATCCTGGAATCTCAGGAGTTTGAGGATGACCATCCTTGGTCTGGTGACCTCCTTAGTAGTAGACTCATTAGTAGTGGGCTTCCTGGATCCCACTCTATGGACTCTCTCGATTATCAATGGTATCATTTGTGTGGGAATACCGAGAGCCTGTGGCAGAGTGGTTGATGCAAATATCATGAGATCCTCAAACTCCGGAGATTCCGGTAGACCAATAATTCTAATGTTATTGCGCCTGGACCGATCTTCAAGATCCTCCAGGCGCAATTTCATACTTTTTATTTTAGACTCATGTTCTTGTGTGACAGTGTGATGCGAATTTGCCTGATCCTCTAATGTGGATATCCTATCTTCGGCTTCAGAGAGTCTTACTGCAAAGTGTTTTATTTCCAACGAGAGTATCCCTAAGTCAGATGAAATGACACCTAATTCTGTTTTTATGGAATCAAATTGAGGTGTGAACAACGCTACTAGCTGACTTGTAAGGGCATGGGTATCAATTGTTAAGGGTGAGATTTCAGTTATGTTTTCTGTACTGTTGTCTGCCGGCTTGGCCTTTTTATCTTTTGGTTTGGCTGGCATTTTAGGGGAATTAACTTTAGTTTGTGTGACAAATTTTTCCATTTATATTGTGAGAGAAAAAAAAAAAAAAAGTGAAAAAAAAATCCGAAAAATAGAAATGTGATAGAAGAAAAGAACAAACGTGTGGTGATGGGTAAGAGGAAAAAAAAAAAAAAAAAAAAAAAAGTAAAAGAGAAGTGTAAGGGCAAACAAGGTGCCAAACAGGACCCTGCTAAGGGTTTCTAGTGGAAGAGTGTGATATGTGTTATGAAGTGAAGATTCTTGTTTGACAGTTTAAGGGATATATCTTGTTAAACAAAGAGTGAGAGTGTATGTGTAATTGGTATTTTGTGTTGAATTCAGAGAAAAGTAGCTGATACCACCGACTAACTTAGTTAATTCCCTAGGGTGAGCATACCCAATTCACACTGGCTAAAAATGACAAGCCTAGCTGCTATAGTATGACAGAACCTCAACCTTAAATACTTATGGTTTAAAATTATTCTAATGTCCTGAAATTGAAATAGCAATTTTTAATCAATCTTTAGACAGTGCAAGAAGTTTGTCTGACTTTCCTATTAATTTCAGAAACAACCATTTAAGCCAGACACTTTCTGAAGATTTTTATAAGACCTGTATTAGGCCCGATGTATTGAGATTACTAAAACTAAAGTATATAAATAGTCTTTAACCAGCTATGATTTTCAACCCACATTATATCTATGATCTGCAAAGTGGAGAATACAATAGGGGGAAAGAGAATAATGTTCCGTCTTATTACTTCAATTATACATGGTCTGAAAACTGGATAACACCGCAAGGAGAGGAACATAGAATGTTATATCTTATTACTATGGATTATATAGCTCTGTTGTTATATTGTTGGGGGAAACAGAAAGATGACACATTGAGATTATTCAAAACAGTCAATCTAAGTATCTTCACATCACATAATCTATACTGCAAAAGAAAGTTTCCTTAGATTAACAAATCACTGTATAACACTCATAAATCTTAAGTGCATATAAACATTAAATCTCTTATTGTTTTAGTTCCCCCCCTTCAACTGTCTGAAAATGAGGAATCCCCACTATTATCTAGCTTCCCTTCTAATATACAGCAAAAAAGACCACTTTATACAACAGGTCTTGATTGGGACCCAACATGTGGTAATATTTACTATTTGGTTGGTATATTAAATCAGTATGATCCCAGTTAGTGACTTAGAATAGCATCTGTTCCCGAGTCAATACACAGTCCCGTTACAATATTTCTCGAGACCACTAGGCCACACTTCATGAAGCACTCAAAAAACAAAACCAATCAAAAATTTGAATTTGCAATACTTATCAGGATAGCGTCTTTCAAGTGTCAGTAGTTATACCCTTGACTGTCAAAGATCCTACAGGTAAATATGATCCTTATCTGCTTCTATCGCTCACCAGGGAGCGCCTGTGGGAATATATCCAATACCGGCACCACTCAGGAACGGACCAAATCGCCGCGGCGTACAACCGGGAGCACCGTACAGTCTCCACAGAAGATGATCACCCCGGACCGGATGAGCACAGACACCGGCCACTGACACCGGTGCCTCAGCCCACTCGGGAGCCTTCGAAGTGGACCACACCGGCAGCGTGTCCCCAATGCACAGGGGTTCCCAGGAGAAATCAGGTGCGTACCGGCCTCTGTGTAGCCTGCCCGGAGTTAGGCTAGTTCGGGTTGCAATAGAGTTCAGATTTAGAGTACCGTAGCTAATTACAGCTCACCAGGGAGCGGCTACGCTCAGCAGCATGCAGCTGTACGATCTTCATTACCGCCGGGTCTCATGCGGCTAGATTAGGAGAAATCAGGTACGTACCGGCCTCTGTGTAGCCCGCCCAGAGTTAGGCTAATTCAGGTTGCAATAGAGTTCAGATTTAGAGTACCGTAGCTAATTGCAGCTCACCAGGGAGCGGCTGCACTCAGCAGCATGCGACTATACGATCTTCATTACCGCCGGGTCTCATGCGGCAAAATTTATCTCCGGGTGACTTGATATCCAGGTGGTTTGTTGCGGCAAACAAGGCACTTGTACGACAGCAAGACAAGATAGAGAAAGTTTAAAATTACAGCAGCCTGAAGAGCAGGTGCAGCCGTTTGGCTCATATAAACTTCAGCTCTCGTGTGGGTCCAAGCCCAGCTGAGTGCCACACTCAATCGCCTGGGAACGCTACCAGGACAAGTGGCGGAGAGCGGGGAGCTGCTGGAATCGGCGTCCTCTCACAGCGCCGGCATGTAGCCTCTCTGCATGTCTCCTCCCCCAACGGAAGTCCGCCCGCAAAAAACTTAAGTCGCCCAGAACCTTTGTTTTATACCATTTAGAAAGGACAGCTGGTGTAAGATATCTCTGTAACCCAACTTTTATCTGTGACTCCCTCCATGTTGTCGGAACCCAACTCTGCTGAATTATTTTAAAGCTCCCACCAATAATCTGCTCATCTATATCTGGGAAATGAGTAGCCCATCTAGCAACCATCTCGTTTAATTGTAGGTTTGACGCTATCTGATTTAACACTAGATATAAAGGGGAAATTGCATGTATTCCTGCCGCATAAATAGAGATCCTAGGCTGTAGTTCACTCATGGACCAATTATTCCCATATTTTGTGAACAACTCCTGGAGAAAATGTCTAAATTGAATGTAGGCATAAAACTCATGCGCACCTAAATCAAACCGTGTTGCAATTTCTTGAAATAATAAAGGATGTCCTCCTGTATCTCGTATTTGACACAAGGTTTGGAGACCTTTTGCCTCCCAGTCTCTAAATATCTGATTAGTGAGGCCGGGGCTAAACTCAGGATTACCAACTATGGGTAAATATTGTGAAACATAAGGAGAAATACCCACTTCTGTACATAGCCGTTGCCAAGCCACAATAACATTCTTAAAGGTGACTAGATAGAATATATTGGATGGCATTGAAGTGAGTGGACAGTGCAGAAGAGCCTTCAACTGGAAAGGAGGCACAACCTGCGATTCCCAGGAAAAAGAAGTAATTTGCTCCTTCCCAGTTAACCAATCTAATGCGAATCTAGCTAAGATAACCAAGTTATATGTCTGGATATTAGGGAGTGCCAGGCCAGCTGATACCTTAGAATTCATAAGCCTATGGGTCTCTTGCCATTCCATAGAAACTTGGAACAAGCCTTGTTATATATAGTGATATCTTTTTTATGCAAGAACCATGGAATGTTTTGCAGAATATAGAGGAGTTTTGAAAAATGACTGATTTTATCAAAGTCACCCGAGCGGTTAACGAAATCGGTAACATGGCCCATTCCTCCAGCTTTTTCTTGCAAGAGTCCATCGCCGTCCTATAATTTAAACTATACCACTCTTCTGAGTTTATGGATAATTGTAAACCAAGATATGTAATTTGGGGAACCTCTCGAAAAGGATGATTCACATACAGTGGGGTTTTTTTATATATCCACATTAATTCTGATTTAGAAGTATTGATCTTAAACCCAGAGATTTCCCCAAACTCTTGGGAGATGCTCTGTAGAATAGGTAAAGAAACCTTTAGGTTAGATAGAAATAGTAGGCGATCATCCGCGTAGAGGAGAAGGACCAACTTCTCACCCACCAATGAAATCCCATCAAGTTCTTGCCGTAATCGGATAGCCAGGGACTCTACACTCAGATTAAACAAGAAGGGGGAAAGTGGGCAGCCCTGTCTAGTCCCTCTAAATAAATCAAATCGTTGAGTACATGTGTTGTTGATAATCACCGCGGAAGAAGGAGTACTATAAATTAAGCGTATGTAGTTGTTAAAGGATCCCGAGAACCCAAATTGATCCAGCACGGAGAACAGATGGTCCCAACTGACCCTATCAAAGGCCTTCTCCGCATCGACCGTTAAGATAGCCTTATCTATACTTTCGTAAGGTTCCATAGACTTGTACTTATTCCAGAAGGATTCAATCAGTATTAATAGTTTCCTCAAATTCCTTACAGGATTACGTCCGGGCATAAAACCGGATTGATTCTCATGGACTAAATCGCCCATGTGGGGTTTCAGACGCGAGGATATGATAGATGCGAGCAGCTTATAGTCGGTGTTTAAGACCGAAATAGGTCTGAAGGAGCTTGGTAACTTGGGATCTTTACCCTTTTTTAGGATCAATGAAATATTCACAGATAGAAAGGAGGCAGAGCATCTCGTGTTCTCTGAAAAATAAAAATTAAATCGCTTAATTAATATAGGCATCACCTAGGGTTGTAGGATTCTGTAATATTCAATAGGGAGAGCGTCTGGACCGGCAGCTTTGTTGGGTTTCGCATTCTTAATTGCCCATATTATTTCCTCTTCAGCGATGGGAGTGTTAATAGCGTCTCTGGCCTCTATGGATAAACGTGGTACTTTAATCTTTCCCCAAAATGCCTCTTTCTTATCTGGCTTAGAGGGGTCTTGTCTATATAAATCTTGAAAGAATTCAAAGAATACTTTTTCTATATCGGTGTGCCTCGTATATCTCCTAGTTCCTTGCTTGATGGAAGTAATTGCGCATCTGGGAGAGGATTTAACTAACCTTGCTAAAAACTTCGCCGATCTACCTGTAAAACCCCTGTATCTTGCTTTCATTCTAAGTTCTTCCTGGGCACTAATCTGCTTCATATGTGTATCTCGGAGTGTCTTTGCTGTAATATAAGCCTCCCAGCATTCTCTAGTGTGCCTAATAATATAGGCTCTATATGTGTTCTTAACCCGGTTGGCTAGTTGCCTAGCCACTAAACTACAGTTTTTTGACCAATAGAGTATGTAAGATTTAATCTCTCCACGTAAAACGGCCTTAGAGGCCTCCCAGAATGTCTCAATTTTATCTATATAATTACCATTATTATTAAGATATTCTGTCCACTTCAAACGTAGATGGTTCTGAAATTTGATGTTATTACACAGATATCTAGGGAAAAAAATATAATTCTTACCAAACCGCTTGTGGCCCAAAGCATGGTTCAATGCTATAACGGCATGGTCAGAAATGACTATGTCTTCAATTCTAGTGGCCCAATTACGGGCTAGCATTGTTTCGGATATCAGGAAATAATCAAGCCGGGAGAATGAACGTTGGACATGTGATACACACGTATATCTCTGAACATCCGGGTTCTGTACCCGCCATAAATCGACCAATCCCAAATGAGAACATAGTTTCTGAAAGATCTGCACTTTTCTGCCTCTACTATTTAACACCCTTTTATTAGAATTATCCAGAAAGGGGTCTGCTAGTAGGTTAAGATCTCCAGCAATGATTAAATTTAACCCTATAAATCTATGTAGCTTTACGGAAAGGGCTGACCAAAATTTATGATCAATTTGATTGGGTCCGTATATGTTACAAAGTATATATCTAATATTTTTAACTTCCAGCTCCAATATTAGAAATCTACCTTCAGGATCCAATTCAGTATTGATTAATTGATGATCTAATTTCCGGTTTAATAGAATTGCGACCCCCCTCTTCCTCGAGGTAAATGGAGCCACCACCACTTCCCCCACCCACTTAGATTTGAGTTTGGGTATCTCGATAGCATTAAGATGTAGCTCCTGTAAAAGAACTATATTGGGGTTAAATTTCCCCAGATGTTTTATTATAGCTTTTCTTTTGATTGGTGAATTAATACCCCCTACATTCCAAGATAATAGATTAAGGTTGTACGCCATCGACACTATTCATCTTAGTGACCAAACATACAGAAGAGAGTAATCCATATAAATATCCCCTCTTAAGGCAAATCAAGGGACCCCACCCCAGAAGACGGCAATCGAGGAGGGGCAAAGAGGGAGAGAAGGAGAGGGGGAGAAAAAAAAAAAAAAAGAAAATAAAGAAAAAAGGAAACACAACACAACTCCCACAAACCCCCCCCAAAAAAACCCCAAAACACCATTTCTACAACTAACATATTTCGAATTTTTAAATACCATATTTATCAATTGCATATCTCTTGGTGCCTAGATATTCTACTTCTGCGCTCAGAGAGCATCTACCTAATGAAGTTGGGTACCCAATCATGGTACCCCTGCTTCTCTACAAAAAGTCTCAGCCTCCATAACATTATTAAGTGTATGTGTAGTACCATCTTTCTGCACAATTAACTTTGCAGGGTAAATCAACCTGATGTTGCAGTTTTCTTTCTGCAGTCTCCCATAAAAAAAAGACATATCTCTTCTCTTGGATAATGTTTCCGAGGAGAAATCTTGAAACATTAGTAATTTATGAGAGCCTAAGGAAAGAGGGCTACATTTCCTATAATGTTTGAGATATAATAATTTGTCTTGAAAATTCACAAATTTAAAAATTACTGGCCTGGGTCTCAAGGCCTCACTGTGTTCATGTTGTTGACCTATCCTATGTACCCTTTCAATCAGAAAGGGAGCAGCAGGATCCGGAATCTGCAGGGCTTGTGGTAATGTAGTGGTGACAAAATTCATTAGATCTTGAAACTCTGGGGATTCGGGGAGACCGATCACTTTGAGATTGTTACGTCTTGATCAGTCCTCAAGATCCTCGATCTTGGCTTGCAAAGAAGTAATAATTTTACTATGAGTATCCATTGTTGGATCAATTACATTGAATCTATCTTCCAGATCCGAGATCCGATTCGCAATTTCATCTAGTCTTGATGAGAACTGCTTGACCTCTAAAGTAAGGTTTGATATCTCATTTCTGATCTCCTGTTTGATCATATCAAATTGGGGTGTCAGAATTTTTGCCACTTCAGCTGCAAATTCTATTAAATTATTGGGAAAAGGATTAGAGACACTTTTTTCCAGAGGGGAAACAATACTAGAGTCCAGATTCCTGCTGCTCCCTTTTTTCCCCCTTGCTTTAGGGGGCATATTGGAGGGAGAACTCCTTTGATGCATATATTTGTCCATGAACAGGACGTGGCTACTAATTGTCTGTAATGTAACAGATATTATCTATGTGTTTTAGAGATATAGGGAACCAGTCAGAATTCTCAAAAAACTTATAATGCTCAAGCCGCCTATCTGCAAATAATATACTTTGTGCAAAACCTCCTATAATATGCGGGAAGTACAATTAATTTAAAAAGGAATAGAAGAGAAATAAACAAAAAAAAAGAAGAAAAAATTTAAAGTTCTAACTTTTCTATTGTGTTATTAAACTCGCAACAAAATATAACGATATGTGCTCCAACAGTGATGAAGTGCTTTTACTTCAAGTATCCATTCTAAAACTTAAATTTCCTGGGATTTAACTTTATCTAAGGTGTAACGCTTTCTAAAAAATGCTCCCAACTTCTACACCACTTCTAATGTGTATTGCGGCATGAAGTTCCTATAATGAATTTCTATCAACTCTTTCAGCTGATAGACAACTTTTTACTGATTGTATTTAGCTTTAGATTCCTTCAGCTTTGTTAGCGCCCTCACTCCCCCACACTATCCAATAATCTAGCCTGGATTACCTATTGAATACTACATGAGCACACACTAAGATTGTTGTTGGAGTAAGTCCTATTGGGGTTAACTCTATAATAAGAAACATACGGTTGTTTGTACAAACAAGCCAGGAATAAGGCTAAGTGTATAAATAAACAACACTTTAAAGTTACAACAAGATTGTAACCTCATAAATCTTATTTCTCACACTACCTAAAGAAATACCGTTATAATATACACTAAGGAGTAGTGATGTCCCGAACTGTTCGCCCGCGAACGGTTCACAGCGAACATAGCTTGTTCGCGTTCGCGTTTGTGGGCGAACACATGGCGATGTTCGATCCGCCCCTATGTGTCATCATTGAGGAAACTTTGACCCTTTATGTCACAGCCGTCTGACACATTAGAGCCAATCAACATCAGACACTCCCTCACAGACCCTCCCAGCTACTCGGAATCCGCCATTTTAGACTCATAACAACCTTGCTTTCTTAATGAGAAGATGTGTTGTGTTTTTGCTCCTGACATTAATAGGAAAAACATAGCTAGGCTAGTGTATTTACAGTCCAGAAGGACTCCACTCATCTCTGCTGCAAGCACAGCACCCCAAAAAGCCCTTTTTAGGGCTATATTTCGTGACGTTTTTTTTTTTTTCTTTTTTTTTTTTTATTAGCATTTGCCTGGCTTTCAGGCTGTGTGTTTAAGGCTCACAGCATATGCTGCTGTGATTACTGCCACCACTGATATCTCCCTAACAACATTAGTTTAGATTTAACTAACCAAAAAATGTAATTATTTTGCTAGTGTAATTTTCTTTCATTTTCTATCAGGCCTGTGTCACACAGCATATACTCTGGTTCATTGCTCTGTGCCAGCCACCAGTGTTAATATCCGTTTATAACATTATTTTAAATTTAATAAAAAAAAATAATATTTTGCTAGTGTAATCTAATGACATTTACTATCAGGCCTGTGTCTGTCAGGCTCACTCCTACATTAATATACCTTATTTTTTTCAGTCTTTTGGTTAATTGGTCTGTGCCAGGCATCCACCCAGCACTCCTATCTTCTTCACCTTAATTTAAATATAAAAAAATAAATTTTTAAATTTGTTTGATAGTGTAATCTAATATAATTTTCTATCAGGCCTGTGCATTTTTCTGACATACAGAGCCTACTCTGTTTACTTGCTGCCCTCCCTAGTCTATGAGCCAGGACTCATATGTGTTTAACCTTTTTTTAATTCCCCCCCCCAAAATAAAATAATTTAAATCATTTTTCTAGTGTAATCTAATAGTATTTTCTATCAGGCGTGTGTGTATCTGATTTACAGAGCCTACTGTTTTTAATAGCTGCCCTTCCAAGGCTAGACAGCCACGACTCATATTTATGTGCTTAACCTTTTTCTTTAAATTGCCAAAAAAGTCTTTAAATCATTATGCTAGTGTAATCTAATTTTATTTTCTATCAGGCCTGTGTCTAACTGTCTATCTGACTTACACAGCATACTGTTGTTAATTGCTGCCCTACGTAGCAGCCAGCCAGTGCGACCACTCATATGTGCATTGCACTTCTTAACATAATTTTAATATTAAATCTAAAATTTTAAAATATTTTGCTAGTGTAATCTAACTTAATTTTCTATCAGGCCTGTGTTTTTGTCACTTACACAGCATACTGTGTTAAATTGCTGCCCTACCTACCATCCACGACTCATATCTGCCAGCCTGTGTGCCAGGCCCAACTAGCCAATTAGTGGCACCAATCATAATTCTTGTAACAGTATATAAAAAAATAAAAATCATAATTTTTTGGACTGCAAATATTCAGCCTCCTAGTGCCATTGAATTGCATTTACCTCCTGTCTGCCAGCCTTTTGTGCCAGGCAGTCTAGCCAACTATTTACACCAATCATAATTGTTGTCACAGACAGTATAGTTACTAATTAAAATTAAAAAATATTTGATTGTTGATCTTAATCCTCAGTTTGCTCGTGCCCTAGAATTGCACTTTTCTACTGCCTTCCATGCCTGTGTGCCAGGCCTACTTGAAAAATATTTACACCAATCATATTTGTTGTCACAGTATTCTTAGTAATTAAAAATTAATATTTTGGGTAATATTAGTGGCGAATCCTCAGTTTGCTGATGCCAGTGAATTGCACTTTCCTCCTGCCTTGCAGCCTGCTGTGTGCCAGGCCCACCTAGCCAATTATTGCCAGCAATCCTATTTCTTTTAACAGTATTGCAAAAATTGTCAATCATCACTGTTTTGACTGTCAGTATTCAGTCTCCGTGTCCTTGAATTGCATTTACCTCCTGCCTGCCAGCCTTTTGTGCCAGGCCGTCTTGCCAACTAATTACACCAATCCTAATTGTTGTCACAGTATAGTTACTAATTAAAATTAAAATATTCTTGATTGTTGATCTTAATCCTCAGTTTGCTCGTGCCCTAGAATTGCACTTTTCTACTGCCTTCCAAGCCTGTGTGCCAGGCCTACTTGAAAAATATTTACACCAATCATATTTGTTGTCACAGTATTCTTAGTAATTAAAAATTATAATTTTTGGTAATATTTGTGGCGTATCCTCAGTTTGCTGGTGCCAGTGAATTGCACTTTCCTCCTGCCTTCCAGCCTGCTGTGTGCCAGGCCCACCTAGCCAATTATTGCCAGCAATCCTATTTCTTTTAACAGTATTGCAAAAATTGTCAATCATCACTGTTTTGACTGTCAGTATTCAGTCTCCTAGTGTCCTTGAATTGCATTTACCTCCTGCCTGCCAGCCTTTTGTGCCAGGCTGTCTTGCCAACTATTTACACCAATCCTAATTGTTGTCACAGTATAGTTACTAATTAAAATTAAAAAATTCTTGATTGTTGATCTTAATCCTCAGTTTGCTTGTGCCCTAGAATTGCACTTTTCTCCTACCTTCCAAGCCTGTGTGCCAGGCCTACTTGAAAAATATTTAAACCAATCATATTTGTTGTCATAGTATTCTTAGTAATTGAAAATTAAACTTGTGAGTAATATTTGTGGCGAATCCTCAGTTTGCTGGTGCCAGTGAATTGCACTTTCCTCCTGCCTTGCAGCCTGCTGTGTGCCAGGCCCACCTAGCCAATTATTGCCAGCAATCATATTTCTTTTAACAGTATTGCAAAAATTGTCATTCATCACTGTTTTGACTGTCAGTATTCAGTCTTCTAGTGTCCTTGAATTGCATTTACCTCTTGCCTGCCAGCCTTTCGTGCCAGGCCGTCTTGCCAACTATTTACATCAATCCTAATTGTTGTCACAGTATAGTTACTAATTAAAATTAAAAAATTCGGGGCGGAGCAAGCCTTACATCTATGCGGTTGCAACTCATCATAGCTCCGGACTGACCCGGATTATTTACATACTTATGACCGCTCAGGGCAACTAAATTCTTTACTGAACTGAGGTGTGTGACTTAAGGAGACTCCAGGAGCTCTCTGAACACTAGATTATAGAAGATCCGCATAGGATTTTGCTGAAACTTTGAACGCAACAACTACAGTGGATCGGCCATTTTGGCACTCACGTGGAGCCTCTATTATACTCGACAGTGAATCATGGAGGAACTACATGTCGATATACTCATTCATCTGGAAGCTTTCGGCAACCTGATGTCACTCAGATTTGTTGATCTGAG
Source organism: Bombina bombina (assembly GCF_027579735.1). Taxonomy (NCBI): domain Eukaryota; kingdom Metazoa; phylum Chordata; class Amphibia; order Anura; family Bombinatoridae; genus Bombina; species Bombina bombina. The sequence goes on along the minus strand of NC_069505.1, from coordinate 568,747,304 downwards.
GGGAGTGCTCAGGGACTGCTTAGCACCGCCAGCATCCTTGTCGGAACCAACGGTAGGCTTAAAACCCCCACTGACTCACTTCCCAACTCCACGACTGTTTGAGCCAGACCACCTAAGAAGCCTAAATGTGCCAAGCGGCCAGCCTAATCTGACAGTTTCAGCTCCTATACTAAAGACCCTCCCAGACCTGCCAGATACAACAGAAGTGATCTTACCCCCGACTGCGGCCTTTGGGGATGCAGACTTCCTCCCTGATGGGGACGGGGACTTTACCCGCCGTTGTGGAATGGAGGCTTACCTGCAGGGTCAAGAGAGCCTAGATACTGCTACGGGGCCCACAACCACATCTTGTTCTGTAGCCGACATCGCACAGGTTGCCGCAGCTCACAAGCCAGTCCTACTGTGTCTAGGGAAGAGGGATCAAGACTGCCTTCAAAGTAGAGCTCATCCAGATCTCCTAAAAGATATGACATGTTCATATGATTCCACCGGAGTTGTGGAGCCTGAATGGTCACCTTTATTCCTAGCTCATGACCTGAGACACAAGCTGGACACATGCGGCGTGGGCTAGCAAGCCAGTACCATACTGCGCAGCGGAGGACAGGTTGACCAAGTTCAGGATCGTTACCTCCAGAGCTGCTATACAGATATAGATATAGTTGAATACCTCAGCAAACAGTTTAAGATGTGTTAAGATGTCCTCATATACTGTTCACGAAAACCTGATATGTATTGTTTTTGGTGCTTTTGTTCCTTTTTATTCTATACCTATGTTTATATTTATTGGGTCAGCCCTCTACTTGGTTATATCCATAAAACACAGCTATAAGGTTAACAGCCTGGGAAACATATTAGCCCCAATATATCTTTAGCCTTTTGAATTTGTTTCTTCTTCCTGTTTCTCTGCTCTCATACTAATGCAATTTGTTTAGTGATATGTTACTGAAAATTTGAGAATGTAACAAGTCAATCATGGGTTCTGCTCTTTTGGCTCTATTACATAGAAAAAACCTAATGCATATATTTTCATGGAAATCCCACTGTTTGGAAATTTTAACATCCTTGTGTATGTTTCTAACTCATAGTTAGATGTCAAACTATTTCATATGAATAATGGCACGTTGTTTTATCTTGGAACTACATCTCTATGACTCTGATATCTACATCTTTATTCTTCACTGTGTAGTGCGGAGGCCTCTACAAGCTTTGTGTATTGTTCTCTAGTTACATGTTGCCTCTTATGCAAGTGCCTTGAATATATGTGCCTCAGACGCTAAAGTGTTTATATTTCACTGAAGTAATCTCTACTTCTAGTTCATATTGTTTTTCAGCCTCAGATATTTACTTTTCGCTACCCTTACTAAGCCCCCACATACACTATTCCCACTTATATCACCTATTATTACACTTAAATTAAAATAAGCAGGTGCACCATATCATATTTTGTCTGATATGTTTTGTGTATTGAATATGCCCACCCCAGCTATGTATCTCTTTATAAGCATGAGTTCAAAGGTCTACTCTGAATTGTTCATCTACACCCTTATGCACTGTTGATGTCTATAGCTTGCGTTAGGTTGCTATAGGTGTTCCTCCTGTCAAAGTAGAGTTAACTGATCACTTCTCATTTCCTCTTCCCATGCCATAGACATGTATGCCTGTAACCCCTGTTGGCCCCTATCTATATTAAGGATGGTGCTAGCTGCCGTACCAGAGCTTTTTTTTCAGCTACCCTGAATAATATAGCCATGGAACAGAATTATATAGCCTCTACCATCTGTATAGTATATATATAGCTCCTTGCCCTCATGCACCTGTAAAATCTTAAACTCTTCTTTGTTACTAAGTGAATGATTATGTACTAGCTATTTAAATGTCAAGGCATTCAGCTTGGTTATTATGATTTATCTTAACTGTTCCTACATTCTATCCCCCTTGGGTAGTATATGTGATCATACTGTAAGCTTTATCTAGGCTGCATTATCTATTTCGCCCTAATTTATGCCTTTCCACTTAACACATGCGAAGGTCTCCATACCATGCTACTCCTATACGTATTAGATAACCCACAGTATATATTGGTTTACTATGAGTAATATCTTTAGGAAGCTACCCCAAAAGCTTTAAACTTAGATACGATTTGAGTGCCTACAGCCATCCCAGATTCACATCTCATATAACTCTTTCTGATCTTTATGCACTCCCTCCCATTAGGTAAACATTATGTATAAATAGTGCCGTGTATGTTTAACAATATTGCCTGCGGCCGGGGCAATAAGACATTATGCTATGCTTGCTAATTGGCGCCAATTGTGTACTGTGGCTATCTGTATTGAGAACTTTAATTGCAGCATGTCATTTAACCTTTGCTAGACATCTTTCTTTATCATAGTTAAAAGGCTTAGTTTGAAAAAAAATTTCTGAATCTAGTACTGCACATAACTGTATTAGCCTAGTTAAATTCCTCTTCTTATGCTTATACGGCTCCGTCCCCCCCATCCCTGCCCCCAATCCACTTAGAGCGGCTCTTGTCCGCTGAATTCCCTATCCCCCTTCTCGCTAACTTGATCCAAAAGTGATCAAACGCAAACTAACTCTCACTTGCCCCAACTCCTTTTTCACTTGTTAGATTACATATCGATATAAAAGGCAAGATGGAGACCATACTTATTTCTATGATGAAAAAAAAAGAGGTTTCATTATTCTGTCTTGGTATTCTGGTCACATATGTCTTCTAATATAACTATTGCCCACTAGATATTTGATGTAAATCTCTTTAACTATAATATTTGTAATACGAATACCTGACACAGTCTTATATTACATATTTATTGTTTTGATGCTCTCTGAGATGCACAGACTCTACACCCAGATAGGTTATATCTTTGTCTTTTCAGTTATGCTCTTGGGTACACCATGCATGCTTTTATGTTATATGTTTTCTGTCTCTGGATGAATATTTGTTGTAACCTTCGTAACATCCTCAATAAAAAAATATATTTAAAAAAAAAAAAAAAAAAATTAAAATTCTTGATTGTTGATCTTAATCCTCAGTTTGCTCGTGCCCTAGAATTGCACTTTTCTAATGCCTTCCAAGCCTGTGTGCCAGGCCTACTTGAAAAATATTTACACCAATCATATTTGTTGTCACAATATTCTTAGTAATTAAAAATTAAAATTTTTGGTAATATTTGTGGCGAATCCTCAGTTTGCTGGTGCCAGTGAATTGCACTTTCCTCCTGCCTTGCAGCCTGCTGTGTGCCAGGCCCACCTAGCCAATTATTGCCAGCATTCATATTTATTTTAACAGTATTGCAAACATTGTCAATCATCACTGTTTTGACTGTCAGTATTCAGTCTCCTAGTGTCCTTGAATTGCATTTACCTCTTGCCTGCCAGCCTTTTGTGCCAGGCCATCTTGCCAACTTTTTCCACCAATCCTAATTGTTGTCACAGTATAGTTACTAATTAAAATTAAAAAATTCTTGATTGTTGATCTTAATCCTCAGTTTGCTCGTGCCCTAGAATTGCACTTTTCTACTGCCTTCCAAGCCTGTGTGCCAGGCCAACTTGAAAAATATTTACACCAATCATATTTGTTGTCACAGTATTCTTAGTAATTAAAAATTTAAATTTTTGGTAATATTTGTGGCGAATCCTCAGTTTGCTGGTGCCAGTGAATTGCACTTTCCTCCTGCCTTGCAGCCTGCTGTGTGCCAGGCCCACCTAGCCAATTATTGCCAGCAATCCTATTTCTTTTAACAGTATTGCAAAAATTGTCAATCATCACTGTTTTGACTGTCAGTATTCAGTCTCCTAGTGTCCTTGAATTGCATTTACCTCCTGCCTGCCAGCCTTTTGTGCCAGGCCGTCTTGCCAACTATTTACACCAATCCTAATTGTTGTCACAGTATAGTTACTAATTAAAATTAAAAAATTTTTGATTTTTGATCTTAGTCCTCAGTTTGCTCGTGCCATTGAATTGCACTTTTCTACTGCCTGCCAGCCTGTGTGCCAGGCCCAACTATCCAATTAGTGCCAGCAATCATATTTCTTTTAACAGTATTGCAAAATTTGTCAATCATCACTGTTTTGACTGTCAATCTGCAGTCTACTAGTGCCCTTGAATTGCATTTTCCTCCTGCCTGCCTGCCTGTGTGCCAGTCCCAACTAGCCAATTAGTGCCACCAATCATATTTATTGTAACAGGATTGGAATTTTTGTTAATCATAACTTTTTTGACTGTGATTCTTTAGTCTCCTAGTGCCATTGAATTGCAGTTTCCTTTCTCCCAGCGTGTGTGCCAGACAGGCCCATTTGCCAACTAGTGCCAAACAATCATATTTGTTGTCACAGTACTTGTAATATTTTAAAAAATTAACAATTTGTTATTTTTAAAACATCTGTTGTTGTTGTCAGTCTCACAGCGTATACTGTGCCCACTTTCACAGTGCCACCACTCAATTGGTGTAATAGTATTGTTAGTGTCCATTTTAAAAAAAATGACAGGCAGAGGCAGGCCACCCTGCATGTTATCTGGTCGTGGTCGTGGTGCTGTGATTCCTTTAGACCCTGCAAATATGCACATTGTTCAGACGTCGGGTGCCAGGGGGAACGCGAAGACTTCTGAGGAGGACCTAGTTGAATGGCTAACACAGGACACCCAATCTTCTTCAGCTTCCGCTGCTAGTCCTCCTAACCTTGACGCACCATCTACGTCCAGCTGTGCTTTGGGCAGGTCTCAAGTGACCAGTGCTACTCCCCCGCCTGTCGCCACCACCAACACTAGCACCACAGCCGCTTCACTTGATCTGTCACAGGAGTTATTGACACATCATTTGGAAGAAATGAGTGATGCGCAACCATCATTGACAGAGGATGTAGATAATAGCGATCAGTCTGAGTCAGGCAGCATTACCGACATGGAGGTACGGTGTGATGATGATGATGTTGTACCCGCTGCTGATTCCTTTCTTGATGTTTCAGATACAAGTGAAGCAGTTGATGATGATGTGTCGGTGGATGTCACGTTCAGATGGGGAGACAGAGAGGAGGAGGAGACGATTTGGAAGCATGGGAAGGTTGTCTCAAGGAGCTAGTGGCACAGTCAGACAGCATGCATCATCACCAGGGGTCAGCCAGACAGCATGCCGATGCCCATCAACGCATGCTGTTGCCACCACCAGAATGCCGTCATCGCAGAGCTCAGCAGTGTGGCATTTTTTTTGTGTGTCTGCCTCTGACAACAGCGATGCCATTTGCAACCTGTGCCAAAAGAAACTGAGTCGTGGGAAGTCCAACAGCCACCTAGGTACAACTGCTTTGCGAAGGCACATGGTCTCCCATCACAAAGGCCGATGGGAAGAAGACATGAGTAGAAGCAGCACACAAAGTGAAAGCCGCCCTCCTCCTCCTGCTCCAGCATCTTCAGCCACGTCAACCAGTGCTGTCCTCCTTGCCCCCTCTCAACCATCCTCCACTCAGTCTCTCTTACGTAGCAGTTCCTGGTCATCTGCCCACAGTCAGCTGTCTGTCAAGGACATGTTTGAGCGTAAGAAGCCAATTTATCAAAGTCACACCTTGCCCGGCGTCTGACAGCTGGCTTGTCTGAACTCTTAGCCCGCCAGCTTTTACCATACAAGCTGGTGGAGTCTGATGCTTTCAAAAAATTTGTATCTATTGGGACACCGCAGTGGAAGGTACCTGGCAGAAATTTCTTTTCACAAAAGACAATCCCAAACCTGTACTCTGTTGTGAGAAAGGAAGTTATGGCATGTCTGGCACACAGCGTTGGGGCAAGGGTCCATATGACCACGGATAGCTAGTCTGCAAAGCATGGTTCGGGCAGGTATATCACCTACACTGCGCATTGGGTAAACCTGCTGACTTCTGACAAGCATGGAATGCGTGGCTCTGCAGAAGAGTTGGTGACACCGCCACGACTTGCAGGCAGGCCTGCTGCTACTTCCTCTACTCCTCCTACTCCATCCTCTTCCCTAACCTCTTCCTCGGCTGAGTCCTCTTCAAGTTCTGCGTCTTGCTCCACATCTATGGCACCCCCCCAGCTCCCCAGGTACTATGCTACATCCCGGGTACGGCAGTGTCACGCCGTCTTGGGGTTGACTTGCCTGAAAGCGGAGAGTCACACCGCACCAGCACTACTGACCGCCCTGAATGCAAAGGTGGATCAGTGGCTGACTCCGCACCAACTGGAGATTGGCAAGGTTGTTTCTGACAATGGAAGTAATTTGGTGGTGGCATTGAAATTGGGCAAGTTGACACATGTGCCGTGCATGGCACATGTGTGTAATCTAATTGTACAACGATTTGTCCATAAGTACTCTGGCTTACAGGACGTCCTGAAGCAGGCCAGGAAGGTGTGTGGCCATTTCAGGCGTTCCTACACGGCCATGGCGCACTTGTCCGATATCCAGTGTCGAAACAACCTGCCAGTGAGGCGCTTGATTTGCGACAGCCCGACACGGTGGAATTCAACACTCCTAATGTTTGACCGCCTGCTCCAACAAGATAAAGCTGTTAATGAGTATTTGTTTGACCGGGGTGCTAGGACAGCCTCTGGGGAGCTGGGGATATTTTTGCCAAATTACTGGACGCTCATGCGCAATGCCTGTAGGCTCATGCGTCCTTTTGAGGAGGTGACAAACCTTGTCAGTCGCACCGAAGGCACCATCAGCGACATCATACCATTTGTTTTCTTCCTGGAGCGTGCCCTGCGAAGAGTGCTGGATCAGGCAGTAGACGAGCGTGAAGAGGAAGAGTTGTGGTGTCCATCACCCCCACAAACAGCCTTATCAGCATCGCTTGCTGGACCTGCGGCAATGCAGGAAGAGGATTGTGAGGAAGAGGAGTCAGAGGAGGAATGTGGCTTTGAGGAGGAGGAGGAGGAGGAAGAGCGAGCACAACAGGCATCCCAGGGTGCTCGTTGTTGTCACCTCTCTGGTACCCGTGGTATTGTACGTGGCTGGGGGGAAGAAAATACAATCAGTGAGATCAGTGAGGAGGAGGAACGGGACATGATTAGCTCAGCATCCAACCTTGTTCAAATGGGTTCTTTCATGCTGTCGTGCCTGTTGAGGGACCCTCGTATAAAAAAGCTGAAGGAGAACGACCTGTACTGGGTGTCCACGCTCCTCGAACCCTGGGATAAGCATATAGTGTATGAAATGTTACCAAATTCCTGCAAGTCGGAAAGGATGGAGCATTTTAAGAATAAATTAAAAACTATACTTTACACAGCGTATAAGGGTGATGTCACAGCACCACGGGAATGTAACAGGGGAAGAGATGAAATGAATCCTCCTCCTCCTCCCACGACCACGGCGGCAAGGACAGGACGCTTTCCTGACGTCTTGTTGATGGAGGACATGCGTACCTTTTTAACTCCCATGCACCATCAGAGCCTTTCGGGATCCAGCCTTAGAGAAAGACTCAACCGACAGGTAGCAGACTACCTAGCTTTAACTGCGGATCTCGACACTCTCAGGAGCGATGGACCCCTTGACTACTGGGTGTGCAGGCTGGACTTGTGGCCTGAGCTATCCCAATTTGCAATGGAACTTCTGGCCTGCCCCGCTTCAAGTGTCCTGTCCGAAAGGACTTTCAGTGCAGCAGGAGGTTTTGTCACTGAGAAGAGAAGTCGCCTAGGTCAAAAAAGCCTTGACTATCTCACTTTTATAAAAATGAATGAGGGCTGGATCCCGAAGGGACTGACATTGGGCGATACATTTGAATAAAAAAAGCCTGATGATGAGATGAGCTGTCTTGGGCTACAACTGGTACACAGGCTGGCCTTTTTTTTTTTTTTTTTTTTATAAAGCCGGAGGACTTGCTTGACTTATCCGCCAACAACTAGTGTTCAAGCCACAAGCTTTTAGGGCACTTTATAAATGTTTTACAAACATCAATTTTTCTGGCCGCTGCTACAGCAGTTGCTACAACAATACCCCAATTTTTTCAGTCATTTGTACATTCCGAATTTTTCTGGCCTCTGCTGCAGCTCTGTGGGTACAAAACTCAAATAAAAAAAATAAGGCACATAACACTAGTGATTAAACTGTTACGAATTGTACAACTTAGCACACCACTCATATCTGGTGGACCATTAAATTGAACGCAAAATGCCACATATTTGAAAGAGTCGGACCGACCAAGCATCTTTATCCATCTCTTGGTTGCTCTAAATTATCTCCGTGTTCCATCTATGCCATACCTGTACTTTATTGTGCAAAAGGGTGGCATATGTGGTGTTTCATGCTGTTGTGGCTGTTGCGGGTCATGGCCCATGGTATAAAAAGGCTGAAGGAGAACGACCTGTAATGGGTGCCCCAGCAAATTTTTTGAAAAATGTTCCTGGTTCCTCTCAATTATCTCTGGGTTTCTAAAATGGATGCCATACCTGTACTCGCTTGTGCAAAAGGATGGCATATGTGGTGGTGTTTCCTGCAGTTGTTTATGTTGAGGGTGCTGGACCCTCTTATAAAAAAGATGAAGGAGAACGACCTGGAGTGGGAGCCAAGCATGGTTTTTGGGGCTATTTCACTTTTCCAAACAATTATCGGTGGGTTTCTAAAATCAATGCCGTACCAGTACTCTATTGTTCAAAAGTATGCCATATGTTCTCTTTCCTGCTGCTATTTTGTTTGAGGGTCCTGGACCCTCTTATAAAAAGGCCTAAGGAGAAAGAGGTGTGCTGGGTGTCCACTCATTTTTTTTTCTATTTCACATTTGACCAAAATTATCTCTGGGTTTGTAAAATTAATGCTGTACCTGTACTCTATTGTTCAAAAGGATGCCATACGTCCTCTTTCCTGCTGGTGTTTTTTTTTTAGGGTCCTGGACCCTCTTATAAAAAGGCCTAAGGAGAAAGAAGTGTACAGGGTGTCCATCGAATCATTTTTTTTAATTCAAATTTCCATTTGCAACAAATTATCTCTGGGTTTCTAAAATCAATGCCTTTCCTGTACCCTATTGTTCAAAAGGATGCCATATGTCCTCTTTCCTGCTGGTGTTTTTTTTTAGGGTCCTGGACCCTCTTATAAAAAGGCCTAAGGAGAAAGAGGTGTACTGGGTGTCCACTCATTTTTTTTTTCTATTTAACATTTGACAAAAATGATCTATGGGTTTGTAAAATCAATGCTGTACCTGTACTCTATTGTTCAAAAGGATGCCATACGTCCTCTTTCCTGCTGGTGTTTTTTTTTAGGGTCCTGGACCCTCTTATAAAAAGGCCTAAGGATAAAGAGGTGTACTGGGTGTCCACTCATTTTTTTTTCTAGTTAAAATTTGACCAAAATGATCTCTGGGTTTGTAAAATCAATGCTGTACCTGTACTCTATTGTTCAAAAGGATGCCATACGTCCTCTTTCCTGCTGGTGTTTTTTTTGAGGGTCCAGGACCCTCTTATAAATAGGCCTAAGGAGAAAGAAATGCACTCGTCCATCGAATCATTTTTTTTATTCAAATTTCCATTTGTAAAAAATTATCTCTGGGTTTCTAAAATCAATGCCTTTCCTGTACTCTATTGTTCAAAAGGATGCCATATGTCCTCTTTCCTGCTGGTGTTTTGTTTGAGGGTCCTGGACCCTCTTATAAAAAGGCCTAAGGAGAAAGAAGTTTACTGGGTGTCCATCGAATAATTTTTTTTTATTCAAATTTCCATTTGCAACAAATTATCTCAGGGTTTCTAAAATCAATGCCTTTCCTGTAATCTATTTTTCAAAAGGATGCCATATGTCCTATTTCCTGCTGGTGTTTTGTTTGAGGGTCCTGGACCCTCTTATAAAAAGGCCTAAGGAGAAAGAAGTGTACTGGTTGTCCATCGAATCATTTTTTGGATTCAAATTTCCATTTTCAACAAATTATCTCTGGGTTTCTAAAATCAATGCCTTTCCTGTAATCTATTTTTCAAAAGGATGTAATATATCCTCTTTCCTGCTGGTGTTTTGTTTGAGGGTCCTGGACCCTCTTATAAAAAGGCCTAAGGAGAAAGAATTGTACTGGGTGTCCATCGAATCATTTTTCTGATTCAAATTCCCGGTTGCAACAAATTATCTCCTGGTTTCTAAAATCAATGCCTTTCCTATAAAAATTTTTTCAAAAGGATGCCATATGTCCTCTTTCCTTCTGCTGGTTTTGTTGAGTGTCCTGGAGCCTCTGCTAAAAAGGCCTAAGGATAAATAAGTGTACTGGGTGTCTATTCAATGTTTTTTTAGATTTCCCAGTTGTAACAAATTAGCTCTGTGTTTCTAAAATCAATGCCTTTCCTGTAATCTATTTTTCAAAAGGATGCCATATGTCCTCTTTCATGCTGGTGTTTTGTTTGAGGGTCCTGGACCCTCTTATAAAAAGGCCTAAGGAGAAAGAAGTGTACAGGGTGTCCATCGAATCATTTTTTGGATTCAAATTTCCATTTTCAACAAATTATCTCTGGGTTTCTAAAATCAATGCCTTTCCTGTAATCTATTTTTTCAAAAGGATGCCATATGTCCTCTTTCCTGCTGAGTGTCCTGGAGCCTCTGCTAAAAAGGCCTAAGGATAAATAAGTGTACTGGGTGTCTATTCAATGTTTTTTTAGATTTCCCAGTTGTAACAAATTAGCTCTGTGTTTCTAAAATCAATGCCTTTCCTGTAATCTATTTTTCAAAAGGATGCCATATGTCCTCTTTCATGCTGGTGTTTTGTTTGAGGGTCCTGGACCCTCTTATAAAAAGGCCTAAGGAGAAAGAAGTGTACAGGGTGTCCATCGAATCATTTTTTGGATTCAAATTTCCATTTTCAACAAATTATCTCTGGGTTTCTAAAATCAATGCCTTTCCTGTAATCTATTTTTTCAAAAGGATGCCATATGTCCTCTTTCCTGCTGGTGTTTTGTTTGAGGGTCCTGGACCCTCTTATAAAAAGGCCTAAGGAGAAAGAATTGTACTGGGTGTCCATCGAATCATTTTTTTGATTCAAATTCCCGGTTGCAACAAATTATCTCCGGGTTTCTAAAATCAATGCCTTTCCTATAATCTTTTTTTCAAAAGGATGCCATATGTCCTCTTTCCTTCTGCTGGTTTTGTTGAGTGTCCTGGAGCCTCTGCTAAAAAGGCCTAAGGATAAATAAGTGTACTGGGTGTCTATTCAATGTTTTTTTAGATTTCCCGGCCGGTTGTAACAAATTATCTCTGTGTTTCTAAAATCAATGCCTTTCCAGTAATCTATTTTTCAAAAGGATGCCATATGTCCTTTTTCATGCTGTTGTTTCTGTTGAGGCTCCGGGACCCTCTTATAAAAAGGCCTAAGGATAAAGAAGTGTACTAGGTGTCCAATCAATGTTTTTTTCTATTTCCCGGGTCATATAAATGATCTCTGTGTTTCTAAAATCAATGCCTTTTCTGTAATCTAATTTACAAAAGTATGCCATATGTCCTCTTTCCTGCTGCTGGTTTTGTTGAGGGTCCTGGAGCCTCTGCTAAAAAGGCCTAAGAATAAATAAGTGTACTGGGTGTCTAATCAATGTTTTTTTCTATTTCCCGGGTCATATAAATGATCTCTGGGATTCTAAAATCAATGCCTTTCCTGTAATCTATTATTCAAAAGGATGACATATCTCCTCTTTCATGCTGTTGTTTGGGTTGAGGCTCCGGGACCCTCTTATTAAAAAGGCCTGATAAAAAATAAGTGTACTGAGTGTCTAATCAATGTTTTTTTCTATTTCCGGGTCATATAAATAATCTCTGGGATTCTAAAAACAATGCCTTTCCTGTAATCTATTATTCAAAAGGATGACATATCTCCTCTTTCATGCTGTTGTTTCGGTTGAGGCTCCGGGACCCTCTTATTAAAAAGGCCTAAGAATAAATGAGTGTACTGGGTGTCTAATCAATGTTTTTTTCTATTTCCCGGGTCATATAAATGATCTCTGGGATTCTAAAATCAATGCCTTTCCTGTAATCTATTATTCAAAAGGATGACATATCTCCTCTTTCATGCTGTTGTTTCGGTTGAGGCTCCGGGGCCCTCTTATTAAAAAGGCCTGAGGATAAATAAGTGTACTGAGTGTCTAATCAATGTTTTTTTCTATTTCCCGGGTCATATAAATGATCTCTGGGATTCTAAAATCAATGCCTTTCCTGTAATCTATTATTCAAAAGGATGACATAGCTCCTCTTTCATGCTGTTGTTTTGGTTGATGCTCCGGGACCCTCTTATTAAAAAGGCCTAAGAATAAATAAGTGTACTGGGTGTCTAATCAATGTTTTTTTCTATTTCCCGGGTCATATAAATGATCTCTGGGATTCTAAAATCAATGCCTTTCCTATAATCTATTATTCAAAAGGATGACATATCTCCTCTTTCATGCTGTTGTTTCGGTTGAGGCTCCGGGACCCTCTTATTAAAAAGGCCTGAGGATAAATAAGTGTACTGGGTGTCTAATCAATGTTTTTTTCTATTTCCCGGGTCATATAAATGATCTCTGGGATTCTAAAATCAATGCCTTTCCTGTAATCTATTATTCAAAAGGATGACATATCTCCTCTTTCATGCTGTTGTTTCGGTTGAGGATCCGGGACCCTCTTATTAAAAAGCCCTTCAGAAAAATAAGTGTACTGAGTGTCTAATCAATGTTTTTTTCTATTTCCCGTGTCATATAAATGATCTCTGGGATTCTAAAATCAATGCCTTTCCTGTAATCTATTATTCAAAAGGATGACATATCTCCTCTTTCATGCTGTTGTTTCGGTTGAGGCTCCGGGACCCTCATTAAAAAGGCCTAAGAATAAATGAGTGTACTGGGTTTCTAATCAATGATTTTTTCTATTTCCCGGGTCATATAAATGATCTCTGTGATTCTAAAATCAATGCCTTTCCTGTAATCTATTATTCAAAAGGATGACATATGTCCTCTTTCATGCTGTTGTTTCGGTTGAGGCTGCGGGACCCTCTTATTAAAAAGGCCTGAGGACAAATAAGTGTACTGGGTGTCTAATCAATATTTTTTTCTATTTCCCGGGTTATATAAATGATCTCTGGGATTATAAAACAAATGCCTTAACTGTAATCAATTGTTCACAAGGATGCCATATGTCCTCTTTCATGCTGTTGTTTCAGTTGAGGCTCCGGGAGCCTCTTATAAAAAGCCTGAAGGATAAAGAAGTGTTCTGGGTGTCCAATCAATGTTTTTTTTTATTTCACAGTTGCAAAAAAATTATCTATGGCTTTGTAAAATCTATGCCTTACCTGTCGTCTATTGTTCAAAAGGATGCCATATGTCCTCTTTCCTGCTGTTGTTTTTGTTGGGGGTCCGGAACACTATTCTAAAAAGGCCGAAGGAGAACGACCTGTACTGTACTTGGTGTCCAATCATGTTTTTGTTTTCAATTTCACGGTTCATAATAAATATCGCTGTGTAACTAAAATCAATGCCATACCTGTACTCTGTTGTTCAAAAGGATGGCATATGTGGTGTTTCATTCTGTTGTGGTTGTTGAGGGTCGTGGCCATGGGACAGCATATAAAACGGCTGAAGAACAACCAGTACAGCCTTGCTCCTCTTTTTAGGCAGGTCAGCTCTTTGCATAAATGCCCACAGACTCTGTAATGCATGCCTCTTTTAGGGAGAGGTGTAGCCATAATGCAGGGTCAGAACCTCTGCCTGCAACTGTTATACTCGATTTTGCGAAAGGAAGTAACCTTACCATGGTTCCCTGCACGCACGTATTGTTGTTATATTTTTGGTGAGGGTAATAATGATGGCCATGTAGACCACCACCACTGAGAGTCCTGGAAGTAACAGGGATGAGATGAAAGAGCTAAGAATAGTAGAACTTTAAACAACAGTGTTAGCCATGGGTGTTAGTGCAAAACCGCTTGGCTTTTTTTTTGGCTTTGGATGTGGCTATTCATGCAGGCCATATAGAGCTGCCACCATTCGGTGTCGTATCAGCTATTAAACTAATAAGAACAGTACTACCAAAATACAGCCAATGAAGGGCCTTAGGAAGACTGAGCCATGGTTGGATTGTAGTATTTGGTTAGGCTAATCATGATGGCCATGTAGACCACCACCGAGAGTCCTGGAAGTAACAGGGATGATGAGATGAAAGTGCTAAGAATAGTACTACTTGAAACAACAGAGTTAGCCATGGGTGTTAATCCAAGACCGCTTGGATTTATTTTTGTATTGGGTGCGGCTAATCATGCAGGCCATATAGAGCTGCCACCATTCGGTGTTGTATCAGCTATAAAAATAATAAGAACTGTACTATCAAAATACAGCCAATGAAGGGCCTATGAAGACTGAGCAAAGGTTGGATTGTAGTATTTTGTTCTGCTAATCATGATGGCCATGTAGACCACCCATAACAGGGATGAAAGTGCTAAGAATAGTACTAATTGAAACAACCGAGTTAGCCATGGGTGTTAGTCTAAGACCACTCGGCTTTTTTTTGGGTTTGGGTGCAGCTAATCATGAAGGCCAGATAGACCTGCCACCATTTGGTGTTGTAACAGGTATTAAACTGCAAACAACAGTACTACTTAACACAACCTACTTACCATGGGTCCCAGAGCATATGTTTGGTTATTATATTTTGTAAGGGTAATCATGCAGGCCATATAGACCTCCACCGATAGGGTGAGTATGAGTAACAGCTATTAAAATGCGAAGGACATTACTAATTAACGCAACATAGTTACCATGGGTCGCAGACCAAGAGCAGATGTCTTATTATTATATTTTGTATGGGTAATCATCCAGGCCGTATAGACCTCACCAAATAGGGGGAGTTACAGAGATTAAAGTGCTAAGAATGGTAGTACTTAAAACACAACCTAGTTAAAATAGGTACCAGACCGCATGTCTTATTTTTATATTTTTTCAGGGTAATCAGGCAGGCCATATAGAACACCCCCGATTAGGGGGGGGGGGGAACAGGGATTAAAGTGCTAAGAAAAGTACTAATTAACACAAGCTAGTTGGGTCCAAGAACGCATGTTTAATTATTAGACTTAATTAGGGTAATTATATATCTAACAAATGTATCTATTTCTCTTCTATCGATTCTATCTAACTATCAATCTATGTATATCTATTTATCCTATCTATCAATCTATCTTCTTAGACAACCACTTTGGGAATGTTAATTGATTTAGGCCCATTATGGCTTAAAATCAGACTCTGCATAAACTATGTAATTTTCCATGGGAGTTTTGCCAGGGATCCCCCTCCAGCATGCCACAGCCAAGGTGTTAGTACCCTTGAAACAACTTTTCCATCACTATTGTGGCCAGAAAGAGTCCTTGTAGGTTTTAAAGTTCGCCTGTCTATTAAATTCAATGGCGGTTCGCGCGATCACTACTAAGGAGATGTGTTTTTAACTAAGTGAGGGCAGCAGATCATCGAAATTATTGAAGCTGTATTTTTTAATAAATACACAATAAAAGTTAGATTGTATTATTATTCTTTTCTACTATTTGCACTAAAGTCCAAGTGATAATTACAAACAGTGCATAGAAGCATACCTTTTTGACAAAGTTCACATACCAGTGTTCTATGTCTATTCTAGATTAATCAATTTCATGCTTAAGCACTGCTCCTTATGAAGACCCATATAATAAATATATTTTTGTGACAAAGTATCTAAGGAGAAATACAATTATATGTACATAAGGATATAAAAATAATCAAAAGAAAATTCCTTCTGATTATTGTTCCTCACCTTTTTGATAAAGTGTTCAACTGTGTCTGACCTTAGGCCGTTATATTAAAGGGACACTGAACCCAAATTTTTTCTTTTGTGATTCAGATAGAGCAGCAATTTTAAGCAACTTTTTAATTTACTCCTATTATCAATTTTTCTTCGTTCACTTGATATCTTTATTTGAAAAAGAAGGCATCTAAGCTTCTTTTTTGGTTAATGTACTCTGGACAGCACTTTTTATTGGTGGATGAATTTATCCACCAATCAGCAAGAATAACCCAGGTTATTCACCAAAAATGGGCCGGCATCTAAACTTACATTCTTGCATTTCAAATAAAGATACCAAGAGAATGAAGAAAATTTGATAATAGGAGTAAATTAGAAAGTTGCTTAAAATGACATGCTCTATCTGAATCACGAAAGAAAAAAATTTGGGTTCAGTGTCCTTTAAGTCCCCTTTATGGCATAAAGAGAGGCGAGTGGCTATGAGCAGGATTGCGTGTATGAGCACAGCCCTGAGAGCTTCACATGAATACTTATGCAATTGCCGAGTGCTTGTGGTCTAATAAAAGATTGTGGCTAACAGGGTGTTCCCACCGTAGGTCCCGTGATGGAAAGTGGCTTTATGTGCTGCTTTAATTAACATAACCTCCCAAGCAGATTGTGACTGTTTGCAGAGCCCTTCATTATGACGGCTTTGTACTCATTTCCCTGAATGCCGCAAAATGGCGTCTGTCACACGTGGGGCATATTTTAAAACTCACCCGGTTTGAAGGGTTGCTAAACTTGTTAATTATTTATTACCTTATGGTATAATGTTCTTCCGTGTTGACTGAATTAGGAGCCTTGCTGCAGGTTACACGATGCTACGCTGCTAGTTCCCTGTCTCCCGACGTAGCCAATCTGGTAGGCCCCGATGCGATGTGCTTTAGTGATTCACTCAGTGCTTCCTTCTTGTCGCCAGAAGTGGTCTCCACTTCTTAATTAACCGGGCCTCTCTGCTGTCTGCTCTAATTGTTGATATTTAGTGCATAATGAGCCGTTTACTGGGCTGACGTCCCGGAGCACACTTAAAGTGCGGCCATCTCTGACTCCTATGAGTGCTGGCTCTGCCCCCTTCATATTACTTTTTTATTACAGCTCATATAATGGTGCTATTGTCTGCTATTTACATAGCTTTTATACAAATAAAACGTTTGTTACTCATATTTTGGGTGCATACAACAGGCAAAATGAGCTATTGCAAATAACAAATAAAGGTAAACTATTCTTTTGTAAACAAATACACTCCAGCAGGTAAAATGGACCACTGGGAACACATTAGAGGGGTGAAAAATTAGAGAACAAACTGCCTAATGGTTCATTATTATCACATACTGCCTACTGGTTCATTATTATCATATACTGCCAACTGGTTCATTATTATCACATACTGCCTACTGGTTCATTATTATCACATCCTGCCAACTGGTTCATTATTATCACATACTGCCAACTGGTTCATTATTATCACATACTGCCTACTGGTTCAATATTATCACATACTGCCTACTGGTTTATTATTATCACATACTGCCAACTGGTTCATTATTATGACATACTGCCTACTGGTTCAATATTATCACATACTGCCTACTGGTTCATTATTATCATATACTGCCTAATAGTGCATTATTATCACATAATGCCTACTGGTACTTTATTATCACATACTGCCTACTGGTTCATTATTATCACATACTGCCTACTGGTTCATTATTATCACATACTGCCTACTGGTTCAATATTATCACATACTGCCTACTGGTTCATTATTATCATATACTGCCTAATAGTGCATTATTATCACATAATGCTTACTGGTACTTTATTATCACATACTGCCTACTGGTTCATTATTATCACATACTGCCTACTGGTTCATTATAATCATATACTGCCTAATAGTACATTATTATCACATACTGCCTACTGGTTCATTATTATCACATACTGCCTACTAGTTCATTATTATCACATACTGCCTAATGGTTCAATATTATCACATACTGCCTACTGGTTCATTATTATCATATATTGCCTAATAGTACATTATTATCACATACTGCCTACTGGTTCATTATTATCACATACTGCCTACTGGTTCATTATTATCATATACTGCCTAATGGTTCATTATTATCACATACTGCCTACTGGTTCATTATTATTATATATTGCCGAATAGTACATTATTATCACATAGTGCCTTCTGGTTCATTATTATCATATACTGCCTACTGGTTTATTATTATCATATACTGCCTACTGATTCATTATTATCACATACTGCCTACTGGTTCAGTATTATCATATACTGCCTACTGGCTCATTAGTATCATATACTGCCTACTGGGTCATTTTTATCACATACTGCCTAATGGTTTATTATTATCATGTACTGCCTACGGGTTCATTATTATCACATACTGCCTACTGGTTCATTAGTATCACATACTGCCTGCTGGTTCATTATTATCACATACTGCCTACTGGTTCATTATTATTACATACTGCCTACTTGTTCATTATTATCAAATACTGCCTATTGGTCCATTATTATCATATACTGCCTACTGGTTCATTATTATCATATACTGCCTACTGGTTCTTTATTATCACATACTGCCTACTGGTTAATTATTATCATATACTGCCTACTGGTCCATTATTATCATATACTGCCTACTGCTCCATTATTATCACTGCCTACTGGTTCATTATTATTACATACTGTCTAATAGTTTATTATTATTATATACTGCCTACTTGTTCATTATTATCATATACTGCCTACTGGTTCATTAGTATCACATACTGCCTACTGGTTCATTATTTTTTATACTTCCCTGTTTACCCAAAATAGTCCAATGTAAATTAAAATAAATAAATCTAATTTTGTATATTTTGTTGTGATACTAATCAACGATCAATATACCATCTTTTCTTCTAATAAGGTGAACATGAATTTTTAGAAAACAGCTATTTATAAAGATGGAGTTGGCAAATCAGACCATGGTGCTATTTTACATACTGAAGGGTATCTCTGACGTCCCTGAACTTCAGACTATGATCTTCCTTCTGGTTCTTCTCATATATCTCATCACCCTTGGTGGAAATATGACAATTTTTCTGCTTATCTGCCTGGATAATCAATTACACACACCCATGTATTTCTTTCTAGGAAATCTATCTCTCCTGGACATGTGTTATACATCTCTCACTCTACATAAGGTCCCTCTGAAGTACATATCAGGGGATAACAGTGTTTCTTTATCCGCTTGTATGACACAAATGTATTTAATTTCCTCTTTAATGACTGATGAACTATTAGTAATCACGGGCATGAGTTTTGATCGTTATGTTGCCATCTGTAACCCTTTGCACTATCATATGATCATGAACAGTAGACTATGTGGTCTGTTGGCGACCATCTGTTGGGTACTTGGGTTTATTTTTATTATTCCTTACATCATCCTGTTATTACGTATTACTTGCTATACTACTAATGTAATAAACCACTTTTACTGTGATATTGTTCCTTTAATTAAGATGTCTTGCAGTGATACCACTGCTATTGAACTTCTCCTTCAGTTTGAGGGAACCTTACTTGCCCTTTTGATCCCTTTTTCTTTGACCTTTATCTCTTACATTCTTATCATTGCTACCATTTTGAGAATTCGCTCTAGCACCGGGAGACGTAAAGCCTTCTACACGTGTTCCTCACACCTCACAGTTGTCATTCTCCTATACACCACTCTCACCTGCCAATACCTGAGGCCAACCTCAATGGACAGCTTGGATTATAACAAACTGTTTTCTCTTTTTAATGTAGCTATCGTCCCCATGCTCAATCCCATGATATACAGCTTAAAAAATAAAGATGTAATAGAAGCACTGAAGAGGGGATTGAAGTTATTGTGAGAAATATACCAATACCAACATATGTATCTAATATTTGCTTTATATTATTTACAGCTCAATTTTTGGATTTTCTAGATTTAAAGGGTGAACAACTGACATTTTTGAAGGCTTAAAACAGATCAGCATCAAAGTAAAACAATGCAGCCAATAGGAAAAGAGTCTTAACAAACCCCTTTAATTAACCTTTTACTGTCAATTTTTATTATTGTACAATCATTTTTTCATCACTGAGACACTTAAATGGACAGTATACTTCTATTATCAAAACTTTGTTCTAGTTGGTGTGGGCAGCAGATTTCATTGAGGTGTACATTCCAGGATTTTTTTTTTTAAATGACAAAAATACATGAAAAGAAAGGACATTCATTTTAATTCAAACATAACATATTAAATGAAGAACAAATAAAGATACAAACTCAACAAAAATGCCACAAATACCAATATGTCCTAGCACCGATAAGAAGGCACTCAAAAAATAGTAAATATATTTATAACCAGATAATTAAAACCCTCAACATGAGAACCTGAAGGAGTGGCTCCCAGCCCTGCCCATACAGGGAGCCCACTGCAGTGCAAGAAGACAGCAACTGCCTAGTTCACAGAGGGCCCAATTTTCAAAAACTCATGGCTTTAAAATAATACCTGAGGTGCCTCATAATGCTGAAGGGCATCTTATAGAATCTTGCCAGACCAGAGAGCTTTAGAGAATCTGTCCCTAAGACTTTGTCTCCTTGCGCTGCTGAAGCTGATGAAAATTTTGCATGGCATGGAACCTACAATTCTCATCATGTCGGCATGGAACCTACAATTCTCATCATGTCGTTCACAAATTAAAGTGCAATAGCAGTGATTTAATTGTGCCCTGGTTAATAGAACCCACCTTATTGATAGGTTTTCCATCCTGTGTGACTGCAGTAATTGGGAATATGATGTTGCACTACATCCTACAATCATATTATTGCACCTCGTAAGAGCAGCAGTTCAGTGAGGGCAGAATTGGTGATCAAGTCTAGGCTCTCCCTCTTACTTCCAGCAGATTGGAGGGAGAAGGGCTCACAAGTAAAGTTCTGAGTGGCCCCAGGTAATGGTGGTGCACTTGGAAAATCTTGCAGTTGTGTCATTCAGGCTAGTCTGGAGAGAGCTGTAATAGGGTTTGCCTGGTCACACCTGGCACATCCTGTATGCACATCTATGATTGTTCTCTACATAGCTGCTCAAAGAGCTTCTATATACACTTTATTGTTTGTCCACATGAGTTAGTGCGTCACTTGCAATCTAGCCCGTTGTTAGGAATACAGCTGCAATATAGTGCTCAGGACATGTGCACACTCCTAATCCTACATAGGTATTCTTTTAAACTTAGGATACACAGTGAGCAAAGTACATTTTATAGTAGAAGTAAATTGGATTTGTTTTTGTAAAACTGCTTGTTCTATGTCTTGAAAGTTACATTTGGACTTCATCAACGAACATTCTGATGATCCTGTTTTATTTATAAAGGTTTCATAGTTTAAAAGTGTGAGCTGTTCAATATTTTAACTTTTTTTATTGAGATTATTAGCAAATGTTACAATATTATAAGTTATGAAACAGTCCTGAGAAATAGGAATGACATATTGTGATTTCAGTAGTTAACATACAAAAGAGCATATAAAGCAAACTGGTGAAATTGAAACCTCTATTTTGTACATAAACAACCACCTGTGAAGATTGAGGCCACTCCTGGGCCTATATACATTTGAGAAAAAAAACTATAGTGATATAGGGCCACCTATGGGCTGATGTGTAATCATTTCTGGAACAAGGCCACTTATTAGCTAATAAAGACTGATATAGATCAGGGATACAGAGAAAATGGTAATGTACAGGAACAGTAGCATATCAGTTAGATGATTTAATATAGGTAGATATTAAAAGATAATGAAAAAAACAGGAAGCTATAGGGTACCTGAGTCCTTTTCCACATAAATGCAGACATCCCAACCTGAAAAAACTAATTTCAGCGAGGTGGCTTCTCCCGCTTCTGCGCCGCCACCCCCCTCCCTCCCAGTTATATATTGGACACCTTGAAACCCTAAATAAGATATAGACTTATCATTAAAGTAGATTCCCACTAAAGTCACATTAAAAAAACAGTTGCTTTATTGCATAACCGCATACAACAAACCTATTTTCCAGTGATCGTACGCTTGTTGAATGCTCAAATATTTTAGAATACGAAGTTTAATTACCTGCAGTAAATAAGGTAGTATTTGTGTTTTATTTTATTAAAATCAGTGGGGGCTTTTTGGTTACTGATGCTTTAAGGGTTCTATAATGTCCCAGCAACTAAGGGAATTCCTTAAAGAAACACTTTTCCAGAATTTGGGCCACATTGGATCATAGTACTTGGAGTTTCAGGGAGATTGCACTCCATTTGCTGGCATCAGGGAGCCGCTATAAGAAGGTAGGGGGATGTAGACCTCTGGGCCAAAGGTGAAATGCTGTGCATGAAACAATTACATATCCTCTAATCTGAATGTGTTAACAAGAATAGTTCTATTTGTATGTAAATAAATATAGTATATAAAGAACAAATTAACCCCCTTACTCATATGCATTCCACTTACTGATGGCTAGTCTTTAGGATATACTAACACGATTAAAAGTTTTAATGGTAGTCTGCCTATTTCAAGTATTACAATAATATAAATATTAATAAAAGTCTGATGAACAAGAGGAGATATTAGTAGGTGAAAATGAGAGCTGAGACCTACTGTTGTTAATGCACATAAGTCCAAAACATAACTAGATAAAGTGGATTTATTGTTATGCTACAACTAAAACGTTTATAGGTCCTCTCACTCCAGAACAACTGTAGAGCGGGTTTAAAATGATAAGACCACATTGTATGTCTGCAAGAGCGTATACCATTAAAAAATTCTAATTACTTAAAATGAACTGTTGCTCCGTCCTGCTTTTTAAATATACATCAACACACATTAAACTGATAACATTTTGTGGGATGGAGGTAAATTAATTGATCAATCTCCGTAATCAACATATTGGACTTCCAGGTAGGGAACATATTAAATAGTAGTTGAACCGAGTCTACATACTTTACCCTTTGCACTATAAAGTAAGGTATTAGGAGCAGTGGACTAAGAATAGGGAGTACAGTATGATATAAAAACACGGTAACACAAATAAAGAGGAGAACTTAACATACTGTCATTGGCTGAAAAAAGGTAACAGCATAGCTAAAGAAACAACTCTCTAATATAATAAGATGTAGCCATTCAGTGCCTTTGAGACAATAATCTTGAGAGGGAGAGTGATAATAAACCGTCCTCCATGGTATAGAGAGGGAGTCTTCTACTAACCCACGCCGCATTTATCAGGGTTGCTCTGTTGCAAAGGTACCTTCATCCAGCTGAAAATATGTTGCATATCCATTACTGGGTAGAGGGAGTTTTCCATCTGGGAAGCGTATTCAACCGGGGGCTGCAAAGCTCTAAGAGGATGGACTGAGACTCTCACTTTGAGACATAGGGGTATATTTAGCAATGGTGGAGCAGACATGATTCGCTGTAGTGAATCATGTCTGCTCGACCTCTCTAAATGCCAACAGCATACGCTGTGGGCATTTAACATTGCACAAACATTTCTGGTGAAATGCTTGTGCAATGCTGCCCTCTGCTCACTGGCCGTCAATCGGCCGCTAGCAGGGGCTATCAATAATACAGATCGTATCAGATCAGGATGATTTTAGTCTGCTACCTAAAAGGTCTTTTTACTGATGCTTCGGAGACCCATCGTTTCAGGCGGACCTGAACTCTGGGGCTTCAAATCAGCAACTGCTGCTTAATAAATAGACCCCATAGTATGGTGGATTTAGCCACCGGTGCTTCTGACAGTTTTTGCACTCGCGGGAGTAAGGAGCCGCTGATATGTTAGTAGGTCCGGCTAGATCCTCTGTCTGAGAATTCACCTCCCAGTCCAGCAGACTGGCCCCACCCCCTGGAGCTCGGGTAAGTGAAGAACAAAAGGGGCTCTCAATTTTACATATTTTTAGTTTGTCGCTGTCAGCGCGGCTCATCTTAAATAATGGAGCGATTGCATTCTGTAGTTTTTGATTCTGCTCAGCTAGCCTCTCTTTTTGTGTTAAAGATACGACAGTGTCATTCTCGCTTGCATCTGGGGATTGTATGAAGGTTAATAGCCGGTTAAATCTGTCAGTCATTAGGTTATCAACATTTGCTAAGAGGGTTTTCACCCTTGTGAGGTCTTCATAATCCTCTATCAGGAGTCCACAAATTCACTGCTGTAAATAATCAGTAGTAGAAAAGGTAACTGGTTTTCTCTTCTATGTAAATATAAATTGACATCAACAGCAGGTTCAAAGCTGTTCGACTCGGACTGCTGGGGGGGGTTGTTGAGAGCTTGCTTGTAGGCCGCCGCATGAATTCACCATGAGCTAGAACAGATCTCAGATGACATAGGTGGACAATCTCGACATCAATCGAAACAGCAATAGATAGGTAGTTTTTTTGTAGTTGTGGAATAGGACGATAAAAGACAACTGGGATAATAGGGAAATTATTAGGAGTAGTCTGGGAGATTCATAATTTGCGACCAGTAATTGTTGCTTCCTAGCCACAACCCCTCAATATTTTAACATTTTAATGAAACAGGAAATTACAGTTTCTAAAAATGTCAACTGAGCATGTGCAGTTAAAAAAAAATCATGCAAAAATCCAACACATGCCATGTTAAATTACCAAAGTAGGTCACTAATTTAATATTTTTAAAATATTATGTGAAACATGTTGCAAAAAGTATTTACAAATAGATTATAGGTTGAATTTCAAACTTGATGAGGCATAAAATCCTTAAAGGATCACTAAACACAGCAAAATAACTTACAGCAAGATTACAAGTGTTGCGGTATGGCTATCGCGCTGAAAAATTGACCATAGCATCACTTTTCATTCAGAATCTCATTCAAATTACAGGAGCATCACAAACTAGGAATGTAATAATTTCTTACAATTTTGAGAAGGTGCAAATAATTTTGGCCAGTCCATTTTTGGAGTTTTGCATGGAATGTGTAAGATTTGGTTTTTTTTCTCCACTTTTTTTTTGTGTCATACCAATACAATTAAAGAAATAAACATGAGAATTCCTAAACAATTGTAATTGCAACAATCTTCTGGGTGACGTGGTACATTATATGACAGAAATGCAGGGGTGACAATATGACTGTGTATATTTATATGTGTATATATATATATATATATATATATATATATATATATATATATATGAATATGTATTCATAAATAAATGTGCAGAACATTGGAATGTCAAATATTTACAGTATCTACATAGTTATACAAATACATTGTGAGTGCAAAGTTTTCATGCAATGTAAACTCGAGGTTGTGTTCGCATTGCGCCTAACTTGTAATACCAGCTCGCATTTGCGTGCGCTAGGATAACTGAGTGGAGCGCAAATATTGAGAAAGCGCATTTCTGTGATCCACTGGTAATCTAGTCCATAATTGTTTACAACTTTTAAATTTACTTTTATTATCACATTTTCTTCATTCTCTTGTTATCCTTTGCTGAAGGATCAGCATTGCTCTAGTGGCAGCTAGCTGATCACACCTAGTTAGCCAATCACAAGAGACACATTTATGCAGGCACCAATCCCCAGCTAGCTCCCACTAGTGTAGGATATGTGCATATTAGTTTTCAACAAGGAATACCAAGAGAATAAAGCACATTTAAAAAAAATAGAAGTGATGATAAAAGTGTATTAAAATGACATGCTCTATTTTTATTTTTTTTATATATATTTTTATTGTTATTCAACAAGACACGAACATGTATATTCTGGTAGTAACCACAAACATATAAATGAAACAGAAACCATTGTGATACATGGGTTACATTTTCCCAAAACAACATGAAAATCTCAGTCGAAATATCATGCCACATCTCTATTACGATTTAATTTAACTAAAGAAACCATCATGTCACCAAAATCAAACAATCTAAACACATTTCTGTTACTAACCCTATACCACAATTATACCTTTTTGTGGTTAAATCCCTAAAAATTAAAGCATAACTCTTATTAAATTAATTGTATCTTTTCCCTTAACAGATATGTCTAACTACTACTTATCTATCCAGACCTAACACTAACCATGTTTACAAAGCGCTACCTAAGCCAAGCATCACAGAAAGAAAGAAAAAAACAAAAAAAAAACGAAACAGAAACACAGCACTCCGACGTCCAACCTTCCACTCCGACCCTATCCTATCCGTGCTCCAACCCCCTCATGTTGCTTCACTATTACACCATACACTGGGAAAATGACCAGCCAACACTTGTAATTGCACATACTTTGTATCCCTAAGAGGTTTAATCAATCTGATTTGAGTTTCCACTGGGAATGACAGAATAAATATTTTCCATTGGTTAAAAAATAATACTAACTTTCTCTCTGTGGAATCTCGAAGATTCCATTGTTCAAGTATAAAATGCGCAGTCAACGCATTCTTAAGCTTCTTTACATTAGGGGCAATTTTTGCTTTCCACGCTTTTAATATCATATTACGACCCAAAAATATGATCAGATTGATTAATTTGCGGTTCTGTGAAATTGTCTGTGATTTTAATAAGAAAAATATCCGTTGCCTGTAGCTGATACTCTAATTTCAGTGTGGTCTGCATCCAATAAGCTACTTTAGCCCAAAATTGATTAATCTTTGGGCAGGCCCAAAAACAATGCAATAGATCCGCCCTAACGGAAGAGCATTTAGGGCATACATTCTTCACCCTATACCAATTCGCCAATCTAACTGGTGTTAAATATGTCATAAAGGATAATTTCACCTGTGTCTCCCTCCAAGTAGTCACCACCCAGCTTTCTCCACTTGTTTTGAAAGTGTCCTCAATATCCTGAGGGTTTATCTCAAGAAAAAATGTATTCCATTTCGCAGCTATATATTCTCTTTGCGCAACCGATGGTTCTTGGTTAAACAAATTATAAAAAGGAGCTATAGAATAAAATAAATAAAATTATTGATTCTAGTTTGCAGTTCTGCCAAAGACCAATCCGATCCATAATTTTGCTTAAGTTCGAATATAAAATGTCTTACTTGCAAATATGCATAAAAATCTTTGTTCTCGAGCCCAAACCGATGCATTAACTCGGTAAAAGTTAGTGGAACATAATCAGAGTCTAGCATTTGTGTAACAAATACTAATCCTTTAAGGAACCAATTTCTAAAAATTTTGTCTGACAATCCTTGGGCAAAATTTGGGTTGCCTGTAATAGATAAGTACTTAGAAACATAGGGCGCACATTTTACAAGAGTGCAAGCTTTTTGCCATGCTAAAATAATATATCTATATGTTTTGAGAACAAAGATTGATGATGGGAGCGCCGTCATTGGACAGTGAAGACTAGCGTCCAAGCGAAATGGGGCTACTAGGGCAGATTCCCAAGCCATAGCCGCAACCTGATCCCGTTTCGCTAACCAATCTACCACGATTTTTATGCGTGCTGCCAAACTATATAGTTGTAAATCGGGAAGAGAAAGTCCAGCCGCTTCTTTATTACGCATAAGACGCGAAACAGAAATACGTGGTCTGGCGCCTCTCCAAATTAATTTAGAACAAGCCTTATTGCAATTATTTATATCTGTCTTATGTATAGGTATTGGGATATTTTGTATAAGATTAAATAATTTTGGAAAAATTATAGTTTTTATAAGTGTAACTCTAGCTATTAATGAAATGGGTAGATTTATCCAACCCTCCATACTCCTTTTGCATTTTGAGAAACATTTACCAAAATTTAGGTTATACCAGTCATCTGGATTAGCGCTTAATTTGATACCAAGATAAGTTATTTGAGAAGTTTCAGTAAACGGATGTCTAATATGATGTTCTCTTTTATTCAACCATAATAATTCAGATTTAGCGAGGTTGATTTTGTACCCAGAAATAGAACCGAATAATTCTATTGATTCTAGTAACAGTGCAAGATTTCGGTCAATATTACTCAAACAGACAAGAACATCATCCGCGTACATTAACAATACTAATCTCTGATCTCCGATACGAATCCCATCCAATTGTTGTCGAAGCAGAATCGCGAGCGGTTCCAGCGATAAATTGAACAACAATGGAGAAAGAGAGCATCCCTGTCGCGTACCTCGTTGTAAAGTCATACGTTGTGAAATTTGACCATTAATTAGTAGTGTTGAGATAGGGGAAGAATATATTAACTGAATAAAATTATGTATATGTCCAGAAATGCCAAATTGTTCTAATGTAAAAAAAAGATGTTTCCAAGAGATACGATCGAACGCCTTTTCGGAGTCAAGTGTTAATAAGGCTAAATCCGGTACGTCTCTACGGCATGTCGCTCTAAATTTGTTCCAGACGAAATCTAAAAGTGTCAAAACCTTTTGCGTATTTTTAGAAGGATTCGTAGATAATTAGCCCTAAACATGGTTTCAATCTTTTTGCTAAAACAGACGCTAATAACTTATAATCCGTATTTAAAACGGAAATTGGCCTATATGACTCTGGAAGATCTAAATCTTAATTTTTTTGGGGGATCAGGGATATTACTGCGGCTGCAAAATAAGGAGAACATTTATTGTTTCCCACAAAATAGAAGTTAAACAGTTTCTTGAGGGATGGAATAATGTTGGGATGTAGAATCCTATAAAATTTGATGGGGAGGCAGTCTGGCCCAGCTGTCTTATTGGTTTTAGCAATTTTAATTGCTTCAGAAATTTCTTCGTCTTCAATCGGCTTATTAAGATCCGTCAAGATTTCTGGAGAGCTTTTAGGCATCTCAATTCTATCCCAAAAACCTTCCTGTCTAGATACTGGATATTCTTCGGCTCTATAAAGTTTGGAAAAATAATCATAGAAAGTTTTGATAATATCTGAATTATTGGTAAACCTGTGTGAGTTAGATCTAATGGCCGTTATTATGTTCCGGTGCGTTTTTTTCGTTAATCTGGCCAAAAATTTGGCAGATCTGCCAGCGAAGCCGCCATACAAAGCTTTTTGCCTCTGAAGTTCTAGCGCAGTCCTTTGTTTAATAAACACATCTCTCGTAGTCTTGGCATCTATATATTTTTGCCATTTTCTATTTCTACGATCCCTCATATAAGCTATATACTTGTTTTTTACTTGATTGCTTAGTTGAAATTCTTGTTGTCTAGTTCTTTTTTTGAGTTTGCACATGTATGCCTTGGCCTCTCAAAACGGCTTTCGCCGCTTCCCAGTATATCTCAGGTCTGTCTTTATGAGCTTTGTTAAGACTTTCATATTCTCTCCATTGATTATTCAACCAGTTTTTAAAATTAACATTATTCCGTAAATATTTGGGGAAAAAAATAGTTTGATTGTTGTTTATTTGTATGCGAGAAACGTTAAGTGATAAAGTAATCACCGCATGATCGGAAATTCTTATATCTCTGATGTCTGCTTTCCATTCTAACCCGGTCATAGATTCTGCAACCAAGAAGAGATCTATTCTGGAGAGAGATTGCTTTCCTTTTGCTAGACAAGTAAAGGCCCTTAAATCAGGGTTTTGTATGCGCCAGATATCTGATAATCCCAATTGTGCACAGAATTTTTGAAGAATACGAGTCTGTCGCGAGTACAACTATTACCTTTATTCAATCTATCAAGAGTAGGATCTGCCAATAGGTTAAAGTCACCTGCCACTATCAGGTTTTGGCCTATATACTTATGTAACAGAGATATCATCTTGTCCCAAAAAGGCTTATCAATTTTATTAGGCCCGTATACATTGCACAATACGTAGCAGGTTTTATTAATTGTACTTTCTATGATTAAAAAACGCCCTTCCCGATCCACAAAAGTAGATTCTATTTTATATTCTAAACCTTTATTGAAAAGAATAGCCACTCCTCTTTTATGCGTATTATATGGGGCGGCAATTACCTCCCCCACCCAGTTAGTCTGAAGTTTCATAGATTCCAAATTATTTAAATTAGTCTCTTGCAGGAAAGCCAAGTCTGGTTTCAGTTTTGCTAAATGCTTAATTATGGTTTTCCTCTTTATTGGGGAGTTTATGCCCCCCACGTTCCACGATACCAAATTAAGAGTCCCTAACATATATCCTTACCCTAAGAGACCTTACCATGTAACCCATCTATAATTATGTAAAAGTGAGCTGACCAAACTGTCAGGAAGCGAGGGGTCGAAGAGGAGCGTGGAGGAGGGAGCAAAAACAAACAGGAGAGGAAAAAAAAAAAAAAAAAACACAGACCAAAAAGGTATAAGAATAAAAAAAATTTTTAAAACACAAAGACCATAAAATTACATTATGATACATCATCAATTTAAATATTAAACTTCTAAGCAGCATACAATATTCTCTATAAAGTATTCTCACTGTATACCCATTTTTTTGCATAAAGATCTTGCCTCTTCAATATTGTTCACAACATATGATGTTCCTGCCTTATGAATCAGAAGTTTAGCTGGGTATACTAACCTAACATCACATTCTGCCTTCAATAATTTCTCAAAATAGGGGGACATTTCTTTTCTCTTCAACCTTGTTTCTACAGAAAAATCTTTGCAACTCTATGCGACTTAATATTCAAGGAATTAAGTTTCCGGTAGTGATTCAAAAATAATACTTTGTCTTGATAATTGACAAATTTAAAAATAACCGCCCTCATTTTAGAAGTATTTTTATTTTCTCTAAGTGTCCCAATTCTATGTGCTCTTTCTATCAAAAATGGTGTGGAAGGCGAAGGGATCAGGAGTGCCTGGGGTAGAGTGACGGAGACGAAATGTAATAGATCTTGAAATTCAGCTGTTTCAGGTAGGCCTATCACTCGCAGGTTATTGCGCCTTGACCTATATTCAAGGTCCTCTACACGAGCCTGTAACTGAGTGATGGCCTTATCCCGAACAGCTGCTACCGCTTCCGCGGCATTCATTCTGTCCTCTAGGTCAGACACTCTCGTCTCCACCTCCTCCATTCTAGCGGTGAATTGCCTAATCTCACACGTAAGGATAGAAATCTCAGATTTAATTTCCTGCTTGACTAATTCAAGGTGTGGGGCCATCATTTTTGCCAATTCAGCGGCAAACTCTGACATATCTTTAAAGAGATTTAAAGCGTTTCGATCCTGCGAGGTATCATGAGACACTTCTGTGTTTTTAGCATTCGTTTTTTTGTCTTTCTGTTTAGGTGGCATTATCGGAGAAGAGTTTTTTGTTGAGAAATGAACCTCTCCATTCAAATCAATATAAGTGTAAAATGTGCTATTTATCGGGACCAATGTGTGACGGTGTGTATATATCGCGGCACTCCCACCCCACCAGGCCTAGTGAGGGGAAAAAAAAAAAAATACAAAAAAATTCTAATTCAATTTGTGCTTTAGTGCAACACCCAACATGCAGTAGTGTCGAAACCCCCCCCCCCCCAAAAAAAAACTACAATTTCTGCAAAAAAATTAAATTAGGCCAAAAAAGGCAGCTTCAGTGAGTTCTATTCAAAAATGTGTGAATTCGGTGTTTCTCAGATCACTCTGAGAGAAAAAAAATAAATAAAAAAAAATTAGGGGATATTCAACTACAGCTGGTGCATAAAAATTAAAAATGCAGCTTCAGTGAATTCTATCCAAAAATGTGAATTCGGTGTTTCTCAGACCACTCTAAGAAAAAAAAAAAAATTATATATAGAGAGGAACTTAGAATCAGCTTCTTTACCTTAATCAAATAAACAAATTCGATACAATACTTCTATAAATTATAACAAGCGATCAGATATACCCCCTGATCTCACTTCCTCTTTCAGGAGCCCTTAGATGTGTTTATTCCTTCACCTTTAGTCAGTGTAGCTTTGATATTGTCTTATGGTTACTGTTTAATGAGCAATTTATAAACGGCTAATATTGCCAACGAAGAGTTAAGCAATACTTCTACCTAATAGATATATAAATCTAACAGTGGGATATTCTATAGCTGCTGGTATGTTAATAGTTCCACACCTAGGTTTGCCAGTTTGTTACCTTGAAATACTTAATAGACATCCAAAAAAAGCAAGGCAACCTACACAACCTAAAAGAAGAAAAAAAGAAAAGCCAAAAAAGAAACCAAAAGAAAAAAAAACTTACATAAACTTATATAGCTTTGTCAGTAGCTGAAAAGGAAAGATTCTCATCTATATATATATAAATTAGTAGATCAAGGCATACAATGTATATATTTATATGTTTCGCAAAGCATCTGAAACACTGTATCTGTTAGCTTTCTATATGAAAGGAAAACTTTGTCCCCACACAATATATTTCCAGCCAGAACCGGTATTTAAAGTACCCCTGCCAGTATATTCTTATTCCATCAATATATTGGAAGTCCGATGATATTAGTTACCAACAGCTCCGGTATTCATTCAGTTCAGCAGACACAAAAAAAGCCCCTGTATTGTGTAGCAGGGTCAAACACAGTATAATCACTAAAAGTACCTTGTATAGCCTCGCATAGATGTTCAGCTGTGGGCACTAGATGGTTATGTGTTGCTGGTATTCTGCCTCCTTATCCCCCACTCAAATAGCTCCAGACACAGTCCCAACTTTTGCAGCTCCTGAGGGAATAAAGGGCCTTCGCTCCTCCCAGATTCTCCAATTTAGCTTCGGATTCTCAGCCTGGTATTTTTTTACTTTTTATCCTAGGAAACTCTTTGTAATCCGCACAGGAAATATTATTGGTAGTGATGTTTCATCTATAGATGCCAAAAATAGCGTATCTTCTTTCAAAGCGCCTCATATAGTGCCGTCACATTAAGCTCCGTTCCAGTAAATCACCACTCCAGGCTTGGCACTTGGGGGTTGTGGGGAATGTCTTCTCCCCGCACAGAGCCGATTGCTCCAATTGACGTTTTTCGCTTCAGTGGCAACCAAATGCCAAGTGCCCACGATTGAGCACACAGAGCCCTCCGGCTGAGAACCCACGGAGGAGAGAACCATTCTACTTAGCCAAGCAGCCACCTGTCGAGCGCTTCCCAAGCGACCTGTAACCATCGGCTGCCTCAATTCCAGCCAAGCCGCCGGTGGCCACCCAGGAAGTTTATGATAAGTGAAGAGGCGGGGTAGTATAAGTGTGTCCGCGCATTCTCTGTACCTTCAGAAAGCACAAGGTTTAACCCAGCAAGCAGTAGAGGTACATTGCTTAAACAGCCCAGCAGAGTTTTTGTGTCCGGTGAGGATTTCCCGCCGAGATCCGCAGGACAGCAGGTCAGCCACCTGTCAAGCGATTCCCAAGTGACAGGTAACCATCAGACGCCTCAATCCCAGCCAAGCCGCCGGTGGCCACCCAGGGAGTTTGTGGTAAGTGAAGAGGCGGGGTGATATGTGTGTGCCCGCGTATTCTCTATACCTCCAGAAAGTACAAGGTTTAGCCCGGCAAACAGTAGAGGTACAGTGCTTTAACAGCCCACTAGAGTTTTTGTATCAGGTAAGCAAAACAGCGGATCAAGTACAAGTACAGGCCCTAATATAACAGCTCAGGGCAACGTACACTTCGGCAGATTGGAGAATGATACAGCTCCTAGCACAGAGCAACAAAGCGGACGGTAGCAGCTACCTGCGCCAGCCACCTGCACGCTCCGCCCCAGCTGACATGCTCTATTTGAGTCTTGAAAATTTAGTTTGGACTTTCCTATCCTTTTAACATAAATTTATTTAGCAGGTAGCATTTGTATCTGTTTGGTGATATTGCTTCAAGGCCACCCTTAGCATTTGCTTAGCCCCCTCTTGCTACCTAATGTCATTCAATGGGCACCATGTACTAAGCAGTGTAAGCATGAATTTTACATGAACTTTAACATGTTCCAATAAAGGAAACACAAAGTGCTGTGGACATTCTGTATTGTGGATACACTTTGGAGGTTTGCAGAGACCTCAGTCTGCAGTGGCACCTGCTTTGTAATACCCGGTTACTAAGTTGGATATAGTAATTTATTTATCTTGTGACCGCAATGTATGAAGCAGCAATAATCAGACCTCTGCTTCTTACAGTCTTCACCACTTCTGGGTTTGCAGAGAGATATCTCGCCAAACACTTTTGCTCGTGGTGATTGACAGGACCTTCTTTCGCGCAAGAGAAGGGGACGGCATTACAAACTCCCTTGGGTGTGTAATAGTTCATACTAGCAGATGACAAACAGGGTCCCCTGCCCGTACATAACCAAAGCCATGAGGACAGGTTCGCAAGTTGAGAACCTTGTCCGCATGGCAGTTAGTTCATGCTAGCCAATATGGTAGGGGTAATTTCTGTGTTTTGCCAATGCATAAAACCAATGTTCCACCTGAAAAATGTTTGGTCTTCTAATAAATATTTGGAAAGGGGTTGTCCTTAAAGGGACAATAAACACCTTGAGGTTTTTGTAGTAAAACAACTTTGCTGGATACTTTCATTATTTGTTGTCCCTTTTTTCTGTAATTTAACTGAAAATTGTGGCCATTACAATTCACGTTAGAAGCAGAAGTGCAGTTTCCAGACTTACACTTCTTTATTGCATTCATTGGTTGTAGTGACTCATTTAAAGCTGTCACTGATTGGAATCAGTAGAGAAGAAAACCTAGGTTAAAACTTTGCTTTATGGATACTAAGGTAGTGTTTACATTGTTGCTGATAATTGGCAGTTGTAAAACGCTAATAATTTAGACTCTCAAAATCCCAAATCGTCTTCAGTTTTACACTCAGTTTACAGACCTTTGCATTATTTTTTACCTGCTAGCAAAAATATTTGCAGGTAATAAGCGCAGATACATCATTTTCCCATAATTGAGACTATGCCAAACAGACCATGGGGCCTATCTATCAAGCTCCGTACGGATCTTAAGGGCCCGTGTTTCTGGTGAGCCTGCAGGCTCGCAAGAAACACCAGTTATGAAGCAGCGGTCTAAAGACCGCTGCTCCATAACCCTGTCCGCCTGCTCTGATGAGGCAGACAGGAATTGCCAGAATTCAACCCCCCTGCTGGCGGCCGATTGGCCGCGAGTCTGCAGGGGGTGGCGTTGCACCAGCAGCTCACAAGAGTGCATGACTCAGATAGAACAGCAATTTTAAACAACTTTCCAATTTAGGTCCATCTGAGCAGGTAGGTTATTAGTGGGCGGGGCTTGTACAAATAAGTCTATTTCTCCTCCCATGTGTCATCTCACGCATTCAACCCCTGAAAGCTGTTCTCAACCTTTAACTCCCTTCTACATCCACCCGCACCCCCGCCCACTAATAACCTACATGCTCAGAGTTTTGCTTATCACTTTAAAATGAAAATTGACACCATTAGAAAAGATATCTACACCTCACACCCCTTAAATCCAGCACTCCTACCCACCCCTTCTATTAACAAAACTCTATGATACTTCCCTCCTGTAACATAGAAAAATGTCTCTGTACGCCTATCTTTGGATCACCTCACAACCTGCCCACTTGACCATATTCCTTCATGACTTTTTCCATTTCTCTCTGTTTCACTAATCCCTACCCTAACTCATCTCTTTAACCTATCTCTCACCACTGACACATTTCCTGATACATTCAAGCATGCATCAATCATACCAATCCTAAAAAAGCCCTCGTTTGACCCCTCCACCCCTTCTAACTATCAACCGATCTCCTTACTTCCCTTTGTTTCAAAATTATTGGAACAACTGGTCTATAATCATCTAACTCAACTGACTCCTTACTTGATCCACTACAATCTGGTTTCCGCCCTAAACACTCAACAGAAACTGCTCTTACTAAAATAACAAATGACCTGTTATCAGCTAAAGCAAAGGGCCATTATTCCTTACTAATTCTTCTTGACCAGTCCGCTGCTTTTGACACAGTTGACCATCCTCTCCTCCTAAAAATCCTACATTCATTTTGCCTCCGAGACACAGCCCTTTCCTGGTTTGCCTCATATCTCTCAAAAAGCCTAATTTTCAGTTTCCTTTAATAACATATCTTCTGATCCTTTGCCTCTCTCCGTTAGAGTACCACAAGTCTTTGTCTTTGTCCCTTGCTTTTCTCTCTCTATACATCCTCCCTTGAAAAAGTTAAACTCAATCTGTCCAAAACTAAGCTGCTTCTTATTCCCCCCCCTCTTCAAAACATCCAACACCTGACATTCTCTGATGGTCGGAGACTCTATTCTCAACACATCACTCCAGGACTTAACTCAGAACTCACATTCCCTCCACATATACAAGCCCTTACCAAATC
Source organism: Bombina bombina (assembly GCF_027579735.1). Lineage (NCBI taxonomy): Eukaryota > Metazoa > Chordata > Amphibia > Anura > Bombinatoridae > Bombina > Bombina bombina. The sequence goes on along the minus strand of NC_069505.1, from coordinate 568,711,358 downwards.
CTGCCATGCGCACCTACGCAACATTTCCAGAATTCGTCCCTTCCTTACTTAAAAAACTAAATTAATTCCCTAATTTTTTCACACATTGATTATTGCAATCTACTTCTAAATTGCCTTCCAAAACACTACTTCTCCTCCCTCCAATCTATTATGAATGCTTCAGCTAGACTCATCCACCTAAGTCGCCGAATTACAACAGCAACTGCGCTCTGTCAGTCTCTAAACTGTCTTCCCATACACTCCAGAATACAATTTTAAGTATTAACCCTAACTTACAAAGCACTCAACAGTCTAGCTCCCAACTATATATACTCTCTCATCTCCCAATATTCCCCATCCTGTCCTTTTAGATTAACCTCTGATCTACGTCTCTCTACTCCTGTTATCTCTACATCCCACTCCCATCTCCAAGACTTCTCACATGCTGCTCCTGTCCTCTGGAACTCTCTACCCAGCTCCATAAGACTGTTCCCAACCTTGCATTATTATTATCATTATTATTCTTTATTTATAAAGCGCCAACAGATTCCGCAGGGCTGTCCATGGGTACAAAGATAAAAGTACAGTACAATACAATATAAAAGACACCAGACAAAGTTTAACAAACAAATACAGGGGGAATTGGGGCCCTGTTCCCATGGGAACTTACAGTCTAGATGGGTGAGAAACAGGAGGTGGGGACTGTTAGTGTGGAGTTAGATGAGGGCAGCAATTAGGCAAATGGAATTAATTTGTTACTGATTTGGAGATATGCTTCCCTGAACAAAAAGGTCTTTATGGAGTGTTTAAAGGAGGAAAAGTTAGGAGAAATTCTGACAGCTCGAGGAAGTGCATTCCAGATGGTTGGTGCCGCACGAAGGGAGTCCTGTAGTCTAGCATGAGAGGAGGTGATGGTAGAAGATGCAAGGAGCTGCATTGGTAAGAGCTTTGTATGTCAGGGTGAGCATTTTGAATTTAATTCTGCTGTGAATGGGAGCCAGTGAAGGGACTCGCAGAGAGGTGCAGCAGATGCAAAGCATCGGGAGAGGTGGATTACCCTAGCAGAGGAATTTTGGATGGATTGAAGAGGAGAGAGGTGGGAGAGAGGCAGGCCAGTTAGTAGGTTATTACAGTAGTCAAGTAGGGAAATTACCATGGAGTGGATTAGCTGTTTAGTAGTTTCAGCACTCAGAAACAGACAGATTTTGGAGATATTGTGTAGGTGGTTGCGACAGGATGAAGAGAGTAATTGGATTTGGGGTATGAAGCACAGATTGGAGTCAAGTGTAACTCCTAGGCAGCAGACTTGGGGTGATTGGGAGATAGTGGTGTCACCAACAGTGATTGAAAAGTTAGAAACCGGGGTAGAATTAGAGGGGGGGGATTAGAAGTAGCTCAGTCTTGGACATGTTGATTTTTAGGTGGTGAGATGCCATACAAGAAGAAATGTGAGATTAGCAGACACTGATGTGAGAAAGGACAGAAGGAGAGAGTGCAGGGGTGGATAGGTTGATCTGAGTATAATCATCATAGAGGTGATAGTTGAAGCCATAGCTACTGATAAGTTTACCCAGTGAGAAAGTATAAATAGAGAAGAGTAGTGGACCCAGAACAGAGAATTGAGGTACTCCAACAGACAGAAGGAATGAAAAGGAGGAGTTGCCAGCAAAGGAGACAGAAAAGGACCTATTAGAGCGATAAGAGTGGATCCAGGAGAGGGCAGTGTCAGAGAGCCCAAGGGAGCTGAGAGTCCGTAGGAGAAGGGGATGGTCAATGGTGTCAAAGGCAGCAGATAGGTCAAGTAAGATAAGTATCGAGTAGTGGCTGTTGTTTTTAGCAGAAAGAAGATCGTTAGTAACCTTGGTGAGGGCAGTCTCGGTTGAGTGTTGCGGACAGAAGCCAGATTGCAAGGAGTCAAGCAATGAGTTGGAGGAGAAGTGGGTTAGGCGATCGAAAAATAGTTTTTCCAGGACTTTTGAAGCTAGCGGAAGCAGTGATATGGGGCGGTAGTTTGCAGGAGAAATGGGGTTGAAGGAGGGTTTTTTGAGGATGGGGTGACCTTTGCATGTTTAAAGCAAGATGGGAATGAACTGGTAGTAAGGGATAGGTTGAATATGTGAGTAAGAGCTGGAGTGAGGGTAGACAGAGAAGGTATTAGATGCGAAGGGATATGGTCAAGTGGGCAGGTAGTGAGGTGTGAGGAAGACAATAGGGAACTCACTTCATTCTCAGTGGTTGAGGAAAGGTGCTGAGAGTGGTAAAGGGGGTAGTCAGGGGCGGAGATAGAAGGTTGCAGTCTTGTGTTGGGATATTACTTTTGATGGTAAAGTTTTGTTGGAAAAGTAATCTGCCATGTCTTGAGCAGTAAAGGCAGATGAAGCAGGTGGAGCAAGTGGATAGAGGAGGGAGTTAAAAATGGAGAAGAGACATTTAGGGTTTGAGGAGTGAGTAGATATAAGAGAAGATAAAGAGGTTTGCTTGGCTAAGATAAGGGCAGAGGAGTAAGAATAAAGAATGAAATTATAGTGGAGGATAGCAGGATTTCCTTCAGGCACATTCAGCAGCACGGGAGCATTTTTGCAGGTAGCGTGTTTGCTTAGAGTGCCAGGGTTGGAGCTGACAACGTGGGCTTTTGCGTATTTGGGGAGGAACAAAATTGTCAAATGCAGAGGGGAGAGTATTGTTAAAGTGGGTTGTAGCAAGGTCAGGGCGGGATATTGTGGAAGTGTGGGGTAGTTGTTTTTGAATAAAGTTGGAAAGTTGAAAAGGATCCACAGTGTGCAGATTTCTACAGGTGCGGGGGCGAGGGGGAGAAATAGGTTTAGCCTGTATATCAAGATTATAGGTAAGCAGATGGTGGTCTGAGATGGGAAATGGGCGACAGGTGACATCAGAGAGAGCAAAGGTAGGAGAATACCAGATCAATAGAGTGTTTGTTGCGGTGAGAAATGAATAGGGTGGATTGTGAGAGACCAAAGAAGTTTGTGAGTGAGAGAAGCTTAGAGGCCTCAGGGGCAGATGGTTTATCAATGGGGATGTTAAAGTTCCCCAGGATTAAAGGAGACGTGAGAAAGTCAGGCAGCAAAGTTGTCAAGGAATCAGTGGCGTCACTAGGGGGGGGCGGGCCGCACCCGGGTGACACCCTCCAGGGGGTGACACCAAAAAAAAAAAAAAAATATATATATTTTTTTTTTTTTTTACATTTTATTGAAATTCAAAGAAATACAATGTTGAGATGCATAGATTTTATTAGAGGCTGGCATTTGTGAACATTAGTGGGACTGGGGAAGTTGTAGCCACACAATTTTTTTGCCCCTTGAGCCAGTACTGCAATTTCAACAAATAGTTTTCCTGGCTGCTTTTGCTTGTTTGTACTTTGCTCCTCCCCTGCCCAATTTTACTATGAATGTTGTGGGTGTGCTGTGGGGCTTGCAAAGTTGCGCTGCTAGCCTAAACCTGCCTGCCTATCTGTGCTCACTGCTCAGTGACATGCGGCCCAGGGCTGTGCACTGACAGACTTGGAACAGAGTCAGAGAGCAGAATTTTCATAGTTTGTGCGCCTAAACCTTTTCTTCAGTGATTTATTTTAGAGTGCTCTGTTTATCTTTCATTTGATGTTCTGCTGAGCCAGGGAGCATGAGCTTCATAATTAATGCAGTGCAGTTTACATATTTTGTATGTGTGTGTCTGAGTTTTTGTGTGTCAGTGTTTTTGTGTGTGTGTTTTTGTGTGTGTGTCTGAGTGTGTTTCCGAGTGTTTGTGTGTGCATCTCAGTATGTTTTTAAGTGTGTCTGAGTGTTTGTATGTGTGTTTGCCTGTGTTTTTGTGTGTGTCTGCTTTCTGGGGGGGGGTGACACCATGACTTACCGCACCGGGTGACACCAACCCTTGTGACGCCACTGCAAGGAATTGGGAGGTTGGTCCAGGGGGGCGATAGATAACTGCCATCCTGAGGGAGAGGGTGTAGAACAGGCAGATGCAGTGAACTTCAAAGGAGGAGAAGGAGAGAGATGGATGAGGATGCAGGCACTGATAGGAGCAGGAGGGGGAGAGTAAGATTCCAACACCGCCACCATGTCTCTCACCTGGCCTAGGTGTGTAACTAAAGTGGAGACCACTGTGCGTTAGAGCAGCAATGGAAGCAGTGTCAGAAGATGATAACCAGGTTTCAGTAATTGCTAGAAGATTGAAAGTGTTAGAAACAAACAGGTCGGGAACAGTTGTAAGTTTGTTACAGACAGAGCGAGCATTCCAAAGAGCAGCAAAGAAAAGAGAGGCGATAAGCGCTGTGAGTTAATAGAGATGAGATTGTTAGGATTGCGTGACCTAGAGTTTTTGCAGTGAGGGACTGAGTGAGAGTGTAAAAGTGTGGTGATTGCTGCAGGGCCAGGGTTAGGAGAGATCTCACCAGCAGCAAGCAGAAGTAGGAGTGAGAGTGACAGAAGGTGAGAGTGAGACTTGTAGGAGCGGTTATGATTAGACATAGGAGCGTTAGATGGGGAAGTATTTCTAAGGTGACAGAGTAGTTCATGAGAGGACAGCATGGGGGATGAGAGAAGGGAGGAAGAGATAAGGATAGTGTGGGGGGTTATTGTTGCTATGGGGAAGTGCAATTTTAGGAAAAGGGCAGACAGAAATAGCATAAAAGACATGTAGAGCATTGTGCAGGAGTATAGTTAGTAAGTTTTACCTGTTAGTGGGACTGCAGATTCCCCCTCCAGTTTCTAACTCTAGTGGGGCTGATTGATCAAGCTCTGTATGGAGTTTGATGCCCCTGTTTCCGCGTGAGCCTTCAGGCTCGCCAGAAACAGAAGTTATGAAGCAGTGGTCTAAAGACCGCTGCTCCATAACTTGTCCGCCTGCTCTAAGGCCGCGGACAGAAATCAACCAGATCGAATATGATCAGGTTGATTGACACCCTGCAGGGGGCGGCATTGCACCAGCAGTTCACAAGAACTGCTGGTGCAATGATAAATCCTGACTGCGTATGCTGTCGGCATTTATCGATGTGCAGCGGACATGATATGCAACATTGTATCATGTCCGCTCGCACTATGATAAATCTACCCCTACTTCTTAACTCGCCACTTGTAACACAGGCACTTAGAAGCACAGGGCACACATAGCCAAGGCTCAGATAGCCTTTGCTCAGCTGTATATAGCAGTGAGATTTGAGTTGGAATGATTTAATTCAAGGCAGCGGTGTACAAGCAGACTAGTTAGGAGACTGGAGTTACACAAACAAAAATTGTACAAAGTAACTGATAACAAATTTAAAGAAAATGTAAAGAAAATTAATACATTTAGACATCAGAAGAGATGCATACCAGTGTATTACAAACAGATTAAAGGGACGTGGAAAGGCAACCAGGCAGATAAAGGAAGCAGGAGAGATGCATACCAGTGTATTACAAACAGATTAAAGGGACATGGAAAGGCAACCAGGCAGCTAAAGGAAGCAGGAGAGATGCATACCAGTGTATTTTAAGCAAATTAAAGGGACACGCAGGGACAACCAGGCAGATAAAGGAAGCAGGAGAGATGCATACCTGTAGAGAGATGAGATGGAGGGTTAGAACAATGCTTCTTGTTGTTAGTAGAGCATTCTGGATGGTAGTGTTATGGATATAACTCTAGTTCTTAACTCACCACTTGTAACGCAGGCCACTTAGAAGCACAGCGCACACATAGCGAAGGCTGAGATAGCCATTGCTCAGCTTTATATAGCAGTGAGATTTGAGTTGCAATGATTTAATTTAAGGCAGCTGTGTACTCTTTCATCTCTCATCCTAACCAAAATAATTCTTATACTCTTCCTCCTGTACTAGATTTGTTTAGTTTGTTATGTTTTGTATTTTATCACAAAACCTTGTCATTGTATACCCCTATCTGTGTACCCAGTGCTACAGAATTTTGCAGCGTTATACAAATAAATGATAACAAATAAATGATAATAATAATTTGAAATACATAATCATTTTTGTATAGTGCATCACTAGTGGGCGTGACTGATATCTACATATGTATATGGATTTAATACACATATACATGAGATTCCATACAGCTATCTCTAGGAAATAATAAACTCATAATTACAATGTTTCTATTTATTTCATTGTTGCATTTTTGTGATTGTAAGGTACAGTGATGTAAACAACTTTTAATTTAAACAACTTTTTAATGTACTTCTATTATCTAATTTGCTTCCTTCTTTTGCGCCTAGATTACCAGTTTTGTCGGTAAAAACTTGCAGAGCTAACGCTCCTTTTTTTTCCAGCGCTCCCTTAAGCCAACGCTGGTATTACAAGTTTTCTGAATGGCTGCGTTAGCCTCAGAAAAGTGAGCGTTGAGCAAAATTTAGCTCCACTTCTACCCTCAATACCAGCGTTGCTTACGGTAGCGGTAAGCTGGAAAAACATGCTCGTGCACGATTTCCCCATAGGATACAATGGGGCTGAGCTGGCTGAAAAAAACCTAACACCTGCAAAAAAGCAGCGTTCAGCTCCTAACGCAGCCCCATTGTTTCCTATGGGGAAACACTTTCTAAGTCTACACATAACACCCTAACATGAACCCCGAGTCTAAACACCCCTAACCTTACACTTATTAACCCCTAATCTGCCGCCCCCGCTATCGCTGACACCTGCATTATATTATTAATCCCTAATCTGCTGCTCCGGACACCGCCGCCACCTACATTATCCCTTTGAACCCCTAATCAGCCGCCCCAACATCGCTGACACCTACATTATATTTATTAACCCCTAATCTTCCACCCCCAATGTCGCCACCACCTACCTACACTTATTAACCCCTAATCTGCCGACCGGACATCGCCGCCACTATAATAAATGTATTAACCCTTAAACCGCCGCACTCCCGCCTTGCAAACACTATAATAAATTTTATTAACCCCTAATCTGCCCTCCCTAACATCGCCGCCACCTACCTACAATTATTAACCCCTAATCTGCCACCCCCAACATCGCCGCTACTATAATAAAGTTATTAACCTTACCCCTAACACCCCCCCTAAGTTAAATATAATTTAAATAAATCTAAATACATTTACTATAATTAAATAAATTATTCCTATTTAAAAATAAATACTTATCTATAAAATAAACCAAAGATAGCTACAATATAACTAATAGTTACATTGTAGCTATTTTAGGATTTATATTTATTTTACAGGCAACTTTGTATTTATTTTAACTAGGTACAATAGCTATTGAACATATCCCAATAAAGGGATATAAAAGAGCGCTGATATTTAAAATATAAAAAAGCAATAATCAATATAAAACCAGGTAGTACACTTAAAGTATAGTAGATCAAGTCTACCGTATTAGTCCTGTTTAATGTCCATAGACTGGTAGTAAATTGAAGGGATAAAGGTATCCTCCTATTACGTGGGTAGGGCTGCTCCTCTTGATCCCAGAGAGTGTGGAACAACTGTTAAAATAGAAAGTAGAAAGAGGGCGCCACAATAGCGTGATACCGTCTGGATATGTAGGTATAGATATAAGTTAGTATTATGCTTACCAGATGGTGTGGCACTGTGCTGTGACCAGTGCAAGAAAGCAGGCTAGCACTTATCAGTGGCTAGTACACTGTGGAAGCCAAGCTCCAAAGGCACTTGTCCTAGTTTAAACTCTGTGTATGTCTCCTGTTGGCTGGACTTCAGGTGCTGCAGAGGTGTAATCTTTTGTGTGTTGTTCAGTTGGTATTGATAAACCACAACACAGACAACTTCAATAAAATGGCTTTTAATACTTATGATGCGTTTCTCAACCTCAAACAGGTTGTTTCATCAGATAAAAAAGTGAATGCCATCATTAACAATTGCTAACAATTTATACACATTTGTGTATCAAAAGAGGAAGTTGTCATCATATGTGTGATCCAATAGAAAAACATTTGTGTGCATTCAGCTGTGGAAACCACAACAGGCTCCCAGCTGTTGCAATTTAAAAATTTAGACAGAATAACAAGGTTAAAATAGGGTGTGTATAAATGTAAGAATCTAAACTTTTAACCTATTGGTTACATTGTAAAAATGAATGAACACATAAAACAATCTTATCACTTAGTTTACATTAAAAGTTATTACATATATAACCTCACTTAATCATTTATTGTAATAGACACAATCCTTTTGAAAAAAATATATATGTTTAATTTAAAATAAGTGTATGTATGGAAAATGCATAGTTCATTAAGTAATCAGGATCTGAATGGGAGTCTAAACTTTTAACCTATTGTTTGCATGGTGAAAGTGATGATTTAAAGAAAATGTTATTATTAAGTTTTTGTAGAAGATAGATACTTGTATAGCCTCAATATAGTTTGTTAGAATGGCTTGCAAAGTGTTTCACCTCAATAATAGTTTGTTATAATAAACATAATCTATTTTAAAAGGAAATTATCACTTTGTTTTCATTAGAAGTTTTTGCCTGTGTAACCTCACTTGGTAGTTTATTGTGATAGACACAATTCTTTTGAATATGAAAAAATATGTTTAATTGTAAAAAAGTGTGTGTGTGTATAAAAGGGTGATTCATTAAATAATAAAGATCTGGATAGGAATCTTTACCTTTAACCTGTTGTTTGCATTATAAATATGAAAAATTAAAAAAGTGTTATTACTTGGTTTATGTTGAAGATAAATACCTCTGTAGCCTCAATATAGTTTGTTATAATGAATTGTATATATAGCCTCAAGAAAACGAGTTTGTTATAATCTACACAATCTTTTTTTGAATATAAAAAGGTGTGTTTGTACATAGGGATGTGTATATATGAAATGAATTGTTCAATAAACAGAGGTATTTTTGCATATGCATGCAAACATGTTTATAACCCCCCCCCCCCCTCTCCTTGTCAAATGTCTGCATCATGTGCCTGTACACCTACGCTTATAGTTGTGTTGTTTGTAATTGTTTGTTTGGGAAAATAATTGTTTTGTTAGAAAGATGAAGAAAAGGAATATTTCTCTTTGAGTGTATGGTATGTGTAAAGTGTGAATAATAATTAGTAATCTATGTCTGAAACTTCATAATGAAATCTCAATTTGTCCCCTGTGATTGGCTGACTAGATGTGCTCATTTTGCTGTCAGTAGTGCAATGTTGCTCCCTCAGCAAAGGACAGCAAGAGACCGAAGCCAGTTTTGATAATGGACAGCTAGTTATAAAATGTGACCAAATGGACATGCAACATAAGGAATTGGCAGCTGTAGCCAGGTTTGAACTCACAACCTTTAGATTGGGAGGCAGTTGACCTAGCCACTGGGCCACAGCAACCCCAGTGGTTGAGGTTTTGCAGAGCCCGTACCAATTGTTTAGCTGGTTTTACTCTAACAATGCAAGAAACGTTATATAAGTAGCAAAGAGTCCAGCTGACTAAAAAAGAGATTTTGTAATATACACAATCTTTTTTTGAATATAAAAAAGGTGTGTTTGTACATAGGGATGTGTATGTATGAAATGAATTGTTCAATAAACAGAGGTATTTTTGCATATGCATGCAAACATGTTTATAAACCCCCCCCCTCTCCTTGTCAAATGTCTGCATCATGTGCCTGTACACTTACGCTTATAGTTGTGTTGTTTGTAATTGTTTGTTTGGGAAAATAATTGTTTTGTTAGAAAGATGAAGAAAATGAATTTTTCTCTTTGAGTGTATGGTATGTGTAAAGTGTGAATAATAATTAGTAATCTGTGTCTGAAATTTCATAATGAAATCTGTTATTTGATATAAATTTGATATAAATTTAAATTTCTAATTGGTACCTATTTTCTCTCACATTTAACAGATGCAATCAGATTATTAATAATAATAACAATAAAATTACTACCTGGATATGTAGTTCTGCCCTATTTTTCCAATAGTGTATCTGACCTATGAATGTTATAAAATAAATTAGTATTCTGTATCAGAAGAGGATAAATTCAATATTGTAATAGCTGTAGATGTCTATCAATTGAAGGCTGCTAGATCCAGGTTGGCATTCAACCCTTGTGGATGAAGAGTCTTCAGTCGGTAGATCCAGTATGTTTCACGTTGTCTAAGTCTGGTGAGTCTGTTATAGTCAGAACTCTTTGGAAAAAAGTCAATGGGAATGTATTTGAAAATGTATGGATTTCCATTGTGTTTGATTAGACAATGATTAGGTATGCTATGTTTAATTTTATTTTTTCTGGAGTTTTTACAGTTGCGGTGATGTTCACCCCATCTGTTTCTCAGTTTTCTGGAGGTGCGGCCTACATATTGGAGGCCGCATAAACACTCCATAAGATAAACGGTAAAAGATGAATTGCAGTTGAAAAAGATAGGAATTTGAAAAATCTCACCAGTGATTGTGGATTTGAAATTTTTGATCCCTGATTTGATAATTTTACAAGAGCCACATCCTGTTTTGCCACATTTGTAAATACCCGAAGGCCAAATAGTCCCTTGTTCTGATTGGGATTTTGTAATGTTCTATTAGAAAGTTTGTGTTTTACTTTCTTACTGGGAGCTAGCTGATTTCTAAGTGTGGGCGCTCTTTTATATATGATTTTTGGTGTTTCTTTTACCAAATGTTTGAGAATGGGGTCCCTTTGTATTATATACCAATGTTTTTTTATGATGTGTTGTATTTTGTGAAAATCAGAATTGTATTGTGTTATGAAAAAAGTTTCTTTCTCTCCAAAAGGTGTATCTGTTTTGTTGGTTTTTTTATCTGCTAGGATATCCTCCCTATTAAGATTTTTCGCTCTCTCAAGGGCCCTGTCTAATAAAATGGGGGGATATTCTTTTTCAATAAACCTATTATATAATACTTGACTTTGTTCCAAAAAAGTGTTATAATCGCTACAATTTCGTCTCATCCTACGAAATTGACTATAGGGTACATTGTGTATCCAATTCCTGTGATGATTGCTGTGGTAATTTAAAAAACTATTACTTTCGACATCTTTAAAAAAGGTCTTAGATGTAATTTTATGTTCTTCTAAACTGAGGATGAGATCTAGATATTCAATGTTTTTGGTCTGAATGTTGGCCGTGAATTTTAGGCCCATGTTATTGCAGTTTAAATGTTCTATGAAATTGTTGGCCAACGATAGATCTCCTTCCCATAAGAAAATCAGATCATCTATATAACGGCCATAGAAGACCAGGTTCGCCCCAAAGTTTGCTGAATAGATGTATTTTTCTTCAAAGAAACCCATGAATAGGTTTGCAAAACTGGGGGCGAACCTGGTCCCCATGGCCGTTCCTTTGATCTGTAAGTAAAAATTGTCTTGGTATATGAAATAGTTATGCTGTAAAATAAACAAAATGCTCTCTAAAATATAATCACATTGTATGCTTGGCAAATAAATATCCTTGTGAAGATAATGTGAAATTGCTAATAAACCTAAATCGTGCGAAATGTTCGAATATAAAGAGCTGACATCACAGATGATCCAAGAAAGATTTCTGTTGTTAATATTGATTTTTTGTAAATGTTGTAGTAAATGAGTGCTATCTTTGATATATGACGGTAAAGTGACTACATGTTTTTGCAGATATTTGTCTATAAAAAAAGATAGGTTGTAAGTTAAAAAAAGATTGTGTATATTATAACGAACTCGTTTTCTTGAGGTTATATATACAAATCACTATAACAAACTATATTGAGGCTACAGAGGTATTTATCTTCAACATAAACCAAGTAATAACACTTTTTTAATTTTTCATATTTATAATGCAAACAACAGGTTAAAGGTCAAGATTCCTATCCAGATCTTTATTATTTAATGAATCACCCTTTTATACACACACACACTTTTTTACAATTAAACATATTTTTTCATATTCAAAAGAATTGTGTCTATCACAATAAACTACCAAGTGAGGTTACACAGGCAAAAACTTCTAATGAAAACAAAGTGATAATTTCCTTTTAAAATAGATTATGTTTATTATAACAAACTATTATTGAGGTGAAACACTTTGCAAGTCATTATAGCAAACTATATTGAGGCTATACAAGTATCTATCTTCTACAAAAACTTAATAATAACATTTTCTTTAAATCATCACTTTCACCATGCAAACAATAGGTTAAAAGTTTAGACTCCCATTCAGATCCTGATTACTTAATGAACTATGCATTTTCCATACATACACTTATTTTAAATTAAACATATATATTTTTTTCAAAAGGATTGTGTCTATTACAATAAATGATTAAGTGAGGTTATATATGTAATAACTTCTAATGTAAACTAAGTGATAAGATTGTTTTATGTGTTCATTCATTTTTACAATGTAACCAATAGGTTAAAAGTTTAGATTCTTACATTTATACACACCCTATTTTAACCTTGTTATTCTGTCTAAATTTTTAAATTGCAACAGCTGGGAGCCTGTTGTGGTTTCCACAGCTGAATGCACACAAATGTTTTTCTATTGGATCACACATATGATGACAACTTCCTCTTTTGACACACAAATGTGTATAAACTGTTAGCAATTGTTAATGATGGCATTCACTTTTTTATCTGATGAAACAACCTGTTTGAGGTTGAGAAACGCATCATAAGTATTAAAAGCCATTTTATTGAAGTTGTCTGTGTTGTGGTTTATCAATACCAACTGAACAACACACAAAAGATTACACCTCTGCACCACCTGAAGTCCAGCCAACAGGAGACATACACAGAGTTTAAACTAGGACAAGTGCCTTTGGAGCTTGGCTTCCACAGTGTACTAGCCACTGATAAGTGCTAGCCTGCTTTCTTGCACTGGTCACAGCACAGTGCCACACCATCTGGTAAGCATAATACTTACTTATATCTATACCTACATATCCAGACGGTATCACGCTATTGTGGCGCCCTCTTTATACTTTCTATTTTAACAGTTGTTCCACACTCTCTGGGATCAAGAGGAGCAGCCCTACCCACGTAATAGGAGGATACCTTTATCCCTTCAATTTACTACCAGTCTATGGACATTAAACAGGACTAATACGGTAGACTTGATCTACTATACTTTAAGTGTACTACCTGGTTTTATATTGATTATTGCTTTTTTATATTTTAAATATCAGCGCTCTTTTATATCCCTTTATTGGGATATGTTCATTTTTTCTTTCTTTTGAGAGTATACAAAGTAGCAGCTGACCAAGTGATTGCTATACTTGTTGTTTCAAACCTGCATATATTGTTTGCACATTTTTACCTTTTTTCCACAGTTTATCTGTGGCCATTTACATTATGTTTTACACATTTTAAACACTTCACTCGATGCTGTTTAACTGTTGATATTCTGTAAACACATTCAGCTGATCATTGCAGTATTTGGAATATCAACAGTTATTTTTAGCTTTATTTTTGTTTTACTTTTGTTTCTTGTATTACTGTTTATTAGTGAAATACTAACACTTACTGCTTTTCAAATAATATACCATGTCACTTTCTTAATTTTGTTTATTACTGTTAGAATGTTCACTGAATAACACGAGTCTATCAACACATTACAGAACCCTTTCAATAGTTATTATTTCAGCCAGTTCATACAACGGACAAGAATCACTATTAGCCAATACCGTATTTAACACATGCATTGATAACATCTTCTTGCATACATTTATTACCTGTATGTCAACCTTCCATTAACCCACGCTATTCTGAACAGGCACTACACAACATCATTACAACACACTGAGCACCGCCCATAAGGACAACAACATCGCTAGTTTTACATCGTACTCACGAGCACTACCACTCACAGAAGGATTATTGCATATGCCAACATAATTCTGTACACTGTTTATTTTAATTACCACACAATTTTTTTGCTAATATTTTTGCACTATACAGCGAGGATCTGAGATGCTCACTGACGCACACTAATCAACAGCAAACACTCTAGGACGTTTCCCTTCACGTAGGCTGACTACTCCAACCAATCATATTGTTTTTCACATTTTGAGATCGTGTTTCGATCTAACACGCCCACACTAACACTCTATTGAACAGAATAGAAGACACCCTATGCAAGACAGTGAATGCTGTCAGTTATTACCCCGTTTAACACGCAATTAACCAGGATATTCTACTAAACACATATATTTTCTCGGGGGTTATAACCATTTCACCAACACTCATGTCAACAAACAATCAAGATACTTTATGATAGACAGTGAGTGCTGTCAAGATATCACTTTTATAACACGCACTTAGTAAGAATATCTCACTCTTTTTTCTATACCCTTTTTTTCTATTTTTTCTTGTGGTTAGCATCCACTACAGTCCAAAACCACTTTTAGCACGCACATAATCTACAACATTTGCCAACACATCACATCTCTTTATACACATTATACACATCAGAGGAGCTTCATGGTCAGTCACTTTTATTAACCAATACCATACACAAAATTTTCACATCACTTTTTTTGTTTCTGTGTCTTAGACAGTTTTTTTTTTTTTTGGTTTTTTTTTCTGTATCCAACACTTCACCACCAAATTTAACCTAAGTAAAGAATTGTAATTATATAGTCTTGTGCACTCATATTCAACATGCAATCCAAGGAAGAAAGGAATTCCCAACATATGGGTTTCAATCTATCCAAGGATATTTCTATTGTGGAAATCCTATCAGAAACACATGAAATTAAACCCATGAGGGATCTTTTTTACCTATTAGAAGAAGAAATCAATAAAGAAAACAGACATTGGTGGGATTTGACCACATTAGAAAAATACTTGGAAATCAAACATATTCCTAGAGGTTTGAGACTTTTAAAACATTGCTCATTCAAAGATGATGCAGCAACCATCAAAAGATGGTATGAAGCGTTAGATGAATGTTCTTATAACCTCATTAAAATTTTAATAGAACATAGGAGACAACTATACAATCAGTGCAGTGTAAATATAGAAAAAATTCAAACAGATTTAAGAGTCTACCAACAAAATCCTGAATATAACAAAATTAACAAGGATATCAGTGAAAGGACTGATAGATATCAGGAAAATCTAGTCTCTAACAAGAATAAGAAATTACAGAGAGATCATGAAGACTATACCAATGACTGTGTATACACATATAATTGGAAGAACGACACGCCAGAACACATAGCTAATAATTCAAACAGTCAGAGCGAATGGACCAAGGTCCAACATAGGGGAAATAACAAAAGGCATAAGACATCATTCACTCCAACTAACACCATGCACACATCTTCACAATCATACACCACCAATCCTTGGCATCACAACAAAATATCTCACAATTCCAACACAAATCACAACAGATCACAACATTATCACAATTATAATGGTGGACCCAACAGAAACCAACATGATTACAGAACTCATCATAACCATAATTACAACCACCAAACACAAACACAACACTCATACCAATATACACAAGCACAACAACACAATTACAAACAAGCACATCAATACAACCACAACAAATAATTTCTACCACAACATAATCAACAATCGGGAGGACAATTGTCCTGTAACAAAGACTCCTATTATGGAAGACGAAATAACAATAGTTATCATTATCAACATCCAGAATATGCTACACCGAATACACATTCACTAAGAGAACCAACATCTATATCTGTAAACACTGAATTCAACTCTCATCATAACAATGCACATCGTAATTTGCATCAAGATACATTCGAACATCCTAATAGATTCAGATTATTGTCCACTGAACACAGAGAATCCTCATTAGATGTAGAAAGTCCTAGTACAAGTCACGGCCCAGCTCCTTTTTTAGGGTCAGCACCATTTTTAAGAACAGAAAGTCCGCATACAAGAGCAGACAAAAGACCGCACACTACAGAAAACGAGGTTCCAGAGTCAGAGCCCTTGCCGCCAAGAAAAAGGACTTATCCAGACTAGATCAGGGAATTTTTAATCTGTCCACTTATCCATTATCTATCCCAGAAAAAAGAGTCTTAAAACGAGGGCTTTCTTTCTGTCCACAAAACATGCCCAAAATGTTTGATATTTTTGTGGATTTGAATAATTTCACACGCAAACTTAGTCTACAAAAATACTTTGCAAATAAAAAACTCAAAACTGATCACATCGATTCTTCAATGACCCAAACCATTTTGAATGATTCCATGCCACCAAACAACAATTTAGTTTGCCTATATTCAGAAACTAGTGATCTTACCAATCATCTGTTTGATGGATATATACATACCGATGTAAAAAATAAATCCAATTTCAATCCCACTAATATAGGAAAGGATCATATAGATTTGTACCACAGTATGGTTTTAGAAGATTTTGACAATTTATTGAGGACAAAGAACAAAAAAAGAAATTATTGTCTCATGAGCCAGCAAAAGGCCATTTCTAGTCTTAAAAATAACCCCAACATCATCATCCGCGACGCCGACAAAGGCGGCGGAATAGTTATCCAGGATTTGACAGATTATATTAGGGAAGCAGACAGGATTCTAGGAGACCAGGAATATTATCAAATATTACAAGGAGATCCCACTGATAAATTTCTAAAGTCTTATACAGAACTGATAGAAAAAGGGTTCACCCTAAAAATCTTGAATAAACATGAAAGAGATTTCCTAAAAGTACAAAATCCAGGTATTGCCCACTATTATCATCTACCCAAAATCCACAAAAATAAAACAAATCCCCCAGGACGCCCAATCATTGCTGGAATCGGAAATTTAACTTACAACCTATCTTTTTTTATAGACAAATATCTGCAAAAACATGTAGTCACTTTACCGTCATATATCAAAGATAGCACTCATTTACTACAACATTTACAAAAAATCAATATTAACAACAGAAATCTTTCTTGGATCACCTGTGATGTCAGCTCTTTATATTCGAACATTTCGCACGATTTAGGTTTATTAGCAATTTCACATTATCTTCACAAGGATATTTATTTGCCAAGCATACAATGTGATTATATTTTAGAGAGCATTTTGTTTATTTTACAGCATAACTATTTCATATACCAAGACAATTTTTACTTACAGATCAAAGGAACGACCATGGGGACCAGGTTCGCCCCCAGTTTTGCAAACCTATTCATGGGTTTCTTTGAAGAAAAATACATCTATTCAGCAAACTTTGGGGCGAACCTGGTCTTCTATGGCCGTTATATAGATGATCTGATTTTCTTATGGGAAGGAGATCTATCGTTGGCCAACAATTTCATAGAACATTTAAACTGCAATAACTTGGGCCTAAAATTCACGGCCAACATTCAGACCAAAAACATTGAATATCTAGATCTCATCCTCAGTTTAGAAGAACATAATATTACATCTAAGACCTTTTTTAAAGATGTCAACAGTAATAGTTTTTTAAATTACCACAGCAATCATCACAGGAATTGGATACACAATGTACCCTATAGTCAATTTCGTAGGATGAGACGAAATTGTAGCGATTATAACACTTTTTTGGAACAAAGTCAAGTATTATATAATAGGTTTATTGAAAAAGAATATCCCCCCATTTTATTAGACAGGGCCCTTGAGAGAGCGAAAAATCTTAATAGGGAGGATATCCTAGCAGATAAAAAAACCAACAAAACAGATACACCTTTTGGAGAGAAAGAAACTTTTTTCATAACACAATACAATTCTGATTTTCACAAAATACAACACATCATAAAAAAACATTGGTATATAATACAAAGGGACCCCATTCTCAAACATTTGGTAAAAGAAACACCAAAAATCATATATAAAAGAGCGCCCACACTTAGAAATCAGCTAGCTCCCAGTAAGAAAGTAAAACACAAACTTTCTAATAGAACATTACAAAATCCCAATCAGAACAAGGGACTATTTGGCCTTCGGAGTATTTACAAATGTGGCAAAACAGGATGTGGCTCTTGTAAAATTATCAAATCAGGGATCAAAAATTTCAAATCCACAATCACTGGTGAGATTTTTCAAATTCCTATCTTTTTCTTTTTCAACTGCAATTCATCTTTTACCGTTTATCTTATGGAGTGTTTATGCGGCCTCCAATATGTAGGCCGCACCTCCAGAAAACTGAGAAACAGATGGGGTAAACATCACCGCAACTGTAAAAACTCCAGAAAAAATGAAATTAAACATAGCATACCTAATCATTGTCTAATCAAACACAATGAAAATCCATACATTTTCAAATACATTCCCATTGACTTTATTCCAAAGAGTTCTGACTATAACAGACTCACCAGACTTAGACAACGTGAAACATACTGGATCTACCGACTGAAGACTCTTCATCCACAAGGGTTGAATGCCAACCTGGATCTAGCAGCCTTCAATTGATAGACATCTACAATATTGAATTTATCTTTTTCTGATACAGCGTACTAATTTATTTTATAACATTCATAGGTCAGATACACTATTGGAAAAATAGGAACTACATATCCAGGTAGTAATTTTATTGTTATTATTATTAAATAGGTACCAATTAGAAATTTAAATTTAAATCAAATTTATATCAAATACCAGATTTCATTATGAAATTTCAGACACAGATTACTAATTATTATTCACACTTTACACATACCATACACTCAAAGAGAAATATTCCTTTTCTTCATCTTCTAACAAAACAATTATTTTCCCAAACAAACAATTACAAACAACACAACTATAAGCGTGGGTGTACAAGCACATGATGCAGACATTTGACAAGGAGAGGGGGGGGGGGGGGTTATAAACATGTTTGCATGCATATGCAAAAATAAAACACAATGAAAGAACAGCACTCCATGAGATAGAACAGAAGCTGGAAAAAACCTTCCATGCATGTCCATTTTTATAATAACTCCTCAGGGTGCACAGTCTTTTAGCACACTATACCCCTTTCACAAAGAAAAAATATCCTGAAGCATATCAGTCTGACCCTGCCCAATGACAGTCCAGGGCCGAAATACCAGGCAATTCTTCTCTGAACAAGGGAAGCAACAACCCCAGACGATCGTTTCGGCCTTCTATGGGCCTCGTCAGTGAGGTGCAGTTGTATCTCTCTAAGGGCAAGTGTGCATGGAGTCCACGTCTGGTTTCCCCATTACTCTTAGGGTGACCTAAGAGCATTTACATAAAACACAATGAAAGAACAGCACTCCATGAGATAGAACAGAAGCTGGAAAAAACCTTCCATGCATGTCCATTTTTATAATAACTCCTCAGGGTGCACAGTCTTTTAGCACACTATACCCCTTTCACAAAGAAAAAATATCCTGAAGCATATCAGTCTGACCCTGCCCAATGACAGTCCAGCGCCAAAATACCAGGCAATACTTCTCTGAACAAGGGAAGCAACAACCCCAGACGATCGTTTCGGCCTTCTATGGGCCTCGTCAGTGAGGTGCAGTTGTATCTCTCTAAGGGCAAGTGTGCATGGAGTCCACGTCTGGTTTCCCCATTACTCTTAGGGTGACCTAAGAGCATTTACATAAAACACAATGAAAGAACAGCACTCCATGAGATAGAACAGAAGCTGGAAAAAACCTTCCATGCATGTCCATTTTTATAATAACTCCTCAGGGTGCACAGTCTTTTAGCACACTATACCCCTTTCACAAAGAAAAAATATCCTGAAGCATATCAGTCTGACCCTGCCCAATAACAGTCCAGCGCCGAAATACCAGGCAATTCTTCTCTGAACAAGGGAAGCAACAACCCCAGACGATCGTTTCGGCCTTCTATGGGCCTCGTCAGTGATGGGGAAACCAGACGTGGACTCCATGCACACTTGCCCTTAGAGAGATACAACTGCACCTCACTGACGAGGCCCATAGAAGGCCGAAACGATCGTCTGGGGTTGTTGCTTCCCTTGTTCAGAGAAGAATTGCCTGGTATTTCGGCACTGGACTGTCATTGGGCAGGGTCAGACTGATATGCTTCAGGATATTTTTTCTTTGTGAAAGGGGCATAGTGTGCTAAAAGACTGTGCACCCTGAGGATTTATTATAAAAATGGACATGCATGGAAGGTTTTTTCCAGCTTCTGTTCTATCTCATGGAGTGCTGTTCTTTCATTGTGTTTTATTTAAATGCTCTTAGGTCACCCTAAGAGTAATGGGGAAACCAGACGTGGACTCCATGCACACTTGCCCTTAGAGAGATACAACTGCACCTCACTGACGAGGCCCATAGAAGGCCGAAACGATCGTCTGGGGTTGTTGCTTCCCTTGTTCAGAGAAGAATTGCCTGGTATTTCGGCGCTGGACTGTCATTGGGCAGGGTCAGACTGATATGCTTCAGGATATTTTTTCTTTGTGAAAGGGGCATAGTGTGCTAAAAGACTGTGCACCCTGAGGATTTATTATAAAAATGGACATGCATGGAAGGTTTTTTCCAGCTTCTGTTCTATCTCATGGAGTGCTGTTCTTTCATTGTGTTTTATTTAAATGCTCTTAGGTCACCCTAAGATAAATGGGGAAAACAGACGTGGACTCCATGCACACTTGCCCTTAGAGAGATACAACTGCACCTCACTGACGAGGCCCATAGAAGGCCGAAACGATCGTCTGGGGTTGTTGCTTCCCTTGTTCAGAGAAGAATTGCCTGGTATTTCGGCGCTGGACTGTCATTGGGCAGGGTCAGACTGATATGCTTCAGGATATTTTTTCTTTGTGAAAGGGGCATAGTGTGCTAAAAGACTGTGCACCCTGAGGATTTATTATAAAAATGGACATGCATGGAAGGTTTTTTCCAGCTTCTGTTCTATCTCATGGAGTGCTGTTCTTTCATTGTGTTTTATTTAAATGCTCTTAGGTCACCCTAAGAGTAATGGGGAAACCAGACGTGGACTCCATGCACACTTGCCCTTAGAGAGATACAACTGCACCTCACTGACGAGGCCCATAGAAGGCCGAAACGATCGTCTGGGGTTGTTGCTTCCCTTGTTCAGAGAAGAATTGCCTGGTATTTCAGCGCTGGACTGTCATTGGGCAGGGTCAGACTGATATGCTTCAGGGTATTTTTTCTTTGTGAAAGGGGCATAGTGTGCTAAAAGACTGTGCACCCTGAGGATTTATTATAAAAATGGACATGTATGGAAGGTTTTTTCCAGCTTCTGTTCTATCTCATGGAGTGCTGTTCTTTCATTGTGTTTTATTTAAATGCTCTTAGGTCACCCTAAGAGTAATGGGGAAACCAGACGTGGACTCCATGCACACTTGCCTTTAGAGAGATACAACTGCACCTCACTGACGAGGCCCATAGAAGGCCGAAACGATCGTCTGGGGTTGTTGCTTCCCTTGTTCAGAGAAGAATTGCCTGGTATTTCGGCGCTGGACTGTCATTGGGCAGGGTCAGACTGATATGCTTCAGGATATTTTTTCTTTGTGAAAGGGGCATAGTGTGCTAAAAGACTGTGCACCCTGAGGATTTATTATAAAAATGGACATGCATGGAAGGTTTTTTCCAGCTTCTGTTCTATCTCATGGAGTGCTGTTCTTTCATTGTGTTTTATTTAAATGCTCTTAGGTCACCCTAAGAGTAATGGGGAAACCAGACGTGGACTCCATGCACACTTGCCCTTAGAGAGATACAACTGCACCTCACTGACGAGGCCCATAGAAGGCCGAAACGATCGTCTGGGGTTGTTGCTTCCCTTGTTCAGAGAAGAATTGCCTGGTATTTCGGCGCTGGACTGTCATTGGGCAGGGTCAGACTGATATGCTTCAGGATATTTTTTCTTTGTGAAAGGGGCATAGTGTGCTAAAAGACTGTGCACCCTGAGGATTTATTATAAAAATGGACATGCATGGAAGGTTTTTTCCAGCTTCTGTTCTATCTCATGGAGTGCTGTTCTTTCATTGTGTTTTATTTAAATGCTCTTAGGTCACCCTAAGAGTAATGGGGAAACCAGACGTGGACTCCATGCACACTTGCCCTTAGAGAGATGCAACTGCACCTCACTGACGAGGCCCATAGAAGGCCGAAACGATCGTCTGGGGTTGTTGCTTCCCTTGTTCAGAGAAGAATTGCCTGGTATTTCGGCGCTGGACTGTCATTGGGCAGGGTCAGACTGATATGCTTCAGGATATTTTTTCTTTTTGTGAAAGGGGCATAGTGTGCTAAAAGACTGTGCACCCTGAGGATTTATTATAAAAATGGACATGCATGGAAGGTTTTTTCCAGCTTCTGTTCTATCTCATGGAGTGCTGTTCTTTCATTGTGTTTTATATGCAAAAATACCTCTGTTTATTGAACAATTCATTTCATACATACACATCCCTATGTACAAACACACCTTTTTTTATATTCAAATATTACAAAATCTCTTTTTTAGTCAGCTGGGCTCTTTGCTACTTATATAACGTTTCTTGCATTGTTAGAGTAAAACCAGCTAAACAATTGGTACGGGCTCTGCAAGACCTCAACCACTGGGGTTGCTGTGGCCCAGTGGCTAGGTCAACTGCCTCCCAATCCAAAGGTTGTGAGTTCAAACCTGGCTACAGCTGCCAATTCCTTACGTTGCATGTCCATTTGATCACATTTTATAACTAGCTGTCCATTATCAAAACTGGCTCCGGTCTCTTGCTGTCCTTTGCTGAGGGAGCAACATTGCACTACTGGCAGCAAAATGAGCACATCTAGTCAGCCAATCACAGGGGACAAATTGAGATTTCATTATGAAGTTTCAGACATAGATTACAAATTATTATTCACACTTTACACATACCATACACTCAAAGAGAAATATTCCTTTTCTTCATCTTTCTAACAAAACAATTATTTTCCCAAACAAACAATTACAAACAACACAACTATAAGCGTAGGTGTACAGGCACATGATGCAGACATTTGACAAGGAGAGGGGGGGTTTATAAACATGTTTGCATGCATATGCAAAAATACCTCTGTTTATTGAACAATTCATTTCATATATACACATCCCTATGTACAAACACACCTTTTTATATTCAAAAAAAGATTGTGTATATTATAACGAACTCGTTTTCTTGAGGTTATATATACAATTCATTATAACAAACTATATTGAGGCTACACAAGTATTTATCTTCAACATAAACCAAGTAATAGCACTTTTTTAATTTTTCATATTTATAATGCAAACAACAGGTTAAAGGTCAAGATTCCTATCCAGATCTTTATTATTTAATGAATCACCCTTTTATACACACACACACTTTTTTACAATTAAACATATTTTTTCATATTCAAAAGAATTGTGTCTATCACAATAAACTACCAAGTGAGGTTACACAGGCAAAAACTTCTAATGAAAACAAAGTGATAATTTCCTTTTAAAATAGATTATGTTTATTATAACAAACTATTATTGAGGTGAAACACTTTGCAAGTCATTATAACAAACTATATTGAGGCTATACAAGTATCTATCTTCTACAAAAACTTAATAATAACATTTTCTTTAAATCATCACTTTCACCATGCAAACAATAGGTTAAAAGTTTAGACTCCCATTCAGATCCTGATTACTTAATGAACTATGCATTTTCCATACATACACTTCATTTAAATTAAACATATATATTTTTTTCAAAAGGATTGTGTCTATTACAATAAATGATTAAGTGAGGTTATATATGTAATAACTTTTAATGTAAACTAAGTGATAAGATTGTTTTATGTGTTCATTCATTTTTACAATGTAACCAATAGGTTAAAAGTTTAGATTCTTACATTTATACACACCCTATTTTTTTTTATTTTTTTTAAATGATTTTTATTGAGGTTCAGTTCAAGGTTTACAAATAATAAACGTCAATACATGTGAAACAATGCAGCAATAAATGGTTACATAATTGCCATCTGACATATAACAGGATAGATAAATGCATATAATACATGAATTTATGCCTTTTACCTTCTTTATATATGAAAATAAGTACCATACAAACTGTAAACCAACTCCATGTTATATGAGGTCACTCTTGGACCCCGAAACTGTATACATAGTATGACGTTATAGCTGGTAAATTGAAACAAAGGAAGACCACTCATGGGTCTAAACTGATGAACCTCTTTTTTGTTTTTTTATATTTATAGAATATATAACAGTATATAACAAACATAATATCATATGAGATTAAACATAAGACCAACAATTTATATAGCAACCTTATATAAGTATCAAGAAGGGTTTCTAAGGGATATATTTTCCCATGCTTACCGAGTAAGCCGACGGTATTGGGGGGGAGATTAGGTTTACATAATGATATATACCAAGGAGTAAAATATAGTATATATAAAGTAGAATATTAGGTGGTTCGTGAGTCTACCTTCATACAACATATTGGTCACATGCAATTAGTGAAAACAGTACTCATAATGCTCATGGAATTAAAGTCAAGCCGCACCTCAACTAAGGGTGAGTAGTGAAAACATGTGCTAAGGTTTCATAGTGTTCTATGCTTCTTTTTAGATTTAATTAACTATGGCTGAGATGTATATCTTTGGTTATGATATCAAAACATCTTATATCGATTTGTTAGGTATATCATGTTCAGTATTTAAGCGCTCTTATATGAAAGAACCCAATAAACAATAGGGCTATTCAGACTGGGTAAAATATAGCGATAATGCTGCCAATATAGACCCGAGAACACTAAAATGCTATTATTTATCTAGGTATGGGTGGGCTAGGAGACAGTATGGCTCTATGTATCCGAAATACCTCAAAATATAAATATGTCAGTAGACATATATGGAATAATAGCTAGGTCACCCCGGCCGCAGGTAACCCAGCCGAACATGGAAAAGATATTAGTAATGTCTCAAATCTAGCCCCATTAAACTTAAATAGTGTCTCAAGCATTATTATACATCAACCTAAAGCTGTAGTATTTTTCCCTTAATTGTAGCCTAAAAGTGCCTAGGGTGTACATATAGAAGCATATCTCTCATATATTAAAAGTCTGGTACCAAAGGAAAGAACTGTATAGCACTATATATTGTAGATTTCACTTATTAGAAGAAACATCCAGAGGTAAAAACTGGTCCCTGGGCTAAAGTAAACTTTCTGTTAGGTAGAAATAAACAAAGTATATTACAGTGAGCATTTTGTCATCGTAATTTGCATACACTTGTGGTATAAAGGATTAAAACTGTGCAGGCGTGTAAAAAAGCAGGTCCCTGGATTAATATAGAACACATCTTAGTTCAGTTAAATAATGAGCAAACCTAGTATAATAACAGTTAACGTTCTCTCAGTGTGACTTACATAATCATGTTATTTAATTACATATCATAAAAATAAGCAACTGAAACGTAAATCAATGAATAACTCGTCGTGTCGAGTGAACTGATATCTATTAAACTAATGTCTCTAAACACAGTTAAGGGACCTCTTGTCATATACACACCCTATTTTAACCTTGTTATTCTGTCTAAATTTTTAAATTGCAACAGCTGGGAGCCTGTTGTGGTTTCCACAGCTGAATGCACACAAATGTTTTTCTATTGGATCACACATATGATGACAACTTCCTCTTTTGACACACAAATGTGTATAAATTGTTAGCAATTGTTAATGATGGCATTCACTTTTTTATCTGATGAAACAACCTGTTTGAGGTTGAGAAACGCGTCATAAGTATTAAAAGCCATTTTATTGAAGTTGTCTGTGTTGTGGTTTATCAATACCAACTGAACAACACACAAAAGATTACACCTCTGCAGCACCTGAAGTCCAGCCAACAGGAGACATACACAGAGTTTAAACTAGGACAAGTGCCTTTGGAGCTTGGCTTCCACAGTGTACTAGCCACTGATAAGTGCTAGCCTGCTTTCTTGCACTGGTCACAGCACAGTGCCACACCATCTGGCAAGCATAATACTTACTTATATCTATACCTACATATCCAGACGGTATCACGCTATTGTGGCGCCCTCTTTCTACTTTCTATTTTAACAATAGCTATTAAATAGTTAATAACTATTTAATAGCTACCTAGTTAAAATAATTACAAAATGACTTGTAAAATAAATCCTAACCTATGTTACAAATACACCTAACACTACACTATCAATAAATTAATTAAATAAATTACCTACAATGATCTAAACTAAAATACAATTAAATAAACTAAACTATATTACAAAAAAAACCACACTGTTACAAAAAATAAAAAAATATTACAAGAATTTTAATCTAATTACACCTAATCTAAGCCCCCTAATAAAATAAAAAAGCCCCCCAAAATAATAAAATTCCCTACCCTATAATAAATTACAAAAGTAATCAGCTCTTTTACCAGCCCTTAAAAGGGCTTTTTGTGGGGCATTGCCCCAACGTAATCAGCTCTTTTACCTGTAAACTAAAATACAAGACCCCCCCCAACATTACAACCCACCACCCACACACCCCTACTCTAAAACCCACCCGATCCCCCCTTAAAAAAACCTAACACTACCCCATTGAAGATCACCCTACCTTGAGCCGTGTTCACCCAGCCGGGCACCGATGGGCCAGAAGAAGACATCCGGAGCGGCAGAAGTCTTCATCCGATCGGGGCAGAAGAGGTCCTCCATCCAGCAGAAGTCTTCATCCAAGCGGCATCTTCTATCTTCATCCACGGAGCAGGGCCATCTTCAAGACATCCGACGCGGAGCATCCTCTTCTTCCCGACGACTAACGACGAATGAAGGTTCCTTTAAATGACGTCATCCAAGATGGCATCCCTCAAATTCCGATTGGCTGATAGGATTCTATCAGCCAATCGGAATTAAGGTAGGAAATATCCGATTGGCTGATGTAATCAGCCAATTGGATTGAAGTTCAATTCGATTGGCTGATTTGATCAGCCAATAGAATTGACCTCGCATGGGGGGGGGCTTGTATTTTATTTTACAGGTAAAAGAGCTGATTACTTTGGGGCAATGCCCTGCAAAAAGCCCTTTTAAGGGCTGGTAAAAGAGCTGATTACTTTTGTAATTTAGTATAGGGTAGGGAATTTTATTATTTTGGGGGGCTTTTATTTTATTAGGGGGCTTAGATTAGGTGTAATTAGATTAAAATTCTTGAAATATTTTTTTATTTTTTGTGATACCTAAGAGTGATCTAATCATTACAAATAGCTGCTTGAAAGATGACTGAGTGTACTTTTGGGGTTTACTTTGATCAATAAGAAAAGAACCCTCTCCACTGATATATCAAAGAGTGAGGGCACCACTACTATAGAGCCCCAATGTAATCCTAGAGAATTATTCAAACAAATAGAGAAACTCTGTAGGATACATATTAAAAACTGGTCTGATATTATAGGCCTAGAAACGTATCATACCCAAAGGCTTGACTTTAACCAAGGCACCAATTTTTAATAGTACTGATGTGGAACTCCTAACTGAGTGGAACTGTATTCTAGAGGATAGCTCTATAAAACTAATGAGAGCCATTATAAAATTTATAGAAGCAAATCTTGAACAGGTTACACTGGAAATTAAGGAGTTAGAAGCTCTGATTTTACCCTTTAAAGGGGATGTTTATTATGATAAATTAGATGGGGATATAAGAGAACACATGATAAAGCTAGAAAGAGATTTAAAATCTCTGAAAAAGAAGAAATTCGAGAGAGATCTTGTAGAGTAACACTCAGAATCCATAGCTTACATTGAAATAGACACAGACAACCCTATTACACCCATCACTCCAGGGATTGTTACCACTCTAATGGTCAGCACTAATATCACCCACCAAGCAAAGAATACACAGGTGAGAAAAGAGGACAAATATCAAGTCCATAGACACAGCAACATCAGGTTTAATTTCCCAGAAACCCATTATAATAGAGGGAGCCAGTACAATCAAGGGAACAAAGGCAAAAAACAATCAGGACTGAACTTCAAAGGAAACAACCAGTTTTCTAGAGATAGGAGCCCCCCCCAGATACATGATAAAAAAATAATAGATATCATTGATATTATCAAAGAGGGGGGAGGCAACACAGAGGATTCTATGAAAAAAACCCTACTTATATGGAGGACACTAGACCATATATTCCCTGACCCAATGCACAAAGGGAACCTAGAGGTAACTGGAATAGACTTGATAAGAAGTTTGAAGTTCGTGAGAACCAATATCAATATAACAACAATTACAACAATAAAAACAGAGTAGAACACCATGAACAGGTTTTTTTTAGACAGACACCTAACTGACAAACCCAGGGATCACCCACTAGTAAAAGAATACAGACAAGAGGTAACAAACCCAGAGATAGAGTGGACCCGATCCAGATTAGAAAATGTAGGAGGGAGAGGAAGAAAGAGGACCATGGAAGACAAAGGAGATGTAGAGGGGGCAGTTGAATACTATCTAAAAAGGAGAAGGGAAATTACATTAAAAGTGACCATACAGTGAAGATATTTAATCTATCTAAATATACTTTAAATCAGAGAGAGACTGACATCCTGAAAAAAGGTGCCTCATTCGCCTCTTCTAAGAAAACAGACCCCTTTGAGTTATTTGTGGATATAAACAAAGTCACTAGAAAGTTAACCCTCCTCAGACATTTTGAAAAAAATAAGAGAAACATAGAAAGTTATAACCTCACTCAAGGAGATAAAGACACTCTAGAGGCATTACTAGATCTAGAACAAGAAACCGGAGGAGCACCGCCACCAACATACCTAACAGATTTGATTAAACTAGACATGGGAACGGGTGGGGAAATCCTGGATTCCACAATAGACAGTAAAGCTATTGGGACTACACATAGTGATTTAAGGCCAAGGTCTATTTTCTACCCTTTCCAATCCCAGGGTAAATATATTGCACAGTTTAAAGACCAGGTTATACAGGAGTTCACTAAGATGTGCATGCAATACCAATTAAAAAAATCACAATTTCAGTCTAAAAGAGAAAGAATGCCTAAAATGATGGAAAATTAACATCTAGTGATTAGGCAGGCAGACAAGGGAGGTGGCATAGTCATCCTAGACAAATGTGATTACCTTTCTGAAGCATACCGACAATTAAATGATGCAGAGACATATAAAATTTAGGGGTGACCCTACAAAAAGTTTTTTAAAAGAATATATGGAACACATAAACAGAAGGTACCAAGAACTAGTATTAGACCTCAGAGAATGAATATACTTAGCCAATGAGGAACCTAAAATTGCTATATTTTATTACTTGCCCAAGATCCACAAAAAGCTTGAAAAAATGCCTGGCAGACCCATCATCTCTGGGATAGACTTCCTGACAGACAAACTGTTGGAATATGAGGACATCTACCTGAAACTGATGGTCCTAAACCTGAGGTCTTACCTAAGAGACACCCCCATCTCCTACAAATCATGGGGGATATAAAATGGAAACCCACATATAGATGGGCATCTTTAGATGTAGCTTTGTATACATCTATTCCACATGAAAAGGGGGTAGATGCAATTAAACACTTTCTGAAACATGATAGGGACATAGAAGACTCACAGTGAGAGATTCATTTTAGATTCCATAAGATTTGTCCTACAAAATAACTATTTTCTTTTTGAGGGAAAGTTCTTTTTACAAAAACATTGGACAGCAATGGGGACTAAATTCTCCCCCAATTTCACCAACCTATATGGGGGCCGAGGACATGATATATGAAGAGCTGTCATATAAACATAGTAGTGTAAAATTCTGGCGGAGGTTCATTGATGACATCCTGATCATCTGGAAGGGTAATGAATCCTCCTGAAATGATTATGTGATGCATCTAAACACTAATAACATGAACCTCCAATTCACACAAAATTTCAACACAGATGAGATAAACTTTTTAGATGTCACTCTACACAAAATAGATGGTGAAATATGCTATATCGCAAAGACACCAATATAAATGGTTATCTAGATGCTCATAGTGCACACCATCCCAGGTGGATTAAGAATATACCTTTTGGGCAATTCCAACGCTTGAGACAGAACTGTACAAAATTAAAAGACTTTGAATAGGTAGCTGAGTGACTAAAGACCAGATTTAGAGAGAAACACTTCCAAGAAAAGGTGATAACACAAGCATATGAAAAAGCGAAAACACTGGATAGGAATACACTCATTAATGGGGAAGTAAATCATATACAGAACACCCACATAGCAACATTGGGAAACACTAATAAAACTAGGGCTCCTGACATCACCCAAAAGAGAAATAGATGCAGGGTGAACCTTGTGACCACATTCAACGATGGCTTATGGAGAATCAGAAACATTGTGAATAAGCACTTCTCTATTCTAAAGAAAGATCCCCTACTAAGAGAGACAATAGGTGAAAAAACAGACATCAGCATCAAGAAAAACTTGAATTTCAAAAATATGCTAGCTCCCAGTGTACTGAGAAAAAAGAAAAAACAAACTGACCAGGGGATAAATGGCCTTACAGGTTTTTACAAGTGCTCCAAGAAGAACTGTGTGTGCTGTGAGCACACAAACAAAAATAAAAAATACAACACATTTGCAGATGCCACTATTGGAGAAGAAACATTTCCAATAAAGAAATTACTAAACTGCAAATCCGATTTTTTTTGTATACTTGTTGGAGTGCACATGTAATGTACCGATGAGGTACGTAGGAAGAACAACAAGGGGCTTGAAGATTAGATGTTTAGAGCACATGAAAAACATAGAGGCAGGGGTAATAACAAATCCACTTATAAATCACTTTGTGAAGTTTCACAACAAAAGTAAAACAGATTTTTATATCAAGGCAATTGTTGCCTCTAAACACTGATATTAGAGAAACTCTCTAAACAAAGACATTTTAGGGGATGGGGTATACACTTACAAAGTTCATGTTTAATTTTGCACTTTTATTTTTATATACTATTTCATGGCCATAACGACATTATCATTATATTAAATTAGTGGTTTAATTTTATATATATATATATATATATATATATATATATATATATATATATATATATATATATATATATATATATATATATATATATAAAATAAAAAAATAAAAAAAATAGTATATAAAAATATAGAGACAACTATCCCCAAGTAGATCACAAAGGGTTTATTTGGTACATATTGTCTAAATATTATCTTTGTATTGCTCTGTTTTTATCTATCACGGCCCGTTCTCACACGTTACCAGGGTCCATCCCTTTAGTTTATTGAACATGCTGTTTTGTTGTAACATTAATGATACATACGTTACTATATTATTGATGCATAGCCGGTTAACCACTGGTAACCCTTGGTGTTTAGCATACGTATTTCATTTCTTACGGTAATTTGCTACGTGGGTTCCTGTTCCCCTTAGTTTTTCTTTATGTTTTATTGTTTATCTAGCATACCCCGACTTGATCAATTGTAAGTTATGGCGTTTAGTTTCTTTTGTACTATGGGGATTATTGGTGTCTTACACGTTTTCCAGTTTCCTTGTACTCTCTATGCTGACTGTGTGGTGCAAGTTTAGGGCATTTTATTCGTTCACATCTTGTTGTTGTCCATTGATTATTAGCACCTATGGTCAGCCTGCCTGCTTATGTGTCAGTGTTTCTTTTCTATATTATATTCTATCATTTTGGCATCAGGCTTGGTGGCTGTATTCTATGGGCTGATGTATGAATAAATTGTTGCTTTCATACACTGTTAAATTGCCTAATTGTGATTATTTGGATACAGTTTCTTTGTGGTTCGTATCATGTTATTCTTGCCATCTTTTAGTAACACTTTTGATTTCATTTTGCACCTCTTTCTCTCGTGGTTGTTCTTTGGATATCCTTTGTTGGATTATTGATGATTCCTGTATTTGACTGTTTAGTCATTTTTTATCTTGATTGGTGGTGGTTAGATAGGTTGTTTTTTTTTCACTTTTTGTTTTGTTTTATGAATCCATGTTTTTAGCATTCCTTTGTGTCTTTCTTTCAGATTATATTTGTCCTGATGAAGGCCCAACTGAGGGCCGAAACATCGACCATGTATTAGTGATTCTACTAAATAAAGAAATTATTCATCTTCTAAATAAACCATGAGAGTGCCCTTCTTATATATATATATATATATATATATATATATATATATATATATATATATATATATATATATAATAAAATAAAAATAGTATATAAAAATATAGAGACAACTATCCCCAAGTAGATCACAAAGGGTTTACAGTTTGACTGCCCAACATGCTCCTAAGTGAAATTTCCAGATATAAACAATATGGAAATCCCTCTTCTCTCCTCTAGGGGGAGTATACTGGTTCCCAGCTAAAGTCAATGGCCATTCCAGCAAAGAAAAGCATTTTAACTTTCACTTCTTTTTATTTTATTCTACAAATTCATATAGGGGTTAATATTGACTTTTAGAGTTTTTAAGTTTTGAGATTTGATGCAAACCAAGTTTTATACAGGTGAAAGAATGGGGATTGGGGAGGTGTATTACATTAGTGGTCTAGTGATAAACATACCATATATATATTTCTTTCATGTAATTGGCAAGAGTCCATGAGCTAGTGACGTATGGGATATACATTCCTACCAGGAGGGGCAAAGTTTCCCAAATCTCAAAATGCCTATAAATACACCCCCACCACACCCACAATTCAGTTTTACAAACTTTGCCTCCTATGGAGGTGGTGAAGTAAGTTTGTGCTAGATTTCTACGTTGATATGCGCTTCGCAGCATGCTGAAGCCCGGTTCCTCTCAGAGCGCAGTGAATGACAGAGAGATGTGAAGGGAGTATTACCTTTTGAATACAATGATCATCCTATCGGGGATCTATTTCTTAGGTTCTCTGTTATCGGTCGTAGATATTCTTCTCCTACCTCCCTTTTCAGATCGACTATATACTCTTATATACCATTACCTCTGCTGATTCTCGTTTCAGTACTGGTTTGGCTATCTACTTTATGTCTTTTGGTAAGTATGTTTTATTTTATTTATGACACGCTCAGCTATGGTTTGGCATTTTATATGTAAAGTTCTAAATATATGTTTTATACTTATATTTGCCATGATTCAGGTTAATCAGTTTTATTTCCTTCTTACCACAGACTGTCAGTTTCATTTTTGGGAAATGCATACATGAAAAAATATATTTCTTACCTGAAATTTTTTTCAATTGACTTTCTTTCTAAATTGCGGGCTGTTAGGCTCGCGGGAGCGCTAAATGCTATAATTTATTGCGTCATTTTTTGGCGCGAGACTTTTTTGGCACGAGAATTACGTTTGTTGACATTATGTTGTCATTTCCGCCATCTTAGTTGGCGCCGAGAGTTTGCACGTAGTTGCGTCATCTATGACGCTTGTGTTTGTTGCAGACGTTTTTGGCGCCAACAAAATATTTGTCAGTTTGGGCGTCATACTTGGAGCCAGATTTTGACATTATTTAAGTCATTATTTCTTTTTGCTTCTGGTTTCCAGAGGCTTATTCTGTTTGCATTTTTTCCCATTCCTGAATCTGTCATATAAGGAAATTGATCATTTTGCTTTATATGTTGTTTTTTGGATTACATATTGCAAGATGTCCCATGCTGACCCTGTTTCAGAATCTACTACTGGAATTCTGCTGCCTGATGTCGGTTCTACCAAAGCTAAGTGCATTTATTGTAAACTTGTGGTAACTGTTCCTCCGGCTGTAGTCTGTGTTAGTTGTCATGATAAACTTTCTAAAGCAGATAATATTTCCATTAGTAATAATCCATTACCTTCAACATCTAATGTTCAGGATATTCCTGTTTATGTGAGAGAATTTGTTTCTAATTCTATTCAGAAAGCCTTGTCTGTTATACCACCTTCTAATAAACGTAAAAGGTCTTTTAAAACTTCTCATAATTTCGATGAATTTTTAAATGACCGACAGCATTCTGATTTACCTATCTCTGATGAGGATCTATCTGTTTCAGAAGATTCTGCCTCAGATATTGACACTGACAAAACTTCATATTTATTTAAAATGGAGTATATTCGTTCTTTATTAAAAGAGGTGTTGATTGCATTAGATATGGAGGAGATTAGTCCTCTTGATATTAAAACTAGTAAACGTTTGAATTCGTTTTTTAAACCTCATGTAGTTATTCCAGAGGTTTTTCCAGTTCCTGATGCTATTTAACCCCTTAATGACCGGACCATTTTTCAATTTTCTTACCCTTAATGACAATGGCTATTTTTACATTTCTGCAGTGTTTGTGTTTAGCTGTAATTTTCCTCTTACTCATTTACTGTACCCACACATATTATATACCGTTTTTCTCGTCATTAAATGGACTTTCTAAAGATACCATTATTTTCATCATATCTTATAACTTACTATAAAAAAAAATTAAAATATGAGGAAAAAATTGAAAAAAACACACTTTTTCTAACTTTGACCCCCAAAATCTGTTACACATCTATAACCACCAAAAAACACCCATTCTAAATAGTTTCTAAATTTTGTCCTGAGTTTAGAAATACCCAATGTTTAAATGTTTTTTGCTTTTTTTGCAAGTTATAGGGCAATAAGTACAAGTAGCACTTTGCTATTTCCAAACCACTTTTTATCAAAATTAGCGCTAGTTGCATTGGAACACTGATATCTGTCAGGAATCCCTGAATATCCCTTGACATGTATATATTTTTTTTTAGAAGACATCTCAAAGTATTGATCTAGGCCCATTTTTGGTATATTTCATACCACCATTTCACCGCCAAATGCGATCAAATAAAAAAAAACTGTTACATTTTTCACAATTTTAGGTTTCTCACTGAAATTATTTACAAACAGCTTGTGCAATTATGGCACAAATGGTTGCAAATGCTTCTCTAGGATCCCCTTTGTTCAGAAATAGCAGACATATATGGCTTTGGTGTTGCTTTTTGGTAATAATAAGGCCGTTAAATGCTGCTGCGCACCACACTTGTAATATGCCCAGCAGTTAAGGGGTTAATTAGGTAGCTTGTAGGGTTAATTTCTAGCTTTAGTGTAGAGATCAGCCTCCCATCTGACACATCCCACCCCCTGATCCCCCCTAACCTCCCTCAAACAGCTCTCTTCCCTCCCCCACCCCACAATTGTCCCCGCCATCTTAAGTACTGGCAGAAAGTCTGCCAGTACTGAAATAAAAAGCATTTTTTTTATTTTTTATTATTATTTTCTTCATACAGTCTGCAGTGATGGATCCCCCTTACCTCACAACCTCCCTGATCCCCCCATACATCTCTCTAACCCTCCCCCCTACCTATTTGCCGCCATCTTGGGTACTGGCAGCTGTCTGCCAGTACCCAATTTGCCCCCAAAAATGTTTTTTTTTAACTTTTTTATTTAAAACATTCGTTTTCTGTAGTGTAGCTAGCCCCCCTCAATAATCTACATCCCTCCCCCTCCCAGATCCCTTACTTGACAATGTACTTGACAATGATCCCTTACTTGACAATTTTTTTGGAACAGGAGTGCATAAGTTGCGTATTACTGGGGGGAAGGGAGCTTTTTTGCCTCAGGATAAAAAGTCTAAGGGTAAATTTAGGGCTTCTAACCGTTTTCGTTCCTTTCGTCAGAATAAGGAACAGAAATCTGACCCTTCTCCTAAAAGAACGGTTTCCAATTGGAAGCCTTCTCCAGTCTGGAATAAATCCAAGCCTTTTAGAAAACCAAAAGCAGCCCCCAAGTCCGCATGAAGGTGCGGCCCTCATTCCAGCACAGCTGGTAGGGGGCAGACTAAGGTTTTTCAAAGATGTTTGGATCAATTCAATCCAAAATCATTGGATCCAGAACATTGTTTCTCAAGGGTTCAGAATAGGTTTCAAGGTAAGACCACCTGTGAGAAGTTTCTTTCTCTCATGCATTCCAGTGAACCCAGTGAAGGCTCAGGCTTTCCTGAAGTGTGTTTCAGACCTGGAGTTATCCGGGGTAATTGTGCCAGTTCCATTTCCGGAACGGGGTCTGGGGTTTTATTCAAATCTGTTCATTGTTCCAAAGAAAGAGGATTCTTTCAGACCAGTTCTGGATCTAAAGATTTTGAATCGTTATGTAAGAATACCAACATTCAAAATGGTGACTATAAGGACTATTCTGCCTTTTGTTCAGCAAGGGCATTATATGTCCACAATAGATTTACAGGATGCATATTTTCATATTCCGATTCATCCAGATCATTATCAGTTCCTGAGATTCTCTTTTCTAGACAAGCATTACCAATTTTGTTGCTCTTCCTTTTGGCCTAGCAACAGCTCCAAGGATCTTTTCGAAGGTTCTCGGTGCCCTACTCTCTGTAATCAGAGAACGGGGTATTGCAGTGTTTCCTTATTTGGACGATATCTTGGTACTTGCTCAGTCTTTACATTCTGCAGAATCTCACACGAATCAACTAGTGTTGTTTCTTCAAGAACATGGTTGGAGGATCAATTTACCAAAAAGTTCCTTGATTCCTCAGACAAGGGTAACCTTTTTAGGATTCCAAATAGATTCAGTATCCATGACTTTGTCTCTAACAGAAAAAAGACGTCTGAAATTGGTTTCAGCTTGTCGGAACCTTCAGTTTCAATCATTCCCTTCAGTAGCTATGTGCATGGAGGTTTTAGGCCTCATGACTGCAGTATCGGACGCAATCCCCTTTGCTCGTTTTCACATGAGACCGCTTCAGCTTTGTATGCTGAGCCAATGGTGCAGGGATTATACAAGGATATCACAATCAATATCCTTAAATCCCAATATTCGACTTTCTCTGACTTGGTGGTTAGATCACCATCGTTTAGTTCAGGGGGCCTCTTTTGTTTGTCCAACCTGAACTATGATCACAACAGATGCGAGTCTTTCAGGTTGGGGAGCTGTCTGGGGATCTCTGACAGTGCAGGGGGTTTGGAAATCTCAAGAGGCGAGATTACCAATCAATATTTTGGAACTCCGTGCGATTCTCAGAGCTCTTCAGTTTTGGCCTCTTATGAAGAAAGAATCGTTTATTTGTTTTCAGACAGACAATGTCACAACCGTGGCATATGTCAATCATCAAGGTGGGACTCACAGTCCTCTAGCTATGAAAGAAGTATCTCGGATACTTGCATGGGCGGAATCCAGTTCCTGTCTAATCTCTGTGGTTCATATCCCAGGTATAGACAATTGGGAAGCGGATTATCTCAGTCGCCAGACCTTACATCTCGGAGAATGGTCTTGTGTTTCTTCAGATTGTTCAGATGTGGGAGCTTCCAGAAATAGATCTGATGGCTTCTCCTCTAAACAGGAAACTTCCCAGGTATCTGTCCAGGTCCAGGGATCCTCAGGCGGAAGCAGTGGATGCGTTGCCACTTCCTTGGAATTATCAACCTGCTTATCTCTTTCCGCCTCTAGTTCTTCTTCCAAGAGTGATTTCCAAATTCATAATGGAGCGTTCATTTGTACTGCTGGTGGCTCCAGCATGGCCACACAGGTTTTGGTATGCGGATCTTGTTCGGATGTCCAGTTGCCAACCTTGGCCACTTCCATTAAGGCCAGACCTTCTATCTCAAGGTCCTTTTTTCCATCAGGATCTCAAATCATTAAATTTGAAGGTATGGAGATTGAACGCCTAGTGCTTAGTTATAGAGGTTTCTCTGACTCAGTGATTAATACTATGTTGCAGGCTCGCAAATCTGTGTCTAGGAAGATTTATTACCGAATTTGAAAGACTTACATTTCATGGTGTTCTTCTCATAAATTCTCTTGGCATTCTTTTAGAATTCCTAGGATTTTACAGTTTCTTCAGGATGGTTTGGATAAGGGTTTGTCTGCAAGTTCCTTGAAAGGACAAATCTCTGCTCTTTCTGTTCTGTTTCACAGAAAGATTGCTAATCTTCCTGATATTCATTGTTTTGTTCAGGCTTTGGTTCGTATCAAGCCTGTCATTAAGCCAATTTCTCCTCCTTGGAGTCTTAATTTGGTTTTGAGGGCTTTACAGGCTCCTCTGTTTTAGCCTATGCATTCTTTGGACATTAAATTACTTTCCTGGAAAGTATTGTTCCTTTTGGCCATCTCTTCAGCTAGAAGAGTTTCTGAATTATCTGCTCTTTCTTGTGAGTCTCCTTTTCTGATTTTTCATCAGGATAAGGAGGTTTTGCGGACTTCATTTAAATTTTTACCTAAAGTTGTGAATTCCAACAACATTAGTAGAAAAATTGTTGTTCCTTCCTTGTGTCCTAATCCTAAGAATTCTCTGGAGAGATCTTTACATTCTTTGGATGTGGTAAGAGCTTTGAAATATTATGTTGAAGCTACTAAAGATTTCAGAAAGACTTCTAGTCTATTTGTTATCGTTTCTAGTTCTAGGAAAGGTCAGAAGGCTTCTGCCATTTCTTTGGCATCTTGGTTAAAGCTTTTGATTCGTCATGCTTATTTGGAGTCGGGTAAATCCCCGCCTCAGAGGATTACGGCTCATTCTACTAGGTCAGTTTCTACTTCCTGGGCTTTTTTTTTTTTTAAATATTTTTTATTGAGGGTAAAAGAGTTACAAATAAACAGTTTGCTTGATTACACAGAGTAATATATAAAGGCAGGAGACTAGAGAAAAGAAATGCAAAACAAAAGAAACACATCCTCTTGCATCTGACTGCAACTGGAAATACAAACATCTCTTGGTTCAATATACATATACATAAATATGGAGAGCAAACTGAAAGCTACCCTCTAAGTTTGTCCCTCATAAACAATAGAGGCCACTTTTGGACCTCAAATAAAGCAACTCACTAAACTGAGGGTTTTTGTATGCGCTAGACCGCTCTTGGGTCTACAATGGACAAGCGCACCTCCTATGCCTGCCAGGGCCTCAGAATTGCCCGAAAAGCTATAGAAACAGATGAGGGCAAATAATCAATTATGTACAATAGTAGGTTAGACAACTTATACAGAAGTAAAAACGTTTAAAATAAACAACATCCATTGAAGAACAAGTGCCAGGGGGGGGCACCATATCAGGATAACTGAAACTTGAAACAACTTCACCTATGTTATTAGCTAGGCTATACATGTGGTACCACCCCAGGACTGAAAATATATTTGAATAGCTACATAATAAAACTTAGTGATAGGGGGCAGTGAAGTTACCAGGACCTCCCCTAGGCTCCTAGAGTATATTAGCTAGAAGAGAAGTTGCGTGGGTGGGGATCAATCATAAACATCAGAGAAATATAGCCCCTCTAGACCACAATTGGAAGTTACAAACAAGACTCTAAGACCTAACTTAGAAGTTTAGGGATTCTAAATATTGACTTAAAGGGAGGGGAAATAAACTAGATAAAGATAGGGAGTAATTGCTGGGGGGTACAGCAATAGGGTGGAATAATTAATCTCCCACTGTACTCTTGTAGGGTATTATAGGACCCCCCAGGGCCTCTAGTCACACACATCTCCAAATTTGTCAGACATATAATACTAAAAGTGTTAAAGTGGCTTGATCTCCAAAGGTTAATTTTTAATTTTAGAAGCTACTGTCAGATGGCAAAGCCTATAAAAATAACTCTAAGGTAAAGATTGTTATTTTAAGCTCTCACAGCCCCCTCATGAGCCTCTGGGAATTATACATGAGAACCTTGCAGTATTAAAACGGCTCATTGAGAAACGCAGTTTCCCCCCTACAACTGGACCTTAAGCAGTTCTCCCTAGCTGCTTAACAGAATACACATGCAAAGAACAGATTTACCTCTAAAATATGACATTGAATGGTGCAGGCAACCTGTATATAGCATATAACAAACTCTGATTATCCTCTTATGTACAATCTATGTAATTTCAATTATTCCAGGGTTATAAGAAACCTAGGCTACCTGCTTATCTATTACACCTACATATCAAGAAACTGTGGGGTACAAGCATTCAGCAGGGTAACTTATGTGTTTTCAGTCTGCAATGAAATTGTTGCAGAGGATAAGGAAGCATCATTATAGTGTGCAGGGATAGACCCTATTAGCCAGACGTCAATAACTATAGACCCAGGGGGGGGAATTCCCTTGGTTGTATAGGGGTTTATGTTATATTAAAGCTAAGGATTGGTACTGAACCAGTTATATTACAGCAATTTATCAACATAACACAGCCAATAATCACAAAACAGCAGGTTCTAGTTGTGAAGGTATAGGCATGCAAACAGACCAGCAATAATATGCAAAACAAAACAATATTGTTCACAGCAATACATAGCACACTAATGAATACCTGAAATTTACAGCAATAGACTGCTCTGAATATATAATTCCCAAGTTAAACAACCTGGAATATGATTGATGAACCAAACACTTAACTTAGGGACTATTATTGGCAAGTCCTCAATTATACTGTTCATAGGAAAACATCAAGGAGGTTTAGTCCCGAAATCCACATGGTCTCAGACAATGATCTTCATGAATGTAGATTCTTCGGCTCCAACTAAAATACAATTATTCAGTAAGTCCAAGAACTTAGCTTTAAGTGGCAGCACAGTTAAAAGGCGAGGTGGTATTGTGGGTACTTAGTAACCTCTGCAGTAATAAGAATGTCACCCCACTCCAGCTTTTACGGTCATCCTATAAAGCCTAAATCCTTCACGCACGTATCCATAGGCAGACCCCATGCGCTATACCAATCTAGGCCCCAGGTTAAGGAAATATCCAAGGCAGTGCCGCAATAGAAGGCCGACAGTGTTCCACACATCTCAGCAGTGCCGCGCTCACGGAGACCGGTCACTCTCACATACACACTTGGCCCTCCGGGAACAAACAGGAAACACTTCCAGGTGCCACCATCTGCCTGACTCTCCGTCTTGCCTACACCGGAGGGGAGCCCCCCAGTCTCACAGGTGTCTCTCACAGGGGTCAGCTCACCATGATCCAGCAGGGGCAATACTTCACAACCCCCGGTAAGACCTCCTGCACTTCCATCTTGCCGTTGCACACTCAAAGGGAGATCAGGCCCCCCGCAGAAGTCAGCACTCATCCGCATAGCTCCAGACCCCCCTCCAACAGCCTTCTCTCCCTTCTCACCTACACTGCTGCTTGTTACACGCGCTGCTTCAATCTTTGTGAGCAGCCCGTCAAATCTTTTGAGAATCTGCTGCTCGTATTCAGCCAGTAGGGTCTGTAATGTGGCGCCAATGCCTTTCTCCATAGTGAAAGAGAAGTTTGCGGCCCACTATGTCCTCGAAAATAGCGATACTCCAAAAGAATCACCTTATTTATTCAGGCCAGGAGCACTGCATGAGCCCCTCCAAATTCCTAGCAATAGTTCAGTATCTAAAGACTATTCCACAAGGGAAAAACTTAATAAACTTGAGATAAATGCAGGAGCCTCTTAGATGCACGTCTTAATCCTTTGGATGCTGGCTCCGCCCCCAAAACTTCCTGGGCTTTTAAGAATGAAGCTTCTGTTGATCAGATTTGCAAAGCAGCGACTTGGTCTTCTTTGCATACTTTTACTAAATTCTACCATTTTGATGTTTTCTCTTCTTCAGAAGCAGTTTTTGGTAGAAAAGTACTTCAGGCAGCTGTTTCAGTTTGATTCTTCTGCTTATAATTTCAGTTTTTTTCATTATAAAGATTAAAACTTTTGATTTGGGTTGTGGATTAATTTTTCAGTGGAATTGGCTGTCTTTATTTTTATCCCTCCCTCTCTAGTGACTCTTGCGTGGAGTTCCACATCTTGGGTATTTGCTATCCCATACGTCACTAGCTCATGGACTCTTGCCAATTACATGAAAGAAAACATAATTTATGTAAGAACTTACCTGATAAATTCATTTCTTTCATATTGGCAAGAGTCCATGAGGCCCAGCCTTTTTGTGGTGGTTAGGATTTTTTTGTATAAAGCACAATTATTCCAATTCCTTGTTGATGCTTTCGCTCCTTTTTTATCACCCCACTTCTTGGCTATTGGTTAAACTGAATTGTGGGTGTGGTGGAGGGGTGTATTTATAGGCATTTTGAGGTTTGGGAAACTTTGCCCCTCCTGGTAGGAATGTATATCCCATACGTCACTAGCTCATGGACTCTTGCCAATATGAAAGAAATAAATTTATCAGGTAAGTTCTTACATAAATTATGTTATATATATATATATAAATAAAGAAATAGTATGCAAAAAGATAGAGACAACTATCGCCAAGTAGATCACTAAGGGTTTACAATTTGACTGCCCAACATACTTCTAAGTGAAATTTCCAGATATAAACAATATATGGAAATCCATCTTCTCTACTCTATGGGGAGTATATGGTGTTCCCAGCTATAGTCAATGACTTTTCCAGCAAAAAAGCATTTTACTTTTGCTTTATTTCATAAGTTCACATATGGGTTAATCAAGACTATTAAAGTTTTTAAATATTGACATTTGATGCAAACTAAGTTTTATACAGATTTTAAATATCTGACGTTTTTGTAAACAGAGATTACAAGACTATTTTATACAGGGGGCGATACGATGCCAGTAAGAAAAATGGCTACTGTAGCATCTAATTGCCAGGAGTGTTTTGTTATATTGATAGAGTGTTGGGGGGTGGCCTCTACCTCTGAAGAAGTATCCAATAGCGCTACGAAATGCGTTAGGCTCAGCCCCCCCATTCAGTATTCATTACTTGCTTGCTAAAAGGCGAAATAGCTGATCAGCTGCATGTGGTTCATCTACTGCAGCAGCTGTGGATCAGGCTCGTGCTGTTAGCAAGTCTATGTAAATGGTTGTTGTTTTTATTCATTTCTGATACGTTTTTTATGTGGTTTTATATACTTTATGGTTGTATGTGACCTTCCTGCTTTGTGAACTTTTTACTGACCTTTGTATATAATTACATGTCTGAATAAATATCCTTTGTATATAGTAGCCCATGGCCCTGCCCCTTTTTTACCTAAGGTTTAAGGACTTCTGACTAGCTGTGCACGTGGAGGTGTACTCGCATTCAGTTTGAGTGTGTCCAAGGGAGCAGTTTTATCCAGGCAGGAGATTTCCTGGAGGAGGAGCATCTGCTACTATACCACAAGTGCCTTTTATATACCTCATACGTTTCAGGTGGAACCACGTGAGTGTGCTGCATGTTTTTTCATTTAAAGTCACTAGGTGCACCCCCTGTGCGCTTGTCTTTTTTCTATTCCATAGAATACCTGGGAGGATCCTCTCTGGAAGAGGTGAATCTTTTTTGCATGGACTGAGCTGCACTCCATTGGGATTGTTTGGAACAGAGCCTAAGGAAACCTATTAGACAGTCTCTCCAAAGGACTGCCTACCTAGATAGTTACATTCACTTGCTGTTACCATATTAGTTTCGCTTGTGAAAATATATTTTATGTATCCAGTAGAGCTATAGAAATCTGGCAAATTCTAGATCCTTTACCAGACAACACCTATAATACACTACGGGCCGAATTATCATTGTGCGAGCAGACATGATCCGATATTACGGATCATGTCCGCTGCACATCGATAAATGCCGACAGCATATGCTTTCGGGATTTATCATTGCACTAGCAGTTCTTGTGAACTGCTGGTGCAATACCGCCCCCTGCAGATTCGCAGCCAATCAGCCGCTAGCAGGGGGTGTCAATCAACCCGATCATATTTGATCAGGTTGATTTCTGTTGATTTCTGTCCGCCTCCTAAGAGCAGGCGGACAGGTTATGGAGCAGCGGTCTTTAGACCGCTGCTTCATAACTTGTGTTTCCGGTGAGCCTGGAGGCTCCCCAGAAACACGGGGCATCAAGTTCCATTTGGAGCTTGATAATTCAGCCCTTTTTATCACCACACAGAGTCTATGATATACACATATTGGTACGCATTCCTAGTCTATCTATATCTAGCACTGTTTTACTTTCTATTCCTGATATATAAATAAATATACATATATTTAAAAATGCTGCCCATTGCAGCGCTACTTACCCCCTTCAGTGTGTGAGGTTCTGATGCCATCTTTGACATCATCAGAATGAGGCTTCCATTGGAGCCCATGGAAGCGTGCTCTCGTGAGCGCAATGCTTTCCAGCACTGCAAATGCGAACTTCGCATTGCAGTT
Source organism: Bombina bombina (assembly GCF_027579735.1). NCBI lineage: Eukaryota > Metazoa > Chordata > Amphibia > Anura > Bombinatoridae > Bombina > Bombina bombina. The sequence goes on along the minus strand of NC_069505.1, from coordinate 568,667,455 downwards.
ACCTTGTACAGCCAGGGCACATTAGCGTGCTCTGGTATTACACAGTGGAGCGCAAATATCACTTTTATGAAAGCAATATTTAGTGCTCTACTTGTAATCTGGCCCAAAGTGTTTTTTTTTAAAATAGGAAAATTATTTTAAAAAATGAAAAAAAAAATCTAGTGTCCTTTTAAAAGATTTTTAAAATATTTTATATCAATCATGAAAAACAAAATTGAGTCCATTCTTTTGGGATAATTTGTCTCTAATGTTACAGTAAATACTCTTCAGAGTCGGTCTTCAGAGTATTCATTAACGTAAGAGTCCTTTCCCCAGATTACATCAAATGACTATAAAAATGAAATACTGATTACAGCCCAAAGAATGAAGTGGCCTTCATAGGTAAGTGCTAGAGATTTTGTTAAATAGTGGCTTGTATAATCTGTATAATTATTGCAAATTCTGTGCTACATTTAATATGTTTTTGACATGTTGATCAAGATCAAAAATATTGTAGGCAATAAGGGAAAAGAATACTGTAGTATTTCTGCTCGCAATTTATTGTCCAATTTTTATTCTGGGGAAACCAAATTTTTTTTTATTTCATCTAAAAAAATGTATGCTTTGTTGTAGCTGAACTTAAACTAAAGAGAAAAAAACAGGAAAGGAGAAAAATATATAGAGAACGCTATATAGCTCTTTTATTTTTTTTAAATTGGAAATATAACATGAATACAATAATTTGGGGAACACTGAAATAAAAATATTTACTACTAATATTAATAATAATTAACAGTGACAAAAAATAAATAAATTAGGTCAATGAAAGTATATCAATAAATCACCAAAAAAATAAGAAAAAAAGAAAAAAAATTCAACATATTTTTTTTTTTAAATGATTATTTAACATGAATACAATAATTTGTGGAACACTGAAAAAAAATAATAATATTTCCTGCTACTATTAATAATAATTATTAGGAACATCAGTGACAAAAACAACTATTATTAACACTAAATGTAATTAATTTTTTTTTATTAATAATTGCTTATACTAAAAGTGCAATAAGTCCTTCAAAGTTTATCAATAAATCATAAAACAATAATTAAAAAGAATTCAATAGAAAATCTTTACCATTACTGAAAATCCAGTTTCTCTGTAGGAACTGTATTGCAATCATATTATAACTTTAATAGCACCCTCCTGTCTTGCATCAGATATGCCAGCTTATTAAGAGCTGTCCATATTCACACAACAGTACTTTTAGTTTGTATTGTGTTAGAAAAAGATAAAGGGAAGATAAAATTAAATTTATATATATTTTTCAAATGATTTGTACCTGAAGCACACTAAGGGGTCTATTTATTACATATATATATACATATATTAAAACATAAATATATAGGTATATAAGCATATACATATATATTTAAAATGGCTTCACATCGCTGCATAACTTACCCCATTGCTGTGCTTAGGTTCTGTGCCATGTATGAGGGCATCAGAATGAGGCTCCCAATAGAGCCTATGGAAGCATATTCTCGCGTTCGCATTGCACCTTACTTGTAATACCAATGCACATTTGCGTGTGCTAGTATTACAAAGGGGAGCCCAAATATTGCTCTAGCAAAAGCGTAATTTTGTGCTCCACTTGTAATCTGGCCTTAAATTAGCAAAACTAATTTTATTTTATAAACACTTAAAGTAAGGTATTTTTATGCAGATATTTGTTAATGAAATATTTATTATGGTACATATTATACTTGTGAACATTACTTTAATGTCATAGTAACATAGTAACATAGTAGGTAAGGTTAAAAAAAGACCGAAGTCCATTGAGTTCAACCTATACAAATCTAAAATACTTACAAAAAGCTCCAGTTAAGCTTAAATAACCCTACTAAAAGGTGACCCATTTAATACTAGCAATCATATTCATGAATTTTGTTTATATACAGAAATGTATCCAGTCAATTTTTAAATGTATCTAGGGTATTGTCATTCACTACCTCCTTTGGTAATGAGTTCCACAATTTTATTGCTCTTACAGTGAAAAAACGTTTCTGTTGCAGGAGATTAAATCTTCTTTCCTCCAACCTAAAATTGTGACCTCTTGTCAGAAACAATTTTCTTGGAATAAACAGAGCTTCTGCCATCTCTGTATATGGGCCTTGAATATATTTATATAAAGTAATCATGTCACCTCTCAAGCGCCTTTTTTCTAAGGAAACAGACCCAGTTTGGCTAGCCTCTCCTCATAGGTTAAATTCTCCAATCCATTTATTAGCTTTGTGGCCCTTCTCTGAACATTTTCTAGTTCTACAATATCTTTTTTGCAATTGGTCCCCAGAACTGCACTCCATACTCAAGGTGAGGTCTTACCAGGGCTTTATATAGTGACAGAATTATGCTTTCCTCCCTTGAATCAATGGCATCTACTTATCAAGCCATCAACCGCAAATACGCTGGAATTCTGCAGCGTAATTGTGGTGAGCTTGATTCTCCTTAGTTATCAAAGCCTACAGACCGGCAAAAGTAGAATTTTGTGATGAAACATACGATCCGCCGGTCTCAGTCCGACACAGATCGATGCTTACGTCACTACAGATGTTCTGAATACAAATTCAGCACTATCAGACTACTTTTGCTTGTTATCAAATAACTACCAGGTACGCTCGCCACTATTCCGGCCCAGCGTACCTGGTTTTCAATCCGCCGCCCTGGAGGCGGTGGATGCCATAGGAATCAATAAGAGTCTGAAAGCAGCGAAAGCTCATGTTCGCTGCTGCCAGATATCCCATTGATTCCTATGGGAGAATAAAAGTAACGTTTACACCTAACACCCTAACATGTACCCCGAGTCTAAACACCCCTAATCTGCCACCCCTACACCTATATAAAAGTTATTAACCCCTATCCTGCCGCTCCCGGACCCCGCTGCAACAAAATAAACGTATTAACCCCTAAACCGCCGCTCCCGGAGCCCACCTCTACCTACATTATTCTTATTAACCCCTAATCTGCCACCCCCTATACCACCGCCACCTACATAAAGTTATTAACCTCTATCCTGCCGCTCCCGGAGCCCACAGGAACTGAATAAATGTATAACCCCTAAACCTAACAACCCGATAACTTTATATTAAATATTATCTCATTCCTATCTTATAATAAATTTAAACTTACCTTTAAAATTACATTAAACTATATTAAATTAATAATTAACCTACCCTAACTGTTATAATTAAACTATATTAAATTAATAATTAATCTAACCTAACTTTTATACTAAAATAACATAAAACTACAAATTAAAATAACTATATTCTATATTTAAACACCTAACCCTATTTAAATAATTTTAATCTCCACTCAAAAATTACTAAGTTACAAAAAATAACAAACACTAAGTTACACAAAAAAATAAACACTAAGTTACAAAAAATAAAAAAGAAATTATCAAAGCTTTAAACTAATTACACCTAATCTAAGGGCCCTATGAAAATAAAAAAGCCCCCCAAAATAAAAAAAAAACCTAGCCTACAATAAACTACAAATAGCCCTTAAAAGGGCCTTTTGCGGGGCATTGCCCCAAAGAAATCAGCTCTTTTACCTGTAAAAAAAATATACAAACAACCCCCCTAATAGTAATACCCACCACCCACACAACCAACCCCCCAAAATAAAAATCTATCTAAAAAAACCTAAGCTCCTTATCGCACTGAAAAGTGCATTTGGATGGGCATTGCCCTTAAAAGGGCATTTAGCTCTTTTGCAGGCCCAAGTCCTTATCTAAAACTAAAACCCACCCAATAAACCCTTAAAAAAATCCTAACACTAACCCCAGAAGATTTACTTACAGTTTTGAAGATCCGACATCCATCCTCCAAGAAGCTGGGAGAAGTCCTCAACGAAGCGGCTGAAGCCTTCATCCAAGCCCGCAGAAGTCTTCATCCAGATGGCATCTTCTATCTTCATCCATCCGACATGGAGCATCTCCATCTTCAAGACATCCGACGCGGAGCATCCTCTTCCTTCTGACGACTACCGACGAATGAAGGTTCCTTAAAATGATGTCATCCAAGATGGCGTCCCTTAGATTCTGATTGGCTGATAGAATTCTATCAGCCAAACGGAATTAAGCTTGAAAAATACTATTGGCTGTTGCAATCAGCCAATAGGATTGAGCTTTCATCCTATTGGCTGATCCAATCAGCCAATAGGATTGAGCTCACATTCTATTGGCTATTCCAATCAGCCAATAGAATGCAAGCTCAATCCTATTCGCTGATTGCAAAAGCCAATAGGATTTTTTCAACCTTAATTCTGATTGGCTGATAGAATTCTATCAGCCAATCGGAATCTAAGGAACGCCAGCTTAGATGACGTCATTTAAAGGAACCTTCATTCGTCGGTAGTCGTTGGAAGGAAGAGGATGCTCCGCATCGGATGTCTTGATGATGGAGCCGCTCCGCGACGGATGGATGAAGATAGAAGATGCCATCTGGATGAAGACTTCTGCGGGCTTGAATGAAGACTTCCGCCATTTCGTTGAGGACTTCCCCTGGCTTCTTGGAGGATGGATGTCGGATCTTCAAAACTGTAAGTAAATCTTTTGGGGTTAGTGTTAGGATTTGTTTAAGGGTTTATTGGGTGGGTTTTAGTTTTAAATTAGGACTTGGGCCTGCAAAAGTGCTAAATGCCCTTTTAAGGGCAATGCCCATCCAAATGCCCTTTTCAGGGCAATGGGGAGCTTAGTTTTTTTTAGATAGCTTTTTATTTGGGTGGTTGGTTGTGTGGGTGGTTGGTTTTACTATTGGGCGGGTTGTTTGTATTTTTTTTACAGGTAAAAGAGCTGATTTCTTTGAGGCAATGCCCCGCAAAAAACCCTTTTAAGGGCTATTTGTAGTTTATTGTAGGCTAGGTTTTTTTTTATTTTTTTTTGGGGGGGGGTTATTTTCATAGGGACCTTAGATTAGGTGTAATTAGTTTAAAGCTTTGATAATTTATTTTTTATTTTTTGTAACTTAGAGTTTATTTTTTTGTGTAACTTAGTGTTTGTTATTTTTTGTAACTTAGTTAGTTTTTGTAACTTTGTAATTTTTTAGTGGAGATTTAAATTATTTAAATAGTGTTAGGTGTTTAAATATAGAATATAGTTATTTTAATTTGTAGTTTTATGTTATTTTAGTATAAAAGTTTGTTTAGATTTATTATTATTTTAATATAGTTTAATGTAATTGTATTATAACAGTTAGGGTAGGCTAATTATTAATTTAATATAGTTTAATGTAATTTTATTATAACAGTTAGGGTAGGTTAATTATTAATTTAATATAGTTTAATGTAATTTTATTATAACAGTTAGTGTAGGTTAATTATTAATTTAATATAGTTTATTGTAATTTTATTATAACAGTTAGGGTAGGTTAATTATTAATTTAATATAGTTTAATGTAATTGTATTATAATAGTTAGAATAGGTTAATTATTAGTTTAATATAGTTTAATTTAATTTTAAATGTAAGTTTAAATTTATTATAAGATAGGAATGAGTTAATATTTAATATAAAGTTAACGGGTTGTTAGGTTTAGGGATTAATAGGTTAATTTAGTTTATGGCGATGTGGGGGGCTGGTGGTTTAGGGGTTAATACATTTATTCAGTTGCGGTGGGCTCCGGGAGTGGCAGGATAGGGGTTAATAACTTTATGTAGGTTACGGCGGTATAGAGGGTGGCAGATTAGGGGCTAATAAGTATAATGTAGGTGGCGGTGGGCTCCGGGAGTGGAGGAATAGGGGTTAATAAGTTTATTAGAGTGGCGGTGGGCTCCGAGAGTGGCAGTTTAGGGGTTAATAACTTCATTTAGTTGCGGCGGGGTCCGGGAGCGGCGGTATAGGTGTTAAACACTTTATTATAGTGTGGGTGTTTAGTGACAGTATACAAATAAAGCTGTGAAAAAGCCGAATAGCTGCGAGATCGATGACTGTTAGTTAACAACAGTCCACTGCTCATCGCCCCGTACTTGGTGCGCAGCTTTTTGACAGCTTTTTGGTTAAATAAGGAGAGCATATTCAGGTCCGCGGCAGCGATGTTATGCGAGCGTATTGGTGCCGTCGAATGCAAATAAATTAACGGCTTGATAAGTAGATGCCAATGCCTCTTTTTTTTTTTTTAAATAGATTTTTATTGATGAATATATTACAAAAACCACATAACGACACATTTATCTCTTGACATAGTTGGCAGCGGAAATACACACGATTATTCAAAAGGGAAATGACATTCAAAGAAGATCAGTGAACCTGGTATGGAGGTCATAAATAACATTCAATCATTCTCCGGTGTGTACTTGCACATTTCAATTGTTATGTATTGGTTATTCTAAGGAAATATTTAAGATTTTGTGTTTTAAACAGTGTATGGCAATATATGCTATACCCAATAGGCCTGACAGTTTAGAGAGGCGAAATAGAAAGTATACGTAGTATGTATAAATGGAAATAATGTTGTTAGGTTTGTTCACCCACACCCCCTAGAGGAGGGGGGTGTAGGAGGAGGAGGGGGGTGTAGGAGGAGGAGGGGAAGGCATCTGGGGGGGGAGGGGATATTATAATGAGGAGCACCTCGGGACAGTCACAGTGAGGTGGATCCTCTGGGACAGAGAAGGGTTATAGTCGGAGGTAGGTCACCAGTGTTCAGGAGAAAGGGCAATTATGGAGTCAGTTTCAGGTAAGTCTCTCAAGGTCCCCAGATTAGGCTAAAGGCATCTGACTGTTTTTTCTTCTGAAAGACATAGTCTTCCATAGATTTAATGTACTGTAGGTAGTCAACCACAGCCTGCCATCTTGGAGGCTGTTGTTTCTTCCAGTTCCTGGCTATTAACATTTTGACCGACGTCAACAGGTAGACTAATAAGTATCTCTTATGCTTCGGTAACTTTTTTACCCCAATATGCAGGAGGGCTAGGCCTGGGGTATCTGGGGTCGGGAGTTCTAGGGCCGTACAGGTCGCACAAATTTTAGACCAAAGCGGTCGGAGTCTGTCACATGACCACCACATATGAAGTGGAGTACCTATCTCTCCACACTCTCTCCAACATAGGGGTGAGTGTCCAGGGTACAGAGTCCGAAGTTTGGTCGGCACTAAGTGCCATCTGGTAATGATCTTAAAGTAAATTTCGTACATAGTGACACAATGAAGCGCAGATTTAGTCATCTGTATCGCCTTAGTCCAGTCTAGAGTCGTGTAGGTAAGTCTCAATTCTGCTTCCCAGGAGGTCATATGTCTTGTTTTTACAAGGGTGGGAGGCCCCAAGAGGGATTTGTAGTGGGCGGTAAGAGACTTGTATAGTTGCAGGCTCGCTTTCCATCTGATCTCCCAGATAGTGGGTGTCCTGATCTTATCGACCAGTGTTACTGTTGCCTCCAGGCTGGCTGGAAGTTGGACCGTAGAAAAGGATGCTCCTAGCGCTCCCCTACAAACATGAGTCAAAGCTGCAAGTTAGAGGGTCAGAATAGGTCTGATGTGCTGGACACACAGCCTGATTTTTATTGAGGTTACATGCAAAAAAGACACTCTCAGGGGGAGGCATAAAATCCACAATCACACATTTGATGCATTTAGATAGAGAGGCAACGCCCTTTGACAGGCCATAACAGCAGATAACATTACACACAAGAAAGCAATGCAGTCCACCTTATCACTACTATCAGTCTGATTAGACAATGGGAATGTTTTTCACTAAACTTAATTAGAGCTGATCCCAGAAAACTTGTATTTAGAATGCTTCTTGAAGCTGAACAAAGTTATCTCTTTAGTTCTGACCGAAGGGTCTGTCACATAGCACTTAATGGCACACAATGAAAACCAATGCCTCTGTAACAGTGCTCCCCCTCTGTGGAACACTCTGCCTGTGTGGTACCTGGCTAAGCAAGTCCCATTCACTGAACCAAGTGGGAGAAAGCCAGGGACAAGCTATTTTACAGGTTTGGGGACATAGTCTTAAAGGGGCATTGTTCACCAAAGTCACAATATGTCCCCAGACGGTTCTTAAAGGGCCATACACACCCAATAAAAGTTAATATGTTCTCAGGGGCACAATCTTCCAGGGGCCATAGTCATGAGGAAGGAGGCTGGCAAATAGGCTTCTCCACGATCCATGGAAGCAGGGCAATTTTTCATTTAAAGGGCCAGTTACAAATAGCAGTTTGTAACATATCTCCCCTTTTGGAGGGAGACTAACCAGGCACCTGACCTTCTGTCGGTCAGTGCCTAAGTTAGTCTCGCAACCCACCCACAAATAAACGTTAGCGGCAAAGTAGCCCCCCCACAATACATAGTACTGGCCTGTAGGTTCCAGGTTGTTGGTATGAAAGTGTAGCATCCTCGGCCTTCCTGGCGCAGCTGGGCAAATAGCTGATGGTACTTGGGGGGCAGAGGCCACCGGCACTCTGCCCTGGTGCCAGCGCTTCTGCTGGGGTGAGGGGTTTGCAGGCCAGTCCTGTAACAAGGGGGTCTGTAGGGCAGAGGCCAGCAGCACTCTGTCCTGATGCCAGCTCTTCTGCTGGGGGAATTGGGGCATAGTCCTGCCCGGTGGCAAAGGGAACGTGGGGGTCAGTGGGGGTTAACATCTCCACTGTTAACCCTGGGCCCAAGTTAGGAGTTAGCTGGGGAGGGGGAGATTGGCTTACCTCCTCCTCCTGATACTCCGGTGGCCATTGGGAAGGGAGGTCGATGCTCTCCGCTTCCTGTGGAACATGCTGCGGCTGGGGAGAGAGACCGGTTGTCTCCTCTCCCTGGAAGGCACACTCCGGCTGGGGAGGGAGGTCGATGCTCTCCCCTCCCTGTATCTGGGTCTGTCGCTGGGGATCTGGGCCACCTGCCCAGCATCCCTGTAGGGCCGGTAGAGAGACTGTGGTCCCATCTCCACCTGCCTGCTGGGGGTCCTCCCAGGACCAGTCTATGAGGCCTGCTGCCTCTGGTATCTCTGGTTGGGGAAGGAGACTGGTTGTCTCTTCCCTCTGCACGGTATACTGCCGCTGGGGAGGGAGGTCACTGCTCTCCTCTCCCTGTAACTCCGTCTGCCACTGGGGAGGGAGGTCGTTGCTCTCCGCTCCCTGTGACTCACTTTCTCGCTGGAGACCAGGTGTCCATACCCTCAAACTCCACAGTTGGCGCTCAAAGGCTCGTGCCGCTTTGTTCTCCGTATCCAATTCCCGGATGATGCGACTGACTACCTCCTGCACAGGGTCTGGACCATATCGGACTAGCCGCCTCTTTACCTCTGGAACGAAATCCGCGCCCTCATAGCGACGGATCCGGTTGAGGTGCTCTTCACAGGGTTCTGACCAGTATCTTGTCAGCTCCATGCTGCTGTAGGTAGGGACGCTGCACAGTGGCTAGCGTTGCCCTCAATAACTCTCCTACGATACCAGTGCTGTTGGGGTGCTGCTCCTTGCACTAGGACGCTATCCCACCGCTGCCGCCAAATGTTACTGTTGCCTCCAGGCTGGCTGGAAGTTGGACCGTAGAAAAGGATGCTCCTAGCGCTCCCCTACAAACATGAGTCAAAGCTGCAAGTTAGTGGGTCAGAATAGGTCTGATGTGCTGGACACACAGCCTGGTTTTTATTGAGGTTACATGCAAAAAAGACACTCTCAGGGGGAGGCATAAAATCCCCAATCACACATTTGATGCATTTAGATAGAGAGGCAACGCCCTTTGACAGGCCATAACAGCAGATAACCTTACACACAAGAAAACAATGCAGTCCACCTTATCACTACTATCAGTCTGATTAGACAATGGGAATGTTTTTCACTAAACTTAATTAGAGCTGATCCAAGCAAACTTGTATTTAGAATGCTTCTTGAAGCTGAACAAAGTTATCTCTTTAGTTCTGACCGAAGCACTTAATGGCACACAATGAAAACCAATGCCTCTGTAACAGTGCTCCCACTCTGTGGAACACTCTGCCTGTGTGGCACCTGGCTCAGCAAGTCCCATTCACTGAACCAAGTGGGAGAAAGCCAGGGACAAGCTATTTTACAGGTCTGGGGACATAGTCTTAAAGGGACATTGTTCACCAAAGTCACAATATGTCCCCAGACGGTTCTTAAAGGGCCATACACACCCAATAAAAGTTAATATGTTCTCAGGGGCACAATCTTCCAGGGGCCATAGTCATGAGGAAGGAGGCTGGCAAATAGGCTTCTCCACGATCCATGGAAGCAGGGCAATTTTTCATTTAAAGGGCCAGTTACAAATAGCAGTTTGTAACAACCAGGAATCCCCACGCTTTCATAAGGGATCTAAGTCTTATAAAATCAAACTCTAGATGACGGGGGATGTCAAACCTAGCTATCATATCTTGGGATGGGAGAAGATTCTCATTTAAGTAGAAGTCACTTAAAGAAGTGACCTCCAGGGTCCTCCAGGGGGTAAGCCGGGTGTTAGGTAGCCCTTGCAGGAGTGACATGACCGGGTGAATAGAGGAAGGGTGCAGGGCTATCAACTGGTTGTGCCTCAATTGGAACCAGGCTGATTGACAGTTTTTAATGAGATGGTTAGAGATAGGTATTCGCAAAGCTAAGTGCGGGGGAACCCATAACAAATCCGAAAGGTCAATGTAAGCTGGGAGGGATGCCTGCTCTAGCTCCCTCCATCTTGTGGGGGGTAGGGCTGGTCCCCATGCGGAGACATGCGAAATCATCGCCGCTTGGTGGTATAGCTGGACATTGGGTAGACCCAACCCACCTCGGTCAATCGGGACCTGGAGCGTGGCTGCCGCAACTCTCGGCCACTTATTGTCCCAGACATAGGAATTAAATGATGTTTGGAAGCCGCGCAGGATCTTCTCCAGCACTGGAATGGGGATACACCGCATGATGTAAGTTAACTTAGGGAGGATCATCATCTTTAGAGCAGCAATTCTGCCCATCCACGATATTTCCTCATATTTCTTAGATTTCAATCTGGCATCAACCCCCCTTAGTAAGACAACATAATTTTCCTGTATCACTGTGTCTTTGACATGTGACAGGTAGACACCTAGATGCCGGATCCCGTCCACCGACCACTTGAACGAGTAAAGTCGCTTAAGACACCTCTGTTCTGACTGTTCGATGTGGATCATGTAGGCCTCTGTTTTAGACACATTAATCTTATAATTCGATATTCTGCTAAAGGTGTCAATAGTCTCTAAGAGGGGGGGGGAGCGATTCTACCGGGTTTGTTAGGAAGAGAGTGAGATCGTTGGCGAAAAGCGCTAACTTCTGAAGGGTGTCATGAATCTGAAGACCCTGGACCCTGGGATTTTCCCTAATTGCCTCCGCGAGTGGTTCCATCACCAACGCAAAAAGAAGTGGGGACAGGGGACATCCCTGTCTGGTCCCGTTCCTGATGGCAATTTTAGGGGAACAGAAGCCTAAACCTTTGACCACGGCCATTGGAGAGGCATAGAGAGCAGCAACAGCTGTACGAAATACTCTAGGGATCCCAAAATGCTCCAGGGCGCAGAACATATATTCCCACCCCACCCTGTCAAACGCTTTTTCCGCGTCCATAGACAGGGTGAAGAGGGGTAGCCCCATATCTGCCGCTTCCATAAATATATTCAGTAACCTGCGGGTGTTATCTGTACCTTGCCTACCTTGAATAAATCCCACTTGGTCCAAATGGACCAGCGAGGGTAAGTGTTTACCAAGCCTGGTCGCCAGGACCTTAGCATAGACTTTCACATCCACATTAATAAGTGAGATAGGCTGATAGCTCTCGCAGAGCATCGGATCCTTCTCCTCTTTGGGTATAGTCAGGATACTGGCCTCTAGGAATTCGGGGAGGAAGACCCCCGTCTCCTTAACCTCATCGTAAAGGCGAAGCAATATAGGTGATAGCAGTTGGGCGAAGGTACGATAAAATAGGCTTGTGAAGCCATCTGGACCCGGAGCCTTGTGGGGCTTTAAGGCCAGAATGGCTGTTTTGATTTCCTCTAGGGTGAAAGGAGCAGTCAGGTCATCTACCGAATCTGCGTCTAAGGAGGGAAGGTCTAACTCTGCCAAGAACTGCTGGGTCGCTGTCCTACGAGAGTCAACTCCCAGAGAGTCGTTATTAAGGTTATATAGCGAGGTATAGTAGTCGCCAAACTCCTTCCCTATATCTCTTGGTGAATGGACTGCGCCTGTTGCAGTAGAGATCGAGGGGATACTAGCCTGGACCGCACGGTCCCTGAGCTTACGGGCAAGCAATCTATCAGCCTTATTTCCTTTATAGAAGTATAATTGCTTAAGCCTGAATTGATTTGCTTGAACACGGAGCTGCTCTCTCTTGTTGATTTCATCCCTGATAGTGTCTACCCGATCGGCAAGGGTGGGAGTAGGGGTACTTTTGTTAGCCATTTCAATCTGTCTCAATTCAGCATATAATTTAGCAAGGGGGATCTTGCTCTTAGTTTTTAGCAGTGCACTTTTTTAATAAAGTGTCCCCTGAGGTAGGCTTTAAGTGAGGCCCACAGGATTCCCTGGCTCATGTCTCCCGTATCATTATGCCTCAGAAAATCTGAGATTGTCTCCACAAGTTGAGGAATCTCCCCCTCTGAGAGAAATTGGTCTGGTAATTTCCAGGAGGGTCTGCAGTCAGGGGGACGCAATATAGAGCACTAAAAAGGTCATGGTCCGACCAGGGGAATGGTCTTATGCGTGGGGCACAGAATTGGTCCAAAGTCCAAGAGTCACACAGTAGATAGTCAATCCTAGAGTAGGAGTTATGCAGTTTAGAATGGTGGGTGTAGTCTCTTTCAGTCGGGGCAAGGCAGCGCCAGATGTCATAAAGGCCATGTTGGTACATGAGTTTGCGCAGCGCATTGGACTGGGTATTGAGATTTCGGTCAGAGAGGCATGTTTTAGGTTTTTTTTTTATCTAGGGTAGGGTCCCAAACCAAATTAAGATCCCCTCCTATCAGTAGGAGGCCCCTTCTAACTTCGCCCAGTCTCCTCAAAAACTTTCTCAGGAATGGTATCTGTTTGGCGTTTGGGGTGTAGATGGAGGCCAAGGTATATAGTATTCCATTTAATGTGCAAACCAAAATCAGGTATCTGCCCTCGGGGTCATGGTCAGCATATTCTATGGCACAACAGACATCCCTATGGATCAGGATTGCTACCCCTCTCTTTTTCTCTGAGAAAGAAGCCATTTCACATATGGGGTAGTGTGTCGGGCTACGAAACGGTCTAGCATTTTTATCCCAATGTGTCTCTTGGAGGAACACAATATGCAATTTGTGGGAGTTCAGATAGTTAGATAGAAGGCTTCGCTTAGTAGGGGAATTTAATCCCTGAGCATTAAGGGTGGCCACGGTTATGGGTGCCATGGGGCCAATAGACTCTATGTCTCCTGTGGGTCGAGAGGGGGGGGGGGGGAATGGTTACCAAGGGGACAGGAAAAAGGGGGGGGGTGAGCCTATTCACTCTCTACAATCTGTATGTGTTGTTTAGAAACTGTGAGGGTACTCAACGATGTGTATATTACACTATCTCAATGAGTTCTCTTACTAGAAATTGTAAGAGAACACAACTATTAAGGTGGGGGGGAGGCCGGCGTGTGAGGCCTAACCCCTGTCAGCCATTCTGACTTATGCTTCAAGTCTCCACAAATGTCAAGTTTCTTCTAGCTGTGTCGTATACGTCACTCTACATGTAGTGTGTGGTGAACCACGTGTGGCAAATACATAACTCAACAAGAACAAAACATTACCAAATTTCAATAAAGTAGAACATATAATTTGCAGTTAAGCAGTGCCATTATATATGGGATAGCAGTTGGAACACACACCAATATTTGTAGCTATGCTAGCTAATCTACTCTTGAAGTATGGCTCTCTACTTAATAATCAACAAACAAACAACAAGCAGAGGTAACATAAGATTCACAGTTAAGCAGTGCCATTATGCATGGGATAGCAGTTGGAATTCACACCAATACTCGTGGTTGTGCTAGCTAATCTATTCTGTAAGTATGGCTCTCTACTTAATAAACAGTAAACAAACAACAATCAGTGGTACTAATGATGCAGTGGCGCATTAACACTTATACATCTCTCTATGTAGAACGGGAAACATGAAAAAGAAGAAACCATACAATAAAAGGTACTGAAATTATCCATGTTAGGTCATTTTAAAAACAATAAAGGAAAAGTGATAGCCCCAGAAGGAGATATCTAAACCATCAAGGGGGAGCAAGGTAGCTCCCTGCACAGTGTCTAATGTGAAGTGCTGAACAAGGAGGGACTCATGTAGTGCAAGAATCGGTAGAAATACTGCATGCAGGCGGGTTCTTGCCTGAATACTGTGAGGATTTTTTCTGGGTGTTACCCACTCTTTGGGGGAGAGGTCGCCATTCTGGGGCCGAAGCTCTCAACCCCCTGGTAGTGTCTTTGTGATGCTGGGTATCAGGCGGATCCGGTGGTAACAGGCCCCACCTTTGCATGAGTTCTCTAGCCTGCTGTGGGGAGGAGGCTGTGAACTGGTGGCGATCCTTGGTTATATGAAGCTTGACGGGGAACCCCCATCTGTATTTTATGGCCTTATCTCTCAACAACTTGGTATATGGTTGATAGTGGCGCCGTAGCTGGAGGGTGTGCAGAGAGAGATCTTGGTAGATTTGTATGTCTGAGTATTGACCCGGAAGGCTTCTGCCACCTGCAAGTGCTCGGAGTAGTTTGTCTCTAAAGGTATAGTAATGCAGTCGGGCTATGACATCTCTTGGTTTATCCCCTTCCACAGATCTGTGTCTCAGTGCCTTGTGTGCCTGCATGGATATTCAGTAAGGTTTGCGGATACAAGACAACACTATAATGATCTGCTTTTATCTGGCTGACTGGGGTCTTGGCATCAAAAAGTAACTTACATGTTTTCAGAATACATCACAACAAGTCAGAATGGTTAGAGTCTGTGCTGCTATGGATTTTGAGTACCACATACAACCAAATGGGCAGCGTTGCTGGGCGGACTGCCCCTAAGGCACAAGAGCCCCCTCTCGACTCAGGGAAAGGGGATATGATCCGAAGGAAGGGGAAAGGGGAAGCGGAAGTGACCAGCCTAGACTAGCTAGGCCGGAAAGGGTGAGTCTTGAGGGGTTACACCTTTAGGTTACACTTATCTAAGTAATTGCAATAAGTATTACTGTGAAGGAGACAACCTGTAGGAAATAAAATTGGTTAGGCAGACATTAATGTAATGCAGCACTCAGCTTTGGGTCGGCAGACCAAAGACACATATGTTAACAATGGACCTGCAGTGGATAAAAGTTGTTAGACAAGCAGTAAAATCACATAACACTCAAAGACACTTGAGCTGGCACAGCAGCAATAAGCTAACAATATAGTAAGGCCCACTGATGTAAAAAAAGTCAAACTGTGCAGCACAGGGCCAAAGACATGTGTAGCGACACTGCAGCAATATTAGGTAACAGTCTAAAGCGTCAATATAGACTATATGGGCTGTAGAGTTTCCCTTCTACAGCAATGGTCCTGTGTGATTGTCTGCAGCATGGACAGGTTAATACACTTTCAGAAGGTAAAACTTGCAAAGGATGTAATGGGTACAGCCACAAAGGGGTTAATGTCTTTGCGGGGTCCGGTGTGAACCAAGATGGGGCAAGTGGAATATAAAGTAGTGAGTCAGTGTTTTAATGAATGTCCACTATAAACGGTGGTGCCACTTCTTTTACAGGTTGTAATATCCCACCAACACCAGGGTTAGGTATAGTGATCAGGGGACCTTATTAGAATGGCAAGGATATATTCCAGCGATAATAAAGCCAGGTAGCTGTTTACTGGATCTTTGTTTTCCTGTCAAACTTGGACAGTCCAGTCAGTGAGGCTGTTCCCCACTGTTAACAGGTCAGTTTTTTGTTTTTTTACCCCCTTATTGTTTCAGGGTATCTATGCAAGTTGGTAATATCTAAAAGTTCCACGTGTGTGGCAGCAATATAATTTGCAAGCTGTTAAACATGTGTAGAGTTTGATCCTTAGGGTTGTAAGGGAATACAATATGGCAGATCTGAGCCCCTAATATATCAGACTGAGTAAGAAAATTTGACCCCTTACAGTAAATGTCTCAGAATTGTATCCAGCTGGGTAGACAGTGAGAGCAGGGATCAATAATGCTCAAATAGGTTGGGATGCAGTCAGGCTAATGGCCGCATTGCAATTTGCTTCTGAGCTAATTTGCCTCAAGTCAGTCACATAGAGGGAGAGATGTAATGTAATGTAACCTTCGGTGTACTTTCTTACCTCTCTTCCTCTTTTCTTTCAAGCTTGGTGGTTGCCGGAACTTATCCACTCCGCTGGGGGTTGAGGTGCGCTGCAGAGATGTTGCCGATTCCCAGGCCTCAAGATGGCGAAGATTCGCGCCAAAGGATCACTGGCACAGCACCGCTCACGATGTCCTTCTAGGGCCACACACCTCACAGCCTAGATCTGGCTATGGTCGGGGTGATCCCCGACACCACTCACCACTTGGGTATTAAGGTAGGACCCCCTGCAGGGGAAGATCCACGCGCCAATAGTTCCAAGCCGCTTCCCAATCACTGTTGCCTATGCGGTGTTAAGCTGCTGCACCGGAGCGGAGCCCCGACCCTCCGGGCAGCAGAAGTATGCGGTCAGGGAGGCAGTTTGCTGTTAGCCCAGGATGGTTCAGTTGGTAGAAGTGTGAGGTTGTTGATTGACACCTCCGGCGGCTGCGAGCCAATGCCTCTTTTAATACATGCTAGTATCTTATTAGCCTTTGAAGCTGCTGCCCTGCATTGTGCACCCATCTTTAGCTTGTTATCTATTACTACTCCCAAATCCCTTTCCTCCTCTGTTTGGCTAAGTCTTGTCCCATTTAAAAAATATGTTGCCTGCTTATTTTTACTTCCAAAATGTAGAACCTTGCATTTTCCTGTATTAAATCTCATTTTCCATTTACTTGCCCATACTTCTAATTTTTGCAGATCCCTTTGTAACGAAAGTTCATCCTGCTCTGACCTATTTACCTTACTTAACTTAGTATCATCTGCAAAAATAGAGATGTCGCTATTTAATCCTTGCTTCAAGTCATTAATAAAAATATTAAAAAGAACAGGGCCCAGTACAAGAACAGGGCCCAGTACAATGTCCATTGAGTTTGTCATAGTAAGTAAATAATTTCACAGTTTGTAGATTTTCATTTATATATTTAATATACTATAGTTTACAAGCACAGTGTTTTTAGGGAAGCAGTATATAAGAGTTAATTGTATTTAAAGCTTATGCAGGAACATCCTTTAAAAAAGGCTGGGCTCTCTCCCACTGGGAGGTTGATGTCTTCTGATGACTCTTGTTGGCAAAGATTTTTTTGAAGACACCTTAACATAGGTGGATGTTTCAACATTAAAAGTTGCGATTTTGAATAACAAAAAAAATGTAAAAGTGGCTATCTGCAAAGAATTTAATTCACTCCAGCAGGAAAAATGATCACTGGGAACACATTTAAGGTCAGAAGTTTTACTATAATGGGTGTAAAATGTTTTTAAATCTCTAAGTAAAGAAATCTGTTGAGAATTTCAGGGGTTCCCTTTGACAGGCTCAGATATTTTTTTTTCAGCACAGTCATTTGTAGGCTGCAGAAGATAAAAATTTTAGAGGGTCAGTAAATGTAACAAAATATATATTCATATTTATTTAGTGTCCTTTAAATCATTTAAAAAAATGCAAAATCACTATTTTTAAATATTTCTTTCCTGCCCAAGCCAGGAAGTTATATATAAGTTAAAAAAGTACTTTAATTCGTGTTTCTCAGCCACACACGGGCCATTTCATCAGACATGAAGAAACAGCCTGTGTGCAGCAGAGAAATGCGTTAATTGTACTTTGGGTGTACGCCTATTTTATTTTGCTGAGTCCCATTTTTGTACATTGCGGCTTTGTGGAGTCTGAGTTATACTTCATCCCATCTTGGCTGGAATCAGTGAAAGTTATCCACAAACTCTGGTTCACAGATTGACAGAGGAGGCGGAGACCCGCGGACCAAGTCACGACCACATGACACCAGTGAGCTGACCGTTACATATGTCACCTTGCTCGGATAGCGACTCTTTCACTTATGGTGCATCTTCAAACTGTGAGTGAGATTCCTTTGACCACATTGATTGTTGTCTTTAGCACTGGTACACTATGAGGCGCCCCTTGTTTTCTTTTTTCTTTTATTATAATTAAATATACTTTAATTTCAAAATATATTTTCAAGTTATGTAGAATATAAACTTCAAAAGGCTGCATTTTAAAGTATACTATACTCCCAATCTATTTTTATGTTATTTAAGATTTTCATATTTGAAAGGAAAAATGAAGATGCTGAACTGTGTGCTATATTATACCTCAATAGTATTTCCCATACACTCATCAGAACCCTAAATAGAGAGGGGGGAGGGGGGGTGCCAGGGTATGATGAAATTACATCAAAAATAAAGATAGAGAAAAAATATACCTGTAGGCACTAACTTAATGAGTAAGGGGGTGTGAGAGGCCAAACATAAAACTTAACTTTTTTTTAACTTATTATAAAAACAGATATGGGTAACAGTATCTATTAGATACTAAAATAAATGCAATTAAAAAGGGAAACAGATATTTCCATTTGTCACTGTCTGTTTAGCCTGGAAAGAGATACAAACGTATCTAAAGTCAAAAATTAAATTGCATTACTTATCAATGACCGTTTGAAAACCTAGGGGTAGATTTATGAAGTAGCAGCTGCTGCTGTTTCCCGCGCAAGCCTTCTGGCTTGCCGGAAACATAAGTTAATGCAGCTTATTATTTATGTTATATTCTACAGGTAGATTGTATGTTGTAGGCAGCTTATTATTTATGTCATAGGCTACAGGTAGATGATCGGATCGGATACGATCAGGATGATTGACACCCCCTGCTAGCAGCTGATTGGCAGCGAATGTGCAGGGGCAGCATTGCCAAGCATTTCACCAGAAATGCTTGTGCAATGATAAATGCTGACAGCTTATGCTAGCGGCATTTAGCAATGTCGGGCAGAGATGATCTGCTACAGTGGATCATGTCTGCCCCACATTTGATAAATCTACCCAATAATATGAACAGATTAGAGGATAAAGAAGCCCATTGTGGAGAATTCAGCGATTGAAAAAGATCCCTACAAGAACACCACAACACCACAACCGGGTGCAGTCAGGGGTGGGCTTATAGTATTATAGTTTCACTGAAAAACAGTCCACAATTACTATAAAAAAAATCTTAGGGCATTTCCACAACAAATTCCACTACATAAATTTAAATATATAAGATTAAGTTAAATAAGAAGCATAGGTCAGAATTATATAACATCCAGAGACAGACAGAGAGAAACAGACTGTCTGTCTCTGGATGTTATTTTCATATTACTTACTTATTACAGTTCATATAATGGTGCTATTGTCTGCTATTTACATAGCTTTTATACAAATAAAACGTTTGTTACTCATATTTTGGGTTCATATAACAGGCAACATGAGCTATTGCAAATAACAAATAAAGCTAAACTATTCTTTTGTAAACAAATACACTCCAGCAGGTAAAATGGACCACTGGGAACACATTAAAGGGGAGAAAAATTAGAGAACAAACTTCCTACTGGTTCATTATTATCACATACTGCCTAATGGTTCATTATTATCATATACTGCCAACTGGTTCATTATTATCACATACTGCCTACTGGTTCATTATTATCACTTACTGCCTACTGGTTTATTATTATCGTATACTGCCAACTGGTTCATTATTATCTCATACTGCCAACTGGTTCATTATTATCACTTACTGCCAACTGGTACATTATTATCACATACTGCCTACTGCTTTATTATTATCACATACTGCCAACTGGTTCATTATTATCACTTACTGCCTACTGGTTCAATATTATCACATACTGACTACTGGTTCATTATTATCACATACTGACTACTGGTTTATTATTATCACATACTGCCAACTGGTTCATTATTATCGCATACTGCCTACTGGCTCATTATTATCACTTACTGCCTACTGGTTCATTATTATCACATACTGCCTACTGGTTTATTATTATCACATACTGCCAACTGGATCATTATTATCACATACTGCCTACTGATTCATTATTATCACATACTGCTTACTGGTTCATTATTATCACATACTGCCTACTGATTCATTATTATCACATACTGCTTACTGGTTCATTATTATCATATACTGCCTACTGGTTTATTATTATCATATACTGCCTAATAGTACATTATTATCACATACTGCCTACTGGTTCATTATTATCATATACTGCCTAATAGTACATTATTATCACATACTGCCTACTGGTTCATTATTATCACATACTGCCTACTGGTCCATTATTATCATATACTGCCTACTGGTCCATTATTATCACTGCCTAATAGTACATTATTATCACATACTGCCTACTGGTTTATTATTGTCACACACTGCCTACTAGTTCATTATTATCACATACTACCTACTGGTTCATTATTATCACATACTGCCTACTGGTTCATTATTATCACATACTGCCTACTGGTTCATTATTATCATATACTGCCTACTGGTCCATTATTATCACTGCCTAATAGTACATTATTATCACATACTGCCTACTGGTTTATTATTGTCACACACTGCCTATTAGTTCATTATTATCACATACTACCTACTGGTTCATTATTATCACATACTGCCTAATGGTTCATTATTATCACATAAAGCCTACTGGTTCATTATTATCATATATTGCCTAATAGTACATTATTATCACATAGTGCCTACTGGTTTATTATTATCAGATACTGCCAACTGGTTCATTATTATCACATACTGCCTACTGGTTCATTATTATCACATACTGCCTACTGGTTCATTATTATCATATACTGCCTAATGGTTCATTATTATTACATGCTGCCTACTAGTTCATTAATACTGCCTACTGGTTTATTTATCATATTAATATCATATACTGCCTAGTGATTCATTATTATCACATACTGCCTACTGGTTCATTATTATTACATACTGCCTACTTGTTTATTATTATCATGTACTGCCTACTGGTCCATTATTATCACATACTGCCTACTGGTTCATTATTATCATATACTGCCTACTGGTTCTTTATTATCACATACTGCCTACTGGTTCATTATTACCATATACTGCCTACTGGTCCATTATTATCATATACTGCCTACTGGTCCATTATTATCACTTACTGCCTACTGGTTCATTATTATTACATACTGCCTAATAGTTCATTATTATTACATACTGCCTACTTGTTCATTATTATCATATGCTGCCTACTGGTTTATTATTATCATATACTGCCTACTGGTTCATTAGTATCACATACTGCCTACTGGTTCATTATTATCACATACTGGTTCATTATTTTTTATACTTCCCTGTTTACCCAAAATAGTCCAATGTAAATTAAAATAAATAAATCTAATTTTGTATATTTTGTTGTGATACTAATCAACGATCAATATACCATCTTTTCTTCTAATAAGGTGAACATTAATTTTTAGAAAACAGCTATTTATAAAGATGGAGCCGGCAAATCAGACCATGGTGCTATTTTACATACTGAAGGGTATCTCTGATGTCCCTAAACTTCAGACTATGATCTTCCTTCTGGTTCTTCTCATATATCTTATCACCCTTGGTGGAAATATGACTATTTTTCTGCTTATCTGTCTGGATAATCAATTACACACACCTATGTATTTCTTTCTAGGAAATTTATCCCTCCTGGACATGTGTTATACAACTCTCACTCTACATAAGGTCCTTCTGAACTACATATCAGGGGATAATACTGTTTCTTTACCCGCTTGTATGACACAGATGTATTTAATATCATCTTTAATGGCTGATGAACTGTTAGTAATAACCGGCATGAGTTTTGATCGTTATGTTGCCATCTGTAACCCTTTGCACTATCATATGATCATGAACCGTATACTATGTGGTCTGTTGGCGACCATCTGTTGGGTACTTGGATTTATTGAAATTATTCCTTACATCCTCCTGTTATTACGTTTTACTTGCTATACTACTAATGTTATAAACCACTTTTATTGTGATCTTGTTCCCTTAATTAAAATGTCTTGCAGTGATACCACTGCTCTTGAACTTGTCATTCAGTTTGAGGGAACCTTGTTTGGCATTTTGATCCCTTTTTCTTTGACCTTTATCTCCTACATTCTTATCATTGCTGCCATTTTGAGAATTCACTCTAGCACTGGGAGACGTAAAGCCTTCTACACGTGTTCGTCACACCTCACAGTTGTCATTCTCCTATACACCACTCTCATCTGCCAATACCTGAGGCCAACCTCTATGGACAGCTTGAATTATAACAAACTGTTTTCTTTTTTTAATGCAGCTGCCGTCCCCATGCTCAATCCCCTGATATACAGCTTAAAAAATAAAGATGTAAAAGAAGCACTGAAACGGGGATTGAAGCTATTGTGAGAAATATACCAATACCAACATATGTATCTAATGTTTGCTTTGTATTATTTACAGCTCAATCTTTGGATTTTCTACATTTAAAGGGTGAACAGACATTTTTAAAGGCTCAAAACAGATCAGCATCAAAGTAAAACTATGCAGCCAATAGGAAAAGAGTCTTAACAAACCCCTTTAATTAACCTTTTACTGTCAATTTTTAATAATGTGCAATCATTTTTTCATCACTGAGACACTTAAATGGACTGTAATTTCAACTTTCATGATTCAGATATAGCACGCAATTATATTTCCAATTTACGTCTATTATCAAAACTTTGTTCTAGTTGGTGTGTGCAGCAGATTTCATTGGGGTGTACATTCAGGGATTTTTTTTTTTAAATGACAAAAATACATGAAAAGAAAGGACATTAATTTTAATTCAAAATAGCATATTAAATGAAGAACAAATAAAGATAGAAACTCAACAAAAATGCCACAAATACCAATATGTCCTAGCAGCGATAAGAAGGCACTCAAAAATTAGTAAATATATTTATAACCAGATAATTAAAACCCTCAACATGCGAACCTGAAGGAGTGGCTCCCAGCCCTGCCCACTGCAGTGCACGAAGACTGCCTAGTTCACATAGGGCCCAATTCTCAAAACTCATGGCTTTAAAATAATACCTGAGGTGCCTCATAATGCTGAAGGGCATCTTATAGAATCTTGCCAGACCAGAGAGCTTTAGAGAATCTGTCCCTAAGACTTTGTCTCCTTGTGCTGCTGAAGCTGATGACATCACACTAAAATTGTGCATGGCATGGAACCTACAATTCTCATCATGTCGTTCACAAATTAAAGTGCAATAGCAGTGATTTAATTGTGCCCTGGTTAATAGAACCCACCTTATTGATAGGTTTTCCGTCCTGGGTGACTGCAGTGATGGGGAATATGATGTTGCACTACATCCTACAATCATATTATTGCACCTCGCAAGAGCAGCAGCTCAGTGAGGGCAGAATTGGTGATCAAGTCTAGGCTCTCCCTCTTACTTCCAGCAGATTGGAGGGAGAAGGGCTCACATGTAAAGTTCTGAGTGGCCCCAGGTAATGGTGGTGCACTTGGAAAATCTTGCAGTTGTGTCATTCAGGCTAGTCTGGAGTTGGCTGTATTAGGGTTTGCCTGGGCACACCTGGCACATCCTGTATGCACATCTATGATTGTTCTCTTCATAGCTGCTCAAAGAGCTGCTATATACCCCTTATTGTTTGTGCGCATGAGTTAGTGCGTCACTTGCAATCTAACCCGTTGTTAGGAATACAGCTGCAATATAGTGCTCAGGACATGTGCACACTCCTAATCCTACATAGGTATGCTTTTAAACTTAGGATACACAGTGAGCAAAGTACATTTTATAGTAGAAGTAAATTGGATTTATTTTTGTAAAACTGCTTGTTCTATGTCTTGAAAGTTACATTTAGACTTCATCAACGAACATTCTGATGATCCTGTTTTATTTATAAAGGTTTCATAGTTTAAAAGTGTGAGCTGTTCAATATTTTAACTTTTTTTATTGAGATTATTAGCAAATGTTACAATATTATAAGTTATGAAACAGTCCTGAGAAATTGGAATGACATGTTGTGATTTCAGTAGTTAACATACAAAAGAGCATATAAAGCAAACTGGTGAAATTGAAACCTCTATTTTGTACATAAACAACCACCTGTGAAGATTGAGGCCACACCTGGGCCTATATACATTTGAGAAAAACAGCTATAGTGATATAGGGCCACCTATGGGCTGATGTGTAATCATTTCTGGAACAAGGCCACTTATTAGCTAATAAAGACTGATATAGATCAGGGATACAGAGAAAATGGTAATGTACAGGAACAGTAGCATATCAGTTAGATGATTTAATATAGGTAGATATTAAAAGATAATGAAAAAAACAGGAAGCTATAGGGTACCTGAGTCCTTTTCCACATAAATGCAGACATCCCAACCTGAAAAAACTCATTTCAGGGAGGTGGCTTCTCCCGCTTCTGCGCCGCCACCCCCCTCCCTCCCAGTAATATATTGGACACCTTGAAACCCTAAATAAGATATAGACTTATCATTAAAGTAGATTCCCACTAAAGTCACATTAAAAAAAACTGTTGCTTTATTGCACATCCGCATACAACAAACCTATTTTCCAGTGATCGTACACTTGTTGAATGCTCAAATATTTTAGAATACGAAGTTTAATTACCTGCAGTAATTAAGGTAGTATTTGTGTTTTATTTTATTAAAATCAGTGGGGCTTTTTGGTTACTGATGCTTTGAGGGTTCTATAACGTCCTAGCAACTAAGGGAATTCCTTAAAGAAACACTTTTCCAGAATTTGGGCCACATTGGATCATAGTACTTGGAGTTTCAGGGAGATTGCACTCCATTTGCTGGCATCAGGGAGCCGCTATAAGAATCATGGAGACTCCCTGAACTTCAGGGAGAGTTGGGATGTCTGTAAATGTGTAAGGTAGGGGGATGTAGACCTCTGGGCCAAAGGTGAAATGCCGTGCATGAAACAATTACACATCCTCTAATCTGAATGTGTTAACAAGAATAGTTCTATTTGTATGTAAATAAATATAGTATATAAAGAACAAATTAACCCCCTTACTCATATGCATTCCACTTACTGATGGCTAGTCTTTAGGATATACTAACACGATTAAAAGTTTTAATGGTAATCTGCTGTTATGTGATTCTTTTTTCATGATATGATGTTATCATATATCACTTTTCAGCAAGGAAATGACTGACACATTACACAGGTTTTTGCAATCTTATAATAACAATGATGGTTTTATTCTGCAACATAATCATGGAAACAAAATACCACAAACCACTGTTCATGCTTGTAACACTCTATGCAATGGCAATACTCATATAATCATCTATGTAGCTTTCATTTACATTTAGTTGCCTGCGCAACGACTGATAACAATCTTATGTTGTATTACCACTAAAACAATTCTAGCTAGCTTTAAACAAACGAATTAATACATCACCGTGATCTCTGGTTGCATCATCCTATCCTGCCGCTTCTGGGGCGCAATGGGAGGGGACATCTGGGCAATCTTTGGACCAGGAGAAAAACAGGCGATCAGCGGGAAAAAACAACACTGAAGATGCGTCCATCCACAGGTCTCAAAAATACACTCAAATACACACACCAAAAATACACAGACACTCAGACACTCAGACCCTCAGACTCTCAGACTGATCAGATTGCCCACAGGTACCCTTCTTTATACTGTTCACTTGTGTAACAGTTTTGGCGCAACTCCACAGATTCTGAGACCGCTCCCTCTGAGGTTGGCTGTGGCCCAAGACATCTGGCCAGTCTGTCTTAGCCTCAACCAAGCTTATCAGGGCATGCCCAGGTACTATCTCTGACGTATTCCTAAACTGCAATGCCGTCATCTTTAGTTTCAAACAAACATGTTTTTCTGCCTAACATTACACATCTGATTATGTGGTCTTATGCAGTTACTTTTGTCAAATACATCAATAATAGTTTTAACAATCTTTCCATAGATATAATTAATAGCTAAACATCATAATGGCTTTATTACTTAGCCTATTGCAATTAATATTACTTAGCCTATTGCAATTAATAATAATTAATCTTTTAACAATATTACCTAAGCATTAGCCCCTATACTAATGTGTTATCAAGATGTTCCTTAATGTCAGTAAGTGACCCCTGCCAAGGTTACACCCTTGTTCTGTCTGGGTTTTGACTTCTTATCATTAGCATCCATCGGTTGTTTACCACTTGTAGCATGACTTAGTAAAATTCAGTGTCATCTACTTGAAGTTAATTAATGTCTTTTACTCTGTTAAAGGCACACTCTCTTAAAGGCAAAGTCACACACGTTAGTGCAAGTGTCTTATGCTTTCACTCTCTTAAAGGCAAAGTCACACAAGTTTAAGCAAGTGTCATATGAGCAATTACTGCAACCACTTTCCTTACATTCCACCCCTTGGTCATGTGACACCTTGCTTGTTTCTAAACACATACCTTAATAATTAAGACTTATCCACTCAAGTAATATTGTCTTTTGGTTTAAAACACATCCTACCTAATGTATTACAGAAACATCCAAACATTTTTACTATAATGAATATCGCACACAAGCAAGCCAGACTTATTAATAGCCATTTAACTATAGTTTTGCCTAAGCTTCCAAGCCATCCCCCCAGTCCAAAAGTCCAGTCAAAGTCTTTAAGCCATTTGCTAAATGAATCGTCATGTACCTCACGTATGTGCTTTTGCACTTCTTCTAATCTGTGTAGGTCATGTTTGATTCTACCTGCATTGTCTTCTATGTACACACAGCATTGCTGGTGGATTCTCTGGCAAACTCCTCCTTCTGCAGCTAGGAGGTAGTCTAGAGCCATTCTATTCTGCAATGCCACCATCCTAATTTGTTCCTGTTCTAGTGCTAAAAGCTTTATTGCATCTTCAGTTACATTAAAAGCTTCATCTACTAAATCAGCTAGCGTGTTTAATCTGGTGAGGGCTGTAGCAGCCCCATAATGAGGGACAAATGTTGCAAGCAGGCGCATACCTTCACTAATTTTAACTCCATTGTGTATTTTGTCCAGATCAAGGTATCTTTGTATTCTATGCAACATAGGTGGTGGAAGCGTGGTGGTTATGTTAAAAGCAGGGAATATATATCCTAAAAAGCATGGGCCATAATGGGTGCAAGGTATTACCTTTACTGCCCACCTCCCACACAACCAATAATATCCCACTGGCAGCTTAACAAAAGGAGGACATATCCTATTCAATCGCTTCCTCCCATCCTTAGTCCGTGTGTTACCTGCTAGTGTTTCCCTATTAAGCTGGTACCAGTCTTTAATAAGGTCTCTGGGCTCACCAAACTTAGTCTTCCATTTCTCATGGGCATATGTCAAATATGAGAAGTCATAGAATTTCAGTTTAATGTTGAATACCCCTGTCCTATTTTTAACTAGCCGTCCTATGTTATACATTAACATTATCATGTCAGGTAGCTGGGTTAGGTTATTAGTACTATATATATCCCCATCTAGATTTTGAAACATAATAGCACCTGTAGTCACATTATTAGCTAGATGCAACTTATCCAGCAAGTCATCCCTACCTGGTGTGTTAAGACCTGTAAAATTCCACACAGTCTTATTCCCAATCATATCGGCAAGCATACTCATGGTTAAAGGGACACCTAAATAAGGGTAACCCCTAGTCTGCCCGTGAGGCACAAACCCACATACCCAACATGGTCCCTGAACATTTGTCACATTAAACACATCCTTGGCAGTTTTTACAAAGGTATTATCAAGTTCCCATGAGGAGGCATGCAGGGAGCCTAAATGGCGCCGTGCATGGTCCCTTTTTCCCTTGTGTCGGTTGTTTAATAATTTCCCATCCATTACAGGTCTCCTGATATACATTAAAAGAGGTTCAGATGACTCTTTTCCTGTATATTTACACACATATGTCAGTCCCTCTGGTTCCCCATCAGTGTATGATATGTTTAACATTACAGCACGAACCTGTGTATCAGTGGATGTTTTACAACCTAAAATGCGTTCCTGAATCCCCACTGTTAGTTTTGGGGAAGTGGAAGGCGTACTGGGATTTTCACAAATCAACCCAACCCCTTCTTGCAGTTCAAATATTAAGTTCTCATCCTGTAAAACAATTGTCCAGCTCTCATCCTTCTTAGAGTCCTTACAGTCTTCCCTGGTCACTGCAGCAGAACAAAAATCTTTAGTTACACAATGTACAGTGAAGGAAGGGATGTCACAGGTAATTGTCTCTTCTTCTGATAGTTCAAATACCACCGTTTCTCACTTGGTAAGGAGCATCCAATTTCCATATTCATTCTTGGTCAGACAGGCACCTTTCATGTTTTTTACGTCATCATCAAAGGTAAATGGGAGGGAGCAGGATGCCCATGTTGTGCAATACGGAACGGTCATGCTTCCCTCATAGAAGGTGTGATAGCTGGCACTGGACACCTCACGTTTCATCCTCTGGCTCATACGACCAAAAGGAGTCCCAACAGAGCACCAGTTACAATAACAGCGACACCAGCAAATATCTAGGAAGGAAACACTTTAATTAATTCCACAAATAGCACTTGCCCGTAGGCACATGCAACCAATCATTGCTCCCTATCCTTGACTACATTCACTAGATTGTAACTTCCCTTTTAATACATCTATGCTAATTAAATACTCTGGGATGGGTACAATTAAAACAAAACATCACTGCTTAGGGAGACTTCCTACTTTCAATGCCACCCCTGCTTGTTTTACCTCTATAGTCTCCCCCCTCTAATAAATCTAAGTTGCCTCCACTTCAGTATCAATCAAAGCCTGCTTAAAATAGACCATACTGATACTGGGAGCTTGGCCTGTTTCGTATGGGCCCTGGAAATATTACTCCAGGTCCTCCAACGAAAGCAAGTCCAACCCTGGCCCTGGGGCTTCAGGGGCACTGGCCCTTTTTGTCCCATCCAGGTATTGGTATCCTTTTCCAGTGGACTTTGTTTGGGAATCAACTAGGGACATTTTCCCCTCAGGGCTAGTTTCCCAACACGTTACCACAGCATGTTGAGCATGATGCTCAATGTACTCCTGTGTGCCTATCATTCTGGACAGTGAGATTTCACTGTCAGTGATAGATCTGTCATTCAGTACATTTACTGCTTTTCCCAAATGGACCTTCCATTTCTGCAAAGTTTCATCCCACCCCCCAGGGTCCCATCTGGCCCTGCTCTGTAATACTGATTGTAACTTACTTTTGCTCAACCTACCACCCTTCCGCTTTACTTTGGCCCTGGCTACCTTAACCACAGCCTGTTGAGCTACATCTTCATAACACTGGCTCTTTTTTAATAGCAATTTATTCTGACTCTGCAGGCACACCATCTGCTCTACAGCTTCCTCTAACTGCTCGTGTGTCTTTCTGTATGCCTGTAATAACACCCATAATTTCTTATGTAACCTTTCTGTGTCTGAATTTGTCTTAACTTTTACATTCTGTAATTTATTCAACACTTCACAAGGTTCTATTTTGTTAAAAAATTCAGCGTTATCTGGGAGGTCAGTCCCAGACAAGACTTCCCCTGCTAATTCCTGATATGGGGTCCCCTCCCAAGCCGCAATATTTTGAGGCCATGAAGGGGGAAACCGTTTGTACTTTCTTCCTAAACATTTTCATAATACCTTCAATTATTGCTGACATCAATCAATAAATTCACAGTAACAATAACAATATATGTTAATATGTATATACCTGTGCAATATCAATTAATTTCATTCCAAGGTGACAATTGTGACTATGTCCATGAAATAGCTGTTTATTTACACAGCTTTCATGGCTCATTTGAGGAATTAACAATTCAATTCTAACTAATCCAGAAACATATATATTTATACTCCTGACCATGCAAGATACAACTATATATTTTTCTGGCTTATTATTTTATCTACAAAGGGGTTTCACTTTCGCTCGGAGCTGCGTCTATCAGCTCTGCACATTCATTAAGAAAACTGTCAGTTTCTTTGCTCAAGTGATAAACAATTATGCATCCTGCCGACTACGCCAATAATGTTATGTGATTCTTTTTTCAGGATATGATGTTATCATATATCACTTTTCAGCAAGGAAATGACTGACACATTACACAGGTTTTTGCAATCTTATAATAACAATGATGGTTTTATTCTGCAACATAATCATGGAAACAAAATACCACAAACCACTGTTCATGCTTGTAACACTCTATGCAATGGCAATACTCATATAATCATCTATGTAGCTTTCATTTACATTTAGTTGCCTGCGCAACGACTGATAACAATCTTATGTTGTATTACCACTAAAACAATTCTAGCTAGCTTTAAACAAACGAATTAATACATCACCGTGATCTCTGGTTGCATCATCCTATCCTGCCGCTTCTGGGGCGCAATGGGAGGGGACATCTGGGCAATCTTTGGACCAGGAGAAAAACAGGCGATCAGCGGGAAAAAACGACACTGAAGATGCGTCCATCCACAGGTCTCAAAAATACACTCAAATACACACACCAAAAATACACAGACACTCAGACACTCAGACACTCAGACTGATCAGATTGCCCACAGGTACCCTTCTTTATACTGTTCACTTGTGTAACAGTTTTGGCGCAACTCCACAGATTCTGAGACTGCTCCCTCTGAGGTTGGCTGTGGCCCAAGACATCTGGCCAGTCTGTCTTAGCCTCAACCAAGCATGCCCAGGTACTATCTCTGACGTATTCCTAAACTGCAATGCCGTCATCTTTAGTTTCAAACAAACATGTTTTTCTGCCTAACATTACACATCTGATTATGTGGTCTTATGCAGTTACTTTTGTCAAATACATCAATAATAGTTTTAACAATCTTTCCATAGATATAATTAATAGCTAAACATCATAATGGCTTTATTACTTAGCCTATTGCAATTAATAATAATTAATCTTTTAACAATATTACCTAAGCATTAGCCCCTATACTAATGTGTTATCAAGATGTTCCTTAATGTCAGTAAGTGACCCCTGCCAAGGTTACACCCTTGTTCTGTCTGGGTTTTGACTTCTTATCATTAGCATCCATCGGTTGTTTACCACTTGTAGCATGACTTAGTAAAATTCAGTGTCATCTACTTGAAGTTAATTAATGTCTTTTACTCTGTTAAAGGCACACTCTCTTAAAGGCAAAGTCACACACGTTAGTGCAAGTGTCTTATGCTTTCACTCTCTTAAAGGCAAAGTCACACAAGTTTAAGCAAGTGTCATATGAGCAATTACTGCAACCACTTTCCTTACATCTGCCTATTCCAAGTATTACAATAATATAAATATTAATAAAAGTCTGATGAACAAGAGGAGATATTAGTAGGTGAAAATGAGAGCTGAGACCTACTGTTGTTAATGCACATAAGTCCAAAACATAACTAGATAAAGTGGATTTATTGTTATGCTACAACTAAAACGTTTATAGGTCCTCTCACTCCAGAACAACTGTAGAGCGGGTTTAAAATGATAAGACCACATTGTATGTCTGCAAGAGCGTATACCATTAAAAAATTCTAATTACTTAAAATGAACTGTTGCTCCGTCCTGCTTTTTTAAATATACATCAGCACAGATTAAACTGATAACATTTTGTGGGAGGGAGGTAAATTAATTGATCAATCTCCGTAATCAACATATTGGACTTCCAGATAGGGAACATGTTAAATAGTAGGTGAACCGAGTCTACATATTTTACCCTTTGCACTGTAAAGTAAGGTATTAGGAGCAGTGGACTAAGAATAGGGAGTACAGTATGATATAAAAACACGGTAACACAAATAAAGAGGAGAACTCAACATACTGTCATTGGCTGAAAAAAAGGTAACAGCATAGCTAAAGAAACAACTCTCTAATATAATAAGATGCAGTCATTCAGTGTCTTTGAGACAATAATCTTGAGAGGGAGAGTAATAGTAAACCGTCCTCCATGGTATAGAGAGGGAGTCTTCTACTAACCCACGCCACATTTATCAGGGTTGCTCTGTTGCAAAGGTACCTTCATCCAGCTGAAAATATGTTGCATATCCATTACTGGGTAGAGGTAGTTTTCCATCTGGGAAGCGTATTCAACCGGGGACTGCAAAGCTCTAAGAGGATGGACTGAGACTCTCACTTTGAGACATAGGGGTATATTTAGCAATGGTGGAGCGGACATGATTCGCTGTAGCGAATCATGTCTGCTCGACCTCTCTAAATGTCGACAGCATACGCTGTGGGCATTTAACATTGCACAAACCTTTCTGGTGAAATGCTTGTGCAATGCTGCCCTCTGCTCACTGGCCGTCAATCGGCCGCTGGCAGGGGCCATCAATAATACCGATCGGATCAGGATGATTTCAGTCTGCTACCTAAAATGTCTTTTAACTGATGCTTCAGAGACCCATCAGAGACCCATCATTTCAGGTGGACCTGAACGCTGGGGCTTCAAATCAACACCTGTTGCTTAATAAACAGACCCCATAGTACGGTGGATTTTGCCACCGGTGCTTCTGACAGTTTTTGCACTCGTGGGAGTAAGGAGCCACTGATATGTTAGTAGGTCCGGCTAGATCATCTGCCTGAGAATGCAAGCAATTCACCTCCAAGTCCAGCAGGCTGGCCGCACCCCCTGGAGCTCGGGTAAGTGAAGAACAAAAGGGGCTCTCAACTTTACATATTTTTGTTTGTCACTGTCAGCGCTGCTCATCTTAAATAATGGAGCGATTGTATTCTGTAGTTTTTGATTCTGCTCAGCGAGCCTCTCTTTTTGTGTTAAAGATACAACAGTGTCATTCTCTCTTGCATCTGGGGATTGTATGCAGGTTAATAGCTGGTTAAATCTGTCAGTCATTAGGTTATCAACATTTGCTAAGAGAGTTTTCACCCTTGTGAGGTCTTCATAATCCTCTATCAGGAGTCCACAAATTCACTGCTGTAAATAATCAGTAGTAGAAAAGGTAACTGGTTTTCTCTTCTATGTAAATATAAATTGACATCAACAGCAGGTTCAAAGCTGTTCAACCTGGAGTGCTAGGGGGGGAGGGGGTTGTTGAGAGCTCGCTTGTAGGCCACCGCATGAATTCACCATGAGCTAGATCAGATCTCAGATGACATAGGTGGACAATCTCAACATCAATCGAAACAGCAATAGATAGGGTAATCAGAGTTTTTTTGTAGTTGTGGAATAGGATGATAAAAGACAACTAGGATAATAGGCGAATTATTAGAAGTGGTCTGGGAGATTCATAATTTGCGACCAGTAATTGTTGCTTCCTAGCCACAACCCCTCAATATTTTAACATTTTAATGAAACAGGAAATTACTGTTTCTAAAAATGTCAACTGAGCATGTGCAGTTAAAAAAAAATCATGCAAAAATCCAACACATGCCATGTTAAATTGCCAAAGTAGGTCACTAATTTAATATTTTTAAAATATTATGTGAAACATGTTGCAAAAAGTATTTACAAACAGATTATAGGTTGAATTTCAAACTTGATGAGGCATAAAATCCTTAAAGGATCACTAAACACAGCAAAATAACTTACAGTAAGATTACAAGTGTTGCGGTATGGCTATCGCGCTGAAAAATTGACCATAGCATCACTTTTCATTTAGAATCTCATTCAAATTACAGGAGCATCACAAACTAGGAATGTAATAATTTCTTACAATTTTGAGAAGGTGCAAATAATTTTGGCCAGTCCATTTTTGGAGTTTTGCATGGAATGTGTAAGATTTGGCTTTTTTTCTCCACTTTTTTTGTGTCATACCAATACAATTAAAAGAAATAAACATGAGAATTCCTAAACAATTGTAATTGCAACAATCTTCTGGGTGACGTGGTACATTATATGACAGAAATGCAGGGGTGACAATATGACTGTGTATATTTATATGTGTGTATATATATATATATATATATATATATATATATATATATATATATATATATAGGAATATGTATTCATAAATAAATGTGCAGAACATTGGAATGTCAAATATTTACAGTATCTACATAGTTATACAAATACATTGTAAGTGCAAAGTTTTCATGCAATGTAAACTCGAGGTTGTGTTCGCATTGCGCCTAACTTGTAATACCAGCTCACATTTGCGTGCGATAGTATTACTGAGTGGAGCGCAAATATTGAGAAAGAACATTTCTGTGATCCACTGGTAATCTAGTCTATAATTGTTTACAACTTTTAAATTTACTTTTATTATCACATTTGCTTCATTCTCTTGTTATCCTTTGCTGAAGGATCAGCATTGCTCTAGTGGTAGCTAGCTGATCACACCTAGTTAGCCAATCACAAGAGACACATTTATGCAGGCACCAATCCCCAGCTAGCTCCCACTAGTGTAGGATATGTGCATATTAGTTTTCAACAAGGAATACCAAGAGAATGAAGCACATTAAAAAAATAGAAGTGATGTTAAAAGGGTATTAAAATGACATGCTCTATCTGAGTCTTGTAAATTTAATTTGGACTTTCCTATCCCTTTAACATAAATTTATTTAGCCGGTAGCATTTGTATCTGTTTGGTGATATTGCTTCAAGGCCACCCTTAGCATTTGCTTAGCCCCCTCTTGCTACCTAAGTCATTCAATGGGCACCATGTACTAAGTAGTGTAAGCATGAATCTTACATGAACTTTAGCTTGTTCCAATAAAGGAAACACAAAGTGCTGTGGACATTCTGTATTGTGGATACACTTTGGAGGTTTGCAGAGACCTCAGTCTGCAGCGGCACCTTCTTTGTAATACCTGGTTGCTGAGTTGGATATAGTAATTTATTTATCTTGTGACCGCAATGTATGAAGCAGCGATAATCAGACCTCTGCTTCTTACAGTCTTCAACACTTCTGGGTTTGCAGAGAAAAATGATTGACAGGACCTTCTTTTGCGCAAGAGAAGGGGACGGCATTACAAACTCCCTTGGGTGTGTAATAGTTCATACTAGCAGCTGACAAACAGGGTCCCCTGCCCGTACATAACAAAGCCATGAGGACAGGTTCGCAAGTTGAGAACCTTGTCCGCATGGCAGTTAGTTCATGTCAGCCAATATGGTAGGGGTAATTTGTGTGTTTTGCCAATGCATAAAACCAATGTTCCATCCAAAAAAAATTTTGGTCTTCTAATAAATAATTGGAAAGGGGTTGTCCTTAAAGGGACAATAAACACCATGAGGTTTTTGTAGTAAAACAACATACTTTCATTCAGCTAGATTTAGAGTTTTGCATTAGAAGGGGTGCGTTAGCTATGCGTCTTTTTTTTCTAATGCACTGTTTTTAACGCTGGTATTACGAATTTCCAAACAAGCTCCTAACGCGACTCCTATCACGTATATTTTAGACACGTAATCACGCCCGCGTTAGACAGTCTCCCATAGAGATCTTTTGAGAAATCAGAAAAGCACGCTTTTTTCACCTAACACTCGATCTCGCGAGAAATACGCACTGCTCGGTCATATGACCTTTACCACATAATGCACAATAAAAACAAAAGGAAAATGTCATAACAACAATCACAAAATGTAGCACACACGCATTACTTGTTCAGAAGCTGGGGAAATAAACATGGAACACGGAACAAAACATGGAACAAAACAACACGAAAAGAAAAATTTGCACACTCATACACAATCAAAACACTCACATTCAACATTACGGAATATTAGTACAAACAAACATTCACAACACTTCACAAATACGACACCATCACAAATAAACATTTACATTTACACATAATACTATTGGACAATGTCATGCAAAACGATCACTATGACATCATCACATTTTACACATTCCACAAATACTAATTCAATATGAGCATGCGCAAATTCACACAACTAATACACATTGCACACATACTAATTACTAACAAAGCACACCTGAACACAATTTACAAGGCAAACCGGTACATCATTAATCATTTACACAGGGTATATAAGCACGACACAAGCATGGCTTCTTTGACTGTGTTGCTGGTGGGTTTTTGGAGATTAGAGATTTAGTGAGTTATTGTAAGAGTTAGTGCGAGTTAGTGTTATTGGGAGAGTTAGTGTGAGAGAGTGAGTTAGTGTTATTGGGAGTGAGTTAGTGTTATTGTGCAAGTTAGATAGTGGTAGTGTGAGTTAGTGGTAGTGTGAGTTAGTTGTAGTGTGAGTTATTGTTAGTGTGAGTTAGTGGTAGTGTGAGTTAGTTAGTGGTGGTGTGAGTTAGTTAGTGGTAGTGTGAGATAGGAAGAGAGCGGTAGTGAGCGAGAGTTGGTTTGGTTGAGTGTGCGAGTGCTTTTTCTGTATATGTAACACATTTACACGCAAACACATTCAATACATACATACACTTATCAATAACACTACATACACTCCATACCCCATCCCCTCTCATACTACACTCCATACCCGTTCCCTGTATTCCCATTCCCTGTAATCCCATACCCCATTCCCTCTAATCCCATACCCCATTCCCTCTAATCCCATACCCATCCCATTGTTACATTTAGTTTACATATCCTCATTTTTGTCTACTTTTAAAACTATGTTTTAGTTTGTTAAATACTCCTTACCCTCTTTTATTTATATCCCTTTCACACTTTGAGCACTTTTTTTTGTCTTTTTATTTATTTATTTTGACCCCCTTTCATTTGGGCACATTCACTTTTTGTTGTAGGAGTTAGGGATTAGTGTAGAGAAGAAATGGAAGAGGAGGGCAGGCAGGAGATTAGTCAGGGGAGGGGAGGGGGAGAGGGAGAGGAACAGGACAAGAAGGGGGGCAGGAAGGGGGGCAGGAAGTGGGGGAGGAAGCGGTGGGTGGACCCAGCCACTTAGTTCAAGATGAACAAGTGGCTGGGCCCAGTGGCGGGCAGAGTAGGGCTTCACAGTCAGGGAAACGGAGGACACCATCACAGGGGAAGGCCAAGCTGACTAGGGAGGCAAGGTTTACTATGGAGGAGAAGGAGGCACTCGTAGAGGCATTTGTGCCGAGGGCTAGGAGGCTGCAAGCTCAGAAGGCCACCCCGAAGGACAAGAGGAAGCTCTGGCTAGAGATAAGAGATGCAGTTAATGCAGTAGGGGGCCACAACAGGGATGTCGATTCTATTAAACATTGCTACCGGGACTGCAAAATTGAGCTGAAAAGAAAAATGTCTCAGGAGCATCAACATGCAACAGCAACCGGTGGCAGCCCTCCACTGACCGTGGAGTATAACCGATGGGAGGAGATGTTGTGTCCCAGCATCTCCGAGGTGGCCATAGTCGGTATCGGAGGAGTCGATACCGGGTACCTGCCACTCTCATCTGACGGTAAGCTCATTTAATAATTTCTCAACCTCGAAAATAAAGAATGTATTTAAAGGGACATGAAACCCAA
This sequence comes from Bombina bombina, assembly GCF_027579735.1. Lineage (NCBI taxonomy): Eukaryota > Metazoa > Chordata > Amphibia > Anura > Bombinatoridae > Bombina > Bombina bombina. The sequence continues at coordinate 568,629,918 of NC_069505.1, read as the reverse complement.
AATGTGTCTTTCACAATTTAGAAATAGCATGCAATTTTAAACAACTTGATAATTTACTTCTATTATATAATTTGCTTCCTTCTATAGATATCCTTTGCTGAAAAGCATATCTAGATAGGCTTAGAAGCTGCTGATTGGTGGCTGCACATAGATGTCTCGTGTGATTGGCTAACCCATGGCCATTGGTATTTCAACAACAAAGGATATCTAAAGCATGAAGCAAATTAAATAAAAGTAGTACATTTGAATGTTGTTTAAAATAGTATTCTCGATCTGAACATTGAAAGAAAAAATGTGGGTTTAATGTTCCTTTACGAATATGATTAATGCTATTACGCTTTTTTACACATTATTACGTAAACACATTCACAATTACTTTGCGATTACATTAGTATCTAGGCTACAGGTTAGGTGTGCATTTAAACAGACTGAAAACAAACGTAAAAACATTCAGATTGACCAGAAAGATTTCACAAACACGGTTTGGAAAATGAGGAAATCGTATTGATTGTTAGATTTCAAAGTGGATTAATGAGGCTGCATTTGTAATTCTATTGTAAGCAAAAGCATTTACATCTTTATTTGGAAATATGCTAATATATACATTTCTTTCTTTTTGCAATATACAGAGTCTGGGGAGGAGCCAGCACAGCAACCACAGGCTCCTCATTCACCCAGGTATGAGAGTGTTGGGGATCAATTGCCACCTCGGGGACACATCGAAGACATCCCTCTATACGAAGAAGAAGCCGCCCCCACTGCTGAAGAGATCCCTGCACCAGAAGAGCCTGGTGCAGCAGAAGAGCCTGGTGCAGCAGAAGAGCCTCGTGCACCAGAAGAGCCTCGTGCACCAGAAGAGCCTCGTGCACCAGCAGCCCGCTGTGCACCAGCAGCCCGCCGTGCACCAGCAGCACCTGAGGAGGAGGAGATAGCCGAGGTGCAGGTATTGCTGGATTTCCAAGAACAAATGCGTGCCTCCCGGAGGGAAAATATTCAAACTTGAGTCGAGATGTCAGCAGATATTCGTGCCCTTCGAGAAGGACAAAGAGAAATTATAGAAGGACAAAGACAAATTATAGAAGGCCAAAACCTGCTTGTGCAGATTGTCACAGATCTATTTCAGTTCCTCTGGGAGGCGCATGCTGGGTCATCTGCTGCTGGGCCATCTGAACCTGGGCCATCTGCTCCTGATACTCCTCAATCTCCTCCTCAGCCTGGTCATCCCAGTACTCCTCCTTCCCCTCTTCCCCTCTTCCCCAAACATCTCCCATGAGAACTCATCGGAGGGGGTAGTTGCCCCCCCCCAGAGCCTCAGTCTCGTGGGAAGAGGGGAAGGAAGAGGAAGGAAGTATTTTCACGAATATATTTTTTTGGTTATTTAATGTGTAATGGATAGGTATGTGATGATGTCTTCTCACACTTGTGGACCACACTCTGCATATAATATGCTTCTATGGGACCGGGTCCATGGAGGCAGATTTTTTGCAGAGTGTGGGTTACAAGTGTGTGGACACCACATCATCACATACCTATCCTTGTTCATTTCATTGATTGGTTTCTGTGATGTGATGTCCAAACTGTTTCCCTAATCTCAAACAAAATGACCATTACAATTATACATGATGGCATATTACTGTTTGAATGCCTATAACACAGCTTAAAGAGACAGTCTGAACATTATTGTTGTTTACCAAGAAAACACTGTATTACGCATTATCAAGTTTTGTAAAAGAAATTTTGTGAAATACACGTGGGATTTATGTGATTACCCTTGTATCTATGCCTCTGAAAAATGACCACTTATTTATGTTATTTTGACAGACCAACGTTTTAGACAATCACTGATCAATCCAAGGTCACTATGCTGTATGAGCTCAATGTTTTCTATATGAAATAAAAAAAAATGCCCTCTATTGGTCAAAAATCATTCAGATTACATGCACTCTTCAAGCTCTAAGAAATGAGCTGATGAACCTCCTAGGTTTAGCTGTTGACTAAGAATAACAAGAGAGTTATGAGAACTAGGTGAGAAACGTTTGAGATAATAAAAAAATAAAAAAACATAATTTATGTAAGAACTTACCTGATAAATTCATTTCTTTCATATTAGCAAGAGTCCATGAGCTAGTGACGTATGGGATATACATTCCTACCAGGAGGGGCAAAGTTTCCCAAACCTCAAAATGCCTATAAATACACCCCTCACCACACCCACAAATCAGTTTAACGCATAGCCAAGAAGTGGGGTGATAAGAAAAAAGTGCGAAAGCATAAAAAATAAGGAATTGGAAGAATTGTGCTTTATAGAAAAAAATCATAACCACCACAAAAAAGGGTGGGCCTCATGGACTCTTGCTAATATGAAAGAAATGAATTTATCAGGTAAGTTCTTACATAAATTATGTTTTCTTTAATGTAATTAGCAAGAGTCCATGAGCTAGTGACGTATGGGATAATGAATACCCAAGATGTGGATCTTCCACGCAAGAGTCACTAGAGAGGGAGGGATAAAATAAAGACAGCCAATTCCGCTGAAAATAATCCACACCCAAAATAAAGTTTAAATCTTATAATGAAAAAAACTGAAATTATAAGCAGAAGAATCAAACTGAAACAGCTGCCTGAAGTACTTTTCTACCAAAAACTGCTTCAGAAGAAGAAAACACATCAAAATGGTAGAATTTAGTAAAAGTATGCAAAGAAGACCAAGTTGCTGCTTTGCAAATCTGATCAACCGAAGCTTCATTCCTAAACGCCCAGGAAGTAGAAACTGACCTAGTAGAATGAGCTGTAATCCTTTGAGGCGGAGTTTTACCCGACTCGACATAAGCATGATGAATTAAAGATTTCAACCAAGATGCCAAAGAAATGGCAGAGGCCTTCTGACCTTTCCTAGAACCGGAAAAGATAACAAATAGACTAGAAGTCTTTCGGAAACTCTTAGTAGCTTCAACATAATATTTCAAAGCTCTAACTACATCCAAAGAATGCAATGATCTCTCCTTAGAATTCTTAGGATTAGGACACAATGAAGGAACCACAATTTCTCTACTAATGTTGTTAGAATTCACAACCTTAGGTAAAAATTTAAAAGAAGTTCGCAACACCGCCTTATCCTGATGAAAAATCAGAAAAGGAGACTCACAAGAAAGAGCAGATAATTCAGAAACTCTTCTAGCAGAAGAGATGGCAAAAAGAAACAAAACTTTCCAAGAAAGTAATTTAATGTCTAGTGAATGCATAGGTTCAAACGGAGGAGCTTGAAGAGCCCCCAGAACCAAATTCAAACTCCAAGGAGGAGAAATTGACTTAATGATAGGTTTTATACGAACCAAAGCTTGTACAAAACAATGAATATCAGGCAGATTAGCAATCTTTCTGTGAAAAAGAACAGAAAGAGCAGAGATTTGTCCTTTCAAGGAACTTGCAGACAAACCTTTATCCAAACCATCCTGAAGAAACTGTAAAATTCTCGGAATTCTAAAAGAATGCCAGGAGAAATGATGAGAAAGACACCAAGAAATGTAAGTCTTCCAGACTCTATAATATATCTTCCTAGATACAGATTTACGAACCTGTAACATAGTATTAATCACAGAGTCAGAGAAACCTCTTTGACTAAGAATCAAGCGTTCAATCTCCATACCTTCAAATTTAAGGATTTGAGATCCTGATGGAAAAAAGGACCTTGTGATAGAAGGTCTGGTCTTAAAGAAGAGTCCACGGTTGACAAGTGGCCATCCGGACAAGATCCGCATACCAAAACCTGTGAGGCCATGCTGGAGCCACCAGCAGAACAAACGAGCATTCCTTCAGAATCTTGGAAATTACTCTTGGAAGAAGAACTAGAGGCGGAAAGATATAGGCAGGATGATACTTCCAAGGAAGTGACAATGCATCCACTGCTTCCGCCTGAGGATCCCTGGATCTGGACAGATACCTGGGAAGTTTCTTGTTTAGATGAGAAGCCATCAGATCTATTTCTGGAAGCCCCCACATTTGAACAATCTGAAGAAAAACCTCTGGGTGAAGAGACCCTTCGCCCGGATGTAATGTTTGTCGACTGAGATAATCCGCTTCCCAATTGTCTATACCTGGTATATGAACCGCAGAAATTAGACAGGAGCTGGATTCCGCCCAAACCAGTATTCGAGATACTTCTTTCATAGCCAGAGGACTGTGAGTCCCTCCTTGATGATTGATATATGCCACAGTTGTGACATTGTCTGTCTGAAAACAAATGAACGATTCTCTCTTTAGAAGAGGCCATGACTGAAGAGCTCTGAAAATTGCACGGAGTTCCAAAATATTGATCTGTAATCTCACCTCCTGAGATTCCCAAACCCCTTGTGCTGTCAGAGACCCCCAAACAGCTCCCCAACCTGTCAGACTTGCATCTGTTGAAATCACAGTCCAGGTTGGAAGAACAAAAGAAGCCCCCTGAACTAAACGATGGTGATCTGTCCACCACGTCAGAGAGTGTCGTACAATCGGTTTTAAAGATATCAATTGAGATATCTTTGTGTAATCCCTGCACCACTGGTTCAGCATACAAATCAGAAGAGGTCGCATGTGAAAACGAGCAAAGGGGATCGCGTCCGATGCAGCAGTCATAAGACCTAGAATTTCCATGCATAAAGCTACCGAAGGGAATGATTGAGACTGAAGGTTTCGACAAGCTGAAACCAATTTCAGACGTCTCTTGTCTGTCAGAGACAGAGTCATGGACACTGAATCTATCTGGAAACCTAAAAAGGTTACCCTTGTCTGAGGAATCAATGAACTTTTTGGTAAATTGATCCTCCAACCATGATCTTGAAGAAACAATACAAGTCGATTCGTATGAGATTCTGCTAAATGTGAAGACTGAGCAAGTACCAAGATATCGTCCAAATAAGGAAATACCACAATACCCTGTTCTCTGATTACAGACAGAAGGGCACCGAGAACCTTTGTAAAAATCTTTGGAGCTGTTGCTAGGCCAAACGGCAGAGCCACAAACTGGTAATGCTTGTCTAGGAAAGAGAATCTCAGAAACTGAAAGTGATCTGGATGAATCGGAATATGCAGATATGCATCCTGTAAATTGATTGTGGACATATAATGCCCTTGCTGAACAAAAGGCAGGATAGTCCTTATAGTTACCATTTTGAATGTTGGTATCCTTACATAACGATTCAATATTTTTAAATCCAGAACTGGTCTGAAGGAATTCTCCTTCTTTGGTACAATGAAGAGATTTGAGTAAAACCCCAGCCCCTGTTCCAGAACTGGAACTGGCATAATTACTCCAGCCAACTCTAGATCTGAAACACATTTCAGAAATGCTTGAGCCTTCGCTGGATTTACTGGGACACGGGAAAGAAAAAATCTTCTTGCAGGAGGCCTTATCTTGAAGCCAATTCTGTACCCTTCTGAAACAATGTTCTGAATCCAAAGATTGTGAATTGAATTGATCCAAATTTTTTTGAAAAATCGTAATCTGCCCCCTACCAGCTGGGCTGGAACGAGGGCCGCACCTTCATGTGGACTTGGGAGCTGGCTTTGGTTTTCTAACAGGTTTGGATTTATTCCAGACTGGAGATGGTTTCCAAACTGATACCGCTCCTGTGGGTGAAGGATCAGGCTTTTGTTCCTTATTGTGACGAAAGGAACGAAAACGATTATTAGACCTAAATTTACATTTAGATTTTTTATCCTGTGGTTACAAAGTTCCTTTCCCTCCAGTAACAGTTGAGATAATAGAATCCAACTGTGAACCAAATAATTTATTACCCTGGAAAGAAAGGGAAAGCAAAGTTGACTTAGAAGACATATCAGCATTCCAAGTTTTAAGCCATAAAGCTCTTCTAGCTAAAATAGCTAGAGACATATACCTTACATCAACCCTAATGATATCAAAGATGGCATCACAAATAAAATTATTAGCATGTTGAAGAAGATTAACAATGCTATGAGAATTATGATCTGTAACTTGTTGCGCTAAAGCTTCTAGCCAAAAAGTTGAAGCTGCAGCAACATCCGCTAAAGATATAGCAGGTCTAAGAAGATTACCTGAACATAAGTAAGCTTTTCTTAGAAAGGATTCAATTTTCCTATCTAAAGGATCCTTAAAGGAAGTACTATCTGCCGTAGGAATAGTAGTACATTTAGCAAGAGTAGAGATAGCCCCATCAACCTTAGGGATTTTGTCCCAAAACTCTAATCTGTCAGATGGCACAGGATATAATTGCTTAAAACGTTTAGAAGGAGTAAATGAATTACCCAAATTATTCCATTCCCTGGAGATTACTTCAGAAATAGCATCAGGGACAGGAAAAACTTCTGGAATAACTACAGGAGATTTAAAAACCTTATTTAAACGTTTAGATTTAGTATCAAGAGGACCAGAATCCTCTATTTCTAATGCAATTAAAACTTCTTTAAGTAAAGAACGAATAAATTCCATTTTGAACAAATATGAAGATTTATCAGCATCAACCTCTGAAACAGAATCCTCTGAACCAGAGGAATCATCATCAGAATCAGAATGATGATGTTCATTTAAAAATTCATCTGAAAAATGAGAAGTTTTAAAAGACCTTTTACGTTTACTAGAAGGAGGAATAACAGACATAGCCTTCTTAATGGATTTAGAAACAAAATCTCTTATGTTAACAGGAACACTCTGAGTATTAGATGTTGATGGAACAGCAACAGGTAATGTAACATTACTAATGGAAATTTTATCTGCATTAACAAGTTTGTCATGACATTCATTACAAACAACAGCTGGAGGAACAGATACCACAAGTTTACAGCAAATACACTTAACTTTGGTAGATCCAGCATCAGGCAGTGACTTTCCAGAAGTATCTTCTGACTCAGGGTCAATCTGGGACATCTTGCAATATGTAATAGAAAAAACAACATATAAAGCAAAATTGATCAAATTCCTTAAATGACAGTTTCAGGAATGTGAAAAAATGCCAGTGAACAAGCTTCTAGCAACCAGAAGCAATATACAATGAGACTTAAATAATGTGGAGACGGGGGGGCGGAGCCAACTGCCAAGCTGACCGGTCGCATACAGCAAGAGCTCCGGCTCTTAATGACATTATAGAGGGACTATTGCCAACTTTTAGAGGACCCAAGGTGTCTATCAGGGTCTTCTACAAGCTCACTTTAGAAGCCAATTGATGGCTGGGGCTAGGAAGTGAGAGAGTGGATCTTTATATTAAACTACATACTTTGAGCCCGCCACGAGGCCGCAGAGCTCTGTTACAACTGTCACAGGTTTACTTATAACTTGGTGTCTGGATTGTTGTTAAAATAATCTCTCTCATAAAACCGAAAGCACATGCTCAAAGAAAAAGAAAATGACATTTACGATCAAAGAGGAAAACTTTTACACTGCGGTGCAGACCATGCTGGTAAATCTAACATGGCGGATGGAGGAGAACTTCAAGGAGCTTTTTACGGATGACGAATTTACACCATTGGTTGAGAACTTCCTGACGCCTGAGCGGACACCGGGGACGGCAATCACTTTACCTGTAATGGGAGCAAATCATAGTGCTCATATCCCAGTCGAGACCCAGCAGCGCGGGGCTGACTGCCCAGAATATACAGGAACTCAGGAGCTTCTAGACGAGAAGATTTACCGTAACCGCGACTTGATTATCTTACCTGACGGTGCTGATCCCATGCTGTCACAGAAGGAGTTCCCCGAGATCTTTCAAACAGCAGCTCATACTTACTTGACCAGGCTGGAAATGATGAAGCTGACCCAGCACTTGTATGTTTTGCCTGTGGAATCGGGTGATATAATAATAAGCCTACACAGCACACATAGGTAAACTGAGTTATCTAGCAGCGATGTAGGCTAAGGGATCAGGTACTTTGGCAAGACAGCATCTTTCAAGACTGATTAGTACCGTTCAGTAATTGTCATATGCTCTATTCCAGAGAAAAGTTTGTTTAAAAAGTTCATAATATGTTAGACCCTATAATGTGTTTATTATGCATAATGTTGACCCTATAGTCTGATGTCCCCAGACCTATGACTAGGAGTGTCTTATCCCTCACATAAGGAAAGGCCTTGCAGCTTTACGGAGCTTTTATATGAGGGCCCTTGCAGAGACCGAGGCAACCCTTTCTCATTATAGTGTTAAATGTGATTATATGCTTGTGTAAAAATTATGCTTACGAAAATGCCAGCAGGACTAATCCTTTTTGTTGTGTCTTCATTATATGTGTACTGGCTGGAAGATCTCTGTCTAAATGGTTGACTTTTGTAACGCATGTGGAGTATTTAAGAGTATCTAAATTATTACTTCTGCATAGCTATTACCAGATTAGACTGCAGGTTACGTTTACATGTAGCACATTGATATAGTAGGGGGCACATTAGAGCCTTTAAAATATAGTTATAAGATATAGGTAGATTCATGGTCAAATACGTCTCTCAGCGAATTTTATAGTGTGGGCTGAACAGAGTTAATATTTCTTTTACAATCGAATTACATATGCTGTCCCTAGGAGTTAATGGTTTATATTCTGTAGATATAATTAGTGTGCTAGCTTACTATCTCCTACTTACTCATGACAATGTTGGTATGCACACACGAAGCGAACTCTCTGGAAGCTATGCTCTTATATGTCATCAAGCTGCAGTATTCAAGTCTTTGACTTATATAGCGTTGTCTTTTGTGCCCTTTATATATCTTATAGACTATTAGACATGATCATGATCCCCGCAATATAACACTCTGATGGAACCCCTGATGTAGCAGCTATCAGGATGACTTAATAATACCTTTGACGATAATCTCCAATAGAGGAGGTGCTACTAGTGAAAACTAACTGCTTTCCAGATGCCCATAATGGCTTATAGAAAAGAAAAAAGAAAAAAATCTCATTTCTGCTGCATTACTGCTGTTCTCTCAACTGCTATTGTTTGGAATTTTTACATGGCTTTTCAAGATATTTAGGCTATTTCTCAGCTCCACTGATTATTGTTAATGATGATATGGTTAACATATCAGAGGTGGTGATTCATTGTGTGCATGTGGTCTCAATTTCACCCTGCTCTCATGCTATCTCTTACTTTCAGTGTATGAAATACCGATATTGACAACTATTCAACGCTAACCTATAAAAGTATAAACTTATCTCAAATATTGTCAGGTATTGAGAATGAATGTTACTGATCCTTCTGGGCTTGTCCCACTTCTGGCTTGCGAAAGTTTTAATATGGTATGTTCATTTTTGGCTAACTTAGTCTGCATTGTGTACCTAGTTCAACATTGGTCATAAAAAAAAAGTTAAATGTCTGAGGAACTTGTTCTTAATTTTAACTCTTAGACTAGCTCTTGTACAGGGAACATATGTTCACACCTAGTATCTAATAACCACGCAAGCCAGATTTACTATTTTCTTAAATGTTTTATGATTCAGGTTTAATGTTTTGTATGTAAGGGGTACTACTAGATCTAGCTTAATTTCCTAATAATTGGAAGCCCTATTAGTTTTACTGGCTACTTCATGATTTACTTACACGTTCTTACGCATTTATGGGCACATATAGATTAGCATTCTTTGCCTTTACACCCTTTAAAATGTTAGTTATTGTACTTTATATACACATTTCATGCTTATATGGTGGCCTGAAGTCCAGATAACCCTGGTATTGTACTTTGTGACAGTAATTGTCTAGATGGTTAGTATTAGAACATAGGTTACACTGTTATAATTTCAACGTCTGAGTCTCCCTGAATGAATCAACAGAGTGGCCTTTGGCCCCCATCTAGCTGCTCCATTTTGTATTAAGATGTCACTCCACCCCACTATCTACTCCTAAGTAGACTAACCTTCCAAGGCATATCTAATTTGGCTTTTTAGTAACCCAGCTACCAGACTTACGGTCTTTATGATCGAGCACTTCTAAGCCCACGCCAAGTACCCTATGTTACTTACATTTATATATGGCTCCGTCCCCCCACCCCTGTCCCTATGCGTATAGCGGTGCTTACCCGCTGAATATCCCCCTCCCCCCTATATATCTCAGCCCAAGAGTGGCTGATACCATATGTTAACTCTCCACAGGCTGATATTTTGGTCTTAGGTAAAATATTATTAAAATGTGGAGTTCACACGCTGACAATATAATATAAAAGGAAGTTCTATTCTATCTCGCCTAAGATACTGTCTATATTCATAACCAGATTTGAAATGTATTTTTTCTTGCTGTATGTGCATATTGCTTTCTCAATAATACCTTTGTATAGACAATGTATTACTTTCTTTGTTGTAACTCTGGCCTGAGGGCGAGTCCTTGTTGTAATGATATATGCTTTAACTTCAATAAAAAAATTATTTAAAAAAAAAAAAAATAATGTGGAGACAATAGTGACGCCCATATTTTTTAGCTCCAAAAAAGACACCCACATTATTTGGCGCCTAAATGCTTTGGCGCCAAAAATGACATCACATCCGGTAACGCCGACACTTTTGGCGCAAAAAAACGTCAAAAAAAATGACACAACTTCCGGTGACCCGTAAGACGCCGGAAACAGAAAAAAAAAATTTTGCGCCAAAAAAGTCCGCGCCAAAATGACGCAATAAAATGAAGCATTTTCAGCCCCCGCGAGCCTAAGAGCCCACAGGGAAAAAGAGTCAAATTTTAAGGTAAGAAAAAAAAAAAATATTTATTCATATGCATTATCCCAAATATGAAACTGACTGTCTGAAATAAGGAACGTTGAACATCCTGAATCAAGGCAAATAAATGTTTAAACACATATATTTAGAACTTTATATAAAAGTGCCCAACCATAGCTTAGAGTGTCACAAAAATAAGACTTACTTACCCCAGGACACTCATCTACATGTAGTAGAAAGCCAAACCAGTACTGAAACGAGAATCACTAGAGGTAATGGTATATATATAAGAGTATATCGTCGATCTGAAAAGGGAGGTAAGAGATGAATCTCTACGACCGATAACAGAGAACCTACGAAATAGACCCCGTAGAAGGAGATCATTGAATTCAAATAGGCAATACTCTCTTCACATCCCTCTGACATTCACTGCACGCTGAGAGGAAAACCGGGCTCCAACCTGCTGCGGAGCGCATATCAACGTAGAATCTAGCACAAACTTACTTCACCACCTCCATAGGAGGCAAAGTTTGTAAAACTGATTTGTGGGTGTGGTGAGGGGTGTATTTATAGGCTTTTGAGGTTTGGGAAACTTTACCCCTCCTGGTAGGAATGTATATCCCATACGTCACTAGCTCATGGACTCTTGCTAATTACATGAAAGAAAAGCAACATTAAATTCATTAGTGGTTTTCAAGACTGTCCCTTTAAAAAAAACTACATATGCTAACATATGCTAATTCTTTGATTGTTGTTATATCTACATGTACTTGTTCAAAAAAGAAAATATTGCAATAGGATTTCCAATGACGTGTTAAATAAAGTCTATTCTCTTAAAGAGACATTATTGTGTTTGAATTTATTTAAGTAAGGCATTTAATTTAGAAGGAATATGGTTTCAGTTCCTTTTATGATTTACTTTCGAAATATATGCTCACAATAATATATTTGGAGATTAACCAATGTGGAACTCATACATGACACAATACTCAACATTTACATTAAAGGGACAGTATACAATCATTTTCAGGCAACTGCATGTAATAGATACTACTATAAATAACCAGATGACCACATACTGATATCAAAATCCATGAGAAAACGTTTTAAACACTTACTTAGAAAATCTGTTTAGATATGTTGAAAAGATAGCTGGAAAACCCATTCCAAGTGGGAAATAACACAATACCCCTTCATTTGCATATGAAAAGACCCTTTACACAAACAGGAGCAAGATGGAGAAGGTAGCTGATGGTACTCACATCAAACTTCAAGGCTTGGGGAGGAGTCAGAAAATCACTGCAATGTTCTTTAAACATCATCAAAAATAGAGTTTTTTTTTAAATAATTTTTAAAAATATAAATAGATATTCAAAACATATATGTGTTTTAAAAATGAGTGTCTAATGACCCTTAAACAAAAAATATCACGATATAACATATTGAAAAAGTAGGCATCTCATATATTTAGCATATGATAAAGGTTAATGCATATTGATAACTTGATTCAAATACAATAGGACATATTTCTGAATTCGATATGTTTAAAATTATACACAACACAGTCATTCATATAAAGGAACATATTGTTGATAAACATATCAAACAAGATGGACTATAATTATGGATTCGCACTTGCCTCAAAATATCTTATGCAAGAAAACATTTTGCTTTAATTTGTTTATTCAACGAGACAGCCATCAAAAGAGAATGTTGTGTTCTTTATCAGCTATGGGTCAACAATGTTACATGATTCACACAATCCATACTCGCCATGGTTTTAAACTTGGCTTCTCATTCACAAACGTGGGTTACGTGCAAAATCGAATATTGCGGGACTACGTAATACAATCAGACGGTTTTTCAACTTTGGCATTTGACATCTTAATTAACATGGCTCATCCTTGATCGTGTAAAAACGCCATCCAATCAAATGCGCATCCTTGATAGCGTAAAAACGCAATACAATCAAAGGCACATACTTGATCGCGTAAAAACGCCATCCAATCAAAGGTGCATCCTTGATCGCGTAAAAACGCCATCCAATCAAAGGCGCATCCTTGATCGCGGAAAAACGCAATACAATCAAAGGCGCATACTTGATCACGTAAAAACGTCAGCCAATACAAAGACTCATTGGACAGCCTGGCAGGTGACGTCTTAAGCAACATGGCGCATCCTTAATTGAGGAAAAACATCAGCCAATACAAGGACTCATTTGACAGCTTGGCATATCAATAAGAAACGTATTTATATTTTAGAAACTAGTATGTGCTATATTGCTAGCTATGAATGTCACGCGAGATAACGTAATACTGTGATATATGGAATAGAATCCATTATTGAAAATAAAGACACATTTCAGTAGAAGCAGAGGATTATTAACTCAACTTTTTGGCAAGCAGCATGGTTTAAATAGACATGAAAACAACATTTTAGGTTACACGATTATGTACGACATTGCAATTTGAAATACATTTTCGCAATAAATGTAAATCTTTGTATTGTTGTGTTTCATGTCACTTTAACTGCTTTATAATGCTAGGAGATGCATTCGGAAAATAGGGATGTGTTATATATTATATGTTACCTATAGCTATGGTGTCCATCTTTACCATTTCATAGGTACACATGAGAAATACATATGTCATTGATGTTTTCCGATATGTTTATATTTTTAAAAAATAACAATAATGACATGTATTGATCAAACGTGTCACTTATTCAAGTTTAAATATGGTCAGCCTATCTATGACCATATCTCGTTGCATAATTAAATATAAACATTAATAAGAGAAACATATTCATCATTTCAAATATGCGCATTACACGCAGTGATAGATTTTGTTACACTACTACAATAGGATATAAGTGAAATTGTATTACATGTGATGTCAATATTCAAATATTCCTTTTTAAAAAATATTCGATGTCCATGTTCATGTAAAAATGAAATAAACACATTCAAAATGCATATACATTACTTAAAGGGACACTGAACCCGAATTTGTTCATTTGTAATTCGGAAACAGCATGCAATTTTAATCCACTTTCTAATTTACTCCTATTATCAATTTATCTTCGTTCTCTTCCTATCTTTTTTCAAAAATGAAGGCTTCTAACCGTTATTTTGGTTTCAGTACTCTGGACATCACTTTTTTATTGGTGGATGAATTTATCCACCAATCAGCAAGGACAACCCAGGTTGGTCAAGAAAAATGGGACGGCATCTAAACTTACATTCTTGCATTTCAAATAAAGATACCAAGAGAATGAAGAAAATTTGATCATAGGAGTAAATTTTACATTTGATTGAAATTTCATGCTCAATATGAATCACGGAATAAAGTTTTTGGGTACAGTGTCCCTTTAACAATTGTGCTCAGCATCACTTAAAGGGACATGAAATAAAAAATATTCATTTTCCGGATTCACAGAGAGGATACTATTTACATAAAATTTATAAATGTAAGAAATTATCTCATTGTATCAATCTGGGGATCATTTGTTAAAGGTGCATCAATTCACGAATAGTTTACAAATGAACACATGGATGTTAAAAAAAAAAAAAATATATATATATATATACAAAATGAAATATATATATATATATATATATATATATATATATATATATAGAGAGAGAGAGAGAGAGAGAGAGAGAGAGAGAGAGAGAGAAATTCATTCCTATGCTAAGCATAATCTTGAAAAGATAAACCTTGATGAAAAGTATTTCAAGAAAATGATTCACATAAAATTGGAGATGTAAATATTAAAGTCTTTTACAATTGTATTATATTTATGAATCAGGAAAGACCATCATTTGGTTTCAGGTCCCTTTAAGGATTAACCACATAAACTAGAGATTTCAAGCAATGACATGAATAAAGAGGACAAAGAATAGTGGAATGACATGTATTTTATTAATATGTCATAAAACATAAACAAATAAGATAACGTTGACCAAAAACATGTTGAAACATCGGAAACCTTTGACCCATTTGACAAGGTAAAAGAGTGCATCACAGTCCTTGGAGGGAGTTGACAAGGGCCAACACAGCCCCATTGGAGCCATTTGACAAGGTAAAAGAGTGCATCACAGTCCTTGGAGGGAGTTGACAAGGGCCAACAAAGGCCAGCATAGCCCCATTGGAGCCATTTGACAAGGTAAAAGAGTGCATGACAGTCCTTGGAGGGAGTTGACAAGGGCCAACACAGCCCCATTGGAGCCATTTGACAAGGTAAAAGAGTGCATCACAGTCCTTGGAGGGAGTTGACAAGGGCCAACAAAGGCCAGTATAGCCCCATTGGAGCCATTTGACAAGGTAAAAGAGTGCATCACAGTCCTTGGAGGGAGTTGACAAGGGCCAACACAGCCCCATTGGAGCCATTTGACAAGGTAAAAGAGTGCATTACAGTCCTTGGAGGGAGTTGACAAGGGCCAACAAAGGCCAGCATATCCCCATTGGAGCCATTTGACAAGGTAAAAGAGTGCATCACAGTCCTTGGAGGGAGTTGACAAGGGCCAACACAGCCCCATTGGAGCCATTTGACAAGGTAAAATAGTGCATTACAGTCCTTGGAGGGAGTTGACAAGGGCCAACAAAGGCCAGCATAGCCCCATTGTAGCCATTTGACAAGGTAAAAGAGTGCATCACAGTCCTTGGAGGGAGTTGACAAGGGCCAACACAGACTCATTTGAGCCATTTGACAAGGTAAAAGAGTGCAACAGGCACAACAAGAAGCAAAAAAGGCCAAATGGCAACAGTAAAAAACAAAACAGCAACATGTGGACTGAAGATTCTTATCTGCGCCCTTGGAGCATCTCCAGATCCTCCACTTATTGGGCCTCCCCTTCATCGTCCTGTGCATGTCCAGCTCCAGATTCCAGCGTTGACTCTACATGCATCATACGTTGTAGAGTCAAACGCTGAACCTGTAGCTGGGCATGCATGGTGTCGTTCATCCTTCCCAGGACCATTGCGTTCTTCAACACGGCCTGCTCTATGCGTGCTACAGCTTCTAGCATGAGCCATGTTGAGTCACAGCCTAAAATAAAAAAAATTACAAATATTAATGATAATTACACAACATAATAAAAATTGAGCAAAGATACATTGTCATAATAAAGACAAATCATTCTTTAAATTAATTTGTCGAAATTGATTATTTACACATTAAATATGTTATCCAGACATAAACCATTAAAGGGACATTTTACTCAAACATGTTCTCCCCTTTAATTGGTTTTCAATGATCCACTTTTACAGCTTTAGTGTATAAAATCTTATAAAAGGATTTCCATTGTACTTACATTGGCAATTTAAATAGTTTAGTTATACTATGGTATCCACACCTATCCTTAAACATTTTGGCCTTGAGGCCAAGATGTGTAAACATAGCAAGTAGAAGAAATTACATTCCCACTGGGTTATACAAGAGATAATGTATGAAAAATTTAAAAGAAATTGTTGGATCAAAGTAGTGGTAATTTGTATATGTAGTGATATCAAATTAAAGGGACACTGAACCAAAATATTTTCTTTTGTGATTCAGATAGTGCATGACATTTAAATCAACTTTTTAATTTACTCCTATTCTTAAAATGTTATTATTCTCTTTCTATCTTTATTTTAAATGCAAGAATGTAAGTTTATATGGCAGGCCATTTTTTGTGATCAACCTTAGTTGTCCCTGCTGATTGGTGGATAAATTCATCCAACAATAATAAAATTATGTCCAGAGTTCTGAATATTTTTACAAATTGTATGCCCTTCTTTTTTTAAATCAAGATAGCAAGAGAACGAAGAAGAATTGATAAGAGGAGTAAATTATAAGTTTGATTAACATTGCATGCTCTATTTGAATCACAATAGAAACAATTTGCTTCAGTGTACCTTTAAATATCTTATAATGTTGATTTTGAATGATACTTACAGCTGTGCCTGGGAAAGACAATCCGACACCCAGGACAATGAAGGTTGAGACATGGGGAAGGGATGGGATTGGGCTGGGGAGGGATGGGCTGCTGCTCTGGGGTAGCCGTACAGCTGGGGAGTGGTGAGTTGGGGGCTGGGCAGGTGGGGTAGCTGTATGGGCCAAAAGATTTTGCCACACACGCAGCTCTCATAACATCACAAGGGAGGGACAGGACAGGCAAAATGAGAAGGGCCGGGAGGGTCTTGGGCCTCTGGAGGGGCCTGGGCAGGGGCCTGGGAAGGGACAGGGGCCTGGGCAGGGGCCTGGGAAGATGCAGGGGCCTGTGAAGGGGCAGGGGCCTGTGAAGGGGCAGGGGACTGGGCAGGGGCCTGGAAAGGGGCAGGGGACTGGGCAGGGGCGGGAAAATGATGCCCAGAAGTGGAGGGTCCATCTGAAATATATAATAAAAATATATTAACATGTCATATATCATGAAATCAAATCAAGGCATTTCAAAATGATTATGTTTTCGATATACTTAGAAGTGGGTTTGAATTTCTAAACAATGATGACATAAGGATATGGTATGCATATAGGCACTCAGATGAATAGCAATGACTGTCTGTACAATTCGAAAATGATTATTGTGGTTTGGCCTGGAATATGCATGTGACATCATGATGGCATGAATTACAAATCAGACAAAAATTAAAGAATAATCAAAGCATATGTTCATGCTGCATGATATAGAAAGGGGGCAGTAGTGTATTCTAAAAGCAAAAGAATATTACTTTTTCAAGTGCAAAAGCTGTAGACTTTGATTTTCTTCAATAAAATGTTTTAAAATAAAAAAACATGTCGGATACATGTTACATATATTTCACATAACATCAGATTCCAAGGGAGCCTCTTCCTCCTCCGTCCCACATGTTACATCAATCTCTGTAAAACATAACATGTTGTGTACACGTTAAGATCAGATATTATAACATATGTTACTGTTGCTCAAAGACACACATCAATGTTGCATTAAAGATATACATAGCCAAAGTTATGATTTACATCATTTTGATGGAGCATACAAATGACATTAGATTTTTTATTCTCAATGAGTAAGATTTTCATTTTATTGTCTGTATTATTTTTGAAATCACAAAAGCAGAGTACATGGAACATTTAAGAGTTCTCATGTGTGTATCACTTGATGATTGTTGTCAAAATTGAAAATCAAAACAAACATATGCTATACATCTTCTGAAGAACAAACGTGTAGACTAAGACGCTTTGAGATCTTAATCTTTCAATATTAAAATAAAATTGATATATAATCAGAGGAGTAAATTATATGTTTGATTCAAATGCAATGCTTCATCAGAATCATGATCATAATATTGATTACCAATACACCTTCAATGACATATAAATTAGTCAGTGGACTTACCAGAAGACTGCAAAGGCAGCTCAGTGTCGATGCTGGATCCCTCTGGGCTCCCCACAACAACTATCTCTATGAATGATATAGATATATATTAGTGAACACAGTTTGGACATCACTAAATCACATCTGTATCGATTTATAAGAATAATCAACTTAGAAATGTGAAGAATAGAGCAGTAATCTGAAGAATAAATGCATGAGTGAATCAAGGGGATTATGAATAAAAAGATGTATTTAACATATGTTTAATTTCTGACTATATTAGACATAAAAATCATCTCATATGATTCTATTGCATATCTAAATATACCCATTGATCAATGTTCTTCAAAGAATACACACAAACAACATTTTGAATAACAACTGTCGACAAATATAAACAAAGCCATGTGGCACATTGAGCCATTTGTGCAATGTACAGTAATCTTGTTTAGGACACAACACATATTGATCACAATACCAAACAGAAGTTATTTTTCAAAATATGTAATCATTATGCTGTTAGAGTATGCTTATATCTATAAAGTAAGTCCAACAGTGAATATGTGAATTATATATCAATATTGTTTCATCCAAAGAATGTAAGGATGAATTAATCTATTGTTTATTAAAGGGACACTGTCATAAATTTTTACAATCAGTGATTTCACTTTTCCAGTTGTTAAAAATAATTTAACATTGACTCCTATTATAATATTTATTTGGCAACATTTTAATCTTAAAGGCAGCTAAGCAATTATTGTTATCAATAAATATTGGTCGTTGAAGGTATCCACCAATCAGCAAGAACAACCCAGGTTGGTCAACAAAAATGGACCTGCAGATAAACTTACATTCTTGCTTTTCAAATACATTTATCAAGAGAATATTGAAAATATGATTCTAGGAGTCAATTATAAAGTTGATTAATATTGCATGCTCTATCTGAATGACAACAGTAATAATTTGTGCTCAGTGTCCCTTTAATATAAAAAGATCTTGATTTGACAATGTCGCTGTTAATGAATTCTCGAGTCCATATGTTGATGTAATGAATGGGATGGAGCATGCAATTACAATCTAATATGTTATTTAAGGATATCCTCAAGATTCTTTAATTATCCTCTCTTAAAGGGACATGAAGCTCCACATGTGTAATTGAATAATTTTTGCATTAAAATCAAGCATGTGATTTGTTAATAATTGATAATAGACTTATTTTGGACTTGTTTGCTTCATTGTGTTATAATCTTTTTTTTAAAGGAGCAACTATGTACTACTGTTATCTGAACACATGATTTGAACATATGAAAATAGTCCAATTTCATCATAAAAAAAACAGCCGTTTAATCCCAGTAATGCATTGCTTAACCTAAACCGACCTAGATATGATTTATTTTTTATTTTTTTTAATTTTAATTTTTTATTGAGGTAGTGCACAATAACATAAAGCAAACATATGTCCAGATACAAGACAGGTCTGTGAATGAAGATTAAAGCTGTATACATTAACTATGCCATAAATCTAACATAGAGTAAATAAATTCTGGCTAAGAGTACAAAATTATGTCCACAATGTGAACTATAGGATGTATAGTATACAGGGATAGAGGTAGAGATATGAGACTTACATAGAACTGAGATGATTAACTGGCCCATATGGTGAAGAAACTTCATTTTATAACCTTTAGCTTATAAAGGATAAGGATGGTCCCCATCTTACTGCGAAGACTCTAAAATAATGTATTATTTCAGGGTGAGATATGGAAAGATGGAGTTAGTGAGAAGGTTTTATTTTGGGAAAAGGGGGGATTCAGCAGACCAGAGCCGCTCTGGTTAAAAAAAAGGGGAAACAGAGGTGGGGGGTCGTGTCTAGATGTGTGAGAGGTGTGGGATTGTTATTATGGTGTAGTAGGAGCACTATTGATCTCTTAAGCTTAATTTATTGGGGTGGGCAAAAGGGTGGTTGTAGCCTGGTTTACTCTAGAAATATTCACAGTCCCTCTTGGGTCTTACTAAAATTATAAGCCCAGAACACGACTAGGCAAGAATGAACAGGGGTATGCTATATGTATAATAACTTATATTGTGATGTTATGAGAGCTGCGTGTGTGGCATGTTAGCTGTATACTGATCTAAAGAAGGGGTAATGGGACCGTGGGAGGGGGTCTAAAAGTAAAATTTCTGTTCAATATTCCATGTTGTCTAAATGAAAATGAGTAAAATATAACCTGAACTAAGCAAAGTGTATACTTGTATTTAATGCCTCTGTTTCTAGAAACCATATGTCACTGAGAATGAAGGCTTATAGTATGGTGTTGGTGTATATTTTTATGTAGACCATGAGAGGGTCGTATGTCATACAGAGGGCTCTATGAATTAGATTAGCTAATTATCTATGAAGGGGAAAAAATCACAGGATACATTTTAAGATGAAAAAGTAATCATACCTTCATGTGTGAGTAGGTAGCACTATGGTTTGAGTGGTAATTGGGAAGGGCAGCAGAGAAATAGTAAATAAGAATAAGAAGTAAAATGATTGTAAAGCTTATGCGCAGTTTGGACCTCTGAGATACTAAGGTGGGGTGCTGGGAATATGGAATACAAACAATTGACAGCAGTAGATAGATACATATGCATATATGGATGAGCAAGGCTATGCTCTTAAGTAGTAGGATTATTCTATAGTACAAGTAGTATGATTCAGATGAAGTAACATTTTAAACGAATATAACTGTGACCTTTAGGAAATAAAAACTTATGTAAGCTACATACATAATAAATCCCTTCTGATAACATGCAACATATATACAAGTCATCTTCAAGTCATCACACCAGGGTGTACCTCAAGCTATCAGCTATCATCATATAGTAACACGGTCCTCCTTAGAGTGTCCACATAAGAGAGTGTGCAATGTTTCAGAGCTGTGGGCACTTCAAGCCATTACAGCACACCGGGCATATAAAATATATCTAATCTATTCCAACTCTGCTATTGTGTCCATAGAGGAGACCTATAAATATGATTTTCCAGGGTCCCATATATATACATTGATTAGACTGAGTGAAGTTTTTCTCTCCTGCAACTCTCCAGCACTCCCGGTGAAGCCCTGCGAGCAAAGCCCTATGAATGGGGTAGCACGAAGAAGCGATAGTGGGATATAATGCCCAGTCCTGGCATGTGGTTTTTAAGGGGCGCTTGTCAAATGTCTGTAGGGTCAGTTGAGTTCTCCTTTGTGGTACATGAGGTGGCTTTCTCAAAAGGGGTTGTGCTGTGTACTTATCTGTTGAGGATCTAGACTCTGTACCAGTGATGGTCGGCCGCCCCACCACAGGATCCAGCGGAGAAGCAGCAACCTCAGAACACTCAGCTAACCATCTATGCTGCTGATTACCAGGGCTTGCTGATAGATGAGCCTCCTTAGTCGACTTGAGATGGCTACCGGAATATTTATCCTGCTCAGTCATGGACTGGCCCTCAGAGATAGCGGTCGGGTTTGTCGGGGGGGTGACATTCCCCCTTCCTTTCTGTATCGGGTAAGAAATTGGTTGATTAGCCTCATGACTTGGTGGAACCGGCTCTCCCTTTCGTAGCATAAAGATATGAAGCCGCAAGTCATCATACTGTAAGTCCATGGTATGTTCCAGAGTGGTGAGCGCTGCAATGACAACAGCCTCCATTTTGACTCGATGTTGCGTGTGTGTTCGGGTATGCCCCTCTTCTTTATCTCAGGGATATGAAACCGAATTAGCTGGTGTACTCTCACTTACAGCACCATGTATAAGATATTAGGTTGTTTAATGGTAATTGTGGTAGTTGTGGTAGTCGGAACTCCGGGAGAGGATAATCAAGGTCCTGCGTCTCAAGGCCTTAATATATCTGATCGGGAGAAAGGCATGAAAAATATCTCAGAGCTTGGTATCATCTTGGTCAGCAAGTCTTGGTGTAAATAGTTGACCAACATTTTGCAGTTAATACTGTGTGGTTTCTTATAAAATGTGAGAAAATTATAGTCTCATGCTAGAGATCTCTGAGTTTGCTTCCTCTCCCGTCGCTGCCTGGACACGCCCCCCCCCAGATATGATTTTATAATAACGATAACAATAGACTGAAGCAATTTAGCTAATCAAATGTTTCTAAAAATCAGGAAAATCACGTGTCTAATTCATTAAATGTAAAATTTAGTTGTCATGTCCCTTAAATGACTCGAAAAAATAAAAATATGTAATGTATATTTTAAAAATAGAAACATATGCAAAAATGTGTGAATGTTGTCAAAATGTATCCCAATAATATCAAGCAATACACAGGGGAAGAATATATTGCCCATTAAAATAATCTTACAGTAAAATGAAGATATCAAGAATAGAAGGGATATCTTCAAATAGTCCAAATTTTAGATTTGTATTACAATGTAATCCAAAATTTAATTTGTAAATCTTAATTTTAAAAATTTAAAATATAGAATTTGAGGATCCATATAAATATCGATCAATGTGGATGTATTATGTAATGTTCTGTCCATGTTTCTAAGACAAATGTCAATTAAAATGAGACATACCATACTGTGACAAGCCCTGGCTTGAGGTTCCAGCACCAACATCTAGATATGTAAAATATTAAATGAGGATTGGATATCATTAATACAAATCAAGCCATGTTGAAAACCTTTTTTTTTAAAAAAAAAAATCAGTGACAAACTAATAATCGTTTTTTATTCACGAGTTCATTGTTTCCTCAATTAATGTCATCAAAAATATATCCTGTACTCTTATTTTCAATCTGTTATGTTGTTGACTGTAGCTTTAATTCATTTGTTGTGTTCTTTCATTCTCATCAATTGATGGACATAGTTCATTGTTTATTTTGATAGTATATTTTTTTGAATGTAGAAGATTGAAAATAAGGATACTGTATTCTTCCCATATATAATAATTAACATATACATTTGATCAATATGTGTAAAGCGATGCCAGTTACAACAAACACATGTTCACGTGTGTGCACAATTCTATTTTTCGTGATCATTGCGCAATGATTCCAAGCGGAATTACGCATCCGTGATTTGAGCAACATGTGTAAAGCGATGCCAGTTACAGTAAACACATGTTCACATGTGTGCGCAATTCTATTTTTCGTGATCATTGCGCAATGATTCCAAGCGGAATTACGCATCCGTGAATCTAAATTAATTTTGATAGAGTAGTGTGATGAGTATCATTTCATAAAGACTTCAAATATATTTGCAATTGGGTGTATTACGAGAAGCAAATCGTATATTTGTTAATATTGAACAATAACAAAGAATATTTCTATCTGGGTTAGGATTCGATAGTTAATGTATGAAATGGCGGATGATAGTGATTTCACGGATGCGCAATTCCCTTTTCTCTCTCTGACGCATATTCTGTAGAGCGCAAGAAACATCATTCCTATTTCATGTGTGACTAATCTAAATTCAGATATCTAAACATCATATGTAGCGTATGTTGTGAGATCTATATAGGTTGAATATCTGACTATATACACATTTATTAAAAGTCTAATCAAATATTAATATATTATATGAAGTTGGATAGTTACCTGGTTCAGATTCTCCTTCGGCTCCTCCCAGGCCACCGGACGGAGAAGCAGCTGCACTGGACCCCGGGTCCGGACTTTGGGATCCAGCAGCTGGGAGGGAAGAAGAGGAGGCTGAGGATGGAGTGGATCGAAATCTGCTGGGGACCCGGAGACTGAGGAGCTCGCATAAAGTCACCTCATAAGGGAGTAGGTAGAGTTTCCATGGGGGCTTATTTTTTTCCCACTCCCTTATGAGGTCAACTTTTTTGTGCAATCGCAACCTCATATCTCCGAATCTCCGCATGATCTGATCCTGGCTCCTCTGGAGGCCCAACACCAATTGAACCGCATTGGTGATAGCCGCCCAGAGGGCCTTCTTAACATGCGCATCTGTCGACCTCCTCTTGTTCCCAAACAGCTGCGGATAAAAGTCCTGGACGGCGTGGACCAGTGCAGCACTCTCCTGCTTGGTGAACCTGGGAGGTGTCATGCCTGCTTGGTTGTCCAATAAATATATTATAATAATAATAATAATATAAACTGCCAGCAGGCAATAGAGAACTGACAAAGATGGCAACGTGTAATGCACTTTTATATGGTGAAGTAAACATGAGATGCACCATGGGACATGGTATCTGTATATCTGATTGGATAAAACTTAGAAATATTGTTATAATGTCTGTGAGACCATCCTGACTCAAGTTGTGTTTGTGTGATGAACTCTGATTGGCCGTTCCTTAATGTTTCATATCTTAGTAACTTCCATACACATACCTCCTGGGGGTGCTGTTACTACATTTTTTCATGTAGACTTATTTGTAACTCATGGGGCTGTTATGCGAATATGTGTGACGCAGATTTAATATACGTGATCCATTAAATATTAATGTTTTAATTTTCGAAAATAAAATCCTGTCACATTATTAAATGTTGTAGACATTTCTATGTTTAATATCGTTCTGTTTCTTTAATACAAATACGTTTTAGTAATACCAATTTTACATTGTATGTATTTATTGTTCATTAGTGATGTCGCAAACATAAAATTTTCCGTTCGCGAACGGCGAACACGAATTTCTGCAAATGTTCGCGAACGGGCGAACCGCCATAGACTTCAATAGGCAGGTGAATTTTAAAACCCACAGGGACTCTTTCTGGCCACAATAGTGATGGAAAAGTTGTTTTAAGGGGACTAACACCTGGACTGTGGCATGCCGGAGGGGGATCCATGGCAAAACTCCCATGGAGAATTACATAGTTGATGCAGAGTCTGGTTTTAATCCATAAAGGGCATAAATCACCTAACATTCCTAAATTGTTTGGAATAACATGCTTTAAAACATTAGGTATGATGTTGTATCGATCAGGTAGTGTAAGGGTTACGCCCACTTCACAGTGACAGACCAAACTCCCCGTTTAACGCACCGCAAACAACCGCAAACAGTCCATTTGCACAACCGCAAACTGTCCATTTGCACAAGGTTGGATACCAAGCTAGCCATGTCCCGTTCCTTGTCCTCACTGATGTCATTGAAGGTCTCTTCCTCCACCCAGCCCTGTACAACACCAAGGGTCCCACGAAAGGTGACAACAAGCCCCCTGGGACGCCTGCTGTGTTTGGTCTTCCACCTCCTCAAAGCCACCTTCCTCCTCTGACTCCTCTTCTTCAGACTCCTCTCTCTGCGTTGCCTCTCTCTGCATTATTATAAGGTGTGTTAAGTAGTACTATTCCTATCAGTTTAATCCCTGTTATGTGCCTTTTTTTTGGTTTGGTTTTTGAAGCCACAGTTCAGCACCAGAGGCCAGAAAAATTAGGCATGTACACATGCCTGAAAAATTAGGTGTATATTTTTATGTAGACCATGAGAGGGTCGTATGTCATACAGAGGGCTCTATGAATTAGATTAGCTAATTATCTATGAAGGGGAAAAAATCACAGGATACATTTTAAGATGAAAAAGTAATCATACCTTCATGTGTGAGTAGGTAGCACTATGGTTTGAGTGGTAATTGGGAAGGGCAGCAGAGAAAAGCCGTTTTAAGTAATTGTGGGAGGGGGGAGAGGGGGAAGATATGTCCGGAGAGTTATAAAACTGGATGAATATTGGTCTATATAGATATATGGGATATGTCGTCTAAGGGGAGGCATAGAGATTGGGTATGGAGGGGAGGCAAATACACTACTATTGTGAGGTAAGGAAGGTAACAGGTGTATATGGGATGCTGTGGACAGAGTAGAGTGAAAATGAGGAAAAAACAATGTGGTATATGGTGTTCAGTATGGGGCAATGAAATACTACCAAGATGAGCTGGACAGAAGTATAAAATATTGGAAGGAATAGTTTGTGGGTTAAAACCCCCAGTAATGACAAAATATAAATAACATATATAGTGCAGTGGGGCTATTTCTGGACTCCACAGTATGTAGTAAATAAGAATAAGAAGTAAAATGATTGTAAAGCTTATGCGCAGTTTGGACCTCTGAGATACTAAGGTGGGGTGCTGGGAATATGGAATACAAACAATTGACAGCAGTAGATAGATACATATGCATATATGGATGAGCAAGGCTATGCTCTTAAGTAGTAGGATTATTCTATAGTACAAGTAGTATGATTCAGATGAAGTAACATTTTAAACGAATATAACTGTGACCTTTAGGAAATAAAAACTTATGTAAGCTACATACATAATAAATCCCTTCTGATAACATGCAACATATATACAAGTCATCTTCAAGTCATCACACCAGGGTGTACCTCAAGCTATCAGCTATCATCATATAGTAACACGGTCCTCCTTAGAGTGTCCACATAAGAGAGTGTGCAATGTTTCAGAGCTGTGGGCACTTCAAGCCATTACAGCACACCGGGCATATAAAATATATCTAATCTATTCCAACTCTGCTATTGTGTCCATAGAGGAGACCTATAAATATGATTTTCCAGGGTCCCATATATATACATTGATTAGACTGAGTGAAGTTTTTCTCTCCTGCAACTCTCCAGCACTCCCGGTGAAGCCCTGCGAGCAAAGCCCTATGAATGGGGTAGCACAAAGAAGCGATAGTGGGATATAATGCCCAGTCCTGGCATGTGGTTTTTAAGGGGCGCTTGTCAAATGTCCGTAGGGTCAGTTGAGTTCTCCTTTGTGGTACATGAGGTGGCTTTCTCAAAAGGGGTTGTGCTGTGTACTTATCTGTTGAGGATCTAGACTCTGTACCAGTGATGGTCGGCCGCCCCACCACAGGATCCAGCGGAGAAGCAGCAACCTCAGAACACTCAGCTAACCATCTATGCTGCTGATTACCAGGGCTTGCTGATAGATGAGCCTCCTTAGTCGACTTGAGATGGCTACCGGAATATTTATCCTGCTCAGTCATGGACTGGCCCTCAGAGATAGCGGTCGGGTTTGTCGGGGGGGGGGTGACATTCCCCCTTCCTTTCTGTATCGGGTAAGAAATTGGTTGATTAGCCTCATGACTTGGTGGAACCGGCTCTCCCTTTCGTAGCATAAAGATATGAAGCCGCAAGTCATCATACTGTAAGTCCATGGTATGTTCCAGAGTGGTGAGCGCTGCAATGACAACAGCCTCCATTTTGACTCGATGTTGCGTGTGTGTTCGGGTATGCCCCTCTTCTTTATCTCAGGGATATGAAACCGAATTAGCTGGTGTACTCTCACTTACAGCACCATGTATAAGATATTAGGTTGTTTAATGGTAATTGTGGTAGTTGTGGTAGTCGGAACTCCGGGAGAGGATAATCAAGGTCCTGCGTCTCAAGGCCTTAATATATCTGATCGGGAGAAAGGCATGAAAAATATCTCAGAGCTTGGTATCATCTTGGTCAGCAAGTCTTGGTGTAAATAGTTGACCAACATTTTGCAGTTAATACTGTGTGGTTTCTTATAAAATGTGAGAAAATTATAGTCTCATGCTAGAGATCTCTGAGTTTGCTTCCTCTCCCGTCGCTGCCTGGACACGCCCCCCCCAGATATGATTTTATAATAACGATAACAATAGACTGAAGCAATTTAGCTAATCAAATGTTTCTAAAAATCAGGAAAATCACATGTCTAAATCATTAAATGTAAAATTTAGTTGTCATGTCCCTTAAATGACTCGAAAAAATAAAAATATGTAATGTATATTTTAAAAATAGAAACATATGCAAAAATGTGTGAATGTTGTCAAAATGTATCCCAATAATATCAAGCAATACACAGGGGAAGAATATATTGCCCATTAAAATAATCTTACAGTAAAATGAAGATATCAAGAATAGAAGGGATATCTTCAAATAGTCCAAATTTTAGATTTGTATTACAATGTAATCCAAAATTTAATTTGTAAATCTTAATTTTAAAAATTTAAAATATAGAATTTGAGGATCCATATAAATATCGATCAATGTGGATGTATTATGTAATGTTCTGTCCATGTTTCTAAGACAAATGTCAATTAAAATGAGACATACCATACTGTGACAAGCCCTGGCTTGAGGTTCCAGCACCAACATCTAGATATGTAAAATATTAAATGAGGATTGGATATCATTAATACAAATCAAGCCATGTTGAAAACCTTTTTTTTTTTTTTTTAAAAAATCAGTGACAAACTAATAATCGTTTTTTATTCACGAGTTCATTGTTTCCTCAATTAATGTCATCAAAAATATATCCTGTACTCTTATTTTCAATCTGTTATGTTGTTGACTGTAGCTTTAATTCATTTGTTGTGTTCTTTCCTTCTCATCAATTGATGGACATAGTTCATTGTTTATTTTGATAGTATATTTTTTTGAATGTAGAAGATTGAAAATAAGGATACTGTATTCTTCCCATATATAATAATTAACATATACATTTGATCAATATGTGTAAAGCAATGCCAGTTACAACAAACACATGTTCACGTGTGTGCACAATTCTATTTTTCGTGATCATTGCGCAATGATTCCAAGCGGAATTACGCATCCGTGATTTGAGCAACATGTGTAAAGCGATGCCAGTTACAGCAAACACATGTTCACATGTGTGAGCAATTCTATTTTTCGTGATCATTGCGCAATGATTCCAAGCGGAATTACGCATCCGTGAATCTAAATTAATTTTGATAGAGTAGTGTGATGAGTATCATTTCATAAAGACTTCAAATATATTTGCAATTGGGTGTATTACAAGAAGCAAATCGTATATTTGTTAATATTGAACAATAACAAAGAATATTTCTATCTGGGTTAGGATTCGATAGTTAATGTATGAAATGGCGGATGATAGTGATTTCACGGATGCGCAATTCCCTTTTCTCTCTCTGACGCATATTCTGTAGAGCGCAAGAAACATCATTCCTATTTCATGTGTGACTAATCTAAATTCAGATATCTAAACATCATATGTAGCGTATGTTGTGAGATCTATATAGGTTGAATATCTGACTATATACACATTTATTAAAAGTCTAATCAAATATTAATATATTATATGAAGTTGGATAGTTACCTGGTTCAGATTCTCCTTCGGCTCCTCCCAGGCCACCGGACGGAGAAGCAGCTGCACTGGACCCCGGGTCCGGACTTTGGGATCCAGCAGCTGGGAGGGAAGAAGAGGAGGCTGAGGATGGAGAGGATCGAAATCTGCTGGGGACCCGGAGACTGAGGAGCTCGCATAAAGTCACCTCATAAGGGAGTAGGTAGAGTTTCCATGGGGGCTTATTTTTTTCCCACTCCCTTATGAGGTCAACTTTTTTGTGCAATCGCAACCTCATATCTCCGAATCTCCGCATGATCTGATCCTGGCTCCTCTGGAGGCCCAACACCAATTGAACCGCATTGGTGATAGCCGCCCAGAGGGCCTTCTTAACATGCGCATCTGTCGACCTCCTCTTGTTCCCAAACAGCTGCGGATAAAAGTCCTGGACGGCGTGGACCAGTGCAGCACTCTCCTGCTTGGTGAACCTGGGAGGTGTCATGCCTGCTTGGTTGTCCAATAAATATATTATAATAATAATAATATAAACTTCCAGCAGGCAATAGAGAACTGACAAAGATGGCAACGTGTAATGCACTTTTATATGGTGAAGTAAACATGAGATGCACCATGGGACATGGTATCTGTATATCTGATTGGATAAAACTTAGAAATATTGTTATAATGTCTGTGAGACCATCCTGACTCAAGTTGTGTTTGTGTGATGAACTCTGATTGGCCGTTCCTTAATGTTTCATATCTTAGTAACTTCCATACACATACCTCCTGGGGGTGCTGTTACTACATTTTTTCATGTAGACTTATTTGTAACTCATGGGGCTGTTATGCGAATATGTGTGACGCAGATTTAATATACGTGATCCATTAAATATTAATGTTTTCATTTTCGAAAATAAAATCCTGTCACATTATTAAATGTTGTAGACATTTCTATGTTTAATATCGTTCTGTTTCTTTAATACAAATACGTTTTAGTAATACCAATTTAACATTGTATGTATTTATTGTTCATTAGTGATGTCGCAAACATAAAATTTTCCGTTCGCGAACGGCGAACGCGAATTTCTGCAAATGTTCGCGAACGGGCGAACCGCCATAGACTTCAATAGGCAGGTGAATTTTAAAACCCACAGGGACTCTTTCTGGCCACAATAGTGATGGAAAAGTTGTTTTAAGGGGACTAACACCTGGACTGTGGCATGCCGGAGGGGGATCCATGGCAAAACTCCCATGGAGAATTACATAGTTGATGCAGAGTCTGGTTTTAATCCATAAAGGGCATAAATCACCTAACATTCCTAAATTGTTTGGAATAACATGCTTTAAAACATTAGGTATGATGTTGTATCGATCAGGCAGTGTAAGGGTTACGCCCACTTCACAGTGACAGACCAAACTCCCCGTTTAACGCACCGCAAACAACCGCAAACAGTCCATTTGCACAACCGCAAACTCTCCATTTGCACAAGGTTGGATACCAAGCTAGCCATGTCCCGTTCCTTGTCCTCACTGATGTCATTGAAGGTCTCTTCCTCCACCCAGCCCTGTACAACACCAAGGGTCCCACGAAAGGTGAAAACAAGCCCCCTGGGACGCCTGCTGTGTTTGGTCTTCCACCTCCTCAAAGCCACCTTCCTCCTCTGACTCCTCTTCTTCAGACTCCTCTCTCTGCGTTGCCTCTCTCTGCATTATTATAAGGTGTGTTAAGTAGTACTATTCCTATCAGTTTAATCCCTGTTATGTGCCTTTTTTTTTGGTTTGGTTTTTGAAGCCACAGTTCAGCACCAGAGGCCAGAAAAATTAGGCATGTACACATGCCTGAAAAATTAGGTATTGTTGCAGCCGCTGCTGTAGCAGCGGCCAGAAAAATTGATGTTTGTTTCCCAGGCAGAAAGTGCCCTAAAACATTGCGGCTTGAACCCTAGTTGGTGGCGGATAAGTCACGCAAGTCATCCGGCATTCAAAGATAAAATACAGCAGCGTGTGGACCATTTTTAGCCCAAGGCAGCTCATCTCATCAGGCCTTTTTTAGTCAAATGTATCGCCCACTGTCAGTCCCTTTGGGATCCATCCCTCATTCATCTTAATAAAGGTGAGGTAATCTAGACTTTTTTGACCTAGGCGACTTCTCTTCTCAGTGACAATACCTCCTGCTGTAAGAAAAAGAAGCACAGAGGCGCCAACATGGCCTAGTAACGTCACGGCAGTCGGATACAAAACATCAGCAGGATAGGAAATATACTCACAAACGTGGCGCACCTAAATGGTGCTATTGTGGCAACCTGGAACTTCAAACAGTGGTCCAGCTCACTGGTATCTCCAGCCAGATAAAGGCATCATAGGATAGGCCCCCGCCAAGGATCATCTTTATCTGGCTGGAGATACCAGTGAGCTGGACCACTGTTTGAAGTTCCAGGCTGCCACAATAGCACCATTTGGGTGCGCCACGTTTGTGAGTATATTTCCTATCCTGCTGATGTTTTGTATCCGACTGCCGTGACGTTACTAGTCCATGTTGTCGCCTCTGTGCTTCTTTTTCTTATAGATCACGCTACACCAGGATGACCGTCCTATGACAGAGAGCTGCCTTCTATCTTTTTGATCATTATTTGTGCGGACATTTTGTTATTTGAATACACCAATATCATCTGGGTCCACTTGTGAGCATATCATCTTTAATAATCTGATATAAGTGTGCCAGTTTTATTGTATATTCTCTTAATTATCTGTATAATTCTACTTACCTGTTTGCTGCATATTGTTAGCGCCCCCTAGGAGTGTGGTGTATATTTTGTATGCACCACCCTCCTTATATCTTTTGATACCTCCTGCTGCACTGAAGGCATTTTCTGACAGGACACTTGAAGCGGGGCAGGCCAGAAGTTCTATCGCAAATTGGGATAGCTCAGGCCACAGGTCAAGCCTGCACACCCAGTAGTCAAGGGGTTCATCACTCCTCAGAGTGTCAATATCTGCAGTTAAGGTGAGGTAGTCTGCTACCTGTCGATCGAGTCGTTCTCTGAGGGTGGACCCCAAAGGGCTGTGGCGATGCGTAGGACTTAAAAAGCTCTGCATGTCCTCCATCAACAACACATCTGTAAAGCGTCCTGTCCTTGCCGGCGTGGTTGTGGGAGGAGGAGGATTACTTTCACCTCTTCCCCTGTTAGATTCCCGTTGTGCTGTGACATCACCCTTATACGCTGTGTAAAGCATACTTTTTAATTTATTTTGGAACTGCTGCATCCTTTCCGACTTGCGGGAATTCGGTCACATTTCAGTCACTTTCTGCTTATACCGGGGGTCTAGTAGCATGGACACCCAGTACAGGTCGTTCTCCTTCAGCCTTTTTATACGAGGGTCCCACAACAGGCACGACAGCATGAAAGACCCCATTTGCACAAGGTTGGATGCCGAGCTACTCATGTCCCGTTCCTCATCCTCAGTGATCTCACTGAAGGTATGTTCTTCCCCCCAGCCATGTACAACACCACGGGTACCAGATAGGTGACAACGAGCACCCTGGGATGCCTGTTGTGGTTGGTCTTCCTCCTCCTCCTCAAAGCCACATTCCTCTGACTCCTCTTCCTCACAATCCTCTTCCAGCATTGCCGCAGGTCCAGCAAGCGATGCTGATAAGGCTGTTTCTGGTGGTGATGGTGACCACAACTCTTCCTCTTCACACTCATCTACAGCCTGATCCAGCACTCTTCGCAGGGCACGCTCCAGGAAGAAAACAAATGGTATGATGTCACTGATGGTGCCTTCGGTGCGACTGACTAGGTTTGTCACCTCCTCAAAAGGACGCATGAGCCTACAGGCATTGCGCATGAGCATCCAGTAAAAAAATTCCCAGCTCCGCATAGGCTGTCCTAGCACCCCGTCATACAAATAGTCGTTTACGGCTTTTTCTTGTTGGAGCAGGCGGTCAAACATTAGGAGTGTTGAATTCCAACGTGTCGGGCTTACGCAAATCAAGCGCCTTCCTGGCCTGCTTCAGGATGTCCTGTAAGCCTGGGTACTTATGCACAAAAGCGTTGTATGATCAGATTACACACATGTGCCATGCACGGCATATGTGTCAACTTGCCCAAATTCAATGCCGCCAACAAATTTCTTCCATTGTCACAAATCACTTTGCCGATCTCCAGTTGGTGCGGAGTCAGCCACTGATCCACCTGTGCGTTCAGGGCGGACAGGAGTGCTGGTCCGGTGTGACTCTCTGCTTTCAGGCAAGTCAACTCCAAGACGGCGTGACACTGCCGTATCCGGGATGTTGAATAGTACCTGGGGAGCTGGGGGGGTGCCGTTGATGTGGAGCAAGACACAGCAGCAGAAGAGGACTCAGCCGAGGAGGTTATGGAAGAGGATGGAGTAGGAGGAGTAGAGGAGGTGGCAGCAGGCCTGCCTGCAAGTCGTGGCAGTGTCACAAACTCCTCTGCAAACCACACATTCCATGCTTGGCAGCCGTCAGCAGGTTTACCCAATGCGCAGTGTAGGTGATATACCTGCCCTGACCATGCTTTGCAGACCAGGTATCAGTGGTCAGATGGACCCTTACCCCAACACTGTGTGCCAGACATGCCATTACTTCCTTTCGCACAATCGAGTACAGGTTGGGGATTGCCTTTTGTGCAAAGAAATTTCGGCCGGGTACCTTCCACTGCGTTGTCCCAATAGCTACAAATTTTTGGAACGCCTCAGACTCCATCAGCTTGTATGGTAAAAGCTGGCGGGCTAAGAGTTCAGACAAGCCAGCTGTCAGATGCCGGGCAAGGGGGTGACTTTGTGACATTGGCTTATTACGCTCAAACATGTCCTTGACAGACACCTGACTGTGGGCAGATGACCAGGAACTGCTCAAGGCGAGAGACGGAGTGGCGGATGGTTGAGAGGGGGCAAGGAGTACAGCAGTGGTTGACGTGGCTGAAGATGCTGGACCAGGAGGAGGATGGCGGCTTTGAGTTTGTGTGCTGCTTGTTCTCATGTGTTGATCCCATAGGCGTTTGTGATGTGCGATCATGTGCCTTCGCAAAGCAGTTGTACCTAGGTGGGTGTTGGACTTCCCACGACTGAGCTCTGCAATGACGGCATTCTGGTGGTGGCAACAGCATGCTTTGATTGGCGTGCTGTCTGGCTGACCCCAGGTGCCAATGCATGCTGTCTGATTGTGCCACTAGCTCCTTGCGACGACCTCCCCCTGCTTCCAACTCGTCTCCTCCTCCTCTCTGTCTCCCCATCTGAACTTTCCCCCTGTTCTTCTTCTCTTCTAGTGGGCACCCACGTGACATCCACGGACGCATCGTCATCATCAACCGCTTCACTTGTATCTGACAATTCAGCAAAGGAAGCAGCAGCGGGTACAACATCATCATCATCACACTGTACGTCCATGTGTGTAATGCTGCCTGACTGAGACATATCCCTGTTATCTACATCCTCTGGCAATAATGGTTGTGCATCACTCATTTCTTCCAACTGATGTGTAAATAACTCCTCTGACAGATCAAGTGAAGCGGCTGTGGTGCTAGTGTTGGTGGTGGCAGCAGGCGGGCTAGTGGTAACTTGAGAGGTGCCCGAAGCTAAGCTGGAGGAGGATGGTGCGTCAAGGTTCCGAGCGGAAGCTGTAGAAGATTGGGTGTCCTGTGTTAGCCAGTCAACTATGTCCTCAGAACTTTTCGAGTTCAGGGTACGTGGCCTCTGAACACTGGGCATTATTCTAGGGCCAAAGGGAATCAAAGCACCACGACCACAATGGCCCCTGCGGGGTGGCCTGCCTCTGCCTGTCATTTTTTCTTCGATTAGTGGTACTATGCCTGCAAGCTACTGTGACAACAGATATGAGTGGCACTGTGCACTGGCAGAAGTTGGCAGAGTAGACGCTGTAGGCCTGACACACACGCTTGCAGACAACTAACTGCTATTCAATCTATTACAGTCAAAATTGTATTTTTTTTTTTTAAATGTACACTACTGTTACACCAGATATGAGTTGCACTGTTGTGACACTGCCCTGGCAGGCCCTGAAACGCACAAGTGTGAAGGAAACTGACTGCTATTATTTCACAGTCAAATTTCTAGTTTTTTTTAATGTACACTACTGTTACACCATATATGAGTTGCACTGGTGTGACACTGTGCCCTGGCAGGCCCTGAAACGCACACGTGTGAAGGAAACTGACTGCTATTATTTCACAGTCAAATTTCAAGTTTTTTTTTAATGTACACTACTGTTACACTAGATATGAGTTGCAATGGTGTGACACTGTGCCCTGGCAGGCCCTGAAACGCACACGTGTGAAGGAAACTGACTGCTATTATTTCACAGTCAAATTTCTAGGTTTTTTTTTAATGTACACTACTGTTACACCAGATATGAGTTGCACTGGTGTGACACTGTGCCGTGGCAGGCCCTGAAATGCACACGTGTGAAGGAAACTGACTGCTATTATTTCACAGTCAAATTTCTACTTTTTTTTAACCCCTTAATGACCACAGCACTTTTCCATTTTCTGTCCGTTTGGGACCAAGGCTATTTTTACATTTTTGCAGTGTTTGTGTTTAGCTGTAATTTTCCTCTTACTCATTTACTGTACCCACACATATTATATACCGTTTTTCTCGCCATTAAATGGACTTTCTAAAGATACCATTATTTTTATCATATCTTATAATTTACTATAAAAAAAAATATAAAATATGAGGAAAAAATCGAAAAAAACACACTTTTTTTAACTTTGACCCCCAAAATCTGTTACACATCTACAACCACCAAAAAAAAACCCATGCTAAATAGTTTCTAAATTTTGTCCTGAGTTCAGAAATACCCAATGTTTACATGTTCTATGCTTTTTTTGCAAGTTATAGGGCCATAAATACAAGTAGCCCTTTGCTATTTCCAAACCACTTTTTTTCAAAATTAGCGCTAGTTACATTGGAACACTAATATCTTTCAGGAATCCCTGAATATCCATTGACATGTATATATTTTTATTTAGAAGACATCCCAAAGTATTGATCTAGGCCAATTTTGGTATATTTTGGCTCCTCCGTTTGAGCCTATGCATTCTTTAGACATTAAATTATTTTCCTGGAAAGTATTGATCCTTTTGGCCATCTCTTCAGCTAGAAGAGTTTCTGAATTATCTGCTCTTTGCGGACTTCATTTAAATTTTTACCTAAAGTTGTGAATTCCAATAACATTAGTAGAAAAATTATTGTCCCTTCCTTGTGTCCTAATCCTAAGAATTCTCTGGAGAGATCTTTACATTCTTTGGATGTGGTAAGAGCTTTGAAATATTATGTTGAAGTTACTAAAGATTTCAGAAAGACTTCTAGTCTATTTGTTATCATTTCTGGTTCTAGGAAAGGTCAGAAGGCTTCTGCTATTTCTTTGGCATCTTGGTTAAAGCTTTTGATTCGTCATGCTTATTTGGAGTTGGGTAAATCCCCGCCTCAGAGGATTACGGCTCATTCTATTAGGTCAGTTTCTACTTCCTGGGCTTTTAAGAATGAAACTTCTGTTGATCAGATTTGCAAAGCAGAGACTTGGTCTTCTTTGCATACTTTTACTAAATTCTACCATTTTGATGTTTTCTCTTCTTCAGAAGCAGTTTTTGGTAGAAAAGTACTTCAGGCAGCTGTTTCAGTTTGATTCTTCTGCTTATAATTTCAGTTTTTTTCATTATAAAGATTAAAACTTTTGATTTGGGTTATGGATTAATTTTTCAGCGGAATTGGCTGTCTTTATTTTTATCCCTCCCTCTCTAGTGACTCTTGCGTGGAGTTCCACATCTTGGGTATTTGCTATCCCATACGTCACTAGCATACGCTTTCGGGATTTATCATTGCACTAGCAGTTCTTGTGAACTGCTGGTGCAATACCGCCCCCTGTATATTCGCAGCCAATCGGGGGTGTCAATCAACCCGATCATATTTGATCAGGTTAATTTCTGTCCGCCTCCTCAGAGCAGGTGGACAGG
The DNA here is from genome assembly GCF_027579735.1 of Bombina bombina. Classification (NCBI taxonomy): domain Eukaryota; kingdom Metazoa; phylum Chordata; class Amphibia; order Anura; family Bombinatoridae; genus Bombina; species Bombina bombina. Next base: position 568,592,909 of record NC_069505.1, on the reverse strand, counting down.
TTATGGAGCAGCGGTCTTTAGACTGCTGCTTCATAACTTGTGTTTCCGGTAAACACGGGGCATCAAGTTCCATTTGGAGCTTGATAATTCAGCCCCTTTTATCACCACACAGAGTCTATGATATACACATATTGGTACGCATTCCTAGTCTATCTATATCTAGCACTGTTTTACTCTCTATTGCTGATATATAAATAAATATACAAATATTTAAAAATGCTGCCCATTGCAGCGCTACTTACCCTCTTCAGTGTGTGAGGTTCTGATGCCATATTTGACATCATAAGAATGAGGCTTCCATTGGAGCCCATGGAAGTGTGTTCTCATGAGCACAATGCTTTCCAGCACTGCAAATGCGAAATTCGCATTGCAGTTACCTTGTACAACCAGGGCATATTAGCGTGCTCTGGTATTACACAGTGGAGTGCAAATATCACTTTTATGAAAGCAATATTTAGTGCTCTACTTGTAATCTGGCCCAAAGTGTTTTTTTTTTAAATAGAAAAATTATTTAAAAAAATGAAAAAAAATATCTAGTGTCCTTTTAAAAGATTTTTTAAATATTTTATATCAATCATGAAAAACAAAATTGAGTCCATTCTTTAGGGATAATTTGTCTCTAATGTTACAGTAAATACTTCAGAGTCGGTCTTCAGAGTATTCATTAACGTAAGTGTCCTTTCCCCAGATTACATCAAATGACTATAAAAATGAAATACTGATAACAGCCCAGAGAATGAAGTGGCCTTCATAGGTAAGTGCTAGAGATTATGTTAAATAGTGGCTTGTACAATCTGTATAATTATTGCAAATTCTGTGCTACATTTAATATGTTTTTGGCATGTTGATCAAGATCAGAAATATTGTAAACAATATGGGAAAATAATACTGTAGCATTTCTGCTCGCAATTTATTGTCCAATTTTTATTGTGGGGAAACCAACATTTTTTTGATTCCATCTAAAAAAATGTATGCTCTGTTGTAGCTGAACTAAAATTAAAGAGAAAAAAACAGGAAAGGAGAAAAATATATAGAGAACTGTATATAGCTCTTTTTAAATTGGAAATATAACATGAATACAAAAATTTGGGGAACACTGAAATAAAAATATTTACTACTAATATTAATAATAATTAACAGTAACAAAAAAATAAATAAATTAGGTCAATGAAAGTATATCAATAAATCACCAAAAAAATAATAAAAAAAGAAAAAAAAATTCAATAGAATTTTTTTTTAAATGATCATTTAACATGAATACAATAATTTGTGGAACACTGAAATAAAAAAAAAAATATTTCCTGCTACTATTAATAATAATTATTAGGAACATCAGTGTCAAAAACAACTATTATTAACACTAAATGTAATTATTATTTTTTTTATTAATAATTGCTTATACTAAAAGTGCAATAAGTCCTTCAAAGTTTATCAATAAATCATAAAACAATAATTAAAAAGAATTCAATAGAAAATCTCTACCATTACTGAAAATCCAGTTTCTCTGTAGGAACTGTATTGCAATCATATTATAACTTTAATAGCACCCTCCTGTCTTGCATCAGATATGCCAGCTTTTTAAGAGCTGTCCATATTCACACAACAGTATTTTTAGTTTGTATTGTGTTAGAAAAAGATAAAGGGAAGATCAAATTAAATTTATATATATTTTTCAAATGATTTGTACCTGAAGCACACTAAGGGGTCTATTTATTACATATATATATACATATATTAAAACATAAATATATATGTATATAAGCATATACATATATATTTAAAATGGCTTCCCATCGCTACATAACATACCCCTTTGCTGTGCTTAGGTACTGTGCCGTGTATGATGGCATCAGAATGAGGCTCCCAATAGAGCTTATGGAAGCATGCTCTCGCGTTCGCATTGCACCTTACTTGTAATACCAATGCACATTTGCGTGTGCTGGTATTACAAAGGGGAGTGCAAATATCGCTCTAGGAAAAGCTTAATTTTGTGCTCCACTTATAATCTGGCCTTAAATTAGCAAATTAATTATATTTTATAATTTATTAGATGTGTATGGGGGAGGCGCCGCTGCTGGCTGCCACACTTTCCTCAGGCTCCTGACCTCTTCTGGATTTATCTTATTTTTAACCTTCTTACATTCAAAATTCATCATAATTATTTCAAGGACCAATACCGACTCCACATAACGCACAAATAGACTCATAAAAATTGAACGGATGACATTACTAAAGTGAGATACTCAACGGATGGAAATATACTCCCACCGGACCATCTTACTACCAGAAAGAGATACCTTCAGCTAAACACCACAAACAAGGTACACTTAAACTAAAAAAAAAAAAAAAAGACTCAACCCATGCACAAATTGGGTTTTGGATTTCATCATCCATTTAGCAATGCTCAGATTTTATTTCTAAACACAAGAAAAACTAATTGATTAAGTCTATTTTACTAAAATATATTGGTTTTAAAACCCCTGCATGCTTTCTTATCTGTTATCTACAATGCAGCCTTAAGTGCAAAATCTCACACCTCGCTCTGGCCTGAATTCTATAGAGCAGGGCAATGTAACCAGCCCCCACTGCTAACATTCCTACAAATACTAGAAGCTATTTTAACCCCTTCACTGCAGAGGGAATGACCACCTATACGCCCTCACATCTGCACTCATTAAGACCCCAAAAAGCGGTCGCAGCACTCAATCCCTCACTAGTGGCTACCCTAAAATCACTCAGCATTTTCAAAGGGACCGACAGGGGCTGTCGTGGAGGAAAATCAAAATTTAAAGTTCTATATCCTGACACTATCACAGCTGCCCCACCACCCTGTCCACCCGCAAGCCCAATTGAAGTGATCCAACCTAAAAGCCACAAAAACCGCACTATCAAATCAAGAAAATCTCTTTGTGTGATTCCTATTAGAAGACACGTTATCTCCAAAGTACAGACCAAAAACTCAGAATCCCAAGACTGTCCTATCAGAGCAATCCTATGCAATGCCAGATCAATAAAGAACAAAACAGCTATTATTTCTGACCTTATTGAAACATGCGAATTAGCATGCATCACAAAATCATGGTTAGATGAAAATGCAGGGCCTATTCTAGAGGCAGCTATTCCAGACAATTACACAGTGTTCCACCGCCCGAGACAAGATCACAAGGGAGGCAGAGTTATGATCTGTGCAAAATCATCCTTAAATCCCAGACCAATCTCAGTCCACAAAACCCAATCATTTGAATGTGTAGCTGCCAGCCTCTCAATAGAGAGAGGATTCTGAATATTGCTAATATACAGACCCCCAGGAGATGGGAAGAGATTTCTTCAGGAACTCCCAGACCTTTTGGCTGGCTTAATCCTTGAACACCCCAGATGGCTTATATTAGGAGACTTCAACACTTGGATTGACAACACCCTATCCCTGCTTGGGCAGGATCTCCTCAGCTTGATGAGTACACTCGGCTTTACACATATCGTCACCACTCCCACCCACAGAAAAGGTCATACACTTGATCTAGTGTTTTAGTCTGGACTAGAAGTGTCACCAGTAACTGTAAACCCAGTTACCTGGTCAGACCACCACTCCATTCACTTCTCCATTGTATCACAATCAACCAGACACCAGCCTCAGAACCTGGTCAAACACAGCTCATTAAAAGAGGTGACACCACTGGATGTAGCATCACATATGGATCTAAGTGAACTAATGGGCACCTGCGAAGACCCCAGCTCCTTAGTCCGACTCTACAACAAAACCATGAGAGACACCCTAGAAAGCATTGCACCATCTCTCATATGCACTGTCCAAACCCACAACAATGCACCGTGGTTTGATAGCTCCATCAGAGAAATGAAAAGAACAGGAGGTAAGCTCGAGAGAAAGTGGCGCAGAACACATGATCCAGAGGATAAAGCCGCACTTACCAAACATCTAAATAAATATCAATCCATGATAACTCAGAAAAAAAATCTTGATTTTTATCACGCAAAATTGCACTCTCCCACAGTAGACCCAGGCAACTGTTTCGCACAGTAGAAAGGCTCTGCAAACCAGCATGCATGCTTAGCCCCACCAACTTTTCTCAGGATAAATGTGAAGCATTTGCGAACTTCTTCAGAGACAAGATTTCCTCAATCCGAACCACAATCACAGCAGGCCAAACAGTTACACACCAGAACCACTACAATGGAATGCCAGATTGCCCCAGTCTATGGGCCACTTTTACAAATGTGGATATAAAAGAAGTTAAAAACACCATACAAAAGTTGCACCCTACTACGTGTGACTTAGACCCTGCTCCAACTCAGCTCATATCTGAATGCATTGAAACACTCGCCCCAGTCCTCACAAAAATAGTGCAGTGTTCCCTAAAAACAGGAGACTTTCCAGATCCTCTTAAAGAAGCTGTGGTAAAACCACTCCTAAAGAAACCTTTATTAGACCCAGACTGCATGACTAATTACAGACCAGTATCCAACCTCCCATTTCTGGGGAAAATAATTGAAAAAGTAGTGGCAACTCAACTGGAAGCCCATCTATCATGCCTAAACATATTCAATCCTTTCCAGTCAGGCTTCAGATGCCGCCACAGCACTGAAACAGCGCTAGTCCGAGTGCTAAATGATCTCCTCATGGCAAGAGACAAAGGTGATTACTCCATTCTAATCCTCCTGGATCTCTCAGCTGCATTTGACACCATTGACCATAGGATTCTAATAGAGCGCTTGCAGTACATCTGTGGTCTAGGAGGCACAGTCCTTAACTGGTTTAAATCCTTCCTCGCTGGTAGATCACAGAGAGTAATATCAGGATCAAGCTCATCAGCACCAACAGAACTGGCCTGCGGAGTTCCACAAGGATCTATCCTGTCTCCCATGCTATTCGCAATTTACTTACTACCACTGAGGGACATCATTAACCGACATGGCCTAAGGTATCATTGTTATGCTGATGACACACAACTCTACTTCTCCTTTGCTCCAGATACTACAGACCCAGCATGCCGCATAAACAGTTGCTTAACAGACCTCATAGAATGGATGAATGCTAGCTGTCTCAAAGTGAACCCAGACAAAACAGAGTTACTCTTGGTGAGGGGACCCCAGGCATCAAAAATATCCCATGATCACCCAACTGGCCTGATGCTTGGAGGCTCTGAACTCGTTAGTTCAGCAAAGGTACGAAACCTCGGAGTGCTGATTGACGCTGGACTATCTTTTAAACAGCAGATTTCCTCCGTAATAAAATCTGCCTACTTTCATCTTAAAAACATAGCCAGGATACAACACTTAATTCCACCGGATGATATGCCAACATTAATCCATGCATTTGTATCCTCTAAGCTAGATTACTGCAATGCACTTTACTTGGGCCTCCCAAAAAAAGAACTCCATCGCCTTCAGACAGTACAAAACGCAGCAGCAAGACTATTGACCAATCAAACTCGCTCCTGCCACATAACACCTGTTCTCCACTCCCTGCACTGGATTCCAATTAAATGGCGAACATATTTTAAAATTGGCCTGCTGACCTTCAAAGCCTTAAACAACCAAGGCCCACAGTACCTGAAAGAGCTCCTGACACCCTACATCCCATCCCACTCACTTAGGTCAGCCAACACATCTCTCCTCTCAGTGCCAAAAATAAGGACAAACTCAGGCTCCAGAGCATTCTCCCACGCTGCCCCTACTTTCTGGAACTCTTTACCATGCGCAATCAGAGAGGCACCGTCCTTACAGACTTTTAAAAAAAAGCTAAAGACCCACCTCTTCCATCAGGCATTCAGTCCACTTATCTGACCTTCAGAAACTCCTAACTTTTATGTCTTATGTTGGTATATTTGTAAAGTGCTTTGAGTCTCACAGGGAGAAAAGCGCTATATAAATCATAAATTATTATTATTATTATTATTATTATTATAAACACTTAAAGTAAGGTATTTTTATGCAGATATTTGTTAATGAAATATTTATTACTAGTCCTAAAGCCCGTTCACACGGGCCATTTTTTTGTAGTACAGCGGTTCCACCCCTTGCTCTCTCTCCCTACCCCTCTCTTTTGCTCTCTCTCTCTCCCCCTCTCTTTTGCTCTCTCTCTCCCGCTCTCTTTTGTGCTCTCTCCCCCTCTCTTTTGAGCTCTCTCCCTCTCTCTTTTGCGCTCTCTCTCTCCCCCCTCTCTTTTGCGCTCTCTCTCTCCCCCTTCTCTTTTGCGCTCTCTCTCCCCCTCTCTTTTGCGCTCTCTCTCCCCCTCTCTTTTGCGCCCCCCCCCCCCTATTTTGTGCTCTCTCTCACCCCTCTCTTTTGTGCTCTCTCTCTCTCCCCTCTCTTTTGTGCTCCCTTTCTCTCCCCTCTCTTTTGTGCTCTCCCCGCCCCTCTCTTTTGCACTCTGTCCCCTCTCTCTTTTGTGCTCTCTTCCCCCTCTCTTTTGCGCTCTTCCCCCTCTCTTTTGCGCTCTTCCTCCTCTCTTTTGCACTCTCTTTCTCCCCCCTCTCTTTTGCGCTCTCTCTCCCCCCTCTCTTTTGCGCTCTTCCCCCTCTCTTTTGCGCTCTCTTTCTCCCCCCCTCTCTTTTGCGCTCTCTCTCCCCCCTCTCTCTTTTGCGCTCCCCCCTCTCTTTTGTGCACTCTCCCCCCCTCTCTTTTGCTGTCTCTCTCCCTCTCTTTATCCCCCCTCTTCTGCTCTCTCTCTCCACCTCTCTTTTGCTCTCTCTCCCCCTCAGTTTTGTGCTCTCTCTCCCCTCTCTCTTTTGTGCTCTCTCTCCCCCTCTCTTTTGCGCTCTCTCCCCCTCTCTTTTGCGCTCTCTCTCTCCCCTCTTTTGTGCTCTCTCTCTCCCCCCTCTCTTTTGTGCTCTCTCTCCCATCTTTCTTTTGGGCTCTCTCTCTCCCCTCTCTCTTTTGTGCTCTCTCCCCCCTCTCTTTTGCGCTCTCTCTCCCCCTCTCTTTTGCACTTTCTCCCCCCTCTCTCTCTCCCCCCCTCTCTCTCTGCCCCCTTTCTCTCTCTCTCCCCCCCCTCTCTCTCTCTCTCCCCTCTCTTTTTATCTCCCACCTCTCTCTCTCCCCTCTCTTTTTATCTCCCCCCTCTCTATCTCTCTCCCCTCTATCTTGCGTGAGTGACCTCGCTCGGCTATGCCCCCTTTACGATTGGCCACGCCCCTTCACAGCCCTTCCCGTCCGGCTCCGCACCCTTCCCGTCCTGCCACGCCCCCTGATCATGCCCAGTCACGCCCACTTCTGCTGCAGCTCAGGTAGGGAGTGGACTCAAAGGCCAGGTGTGTTTGTCCTTGTGCTGTCTCTACTGTGCATGACAGCTTCGGACAAACACACTTGGCCTTTTATTATATAGGATGGTACATATTATACTTGTGAATATTACTTTAATGTCATAGTAACATAGTAGCATAGTAGATAAGGTTAAAAACCGACGTCCATTGAGTTCAACCTATACAAATCTAAAATACTTACAAAAAGCTCCATTTAAGCTTAAATAACCCCACTAAAAGGTGACCCATTTAATACTAGCAATCATATCCATGAATTTTGTGTATATACAGAAATGTATCCAGACTATTTTTAAATGTATCTAGGGTATTGGCATTCACTACCTCCTTTGGTAATGAGTTCCACAATTTTATTGCTCTTACAGTGAAAAAATGTTTCCGTTGCAGGAGATTAAATCTTCTTACCTCCAACCTTAAATTGTGACCTCTTGTCAGAAACAATTTTCTTGGAATAAACAGAGCTTCTGCCATTTCTGTATATGGGCCTTGAATATATTTATATAAAGTAATCATGTCACCTCTCAAGCGCCTTTTTTCTAAGGAAAACAGACCTAGTTTGGCTAGCCTCTCCTCATAGGTTAAATTCTCCAATTCCCTTATTAGCTTTGTGTCCCTTCTCTGAACTTTTTCTAGTTCTACAATATCTTTTTTTGCGATTGGTCCCCAGAACTGCACTCCATACTAAAGGTTAGGTTCTACCAGGGCTTTATATAGTGCTTTCCTCCCTTGAATCAATGTCATCTACTTATCAAGCCGTCAACCGCAAATACGCTGGAATTCCGCAACGTAATTGTATTCTATTTATTACATATATATATATACATATATTAAAACATAAATATATATGTATATAAGCATATACATATATATTTAAAATGGCTTCCCATCGCTGCATAACATACCCCTTTGCTGTGCTTAGGTTCTGTGCCGTGTATGATGGCATCAGAATGAGGCTCCTAATAGAGCTTATGGAAGCATGCTCTCGCGTTCGCATTGCACCTTACTTGTAATACCAATGCACATTTGCGTGCACTGGTATTACAAAGGGGAGCGCAAATATCACTCTAGCAAAAGCGTAATTTTGTGCTCCACTTATAATCTGGCCTTAAATTAGCAAAACTAATTATATTTTAAAAACACTTAAAGTAAGGAATTTTTATGCAGATATTTGTTAATGAAATATTTATTACTAGTCCTAAAGCCCGTTCACACGGGCCATTTTTTGTAGTACAGCGGTCCCACCCCTTGCCCTCTCTCCCTCCCCCTCTCTTTTTATCTCCCACCTCTCTCTCTCCCCTCTCTTTTTATCTCCCCCCTCTCTATCTCTCTCCCCTCTATCTTGCGTGAGTGACCACGCTCGGCTATGCCCCCTTTACGATCGGCCACGCCCCTTCCCAGCCCTTCCCGTCCGGCTCCGCACCCTTCCCGTCCTGCCACGCCCCCTGATCATGCCCAGTCACACCCACTTCTGCCGCAGCTCAGGTAGGGAGTGGACTCAAAGGCCAGGTGTGTTTGTCCTTGTGCTGTCTCTACTGTGCATGACAGCTTCGGACAAACACACTTGGCCTTTTATTATATAGGATGGTACATATTATACTTGTGAACATTACTTTAATGTCATAGTAACATAGTAGCATAGTAGATAAGGTTAAAAACCTACGTCCATTGAGTTCAACCTATACAAATCTAAAATACTTACAAAAAGCTCCAGTTAAGCTTAAATAACCCCACTAAAAGGTGACCCATTTAATACTAGCAGTCATATCCATGAATTTTGTTTATATACAGAAATGTATCCAGACTATTTTTAAATGTATCTAGGGTATTGGCATTCACTACCTCCTTTGGTAATGAGTTCCACAATTTTATTGCTCTTACAGTGAAAAAACATTTCCGTTGCAGGAGATTAAATCTTCTTTCCTCCAACCTTAAATTGTGACCTCTTGTCAGAAACAATTTTCTTGGAATAAACAGAGCTTCTTCCATCTCTGTATATGGGCCTTGAATATATTTATATAAAGTAATCATGTCACCTCTCAAGCGCCTTTTTTCTAAGGAAAACAGACCCAGTTTGGCTAGCCTCTCCTCATAGGTTAAATTCTCCAATTCCCTTATTAGCTTTGTGTCCCTTCTCTGAACTTTTTCTAGTTCTACAATATCTTTTTGTGTGATTGGTCCCCAAAACTGCACTCCATACTCAAGGTTAGGTCTTACCAGGGCTTTTTATAGTGCTTTCCTCCCTTGAATCAATGGCATCTACTTATCAATCCATCAACCGCAAATACGCGGGAATTCCGCAGTGTAATTGTGGCGAGCTTGATTCTCCTTAGTTATCAAAGTCTACAGACCGGCAAAAGTAGAATTTTGTGACGTAACATAGGATCCGTCGGTCTCAGTCAGACACAGATCGATGCTTACGTCACTACAGATGTTCTGAATGCAAATTCAGCACTATCTAACTAATTTTGCTAGTTATCAACTAATTTTGCTAGATATCAAACTATTCCGGCCCAGCGTACCTGGTTTTCAATCTGCCGCCCTGGAGGCGGCGGATGCCATAGGAATCAAAAAGAGTCTGAAAGCAGCAAAAGCTCATGTTCGCTGCTGCCCGATATCCCATTGATTCCTATGGGAGAATAAAAGTAACGTTTACACCTAACACCCTAACATGTACCCCGAGTCTAAACACCCATAATCTGTCGCCCCCTACACTGCCGCCACCTATATAAAAGTTATTAACCCCTATCCCGCCGCTCCCGGACCCAGCCGCAACTTAATAAACTTATTAACCCCTAAACCGCCGCTCCCGGAGCCCACCGCCACCTACATTATACTTATTAACCCCTAATCTGCCACCCCCTATACCGCCGCCACCTACATAAAGTTATTAACCCCTATCCTGCCGCTCCCAGAGCCCACTGCAACTGAATAAATGTATTAACCCCTAAACCACCAGTGCCCCACCTCACCATAAACTAAATTAACCTATTAAACCCTAAACCTAACAACCTGTTAACTTTATATTAAATATTAACTCATTCCTATATTATAATAAATTTAAACTTACCTTTAAAATTACATTAAACTATATTAAATTAATAATTAACCTACCCTAACTGTTATAATAAAATTACATTAAACTATATTAAATTAATAATTAATCTAACCTAACTTTTATACTAAAATAACATAAAACTACAAATTAAAATAACTATATTCTATATTTAAACACCTAACCCTATTTAAATAATTTAAATCTCTACTAAAAAATTACAAAGTTAAAAAAAACTAACGCCTAGATTTAGAATTTTGCGGCCAAAGGGGTGCGTTAGCTATGCATGTTTTTTTTCCCCCGCACCTTTTAAATAACGCTGGTATTGAGAGTTCTCTGAAGGGCTGCGTTAGGCTCCAAAAAGGGAGCGTACAGGCATATTTACCGCCACTTCAATTCTCAATACCAGCGTTGCTTACGGTAGCGGCTAGCTGGAAAAACGTGCTCGTGCACGATATCCCCATAGGAAACAATGGGGCAGTTTGGGATGAAAAAAAAACTAACACCTGCAAAAGAGCAGTGTTAAGCTCCCAACGCAGCCCCATTGTTTCCTATGGGGAAACACTTTCTTAGTCTGCATCTAACACCCTAACATGTACCCCGAGTCTAAACACCCCTAACCTTACACTTATTAACCCCTAATCTGCCGCCCCCGCTATCGCTGACCCCTGCATTTTATTATTAACCCCTAATCTGCCGCTCCGTATACCGCCACAACCTACATTATCCCTATGTACCCCTAATCTGCTGCCCCTAACATCGCCGACACCTATATTATATTTATTAACCCCTAATCTGCCCCCCCAATGTCGCCGCTACCTTACATACACTTATTAACCTCTAATCTGCCGACCGGACCTCGCCGCCACTATAATAAATGTATTAACCCCTAAACCGCTGCACTCCCGCCTCGCAGACACTATAATAAATTATATTAACCCCTAATCTGCCCTCCCTAACATCGGCAACACCTAACTTCAAGTATTAACCCCTAATCTGCTGACTGGACATCGCCGCTACTCTAATAAATGTATTAATTTTCATCTAACAAAATAAATTAAATATTATTAACTAAAGTATTCCTATTTAAAACTAAATACTTACCTGTAAAATAAACCCTAATATAGCTACAATATATAAGGAATAATTATATTGTAGCTATTTTAGGATTTATATTTATTTTACAGGCAACTTTGTATTTATTTTAACTAGGTACAATAGCTATTAAATAGTTAATAACTATTTAATAGTTGCCTAGTTAAAAAAATTACAAAATTACCTGTAAAATAAATCCTAACCTAAGTTACAATTAAACCTAACACTACACTATCAATAAATAAATTAAATCAATTAACTACAAGTACCTACAATTAAATAAACTAAACTAAATTACAAAAAACAAACAAACACTAAATTACAAAAAATAAAAAAAGATTACAAGAATTTTAAGCCAATCACACCTACTCTAAGCCCCCTAATAAAATAACAAAGCCCCCCAAAATAAAAAAATTCCCTACCCTAATCTAAATTAAAATAGTTAACAGCTCTATTACCTTACCAGCCCTTAAAAGGGCTTTTTGCGGGGCATGCCCCAAAGAAATCAGCTCTTTTGCCTTTAAAAAAAACACAATACCACCCCCCAACATTACAACCCACCACCCACATACCCCTACTCTAACCCAAACCCCCCTTAAATAAACCTAACACTACCCCCCTGAAGATCTCCCTACCTTGAGTCGTTTTCACTCAGCCGAGCAGCGATGGACCTAAAGAAGACATCCGGAGCGGCAGAAGTCTTCATCCTATCCGGGCAGAAGAGGACATCCGGACCGGCAAACATCTTCATCCAAGCGGTATCTTCTATCTTCATCCATCCAATGAGGAGCGGCTCCATCTTCAAGACCTCCAGCGCGGAACATCCTCTTCTCCCGACGACTAGACGACGAATGAAGGTTCGGAACAGCCAATAGAATGCAAGCTCAATCTGATTGGCTGATTGGATCAGCCAATCCGATTGAACTTTAATCTGATTGGCTGATTCAATCAGTCAATCAGATTTTTCCTACCTTAATTCCGATTGGCTGATAGAATCCTATCAGCCAATCGGAATTCGAGGGACGCCATCTTGGATGACGTCACTTAAAGGAACCTTCATTCGTCGTCTAGTCATCGGGAGAAGAGGATGTTCCGCGCCAGAGGTCTTGAAGATGGAGCCGCTCCTCGTCGGATGGATGAAGATAGAAGATGCCGCTTGGATGAAGATGTTTGCCGGTCCGGATGTCCTCTTCTGCCCGGATAGGACGAAGACTTCTGCCGCTCCGGATGTCTTCTTTTGGTCCATCGCTGCTCGGCTGAGTGAAGACGACTCAAGGTAGGGAGATCTTCAGGGGGGTAGTGTTAGGTTTATTTAAGGGGGGTTTGGGTTAGAGTAGGGGTATATGGGTGGTGGGTTGTAATGTTGGGGGGTGGTATTGTGTTTTTTTTACAGGCAAAAGAGCTGATTTCTTTGGGGCATGCCCCGCAAAAAGCCCTTTTAAGGGCTGGTAAGGTAATAGAGCTGTTAACTATTTTAATTTAGATTATGGTAGGGAATTTTTTTATTTTGGGGGGCTTTGTTATTTTATTAGGGGGCTTAGAGTAGGTGTAATTAGCTTAAAATTCTTGTAATCTTTTTTTATTTTTTATAATTTAGTGTTTGTTTGTTTTTTGTAATTTAGTTTAGTTTATTTAATTGTAGGTACTTGTAGTTAATTGATTTAATTTATTTATTGATAGTGTAGTGTTAGGTTTAATTGTAACTTAGGTTAGGATTTATTTTACAGGTAATTTTGTAATTATTTTAACTAGGTAGCTATTAAATAGTTAATAACTATTTAATAGCTATTGTACCTAGTTAAAATAAATACAAAGTTGCCTGTAAAATAAATATAAATCCTAAAATAGCTACAATATAATTATTCCTTATATATTGTAGCTATATTAGGGTTTATTTTACAGGTAAGTATTTAGTTTTAAATAGGAATACTTTATTTAATAATATTTAATTTATTTTGTTAGATAAAAATTATATTTAACTTAGGGGGGGTGTTAGGGTTAGACTTAGCTTTAGGGGTTAATACATTTATTAGAGTAGCGGCGAGGTCCGGTCGGCAGATTAGGGGTTAATACTTGAAGTTAGGTGTTGCCGATGTTAGTGAGGGCAGATTAGGGGTTAATACAATTTATTATAATGTTTGCGAGGCGGGAGTGCGGCGGTTTAGGGGTTAATACATTTATTATAGTGGTGGCGAGGTCCTGTCGGCAGATTAGGGGTTAATAAGTGTAGGTAAGGTAGCGGCAACGTTGGGGGGTGCAGATTAGGGTTTAATAAATATTATGTAGGTGTCAGCAATGTTAGGGGCAGCAGATTAGGGGTACATAGGGATAATGTAGGTGGCGGCGGTATGCGGTCGGCAGATTAGGGGTTAATTTTTTTTAGTGGCGACGATGTGGGGGGCCTCGGTTTAGGGGTACATAGGTAGTTTATGGGTGTTAGTGTACTTTAGAGCACAGTAGTTAAGAGCTTTATGAACCGGCGTTAGCCCAGAAAGCTCTTAACTCCTGACTTTTTTCTGTGGCTGGAGTCTTGTCGGTAGAGGGTCTACCACTCACTTCAGCCAAGACTCTAAATACTGGCGTTAGGAAGATCCCATTGAAAAGATAGGATACGCAATTGGCGTAAGGGGTCTGCGGTATTGAAAAGTCGCGGCTGGAAAGTGAGCGTTAGACCCTTTCCTGGCTGATTCTAAATACCAGCGGGCGGTAAAAAGCAGCGTTAGGACCCCTTAACGCTGCTTTTGACGGCTAACGCAGAACTCTAAATCTAGGCGTAACTAAGTTACAAAAAATAACAAACACTAAGTTACACAAAAAAATAAACACTAAGTTACAAAAAATAAAAAAGAAATTTTCAAAGCTTTAAACTAATTACACCTAATCTAAGGGCCCTATGAAAATAAAAAAGCCCCCCCCAAATAAAAAAACCCTAGCCTACAATAAACTACAAATAGCCCTTAAAAGGGCCTTTTTTGCGGGGCATTGCCCCAAAGAAATCAGCTCTTTTACCTGTAAAAAAAATACAAACAACCCCCCAATAGTAAAACCCACCACCCACACAACCAACCCCCCAAATAAAAAGCTATCTAAAAAAACTAAGCTCCCCATTGCCCTGAAAAGGGCGTTTGGATGGGCATTGCCCTTAAAAGGGCATTTAGCTCTTTTGCAGGCCCAAGTCCTAATCTAAAACTAAAACCCACCCAACAAACCCTTAAACAAATCCTAACACTAACCACAGAAGATTTACTTACAGTTTTGAAGATCCGACATCCATCCTCCAAGAAGCCGGGAAAAGTCCTCAATGAAGCGGCCGAAGTCTTCATCCAAGCCCGCAGAAGTCTTCATCCAGACGGCATCATCTATCTGCATCCATCCGGCACGGAGCAGCTCCAACTTCAAGACATCCGACGCGGAGCATCCTCTTCCTTCCGACGACTACCGATGAATGAAGGTTTCTTTAAATGATGTCATCCAAGATGGCGTCCCTTAGATTCCGATTGGCTGATAGAATTCTATCAGCCAATCGGAATTAAGGTTGAAAAAATCCTATTGGCTGTTGCAATCAGCCAATAGGATTGACGTTGGATGACGTCATTTAAAGGAACCTTCATTCGTCGGTAGTCGACGGAGGAGGATGCTCTGCGTCGGATATCTTGAAGATGGAGCCGCTCCACGCCGGATGGATGAAGATAGAAGATGCTGTCTGGATGAAGACTTCTGCGGGCTTGGATGAAGACTTCGGCCGCTTCGTTGAGGACTTCTCCCGGCTTCTTCTAGGATAGATGTCGGATCTTCAAAACTGTAAGTAAATCTTCTGGGGTTAGTGTTAGGATTTGTTTAAGGGTTTGTTGGGTGGGTTTTAGTTTTAGATTAGGACTTGGGCCTGCAAAAGAGCATGCCCTTTTCAGGGCAATGGGGAGCTTAGTTTTTTTTAGATAGCTTTTTATTTGCGGGGTTGGTTGTGTGGGTGGTGGGTTTTACTATTGGGGGGTTGTTTGTATTTTTTTTTACAGGTAAAAGAGCTGATTTATTTGGGGCAATGCCACGCAAAAGGCCCTTTTAAGGGCTATTTGTAGTTTATTGTAGGCTAGGGTTTTTTTTTATTTTGTAGGGGCTTTTTTATTTTCATTGGGGCCTTAGATTAGGTGTAATTAGTTTAAAGCTTTGATAATTTCTTCTTTATTTTTTATAACTTAGTGTTTATTTTTTGTGTAACGTAGTGTTTGTTATTTTTTGTAACTTAGTTAGTTTTTGTAACTTTGTAATTTGTTAGTGGATATTTAAATTATTTAAATAGGGTTAGGTGTCTAAATATAGAATATAGTTATTTTAATTTGTAGTTTTATGTTATTTTAGTATAAAAGTTAGGTTAGATTAATTATTATTTTAATATAGTTTAATGTAATTTTATTATAACAGTTAGGGTAGGTTAATTATTAATTTAATATAGTTTAATGTAATTTTATTATAACAGTTAGGGTAGGGGAATTATTAATTTAATATAGTTTAATGTAATTTTATTATAACAGTTAGGGTAGGTTAATTATTAATTTAATATAGTTTAATGTAATTTTATTATAACAGTTATGGTCGGTTAATTATTCATTTAATATAGTTTAATGTAATTTTATTATAATAGTTAAAATAGGTTAATTATTAGTTTAATATAGTTTAATTTAATTTTAAAGGTAAGTTTAAATTTATTATAAGATAGGAATGAGTTAATATTTAATATAAAGTTAACGGGTTGTTAGGTTTAGGGATTAATAGGTTAATTTAGTTTATGGCGATGTGGGGAGCCGACGGTTTAGGTGTTAATACATTTATTCAGTTGCGGTGGGCTCCGGGAGCAACAGGATAGGGTTTAATAACTTTATGTAGGTGACAGCAGTATAGGGGGTGGCAGATTAAGGGTTAATAAGTATAATGTAGGTGGTGGTGGGCTCCGGGAGTGGAGGAATAGTGGTTAATAAGTTTATTAGAGTGGCGGTGGGCTCCGGGAACGGCGGTTTAGGGGTTAATAACTTTATTTAGTTGTGGCGGGGTCCGGGAGTGGCGGTATAGGGGTTAAACACTTTAGTATAGTGTGGGTGTTTAGTGACAGTATACAAATAAAGCTGGGAAAAAGGCGAATAGCAGCGAGATCGATGACTGTTACTTAAAAACAGTCCGCTGCTCATCGCCCCATACTTGGTGCGCGGCTTTTTGACAGCTTTTTTGTTAAATAAGGAGAGCATATTCAGGTCCGCGGCAGCAATGTTAGGCGATCTTAGGCGAGCGTATTGGTGCCGTCGAATGCAAGTAAGTTGACGGCTTGATAAGTAGATGCCAATGCCTCTTTTAATACATGCTAGTATCTTATTAGCCTTTGAAGCTGCTGCCCTGCATTGTGCACCCATCTTTAGCTCGTTATCTATTACTACTCCCAAATCCCTTTCCTCCTCTGTTTGACTAAGTCTTGTCCCATTTAAATAATACATTGCCTGCTTATTTTTACTTCCAATATGTAGAACCTTGCCTTTTCCTGTATTAAATCTCATTTTCCATTTACTTGCCCATACTTCTATTTTTTGCAGATCCCTTTGTAACGAAAGTTCATCCTGCTCTGACCTAATGACCTTACTTAACTTAGTATCATCTGCAAAAATAGATTCAAATTTAATCCTTGCTCCAAGTCATTTATAAAAATATTAAAAAGAACAGGGCCCAGTACAAGAACAGGGCCCAGTACAAGAACAGGGCCCAGTACAAAGTCCATTGAGTTTGTCATAGTAAGTAAATAATTTCACAGTTTGTAGATTTTCATTTATATATTTTATATAGTGTAGATTAGAAGCAGAGTGTTTTTAGGAAAGCAGCATATAAGAGTTAATTGTATTTAAAGCTTATGCAGGAACGTCCTTTAAAAAAGACTGGGCTCTTTCCCACTGGCAGGTTAATGTCTTCTGATGACTCTTGTTGGCAAAGCTTTTTTTTAAGACACCTTAGCATAGGTGGATGTTTCAACATTAAAAGTTGTGATTTCGAATAACAAAAAAAAAGTAAAAGTGGCTATCTGCAAAGAATTTTATTCACTCCATCAGGAAAAATGATCACTGGGAACACATTTAAGGGCGGAAATTTTACTATAATGGGTGTAAAATGTTTTTAAATCTCTAAGTAAAGATATCTTTTGAGAATTTCAGGGGTTCCCTTTGACAGGCTCAGCTATATTTTCAGCACAGTCATTTGCAGGCTGCATAAGATAGAAATTTTAGAGGGTCAGTAAATGTAACAAAATATATATTCATATTTATTTAGTGTCCTTTAAATCATTTAAAAAATGCAAAATCACCATTTTAAATATTTCTTTCCTGCCCAAGCCAGGAAGTTATATACAGGGCCGGATTTCCCAGTAGGCACAGTAGGCATGTGCCTACAGGCGCACTGCAGTGAGGGGCGCAATTTCCCCTGGCCCCCGGGCTGCTACAATGTGGATTGAAAAAAACAAAACTTCCTATTGGGTCCTGGACTGCCCATGGTATAGTCCATAGATTGTGACGTTTTTGCCCAATAACAACAATCCAATCTGCACGTGGCTAGAGTCACACGTGATCACACAGAGGCATAAGGCTTTGGATCCTCACTCAGTGGCGGGTTCTATGTGTGCGCGCATGCAGCCGGGCAGTAACAGCTGTATCAGAGACTCAAGACTACTGATCTTAGGTGGGTGCTAATTCTGACAGATCCGGGTACTAGTGCTAGACAGGCAGCATGGCTCACTCAGAGGATTTTTGCAACTGCTACCTGCGGTGACTCCTCCTTGTTTGACTCACTGAGCATTTAAATGCCGTGCTCCGCTGTCTCCGCTGCCGCTGTTTGAGAGACGAGAGATGATAGAAAAGGAGATTTACTTCTGCTTGGTTATTGCTAGATCAGGGAACCAGTGTTGCTTTTAGATAGGCACGGAGTACAGAAACTAGTTAAAAAAGTGATATATTAATATTATCTGCCCTCCTGACACTGGGAGCCGGAGGGGGCTTGTGGAAGAATGTGCCAGAGAGGGACTTAACACTTAAGAGTACAGCA
The DNA here is from genome assembly GCF_027579735.1 of Bombina bombina. Taxonomy (NCBI): domain Eukaryota; kingdom Metazoa; phylum Chordata; class Amphibia; order Anura; family Bombinatoridae; genus Bombina; species Bombina bombina. The sequence goes on along the minus strand of NC_069505.1, from coordinate 568,574,417 downwards.
GCAACACAAGCAGGCAGATAGTCACACACTTAGGCTCACCAATAGAGTTAGCAAAGCACAATGCACGGTTTACCTATAAACAGGAGCTCATTGTAAAATACTACTGACTGACAACTGCATCGTCAGCCTAAGCAGACACAAATAGGTTATTTTTATAAGGTCTCTTTAATATCATTTTAAGTGGTTACAATCCATAAGTAGAGCTTTGATCTAACAAACATCACAATCTGCCTCACTAAGACAAAATATAAAACAAAATAATACAGAGTCAAGGAATTATTGAAAAATGTAATGTCCAACACAATTAATGGTGTGTGCAGAGTACATATAGTTCTTGAGTTTGGTATCCTGCTTCTATATATATATATATATATACATGCACACACATACACACAGTGCCATAACTAATGATCAAGGGAGGGGGGAGGTGGGGGGGACACTATGCTACAGAAAATAATAATAAAAGAAAGAAAAAAAAAAGAAAAAAAAATAATAAAAAAAAATCCTTATTTCCCCCCCACTTTTTTGTGTTAGGGGGGCCGGGGGGGGGGGGCGCTTCAAGTTTTTGTGCCTACAGGCAACTGAGATGTAAATCCGGCCCTGGTTATATAAGTTAAAAAAGTACTCTAATACGTGTTTCTCAGCCACACACGGACCATTTCATCAGACATGAAGAAACAGCCTGTGTGCGGACGAGAAATGCGTTAATTGTGCTTTGGGTGTACGCCTATTTTATTTTGCTGAGCCCCATTTTTGTACATTGCGGCTTTGTGGAGTCTGGGTTATACTTCATCCCATCTTGGCTGGAATCAGTGAAAGTTATCCACAAACTCTGGTTCACAGATTGACAGAGGAGGCAGAGACCCACGGACCAAGTCACGACCACATGACACCAGTGAGCTGACCGTTACATATGTCACCTTGCTCGGATAGCGGCTCTTTCACTTATGGTACATCTTCAAACTGTGAGTGAGATTTCTTTGACCACATTGATTGTTGTCTTTAGCATTGGTACACTATGAGGCGCCCCTTGTTTTCTTTTTTATTTTATTATAATTAAATATACTTTCATTTCAAAATATATTTTCAAGTTATGTAGAATATAAACTTCAAAAGGCTGCATTTTGAAGTGTACTATACTCCCAATCTATTTTTATGTTATTTAGTATTTTCATATTAGAAAGGAAAAAGGAAGATGCTGAACTGTGTGCTATATTATATCTCAATAGTATTTCCCATACACTCATCAGAACCCTTAATAGAGAGGCGGGGGGAGGGGGTTGCCAGGGTATGATGAAATTACATCAAAAATAAAGATAGAGAAAAAATATACCTGTAGGCACTAACTTAGGCCTAGATTTAGAGTTGGGCGGTAGCCGTGAAAACCAGCGTTAGAGGCTCCTAACGCTGGTTTTGGGCTACCGCCGGTATTTGGAGTCAGTCAGGAAAGGGTCTAACGCTCACTTTCCAGCCGCAACTTTTCCATACCGCAGATCCCCTTACGTCAATTGCGTATCCTATCTTTTCAATGGGATCTTTCTAACGCCGGTATTTAGAGTCGTGGCTGAAGTGAGCGTTAGAAATCTAACGACAAAACTCCAGCCACAGAAAAAAGTCAGGAGTTAAGAGCTTTCTGGGCTAACGCTGGTTTATAAAGCTCTTAACTACTGTGCTCTAAAGTACACTAACACCCATAAACTACCTATGTACCCCTAAACCAAGGTCCCCTCACATCGCCGCCACTATATTTAAATTTTTTAACCCCTAATCTTCCGCTCCGTACACTGCCGCCAACTACGTTATCCCTATGTACCCCTTATCTGCTGCCCCTAACACCGCCGACCCCTATATTATATTTATTAACCCCTAATCTGCCGCCCCCGCTATCGCTGACCCCTGCTTATTATTATTAACCCCTAATCTGCCGCTCCGTACACCACCGCCACCTACATTATAGCTATGTACCCCTAATCTGCTGCCCCTAACACCGCCGACCCCTATATTATATTTATTAACCCCTAATCTGCCGCCCCCCGCTATCGCTGACACCTGCATATTATTATTAACCCCTAATCTGCCGCTCCGTATACCGCCGCAGCATACATTATCCCTATGTACCCCTAATCTGCTGCCCCTAACACCGCCGACCCCTATATTATATTTATTAACCCCTAATCTGCCCCCACAACGTCGCCACCAGCTACCTACAATAATTAACCCCTAATCTGCCGAGCGGAGCTCACCGCTACTATAATAGATTTTGTAACCCCTAAAGCTAATTCTAACCCTAACCCTAACACCCCCCTAAGTTAAATATAATTTTTATCTAACGAAATAAATTATTTCTTATTAAATTAATTATTCCTATTTAAAGCTAAATACTTACCTGTAAAATAAACCCTAATATAGCTACAATATAAATTATAATTATATTATAGCTATTTTAGGATTTATATTTATTTTACAGGCAACTTTGTATTTATTTTAACCAGGTACAATAGCTATTAAATAGTTAAAACTATTTAATAGTTACCTAGTTAAAATAATTACAAATTTACCTGTAAAATAAATCCTAACCTAAGTTACAATTAAACCTAACACTACACTATCAATAAATTAATTAAATAAAATACCTACAATTACCTACAATTAAACCTAACACTACACTATCAATAAATTAATTAAATACAATACCTACAAATAACTACAATAAATAAACTAACTAAAGTATAAAAAATAAAAAAGAACTAAGTTACAAAAAATAAAAAAATATTTACAAACATTAGAAAAATATTACAACAATTTTAAACTAATTACACTTACTCTAAGCCCCCTAATAAAATAACAAAGCCCCCCAAAATAAAAAAATGCCCTACCCTATTCTAAATTACAAAAGTTCAAAGCTCTTTTACCTTATTAGCCCTTAAAAGGACCTTTTGTGAGGCATGCCCCAAAGAATTCAGCTCTTTTGCCTGTAAAAAAAAACATACAATACCCCCCCAACATTAAAACCCACCACCCACATACCCCTAATCTAACCCAAACCCCCCTTTAATAAACCTAACACTAAGCCCCTGAAGATCTTCCTACCTTATCTTCACCTCGCCGGGTATCACCGATCGGTCCTGGCTCTGAAATCTTCATCCAACCCAAGCGGGGGCTGGCGATCCATAATCCTGCGGCTGAAGAGGTCCAGAAGAGGCTTCAAAGTCTTCATCCTATCCGGGAAGAAGAGGCGATCCAGACAGACAACCATCTTGATCCAAGCGGCATCTTCTATCTTCATCCGATGAGGAACGGCTCCATCGTGAAGACCTCCAGCGCGGACCAATCTTCTTCCTCCGACGTCCAACTGAAGAATGACGGTTCCTTTAAGGGACGTCATCCAAGATGGCGTCCCTCGAATTCCAATTGGCTGATAGGATTCTATCAGCCAATCGGAATCAAGGTAGGAAAATTCTGATTGACTGATGGAATCAGCCAATCAGAATCAAGTTCAATCCGATTGGCTGATCCGATCAGCCAATCAGATTGAGCTCGCATTCTATTGGCTGATTCGAGGGACGCCATCTTGGATGACGTCCCTTAAAGGGACAGTAAACCTTAAAAATAATGTTATATAATTCTGCACATAGTGCAGAATTATATAACATTATTTAGGTGCTATAGCCATAAAAGCATTTTTTACAGTTTAATTTGCTAAAATACGGCGCTTTTACAGACCCGCTCTCTGCTCTTTGCTGAGCGGGTCTGTTATTTTTAGTCAGCGCATCGGGCCAGCTGTATAGTCACAGCCCGGCCCGACCGCGCCATAGCACTAAGTGCAGCTCGCTCCTGTCACAGGAGCGAGCTGCACTTAGTCTTATGGCGCGGTCGGGCCGGGCTTTGACTATACAGCTGGCCCGATGCGCTGACTAAAAATAACAGACCCGCTCAGCAAAGAGCAGAGAGCGGGTCTGTAAAAGCGCTGTATTTTAGCAAATTAAACTGTAAAAAATGCTTTTATGGCTATAGCACCTAAATAATGTTATATAATTCTGCACTATGTGCAGAATTATATAACATTATTTTTAAGGTTTACTGTCCCTTTAAAGGAACCGTCATTCTTCAGTTGGACGTCGGAGGAAGAAGATTGGTCCGCGCTGGAGGTCTTCACGATGGAGCCGTTCCTCATCGGATGAAGATAGAAGATGCCGCTTGGATCAAGATGGTTGCCGGTCTGGATCGCCTCTTCTTCCCGGATAGGATGAAGACTTTGGAGCCTCTTCTGGACCTCTTCAGCCGCAGGATTATGGATCGCCAGCCCCCGCTTGGGTTGGATGAAGATTTCAGAGCCAGGACCGATCGGTGATACCCGGCGAGGTGAAGATAAGGTAGGAAGATCTTCAGGGGCTTAGTGTTAGGTTTATTTAAGGGGGGTTTGGGTTAGATTAGGGGTATGTGGGTGGTGGGTTGTAATGTTGGGGGGGGTATTGTATGTGTTTTTTTTACAGGCAAAAGAGCTGAATTCTTTGGGGCATGCCCCGCAAAGGGCCCGGTTCAGGGCTGGTAAGATAACAGAGCTTTGAACTTTTTTAATTTAGAATAGGGTCGGGCATTTTTTATTTTGGGGGGCTTTGTTATTTTATTAGGGGGCTTAGAGTAGGTGTAATTAGTTTAAAATTGTTGTAATATTTTTCTGATGTTTGTAAATATTTTTTTATTTTTTGTAACTTAGTTCTTTTTTATTTTTTGTAACTTAGTTAGTTTATTTCATTGTATTTATTTGTAGATATTGTATTTAATTAATTTATTGATAGTGTAGTGTTAGGTTTAATTGTAGGTAATTGTAGGTATTTTATTTAATTAATTTATTGATAGTGTAGTGTTAGGTTTAATTGTAACTTAGGTTAGGATTTATTTTACAGGTAATTTTGTAATTATTTTAACTATTTTAGCTATTAAATAGTTCTTAACTATTTAATAGCTATTTTACCTGGTTAAAATAAATACAAAGTTACCTGTAAAATAAATATTAATCCTAAAATAGCTATAATATAATTATAATTTATATTGTAGCTATATTAGGGTTTATTTTACAGGTAAGTATTTAGCTTTAAATAGGAATAATTTATTTAATAAGAGTTAATTTATTTCGTTAGATTTAAATTATATTTAATATAGGGGGGTGTTAGTGTTAGGGTTAGACTTAGCTTTAGGGGTTAATACATTTATTAGAATAGCAGTGAGCTCCAGTCGGCAGATTAGGGGTCAATGTTTGAAGTTAGGTGTCGGCGATGTTAGGGAGGGCAGATTAGGGGTTAATACTATTTCTTATAGGGTTATTGAGGCGGGAGTGAGGCGGATTAGGGGTTAATAACTTTATTATAATAGCGGTGCGGTCTGCTCGGCAGATTAGGGGTTAATAAGTGTAGGCAGGTGGAGGCGACGTTGTGGGGGGCAGATTAGGGGTTAATAAATATAATATAGGGGTCGGCGGTGTTAGGGGCAGCAGATTAGGGGTACATAGGGATAATGTAAGTAGCGGCGGTTTACGGAGCGGCAGATTAGGGGTTAAAAAAAATATGCAGGTGTCAGCGATAGCGGGGGCGGCAGAATAGGGGTTAATAAGTGTAAGGTTAGGGGTGTTTAGACTCGGGGTACATGTTAGAGTGTTAGGTGCAGACGTAGGAAGTGTTTCCCCATAGAAAACAATGGGGCTGCGTTAGGAGCTGAACGCTGCTTTTTTGCAGGTGTTAGGTTTTTTTCAGCTCAAATGGCCCCATTGTTTTCTATGGGGGAATCATGCACGAGCACGTTTTTGAAGCTGGCCGCGTCCGTAAGCACCGCTCGTATCTAGAGTTGCAGTGGCGTTAAATTATGCTCTACGCTCCCTTTTTGGAGCCTAACACACTGAAAACCCAGCCATTCTGTGAACTCTAAATACCAGCGGTATTTAAAAGGTGCGGGGGGAAAAAAGCATGCGTAGCTAACGCACCCCTTTGGCCACAGAACTCTAAATCTAGGCGTTAATGAGTAAGGGGGTGTGAGAGGCCACACATAAAACTTAACTTTTTTTTTACTTATTATAAAAACAGATATGGGTAACAGTATCTATTAGATACTAAAATAAAAGCAATTAAAAAGGGAAACAGATATTTCCATTTGTCACTGTCTGTTTAGCCTGGAAAGAGATACAAACGTATCTAAAGTCAAAAATTAAATTGCATTACTTATATATAACCGTTTGAAAACCTAGGGGTAGATGTAGATTTATGAAGCAGCAGATGCTGCTGTTTCCGCGCGAGCCTTCTGGCTTTCCGGAAACATAAGTTAAGGCAGCTTATTATTTATGTTATATTCTACAGGTAGATTGTATGTTGTAGGCAGCTTATTATTTATGTCATAGGCTACAGGTAGATGATCGGATCGGATACGATCAGGATGATTGACACCCCCTGCTAGCAGCTGATTGGCAGCGAATGTGCAGGGGCAGCATTGCCAAGCATTTCACCAGAAATGCTTGTGCAATGATAAATGCTGACAGCTTATGCTAGCGGCATTTAGCAATGTCGGGCGGAGATGATCCGCTACAGTGAATAATGTCTGCCCGACATTTGATAAATCTACCCAATAATATGAACCGATTAGAGGATAAAGAAGCCCATTGTTGAGAATTAAGCGATTGAAAAAGATCCCTACAAGAACACCACAACACCACAACCGGGTGCAGTCAGGGGTGGGCTTATAGTATTATAGTTTCACTGAAAAACAGTCCACAATTACTATAAAAAAAATCTTAGGGCATTTCCACAACAAATTCCACTACATAAATTTAAATATATAAGATTAAGTTAAATAAGAAGCATAGGTCAGAATTATATAACATCCAGAGACAGACAGATAGAAACAGACTGTCTGTCTCTGGATGTTATTTTCATATTACTTACTTATTACAGTTCATATAATGGTGCTATTGTCTGCTATTTACATACGCCTAGATTTAGAGTTCTGCGTTAGCCATCAAAACCAGCGTTAGGGGGTCCTAACGCTGGTTTTGGCTGCCCGCTGGTATTTAGAGTTAGTCAGGAAAGGGTCTAATGCTCACTTTCCAGCCGCGACTTTTCCATACCGCAGATCCCCCTACGCCAATTGCGTAGCCTATCTTTTCAATGGGATCTTTCTAACGCCGGTATTTAGAGTCTTGGCTGAAGTGAGCGTTAGAAATCTAACGACAAGACTCCAGCCGCAGAGAAAAGCCAGGAGTTAAGAGCTTTCTGGGCTAACGCCGGTTCATAAAGCTCTTAACTACTGTGCTCTAAAGTACACTAACACCCATAAACTACCTATGTACCCCTAAACCGAGGTCCCCCCACATCGCCGCCACTCTATTACATTTTTTTAACCCCTAATCTGCCGACCGCACACCGCCGCCACCTACATTATCCCTATGTACCCCTATTCTGCTGCCCCTAACATCGCCGACCCCTACATAATATTTATTAACCCCTAATCTGCCCCCCCCAACGTCGCCGCTACCTTACCTACAATTATTAACCCCTAATCTGCCAACCGGACCTCACCGCTACTCTAATAAATGTATTAACCCCTAAAGCTAAGTCTAACCCTAACACCCCCCTAAGTTAACTATAATTTTAATCTAACGAAATAAAATAAATCTTATTAAATAAATTATTCCTATTGAAAGCTAAATACCTGTAAAATAAACCCTAATATAGCTACAATATAAATTATAATTATATTGTAGCTATTTTAGGATTTATATTTATTTTACAGGCAACTTTGTATTTATTTTAACCAGGTACAATAGCTATTAAATAGTTAATAACTATTTAAAGCTACCTTGTTAAAATAAATACAAAATTACCTGTAAAATAAATCCTAACCTAAGTTACAATTAAACCTAACACTACACTATCAATAAATTAATTACATACAAATACCTACAAATAAATACAATTAAATAAACTAACTAAAGTACAAAAAAATAAAAAAAGAACTAAGTTACAAAAAATAAAAAAATAATTTACAAACATTATAAAAATATTACAACAATTTTAAGCTAATTAAACCTACTCTAAGCCCCCTAACAAAATAACAAAGCCCCCCAAAATAAAAAAATGCCCTACCCTATTCTAAAATAAAAATTGAAAAGCTCTTTTACCTTACCAGCCCTTAAAAGGGCTTTTTGCGGGGCATGCCCCAAATAATTCTGCTCTTTTGCCTGTAAAAAAAAACATACAATACCCCCCCAACATTACAACCCACCAACCACATACCCCTAATCTAACCCAAACCCCCCTTAAATAAACCTAACACTATGCCCCTGAAGATTTTCCTACCTTATCTTCACCACGCCGGGTATCACCGATCCGTCCAGAACAGGGTCCGAAGTCTTCCTCCTATCCGGGCGATGTCTTCATCCAAGCGGGGGCTGAAGAGGTCCATCATCCGGCTGAATTCTTCATCCAAGCGGGGGCTGAAGAGGTCCATCATCCGGCTGAAGTCTTCATCCAAGCGGGGGCTGAAGAGGTCCATCATCCGGCTGAAGTCTTCATCCAAGCGGAGGCTGAAGAGGTCCATCATCTGGCTGAAGTCTTCTATCAAACGGCACCTTCAATCTTCTTTCTTCCGGCTCCATCTTCATCCCGCCAACGCGGAACATCCATCCTGGTCGACGACTTCCTGGCGAATGACGGTTCCTTAAAGGGACGTCATCCAAGATGGCGTCCCTCGAATTCCGATTGGCTGATAGGATTCTATCAGCCAATCGGAATTAAGGTAGGACAATTCTGATTGGCTGATTAAATCAGCCAATCAGATTCAAGTTCAATCCGATTGGCTGATTGGATCAGCCAATCAGATTGAGCTCGCATTCTATTGGCTGATCGGAACAGCCAATAGAATGCAAGCTCAATCTGATTGGCTGATTGGATCACCCAATCGGATTGAACTTGAATCTGATTGGCTGATTCCATCAGCCAATCAGAATTTTCCTTCCTTAACTCCAATTGGCTGATAGAATCCTATCAGCCAATCGGAATTCGAGAGACGCCATCTTGGATGATGTCTCTTAAAGGAACCGTCATTCGTCGGGAAGTCGTCGGCCAGGATGGATGTTCCGCGTCGGCGGGATGAAGATGGAGCCGGAAGAAAGAAGAGTGAAGATGCCGCTTGATAGAAGACTTCAGCCGGATGATGGACCTCTTCAGCCCCCGCTTGGATGAAGACTTCAGCCTGATGATGGACCTCTTCAGCCCCCGCTTGGATGAAGACTTCAGCCGGATGATGGACCTCTTCAGCCCCCGCTTGGATGAAGACATCGCCCGGATAGGAGGAAGACTTCGGACCCTGTTCTGGACGGATCGGTGATACCCGGCGTGGTGAAGATAAGGTAGGAAGATCTTCAGGGGCTTAGTGTTAGGTTTATTTAAGGGGGGTTTGGGTTAGATTAGGGGTATGTGGGTGGTGGGTTGTAATGTTGGGGGGGTATTGTATGTTTTTTTTTTTTACAGGCAAAAGAGCAGAATTCTTTGGGGCATGCCCCGCAAAAAGCCCTTTTAAGGGCTGGTAAGGTAAAAGAACTTTTCAATTTTTATTTTAGGATAGGGTAGGGCATTTTTTTATTTTGGGGGGCTTTGTTATTTTATTAGGGGGCTTAGAGTAGGTGTAATTAGCTTAAAATTGTTGTAATATTTTTATAATGTTTGTAAATTATTTTTTTATTTTTTTGCAACTTAGTTCTTTTTTTATTTTTTGTACTTTAGTTAATTTAATTGTATTTATTTGTAGGTATTTGTATGTAATTAATTTATTGATAGTGTAGTGTTAGGTTTAATTGTAACTTAGGTTAGGATTTATTTTACAGGTAATTTTGTATTTATTTTAACTAGGTAGCTATTAAATAGTTATTAACTATTTAATAGCTATTGTACCTGGTTAAAATAAATACAAAGTTGCCTGTAAAATAAATATAAATGCTAAAATAGCTACAATATAATTATTATTTATATTGTAGCTATATTAGGGTTTATTTTACAGGTAAGTATTTAGCTTTAAATAGGATTAATTTATTTAATAAGAATTATTTTTTTTCGTTAGATTAAAATTATATTTAACTTAGGGGAGTGTTAGGGTTAGACTTAGCTTTAGGGGTAATACATTTATAAAAGTAGCGTTGAGGTCCGGTCGGCAGATTAGGGGTTAATACTTGAAGTTAGGTGTCGGCGATGTTAGGGAGGGCAGATTAGGGGTTAATACTATTTATTATAGGGTTTTTGAGGCGGGAGTGAGGCGGATTAGGGGTTAATAACTTTATTATAGTAGCGGTGAGGTCCGGTCGGCAGATTAGGGGTTAATAATTGTAGGTAAGTGGCGGCGACGTTGGGGGCGGCAGATTAGCGGTTAATAAATATAATATAGGGGTCAGCGGTGTTAGGGGCAGCAGATTAGGGGTACATAGGGATAACGTAGGTTGCGGCGGTGTACGGAGCGGCATATTAGGGGTTAATAATAAATTGCAGGGGTCAGCGATAGCAGGGGCGGCAGATTAGGGGTTAATAAGTGTAAGGTTAGGGGTGTTTAGACTCGGGGTACATGTTAGGGTGTTAGGTGCAGACTTAGGAAGTGTTTCCCCATAGGAAACAATGGGGCTGCGTTAGGAGATTAACGCTGCTTTTTTGCAGGTGTTAGGTTTTTTTCAAGCTCAAACTGACCCATTGTTTCCTATGGGGGAATCGTGCACGAGCACGTTTTTTAAGCTGGCCGCGTCCGTAAGCACCACTGGTATTGAGAGTTACAGTGGCAGTAAATTATGCTCTACGCTCCCTTTTTGGAGCCTAATGCAGCCCTTCTGTGAACTCTAAATACCAGCGGTATTTAAAAGGTGCGGGGGAAAACAAACACGCGTAGCTAACGCACCCCTTTGGCCACAGAACTCTAAATCTAGCCGATAGCTTTTATACAAATAAAACTTTGTTACTCATATTTTGGGTTCATATAACAGGCAAAATGAGCTATTACAAATAACAAATAAAGGTAAACTATTCTTTTGTAAACAAATACACTCCAGCAGGTAAAATGCACCACTGGGAACACATTAAAGGGGAGAAAAATTAGAGAACAAACTGCCTACTGGTTCATGATTATCACATACTGCCTACTGGTTCATTATTATCATATACTGCCAACTGGTTCATTATTATCACATACTGCCTACTGGCTCATTATTATCACTTACTGCCTACTGGTTCATTATTATCACATACTTCCTACTGGTTTATTATTATCACATACTGCCAACTGGTTCATTATTATCACATACTGCCTACTGGTTCATTATTATCACATACTGCCTACTGGTTCATTATTATAATATACTGCCTAATAGTACATTATTATCACATACTGCCTACTGGTTCATTATTATCATATACTGCCTAATAGTACATTATTATCACATACTGCCTACTGGTTCATTATTATCACATACTGCCTAATGGTTCAATATTATCACATACTGCCTACTGGTTCATTATAATCACATAATGCCTACTGGTTCATTATTATCACATACTGCCTACTGGTTCATTATTATCACATACTGCCTACTGGTTCATTATAATCATATACTGCCTACTGGTTCATTATTATCACATACTGCCTACTGGTTCATTATTATCACATACTGCCTACTGGTTCATTATTATCACATACTGCCTACTGGTTCATTATTATCACATACTGCCTACTGGTTCATTATTATCATATACTGCCTACTGGTTCATTATTATCACATACTGCCTACTGGTTCATTATTATCACATACTGCCTACTGGTTCATTATAATCATATACTGCCTACTGTTTCATTATTATCACATACTGCCTACTGGTTCAATATTATCACATACTGCCTACTGGTTCAATATTATCATATACTGCTTAATGGTTCATTATTATCACATACTGCCTACTGGTTCATTATTATCACATACTGCCTACTGGTTCATTATTATCACATACTGCCTACTGGTTCATTATTATCATATATTGCCTAATAGTACATTATTATCACATACTGCCTACTGGTTCATTATTATCACATACTGCCTACTGGTTCATTATTATCATATATTGCCTAATAGTACATTAATATCACATACTGCCTACTTGTTTATTATTATCACATACTGCCTACTGGTTCATTATTATCATATACTGCCTACTGGTCTATTATTATCACATACTGCCTACTGGTTCATTATTATCATATACTGCCTACTGGTCCATTATTATCATATACTGCCTAATGGTTCATTATTATCACATACTGCCTACTGGTTCATTATTATCATATATTGCCTAATAGTACATTATTATAACATACTGCCTATTGGTTTATTATTATCATATACTGCCTACTGGTTTATTAATATCACATACTGCCTACTGATTCATTTTTATCACATACTGCCTACTGGTTCAGTATTATCACATACTGCCTACTGGGTCATTTTTATCACGTACTGCCTACTGGTTCATTATTATCACATACTGCCTACTGGTTCATTATTATCATATACTGCCTACAGGTTCATTAATGTCACATACTGCCTACTGGTTCATTATTATCACATACTGCCTACTGGTTCATTATTATCACATACTGCCTACTGGTTCATTATTATCACATACTGCCTACTGGTTCATTATTATCACATACTGCCTACTGGTTCATTATTATTACATACTGCCTACTTGTTTATTATTATCAATGAATCCACAGAAGAAGGCAGCACCTTGCAGTATAAAAATATATCTTTATTTCCACATGCTGGAATAAAACAGTGACGTTTCAGGTGGAACACCCTTAACCCCTCAAGGACACGGCCATTTTTCAATTTCTTTCCCTGAAGGACCAGGGCTATTTTTAAATTTCTGCGGTGTTTGTGTTTAGCTGTAATTTTCCTCTTACTCATTTACTGTACCCACACATATTATATACCGTTTTTCTTGCCATTAAATGGACTTTCTAAAGATACCATTATTTTCATCATATCTTATCATTTACTTTAAAAAAATTATAAAATATTAGGAAAAAATGGAAAAAAACACACTTTTTCTAACTTTGACCCCCACAATCTGTTACACATCTACAACCACCAAAAAACACCCATGCTAAATAGTTTCTAAATTTTGTCCTGAGTTTAGAAATACCCAATGTTTACATGTTCTTTGTTTTTTTTTTGCAAGTTATAGGGCCATAAATACAAGTAGCACTTTGCTATTTCCAAACCATTTTTTTTCAAAATTAGCGCTAGTTACATTGGGACACTGATATCTGTCAGGAATCCCTGATTAACCCTTGACATGTATATATATTTTTTTAGAAGACATCCCAAAGTATTGATCTAGGTCCATTTTGGTATATTTCATGCCACCATTTCACCACCAAATGCAATCAAATAAAAAAAATTGTTCACTTTTTCCCAAATATTTTCACAAACTTTAGGTTTCTCACTGAAATTATTTACAAACAACTTGTGCAATTATGGCATAAATGGTTGTAAATGCTTCTCTCGGATCCCCTTTGTTCAAAAATAGCAGAAATATAGGACTTTGGCGTTGCTTTTTGGTAATTAGAAGGCCGCTAAATGCCACTGCGCATCACACGTGTATTATGCCCAGCAGTGAAGGGGTTAATTAGGGAGCATGTAGGGAGCATCTAGGTTTAATTTTAGCTTTAGTGTAGTGTAGTAGACAACCCCAAGTATTGATCTAGGCCCATCTTGGTATATTTCATGCTACCATTTCACCGCTAAATGCGATCAAATTAAAAAAAACATAAAATTTTTCACAATTTTAGGTTTCTCACTGAAATTATTTACAAACAACTTTTGCAAGTATGGCATAAATGATTGTAAATGCTTCTCTGGGATCCCCTTTGTTCAGAAATAGCAGACATATATGGCTTTGGCGTTGCTTTTTGGTAATTATAAGGCCGATAAATGCCGCTGCGCACCACACGTGTATTATGCCCAGCAGTGCAGGGGTTAATTAGGTCATTTGTAGGGAGCTTGCAGGGTTAATTTTAGCTTTAGCGTAGAGATCAGCCTCCCACCTGATACATCACACCCCAGGATCCCTCCCAAATAGCTCTCTTCCCTCCCCCATCCCACAATTGTCCCCGCCATCTTAAGTACTGGCAGAAAGTCTGCCAGTACTAAAATAAAAGGTATATTTAAAATTTAAAAAAAAATTGTAAAGCATATTTACATATGCAGCTGTGTAGGATCCCCCCTTAGCCCCCAACCTCCCTGATCCCCCCCCAAACAGCTCTCTAACCCTCCACCTCTACCTTACTGGGAGCCATCTTGGGTACTGGCAGCTGTCTGCCAGTACCCTGTTTGCAAATACAAATGTTTTTTTTTTTGTTTTTTTTTTAAAAAAAATCAATTTTTTCTGTAGTGTAGCTTCCCCCCCCACAGACAAATCCCCCACCCGCTCCCAGATCCCTTATATTTATTTTTGTTGGGGATTGTATCCCCCCTTACTGCCAGTTTTATATAATTAATTTGCTGTAGTGTAGCGGTTCCCACCCGCTCCCTCCCCGTGCACGCGCCCACCCACCAGCCCCCGTGCACGCGCGCGCTCCCGTGCGCGCGCCCAACAACCCTGCCCCCGATCCCGCCCCCCTCTCTCTTCAATTTGTCACCGATGGCCGCCCACCCGCCTCCCACGGTCAGCTCCCACCCACCAACGATTGCGGCCATCGATGCCGGTGCAGAGAGGGCCACAGAGTGGCTCTCTCTGCATCGGATGGGGGAAAAAGGTTATTGCAGGATGCCTCGATATCGAGGCATCACTGCAATAACCGTAAAGCGGCTGGAAGCGATCAGGATCGCTTCCAGCCGCTTTAATGCCCAAAGTCGTACAGGGTACGTCACTGGTCTTTAAAGACCAGGTTGTGTGCGACGTACCCTGTACGACTCGTGTCGTTAAGGGGTTAATCATACCATTAATCATATGATTAAGGGTGTTCCACCCGAAACGTCACTGTTTTATTCCAGCATGTGGAAATAAAGATATATTTTTATACTGCAAGGTGCTGCCTTCTTCTGTGGATTCATTGTAACTAAAGGGATTACAGCACCCTTTTTGGCCTGCACCTGACAGTGGAGCTGAGCTACAAACTGTACTGTTTATTATTATCACATACTGCCTACTGGTTCATTAGTATCATATACTGCCTACTGGTTCATTATTATCACATACTGCCTACTGGTTCATTATTATCACATACTGCGTACTGGTTCATTATTATTACATACTGCCTACTTGTTTATTATTATCACATACTGCCTACTGGTTCATTATTATCATATACTGCCTACTGGTCCATTATTATCACATACTGCCTACTGGTTCATTATTATCATATACTGCCTACTGGTTCATTATTATCACATACTGCCTACTGGTTCATTATTATTATATACTGCCTACTGGTCCATTATTTTCACATACTGCCTAATGTTTCATTATTATCACATACGGCCTACTGGTTCATTATTATCATATACTGCCTACTGGTTCATTATTATCACATACTGCCTACTGGTCCATTATTATCATATACTGCCTACTGGTTCATTATTATCATATACTGCCTACTGGTTCATTATTATTACATACTGCCTAATAGTTTATTATTATTACATACTGCCTACTTGTTCATTATTATCATATACTGCCTACTGGTTTATTATTATCATATACTGCCTACTGGTTCATTAGTGTCACATACTGCCTACTGGTTCATTATTATCACATACTGCCTACTGGTTCATTATTATCACATACTGCCTACTGATTCATTATTATCACATACTGCCTACTGGTTCATTATTATCACATACTGCCTACTGGTTCATTATTATCACATACTGCCTACTGGTTCATTATTTTCATATACTGCCTACTGGTTCATTAGTATCACATACTGCCTACTGGTTCATTATTATCACATACTGCCTACTGGTTCATTATAATCAAATACTGCCTACTGTTTCATTATTATCACATACTGCCTACTGGTTCAATGTTATCACATACTGCCTACTGGTTCAATATTATCATATACTGCTTAATGGTTCATTATTATCACATACTGCCTACTGGTTCATTATCATCACATACTGCCTACTGGTTCATTATTATCACATACTGCCTACTGGTTCATTATTATCATATACTGCCTAATGGTTCATTATTATCACATACTGCCTACTGGTTCATTATTATCATATATTGCCTAATAGTACATTAATATCACATACTGCCTACTTGTTTATTATTATCACATACTGCCTACTGGTTCATTATTATCATATACTGCCTACTGGTCCATTATTATCACATACTGCCTACTGGTTCATTATTATCATATACTGCCTACTGGTTCATTATTATCACATATTGCCTACTGGTTCATTATTATCGTATACTGCCTACTGGTCCATTATTATCATATACTGCCTAATGGTTTATTATTATCACATACTGCCTACTGGTTCATTATTATCATATATTGCCTAATAGTACATTATTATAACATACTGCCTATTGGTTTATTATTATCATATACTGCCTACTGGTTTATTAATATCATATACTGCCTACTGATTCATTATTATCACATACTGCCTACTGGTTCAGTATTATCATATACTGCCTACTGGGTCATTTCTATCACGTACTGCCTACTGGTTCATTATTATCACATACTGCCTACTGGTTCATTATTATCATATACTGCCTACAGGTTCATTAATATCACATACTGCCTACTGGTTCATTATTATCACATACTGCCTACTGGTTCATTAATATCACATACTGCCTACTGGTTCATTATTATTACATACTGCCTACTGGTTCATTATTATCACATACTGCCTACTGGTTCATTATTATCACATACTGCCTACTGGTTCATTATTATCACATACTGCCTACTGGTTCATTATTATTACATACTGCCTACTTGTTTATTATTATCAATGAATCCACAGAAGAAGGCAGCACCTTGCAGTATAAAAATATATCTTTATTTCCACATGCTGGAATAAAACAGTGACGTTTCAGGTGGAACACCCTTAATCATACCATTAATCATATGATTAAGGGTGTTCCACCCGAAATGTCACTGTTTTATTCCAGCATGTGGAAATAAATATATATTTTTATACTGCAAGGTGCTGCCTTCTTCTGTGGATTCATTGTAACTAAAGGGATTACAGCACCCTTTTTGGCCTGCACCTGACAGTGGAGCTGAGCTACAAACTGTACTGTTTATTATTATCACATACTGCCTACTGGTTCATTATTATCACATACTGCCTACTGGTTCATTATTATCACATACTGCTTACTGGTTCATTATTATTACATACTGCCTACTTGTTTATTATTATCACATACTGCCTACTGGTTCATTATTATCATATACTGCCTACTGGTCCATTATTATCACATACTGCCTACTGGTTCATTATTATCATATACTGCCTACTGGTTCATTATTATCACATACTGCCTACTGGTTCATTATTATCACATACTGCCTACTGGTCCATTATTATCATATACTGCCTAATGTTTCATTATTATCACATACTGCCTACTGGTTCATTATTATCATATACTGCCTACTGGTTCATTATTATCACATACTGCCTACTGGTCCATTATTATCATATACTGCCTACTGGTTCATTATTATCATATACTGCCTACTGGTTCATTATTATTACATACTGCCTAATAGTTTATTATTATTACATACTGCCTACTTGTTCATTATTATCATATACTGCCTACTGGTTTATTATTATCATATACTGCCTACTGGTTCATTAGTATCACATACTGCCTACTGGTTCATTATTATCACATACTGCCTACTGGTTCATTATTATCACATACTGCCTACTGGTTCATTATTATCACATACTGCCTACTGGTTCATTATTATCACATACTGCCTACTGGTTCATTATTATCACATACTGCCTACTGGTTCATTATTATCATATACTGCCTACTGGTTCATTATTATCATATACTGCCTACTGGTTCATTAGTATCACATACTGCCTACTGGTTCATTATTATCACATACTGGTTCATTATTTTTTATACTTCCCTATTTACCCAATGTAAATTAAAATAAATAAATCTAATTTTGTATATTTTGTTGTGATACTAATCAACGATCAATATACCATCTTTTCTTCTAATAAGGTGAACATGATTTTTTAGAAAACAGCTATTTATAAAGATGGAGCCGGCAAATCAGACCATGGTGCTATTTTACATACTGAAGGGTATCTCTGATGTCCCTGAACTTCAGACTATGATCTTTCTTCTGGTTCTTCTCATATATATCATTACCCTTGGTGGAAATATGACTATTTTTCTGCTTATTTGCCTGGATAATCAATTGCACACACCTATGTATTTCTTTCTAGGAAATTTATCCATCCTGGACATGTGTTGTACAACTCTCACTCTACATAAGGTCCTTCTTAACTACATATCAGGGGATAAGAGTGTTTCTTTACCCGCTTGTATGACACAAATGTATTTCATTTCATCTATAACGGCTGATGAACTATTACTAATCACAGGCATGAGTTTTGATCGTTATGTTGCCATCTGTAACCCTTTGCATTATCATATGATCATGAACTGTAGACTATGTGGTCTGTTGGCGACCATCTGTTGGATACTTGGATTTATTGAAATTACTCCTTACATCATCCTGTTATTACGTTTTACTTGTTATACTACTAATGTTATAAACCACTTTTATTGTGATCTTGTTCCATTAATTAAAATGTCTTGCAGTGATACCACTGCTCTTGAACTTGTCATTCAGTTTGAGGGAACCTTGTTTGGCGTTTTGATCCCTTTTTCTTTTACCTTTATCTCCTACATTCTTATCATTGCTGCCATTTTGAGAATTCGCTCTAGCACCGGGAGACGTAAAGCCTTCTACACGTGTTCCTCACACCTCACAGTTGTCATTCTCCTATACACCACTCTCATCTGCCAGTACCTGAGGCCAACCTCTATGGACAGCTTGAATTATAACAAACTGTTTTCTTTTTTTAATGCAGCTGCCGTCCCCATTCTCAATCCCCTGATATACAGCTTAAAAAATAAAGATGTAATAGAAGCACTGAAACGGGGATTGAAGCTATTGTGAGAAATATACCAATACCAACATATGTATCTATTATTTGCTTTATATTATTTACAGCTCAATCTTTGGATTTTCTAGATTTAAAGGGTGAACAGACATTTTTGAAGGCTTAAAACAGTCCAGCATCAAAGTAAAACTATGCAGTCATTAGGAAAAGAGTCTTAACAAACCCCTTTAATTAACCTTTTACTGTCAATTTTCATTATTGTACAATCATTTTTTCATCACTGAGACACTTTAATGGACAGTAAATTTAACTTTCAGGATTCAGATAGAGCACGCAATTATATTTCCAATATACGTCTATTATCAAAACTTTGTTCTAGTTGGTGTGTGCAGCAGATTTCATTGGGGTGTACATTCAGGGATTCTTTTTTTAAATGACAAAAATACATGAAAAGAAAGGACATTAATTTTAATTCAAAATAACATATTAAATGAAGAACAAATAAAGATACAAACTCAACAAAAATGCCACAAAATACCAATATGTCCTAGCAGCGATAAGAAGGTACTCAAAAATTAGTAAATATATTTATAACCAGATAATTAAAACCCTCAACATGCAAACCTGAAGGAGTGGCTCCCAGCCCTGCCCACACAGGGAGCCCACTGCAGTGCACAAAGAGAGTAACTGCCTAGTTCACTGAGGGCCCAATTCTCAAAAACTCATGGCTTTAAAATAATACCTGAGTCACCTCATAATGCTGAAGGGCATCTTATAGAATCTTGCCAGACCAGAGAGCTTTAAAGAATCTGTCCCTAAGACTTTGGCAGCGTATTTGTGGCGAGCCTGATTCCCCTAAGTTTTCAAACCCTACAGACCGGCAAAAGTAGAATTTTGTGACGTAACATACGATCCGCCGGGCAAATTCCGACACAGATCGATGCTTACGTCATTACAGATGTTCCGATTGCAAATTCGACACTATCTGACTACTTTTGCTAGTTAACAAATAACTAGCAGGTACGCTCACCACTATTCCGGCCCAGCGTACCTGCTTTTCAATCCGCTGCCCTGGAGGCGGCGGATACCATAGGAATCAATTGAAGTCTGAAAGCAGCGAAAGCTGCCAGATATCCCATTGATTCCTATGGTAATGTTTACACCTAACACCCTAACATGTACCCCGAGTCTAAACATCCCAAATCTCCCGCCCCCCTACACCGCCGCTACCTACATTATACTTATTAACCCCTAATCTGCCGCCCCGCCACCACCGCCACCTACATTATACTTATTAACCCCTAATCTGCCGACCCCTACACCGCCGCCACCTACATTTTACTTATTAACCCCTAATCTGCCAATCCCTACACCGCCGCCACTATATTAAATTTATTAACCCCTAAACCTAAGTCTAACCCTCCCTAACTTAAATATAATTTAAATAAATCTAAATAAATATTCCTATCATTAAATAAATTATTCCTATTTAAAACTAAATACTTACCTATAAAATAAACCCTAAGATAGCTACAATATAACTAATAGTTACATTGTATCTAGCTTAGGGTTTATTTTTATTTTACAGGCAAGTTTGTATTTATTTTAACTAGATAGAATAGTTATTAAATAGTTATTAACTATTTAATAACTTCCTAGTTAAAATAAATACAAAAGTACCTGTAAAATAAAACCTAACCTAAGTTACACTAACACCTAACACTACACTATAATTAAATTAATTCCCTAAATTAAATACAATTAAATAAAATTATCTAAAGTACAAAAACCCCCCACTAAATTACAGAAAATAATAAACAAATTACAAGATTTTAAACTAATTACACCTAATCTAATCCCCCTAACCAAAAAAAAGCCCCCCCCCAAAACAAAAAAAGCACTAACCTACACTAAATTACAAATAGCCCTTAAAAGGGCCTTTTGCGGGGCATTGCCCCAAAGTAATCAGGTCTTTTACCTGTAAAAAAATTACAAATCCCCCCCATTATTAAAACCCACCACCCAAACAACCAACCCTACTCTAAAACCCACCAATACCCCCTTAAAAAAAACCTAACACTAACCCCTTGAAGATCACCTTACTGGGAGAAGTCTTAACCCAACCGGGTCAAAGTCCTCAACAAATCTGGCAGAAGTGGTCCTCCAGACGGGCAGAAGTGGTCCTCCAGATGGGCAGAAGGCTTCATCCAGATGGCAACTTCATCCATCCGGATCAGCCAATAGGATTGAACTTAAATCCTATTGGCTGATTGCATCAGACAATAGGATTTTTTCTACCTTAATTCCGATTGGCTGATAGAATTCTATCAGCCAAATCGGAATCTAAGGGACGCCATCTTGGATGACGTAACTTAAAGGTACCTTCATTCAGCAAGAAGATGTCGGCCGAAGAGGATGCTCCGCGTCGGATGTCTTGAAGATGGAGCAGCTCCGTGCCGGATGGATGAAGATAGAAGATGCTGTCTGGATGAAGACTTCTGCCCGTCTGGATGACCACTTCATCCGGATTCGTTGAAGACTTTGGCCTGGTTGGGTGAAGACTTCTCCCGGTAAGGTGATCTTCAAGGGGTTAGTGCTAGGTTTTTTTAAGGGGGTATTGGGTGGGTTTTAGAGTAGGGTTGGTTGTGTGGGTGGTGGGTTTTAATGTTGGGGGGGATTTGTAATTTTTTTACAGGTAAAAGAGCTGATTACTTTGGGGCAATCCCCCGCAAAAGGCCCTTTTAAGGGCTATTTGTAATTTAGTGGGTTTTTTTGTACTTTAGATCATTTTATTTAATTGTATTTAATTTAGGAAATTAATTTAATTATAGTGTAGTGTTAGGTGTTAGTGTAACTTAGGTTAGGTTTTATTTTACAGGTACTTTTGTATTTATTTTAATTAGGAAGTTATTAAATAGTTATTAACTATTCTATCTAGTTAAAATAAATACAAATTTGCCTGTAAAATAAAAATAAACACTAAGCTAGATACAATGTAACTATTAGTTATATTGTAGCTATCTTAGGGTTTATTTTATATGTAAGTATTTAGTTTTAAATAGGAATAATTTATTTAATGATAGGAATATTTATTTAGATTTATTTAAATTATATTTAAGTTAGGGGGTGTTAGGGTTAGACTTAGGTTTAGCGTTTAATAAATTTAATATAGTAGCGGCGGGGTAGGGGGTGGCAGATTAGGGGTTAATAAATATAATGTAGGTGGCGGCGGTGTAGGGGGGCAGATTAGGGGTAAATAAATATAATGTAGGTGGCGGCATAAATAAATATCATGTCGTTCACAAATTAAAGTGCAATAGCAGTGGTTTAATTGCGCCCTGGTTAATAGAACCCACCTTATTGATAGGTTTTCCCTCCTGGGGGACTGCAGTGATTGGGAATATGATGTTGCACTACATCCTACAATCATATTATTACACCTCACAAGAGCAGCAGTTCAGTGATGGCAGAATTGGTGATCAAGTCTAGGCTCTCCCTCTTACTTCCAGCAGATTGGAGGGAGAAGGGCTCACAAGTAAAGTTCTAAGTGGCCCCAGGTAATGGTGGTGCACTTGGAAAATCTTGCAGTTGTGTCATTCAGGCTAGTCTGGAGTTGGCTGTATTAGGGTTTGCCTGGGCACACCTGGCACATCCTGTATGCACATCTATGATTGTTCTCTTCATAGCTGCTCAAAGAGCTTCTATATACCCCTTATTGTTTGTGCGCATGAGTCAGTGCGCCACTTGTAATCTAGCCCGTTGTTGGGAATACTGCTGCAATATAGTGCTCAGGACACGTGCACACTCCTAATCCTATATAGGTATGCTTTTAAACTTAGGATACACAGTGAGCAAAGTACATTTTATAGTAGAAGTAAATTGGATTTGTTTTTGTAAAACTGCTTGTTCAATGTCTTGAAAGTTACATTTGGACTTCATCAATGAACGTTCTGATAATCCTGTTTTATTTATAAAGGTTTCATAGTTTAAAAGTGTGAGCTGTTCAATATTGTAACTTTTTTATTGAGATTATTAGCAAATGTTACAATATTATAAGTTATGAAACAGTCCTGAGAAATAGGAATGACATATTGTGATTTCCGTAGTTAACATACAAAAGAGCATATAAAGCAAACTGGTGAAATTGAAACCTCTATTTTGTACATAAACAACCACCTGTGAAGATTGAGGCCACTCCTGGGCCTATATACATTTGAGAAAAACAACTATAGTGATATAGGGCCACCTATGGGCTGATGTATAATCATTTATGGAACAAGGCCACTTATTAGCTAATAAAGACTGATATAGATTAGGGATACAGAGAAAATGGTAATGTACAGGAACTGTAGCATATCAGTTAGATAATTTAATATAGGTAGATATTAAAAGATAATGAAAAAAAACAGGAAGCTATAGGGTACCTGAGTGCTTTTCCACATAAATGCAGACATCCCAACCTGCAAAAACTCATTAGGGTTAAGGTGGCTTCTCCCGCTTCTGCGCCGCCACCCCCCCCCCCTCCCAGTTATATATTGGACACCTTGAAAGCCTAAATAAGATAGAGACTTATAATTAAAGTAGATTCCCACTAAAGTCACATTAAAAAAAAGTTGCTTTATTGCAAAACCGCACATAACAAACCTATTTTCCAGTGATCGTACGCTTGTTGAATGCTCAAATATTTTAGAATACAAAGTTTAATTACCTGCAGTAAATAAGGTAGTATTTGTGTTTTATTTTATTAAAACCAGTGGGGCTTTTTGGTTACTGATGCTTTGAAGGTTCTATAACGTCCTAGCAACTAAGGGCATTCCTTAAAGAAACACTTTTCCGGAATTTGGGCAGGGCCGGTGCTAGGATTTTTGGCTACACAGGCAAAGACACATTTTGCCGCCCCCACCCCCCATATATACCCTGCCATTACTGCTTCTTCTAGTAATGTGTATCAGCTATAATAGTTCATTTCTACATAACAATGTGCCAAAGTGGTGGCTCTGCACAACATAGCAGGTAATTTTCCTGCACATACACATACACATACATATTTTTACACAAACATACACATTTATACACACACATTTACATTTACACCCTCACACATACATATTTATACATACTCATGCACACATATTTTCACACATCTATACACACTTATTTGCGCACACAAACAACCACATACATATTTATACACACATACATACACACACACATATTTACACACACACACAGATACACACAAACATATATACATACACAATGACAGACACACACATTTGCCTGTAATGTATAGTGTGTTATTAATCTTCCCAGCATGACCTCTGCAAATTATTACAAAATAAAAATGTAACTGTGCTTTATAAACTCAGACTATAGAAAACGGACAAATAGTTACTCGGCAACTCCAATATAAATTTTTGTGCAAAAACAATTTTTTTGTCTTGTATAGTAGTTTTTTATATTAAATACATATTTATATTTTATTTTATTTATAAAATGTATTTTACCACAAATTATTTATTTGGTCTGCGTTACATCTGAATCACTATATTGTCTGCTACTAGTCCTTGGTTTAGATTCCCCTTTCTTTCTCCCTCTGGCCTCTCCCATGCTTTGTTTGCCCCCCCCCTCCTCAGTTAAAAGCTACAAAACCAGCCATACTCACCATAGGCACCAGAGTCACTCAAAGAGTGCTGCACTGTCCCACCCCCAGTTCTTTTTAACCTCTTGGTACAAAAAAACAAAAACTCTTGTCTGCGCTGCGCAATGCCCCCATCTTGTTTTCTGCCTACCTCCTCCCAAGTCATAAATTAAATACAGATTTTTATTCTGCCAGTGCCTCCAGTCCAGACAGTCCACTCCTCACATTTCCCATTCGGAATGTTCAAATAATTCTGCAGTTTTTTCCATCTTTTATCTCAAATACCCCCAGTTTGATTTCCTCTCTACTCTATGCAAATTAATTAGCAATACATATGGTAAAATGCAGCTGGAATGAAATCTGACCTCTCATCATGATTTCACTCCTTCAGAACCGTGTACCACTGCCGGTCAGGCCGTCTGGGTGGGTCTCACGTCCCGTGGCTACTTGCATGTGATGTTTCCCTCTCAGAGTCTCGGCTGGCTCCACCACCTCCAGGCTCCACAGTCCACATCACTGACTGATGGCGCATGACAAAAGGCGTTACACTGCGCAATTTGAGCTCTGCTTCCACACACCCTCCCCATCTCCAGCTCCCCTGTCCATGCTGCCTGTCCACATTCAGTAGTTTCAGGCTCAGCTCAGCCAGGGGGGGATGCTGGTGCAGAATAGAAAGGATAAGGATTCAAAGAATAAATCAGCAGCGCAGCTGTGTCCTACTCCTGACAGTCAGTCAGTGTGCTAGTGCGTGCGCACATAATTTTTCCCTCACGCTGCTTTGCCAATACATACCGGCAGCCAGGCAGATCTGGCGCCCCCCTTCTGAGGGCGACATAAGGCGGTTGCCTACACTACCTTACACAAGCGCCGGCCCTGTCTGTAGGGAGTTTGATACCCCTGTTTCCGCGCAAGCCTTCAGGCTCGCCGGAAACAGAAGTTATGAAGCAGTGGTCTAAAGAACGCTGCTCCATAACCAGATGGAATACGATCGGTTGATTGACACCCTGCAGGGTGCGGCATTGCACCAGCAGTTCAAAAGAACTGCTGGTGCAATGATAAATGCTAACATATCGATGTGCAGCGGACATGATATGCAACATCATATCATGTCCGCTCGCACTATGATAAATCTACCCCTACTTCTTAACTCGCCACTTGTAACACAGGCCACTTAGAAGCACAGGGCACACATAGCCAAGGCTCAGATAGCCTTTGCTCAGCTGTATATAGCAGTGAGATTTGAGTTGGAATGATTTAATTCAAGGCAGCGGTGTACAAGCAGACTAGTTAGGAGACTGGAGTTACACAAACAAAAATTGTACAAAGTAACTGATAAAAAATTTAAAGAAAATTTAAAGAAAAGTAATAAATTCAGACATCAGAAGAGAAGCATACCAGTGTATTACAAACAGATTAAAGGGACATGGAAAGGCAACCAGGCAGATAAAGGAAGCAGGAGAGATGCATACCAGTGTATTACAAACAGATTAAAGGGACATGGAAAGGCAACCAGGCAGATAAAGGAAGCAGGAGAGATGCATACCAGTGTATTACAAACAGATTAAAGGGACATGGAAAGGCAACAAGGCAGATAAAGGAAGCAGGAGAGATGCATACCTGTGTATTACAAACAGATTAAAGGGGCGTGGAAAGGCAACCAGGCAGATAAAGGAAGCAGGAGAGATGCATACCAGTGTATTACAAACAGATTAAAGGGACATGGAAAGGCAACCAGGCAGATAAAGGAAGCAGGAGAGATGCATACCTGTGTATTACAAACAGATTAAAGGGACATGGAAAGGCAACCAGGCAGATAAAGGAAGCAGGAGATATGCATACCAGTGTATTACAAACAGATTAAAGGGACGTGGAAAGGCAACCAGGCAGATAAAGGAAGCAGGATAGATGCATACCAGTGTATTACAAACAGATTAAAGGGACGTGGAAAGGCAACCAGGCAGATAAAGGAAGCAGGAGAGATGCATACCAGTGTATTACAAACAGATTAAAGGGACATGGAAAGGCAACCAGGCAGATAAAGGAAGCAGGAGAGATGCATACCTGTGTATTACAAACAGATTAAAGGGACGTGGAAAGGCAACCAGGCAGATAAAGGAAGCAGGAGAGATGCATACCAGTGTATTACAAACAGATTAAAGGGACATGGAAAGGCAACCAGGCAGATAAAGGAAGCAGGAGAGATGCATACCAGTGTATTACAAACAGATTAAAGGGACGTGGAAAGGCAACCAGGCAGATAAAGGAAGCAGGAGAGATGCATACCAGTGTATTACAAACAGATTAAAGGGACGTGGAAAAGCAACCAGGCAGATAAAGGAAGCAGGAGAGATGCATACCTGTGTATTACAAACAGATTAAAGGGACATGGAAAGGCAACCAGGCATATAAAGGAAGCAGGAGAGATGCATACCTGTGTATTACAAACAGATTAAAGGGACATGGAAAGGCAACCAGGCAGATAAAGGAAGCAGGAGAGATGCATACCAGTGTATTACAAACAGATTAAAGGGACACGCAGGGACAACCAGGCAGATAATGGAAGCAGGAGAGATGCATACCTGTGTATTACAAACAGATTAAAGGGATGTGGAAAGGCAATCAGGCAGATAATGGAAGCAGGAGAGATGCATACCTGTGTATTACAAACAGATTAAAGGGAAGTGGAAAGGCAACCAGGCAGATAAAGGAAGCAGGAGAGATGCATACCAGTGTATTTTAAGCAAATTAAAGGGACACACAGGGACAACCAGGCAGATAAAGGAAGCAGGAGAGATGTATACCAGTGTATTACAAACAGATTAAAGGGACATGCAGGGACAACCAGGCAGATAAAGGAAGCAGGAGAGATGCATACCAGTGTATTTTAAGCAAATTAAAGGGACACGCAGGGACAACCAGGCAGATAAAGGAAGCAGGAGAGATGCATACCTGTAGAGAGATGAGATGGAGGGTTAGAACAATGCTTCTTGTTGTTAGTAGAGCATTCTGGATGGTAGTGTTATGGATATAACTCTAGTTCTTAACTCACCACTTGTAACGCAGGCCACTTAGAAGCACAGAGCACACATAGCCAAGGCTCAGATAGCCTTTGCTCAGCTTTATATAGCAGTGAGATTTGAATTGCAATGATTTAATTCAAGGCAGCTGTGTACTCTCTTCCATCTCTCATCCTAACCAAAATAATTCTTATACTGCCTGACTCACTGTTGCAACTACAATCCATGTGACAAGCTACCATAAACTTTATGGGGCCTATCTATCAAGCTCCGAATGGAGCTTGAGGGCCCGTATTTCTGGCGAACCTGCAGGCTCGCCAGAAACACCAGTTATGAAGCAGCGGTCTAAAGACCGCTGCTCCCTAACCCTGTCTGCCTGCTCTGATGAGGCAGACAGAAATCGCCACAATTCAACCCGATCGAGTACGATCAGATTGATTGACACCTCCCTGCTGGTGGCCGATTGGCCGCGAATCTGCAGGGGGCTGAACGTATTGCTCTCCGCATTCAGCGATGTCTGTCGGACATGATCCGCACTGTCGGATCAGGTCCGACAGATATTTCATAAATAGGCCTCTATGTCTCTGCACCCTCAATCTGTAGACTGTGAGCTCTTTGGAGCAGAGTCCTCTTCCTCCTGTACTAGATTTGTTTAGTTTGTTATGTTTTGTATTTTATCACAAAACCTTGTCATTGTATACCCCTATCTGTGTACCCAGAGCTATGGAAGTTTGCAGCGCTATACAAATAAATGATAACAAATAAATGATAACAAATAAATGATAACAAATAAATGATAACAAATAAATGATAATAATAATTTGAAATACATAATAACTTTTGTATAGTCCATCACTAGTAGGCGTGACAGATATCTACAAATGTATATGGATTTAATACACATATACATGATATTCCATACAGCTATCTCTAGGAAATAATAAACTCATAATTACAATGTTTCTATTTATTTCATTGTCGCATTTTTGTTATTGTAAGGTACAGTGATGCAAACAACTTTTAATTTAAACAACTTTTTCATGTACTTCTATTATCTAATTTGCTTCCTTCTCTTTGTATTTTTAGTTAAAACGTACACCTAGATAGGCTCAGATGCTGCTGATTGGTGTCTGCACATATATGTCGCTTAACATTGACTTTCAGCTAGCTCCCACTAATCTCAACTAATTGCTTGATCCACTACAATCTGGTTTCCACCCAAAACAGTCAATAGAAATTGCTCTCACTAAAGTAACAAATGATCTGCTGTCAGCTAAAGCAACATGACACTACTCCTTACTACTTCTTCTGGATCTTTCTGCTGCTTCCAACACAGTTGACCATCCTCTAACAAATCTTACATTCATTTGGCATGCAAGACACAGCCCTATCCTGGTTTGCTTCCTATATCACAAACTTCTCGCTTTCATTTTCCTTTAACAGAATATCCTCTGATCCTTTGCCTCTCTCAGTTGGAGTACCACAAGGCTCTTCGTGTGTCCCTTGCTCTTCTCTCTTTATACATCCTCCCTAGGAAAATGTATATCCTCTTTTGGGTTCCAGTACCACTTATATGCTGATAATGGAAGAGAGAGGGCGCCACATAGCGTGATAACGTTTCATATAAAGTGACACAAATGTGGAAAGGTGATGTGCTTACCAGAAGCTGTGGTATTGTGCTATGACCAGTATATAGGAATAATATAGAGGAAAAAAATCTACTTTGGATCACATGCGACGTCAGTTCGCTATACTCCAATATTTCACACAATTTAGGCTTACAAGCTATTTTGCATTTTCTTAGGAAAGATATATATTTGCCCAATCTACAATGTTATTTTATTCTAGAAAGCATCTCCTTCATACTCCAACACAACTACTTCATATATCAAGACAGTTTCTATTTACAGACAAAAGGTATGGCCATGGGGACCAGGTTTGCCCCAAGTTTTGCTAACCTATTTATGGGTCAATTCGAAGAAAGATACATCTACTCAGCTGACTTTGGGGCAAACCTGGTCTTCTATGGCCGTTATATAGACGACCTTATTTTCCTTTGGGAGGGTGACAAGACCACGGCGGTCAACTTTATTAACCATCTCAATCACAATGACATGGGCATTGATTTTACAGCCAATATTCAAACACTAAATATTGAATATTTGGATCTTATATTGAGCCTTGATAACAATCAAATCACTTCAAAAACATATTTCAAAGATGTAGACAGCAACAGCTTTCTCAATTACAATAGTAATCACCATAGAAATTGGATACATAATATCCCATACAGCCAATTCCGAAGGAAGAGACGCAACTGCACAGACTACAATATTTTTTTAGAACAGAGTAAGATTTTATATAATAGGTTCTTGGAAAAAGATTATCCTCCACATCTACTTGATAAGTTCCTAGAGAGAGCATCAAAACTAAACAGAGATGATATTCTAACTAAGAAAAAAGACAATAGTCAATTATGCGATCCGGGGGCAAAAGATACCCTTTTTGTAACTCAATACAATTCCGATTTCCACAAAATACAACATATACTATATAAACATTGGAACATAATTCAAAGAGACCCCATTCTAAGACATCTAGTGAAAGATAAACCGAAAATTGTTTACAGGAGAGCTCCAACATTAAGAAGCAAGTTAGCCCCGAGCAAAAAAGTTAAACATGTACACGGTAGGAAATTAAATCAGTACAGTAGTACAGAATAAGGGACTATTTGGCCTATGTGGGATATATAAATGTGGTAAATCAGCATGCAAAATCATTAAATCTGGCACAAAAAATTTCAAATCCACAGTAACAGGAGAAAACTTCCAGATTCCTATTTTTTTCAATTGTGAATCTTCTTATACAGTTTACCTCATGGAGTGCATATGTGGCCTCCAGTATGTAGGCCGCACATCTAGAAAACTGCGAACTAGGTGGGGGGAACATCATCGTAATTGTAAAAATTCCAAGAAAAAGAACATCAAACACAGTATACCCAATCACTGCCTCACAAAACACAATGGAAACCCATACATTTTTAAATATATTCCCATTGATTTTGTTCCAAAAAATACTGATTACAATAGGCTGATCAGACTCAGACAACGTGAGACATATTGGATCTATCGATTGAAGACATTACAGCCACTTGGGTTGAATGCCAATTTGGATTTGGCAGCCTTCAATTGATAGATCACACTACTATACAAATACAACCTTCATCCCCTCTTTTTTTCTGACCACCACTAGCACACTTATCTATTGACCCATTTCTTGGGGATCTCCTATCCAGTGAGATCTATTTCTACATACAACACATTACATTTACATATTAACATATACACATTTTTTTCTCACCCTATTTTTTACTTTGCACACACACATCACTATCATTCACCAACACACATCACACACACATACATAGATCCTAACACATCACTATGTCATTTAACACCACTATGTCACATTCACCATTTATATATATATTTATATACTTATCAAAGTACGTCTATTTTAATCTTCATTAGGACTCATAGGGCACACCAATCAATTTTACACTCCTATTTTTATAGATTTATTAGCACATTCAATATAACATATATATATATATACATATTGTTCTTTTCTTCACACCTGTGATGTGCATTTTATATATTACTTAACATATTCCTTATTTTTAACCCATATACTCCAGCACATTCACCAATATCCACACACAACATACACGACACACACGATATGGAAAAACACATTGAGGGTCAACACCCACCAATGGTATTACAGCTATCTTATCATTGATATTGACATATGAGGTACACAAAGAAAGCTCACAGTTCTGACATCAAAAGATCATTTGATATTAAAAGATAATCCAAATATTAAAAGATAATATACACATAAAAAAATTCCTCACTTTGGGGGTCAATATATGGGACAACTATTGGGCTCAACACATGCCACATCTTTCTTATATATACAAAAAAAGCCTAACAACTAATTCCATTCATCGCCTCATTACACGTAAGAACAGAGTTTTCTATATATAGACATTAAAACAAAGAATCAAATAAAACATACACACAAAATCAGCGTTAAAGGTTAAAACACCCGATAATATAATCCATCAGGGCTCACGGGACAGCATTCCTTTAAGAATATATAAAAAATTTGTCAAAATTTACACACTTAGATCAAAAGCTATATTACGATATATACACATATCTATCACATCATATTATAAAGTTTCCAAAAGGGCTCATTAGGGCTCACGAGAGAGCATTCCTTTAAGAATATATAAAAAATTAGTCAAAATTCACACACTTACATCATAAGCTATATTATGATACATACACTTATCTATCACATCATATTATAAAATCCTCAAAAGATTTATAGAGAACTATATAAACTGTTAATCCATTTCACATCAATTACAGCCATCAGTAGTATGAAATTTCTCAAAAGATATACAAAGAATTATATAAACTGTCAATCTATTTCTCATGAATTACAGCCATCAGCAGTACAAAAGAGGTTTAGGTAGGTCAGACATTTCCGTTCTTCGAAAAGTAATATTTTAGAGGTTTTCATTAGGTTGAGATCTTTTGAACAAATTGATGCTTATTTTTATTTTTATTTCTAATCTTATGTATGTTTCATATTTTACTTTGTAAAATACTGAGTCTATGTTGGCTCGTGGGCTGATTTATACAACTATGTTTATCATTGAAGGTGATTTTATATCACATCACAAAGCTCTTAACAGATTTTCAGTGAACCATAGAAATTGTTATTTTATTTCGCATATCCATAGCCATTGGTGTTTTTGAAATAGGTTTAGATAGGTCAGATAACACCGTTCTCTGAAAAGTAACATTTTAGAGGTTTTATTTTATTCAGATTTTGTGAACAAATTGGTTGTTTATGTATAATTTTATGTATCTATGTTTCATTTTGTAACAGCGGTGAGTCTATGTCGGCTCGTGGGCGGATTTGTACAGCTGTGTCTATTACAGAGTGTGATTTTCTGTTTTCTCTGCACAACACTGACCAAGATTTGTTCTAATTGTAACAGCTGTGAGCCTATGTCGGCACCTCAGTTGAATCTTGGGTTTTATTTCATTGGTTTAAAATTCACTGTGACAACTTCCGTTTTTAATTAACAAATGTGTATATATTGTTACGATTTGTAACTCATTTTATCAGCTTTGATATCTGATGAAACGACCCTTGGGGGTTGAGAAACGCGTCATAATAAAGCCTGAATATCTTTTATTCCTGGAAGTTGTTCACATTCATTTATGCAGTGCTATTGAGCAAGATTTTAAATAATAAAAAAAGAGCTTATCACGGACACAACAGAAGGTACTCTTTGAGCCGTCACCAAAGGGGAGAGCCTCAGGAAGTGTCTCGTTTGGCAGTGTACTAGCCACTGATTAAGTGCTAGCAGGCGAGATTGTACTGGTCATAGCACAGTACCACAGCTTCTGGTAAGCACATCACCTTTCCACATTTGTGTCACTTTATATGAAACGTTATCACGCTATGTGGCGCCCTCTCTCTTCCATTTCTCAACAGTAATATCCCTGCTCTCTGGGACCAAGAGGAGCTGCCTTCACCAAGAACCGACTACTAAGATCATTTTTATATGGACATTAGCCATTACGGCTACCTTTTTATCAGCTGAGTACGATACATTCGATAAAGATAAGAGTTACACTTGTTTTTTTGTAAAATAATATATTTTTTTTTTCCCAACAGCGCGCCTTCTTATCCCCCTCTGGGATATTACAGTATATGCTGATAATACCCAAATCTGCCTTTCCTCTCCTGATATCGGTCCCTCTTTACTCAACCAGGTTACCAACTGTCTCTCTGCATTCACTCCACATATACAAGTGTTCAACAAACCCTGCCATGCACATCTAAGCAACATTTCCAGAATTTGTCCTTTCCTTATACAAAAAAACTACAAAAATAATAATTAATGCCCTCATTTTGTCACACATTGACTATTGCAATCTACATCTAAATGGCCTTCCCATACAACACCTCTACACCCTCCAATCTATTATGAAAGTGTCATCTAGACTTATCCGCCTAAGTCTACATCAGCTGCTCTGCTCTGCCAGTCTCTGCTCTGGCTCCCCATACAGTCAAGAATACAATTCAAAATATTAACCCTAACCTATAAAGTACTCAACAGCCACACTCCCAACTATATTTCCTCTCACATCTGCAATTACTCCCTGACTTGTCTTCTTCAATCTCTTTAAAATGTGGGGGGAAAAAAGGACAATTCAACAAAAATTCCTTTATGCCTATGAACGGGCACTATATGAGCAATTTTTAATGCATGAATAATTTTACATTCAATTTCACAATAACAGGAAATGTACGTTTGTCTGTGGGCTAAAATCTCACTGGCAAGTCAATCCTCTCTTGCAGGTTGTTTACTTGTACCGCCCCCCCCCCCTCATATGCGCAAATTTAATTTGTGTTATCCCCAATTATTATTATTAAGTAGTTAATACCAATCACTTCTGGTTGAAATTTAATGGTGTGTATTGTATTTTTATATTGTATAGTTTACTTTTATGATAATCTCGTTCCTTTTCCTAGGTAAAGTCTTAGGTCATTCAAGGTTCGATTTCCTGTGGTTTCATTGATCACTGATTTGACTATATATAACCTGAGACCACTAGGAGTCATACTTTGGTGCGCAGATCCAGGCGGGATAAGTTCAATTACTAAACCCCTCTCCTCTTCCTTTTCTCTTTCCCCCTTCCTTGTTCCCTAACCCTACAATGGAGACAACCCCCAATAATATCTCCTTTGCAATATTAAATGCTAAGGGACTTAATCACAGGAAAAAAGAAGCATGCTCACTAACTCTATGAAGGCTCTAAAAATGCAAGTTATGTTTCTACAAGAAATTCATTGGCTAGCATCATCCCAGAAACCATACAGAACTCCCGATTACCCTGTAGTTTTTAACTGTAAACTAAATGGTATCTTATTTACATTGGCCAATATTTATGCCCCGAACCAATCACAATCCAGTTTCTTGAAAGGGATACTGTCTAAAGTTGAGATATATAAAGTTGGAACTATAGTTTTAGGTGGGCACTTCAATATGTTGACAAGAAAGTTCAAAGGGGAAAAAAATTGACACATACACAACAAATACTGCCAATAAATTTCGTCAGCACATAATCCAACATAACCTATATGACATCTGGAGGGCATACCATCACAACGACAGGGACTACACTTATTTTTCCAGACCTCATAACTCCTACTTGAGACTGGACCATTTTTTCACCGACTCGCGGTCACTCGACAGAGTTTTAACTTCACGTATTAGGGTCTGCTCATGGTCAGACCACAATGTATTCACATTCACCCTCTCCACTGATTTAACCAAAATGTCTAGACCTAGTTGGAAATTTCCGAAACAGGCACTCCAGGATAAAGCTTTTAGGGCCTCCCTCCAAAATTCTATAATTGAGTTCCTGAGAATAAATGAAACTCCTGATATGTCATCTCAAACAGTATGGGCTGCACTAAAAGCATAGGTGAGGGGGATATGTATTAGGAGGCAGGCAATGCTTTGACGCCAAGCTGGTGCTCCCTTAGGCCTTCTTATGTCTGAATTGCGGTCTGTAGGACTGGAGAATAAAAGCTCTTCATCCCTGCCTCTAGCAGATAAAATTAAAAAACTCAGAGCACAAATAGCAGACAGGGAGTTAGAGAGAGTTAGGGAGTCCTACGCTTGATTCAAGAAGTTAATGTACTGCCAGGGTAACAAGGCTTCAACACTTCTAGCACATAAATTGCGAGGTAGAACTGCGGCAGCCAGGATATTGTCACTTAAACGGGGGACTATCTCAGTCTCTTCGCCTAAAGAAATCGGAGAAACCTTTGCAGCCTATTACTCTGAACTCTATCATCTCCAGCACTCTATGGCTGACAGAGAATCCTTTGTACAAAACATAGCTGACTTCCTACAAAATTTGAATTTACCAACTTTACCAGAGGTGGACAAAGAGGCGCTTAGGGCTCTGTTTTCCTTAACTGAACTTAACCTGGCCATCAAACAAACTCAAAATAACAAGGCTCCTGGCCCTGATGGGTATCCGCCGGCCTTTTACAAACTCTTTAAGACAGAGCTAAACAAGATCCTCCTCAAGGTTATTTCAGAGGCCCGAGAGTCAGGTGTGTTCAGAAAGGAATTCTTACAGGCAATAATTCTCCTTATTCCTAAACCGAACAAAGATCCCTCCCAGTGTACCAGTTATAGACCGATCTCATTGATCAACCGAGATATAAAGTTATATGCAAAGCTTTGGGCTAACCGCCTCAATAGCCTGCTCCCGAATGTAGTACATCCTGATCAGGTCGGGTTTACTTTTGGCAGAGAAGGCCCAGACAATACTCGAAAAGTACTTGACATTCTCACAGAGGCCTCTCGTTTGAAACAGCCCATGCTGGCCCTGTCGCTAGATGCGGAAAAAGCATTTGACAGGGTCAGATGGGACTACCTGTGGTGCACACTTGCTCAGTTCGGCATACCAGGCGAGGTAATTACAGCAATTCGGGCTTTATACTCTTATCCTTCTGCGGTGGTTAAGGGCCTGGGATTTTCTTCCCCGGAAATTAATATCACTAATGGTACTAGACAGGGGTGCCTCCTGTCGCCTCTGATTTTTATTCTAGCTATTGAACCTCTAGCCCAAGCCATTAGGAATTCCCACATGGTACGGGGTGTTCGGTTTGGTGGAGAAGTTGCAAAGATATCCCTGTTCGCTGACGATGTGACCTTATTTCTAACAAATCCACTAGGCTCCTTACCTGCTCTTCTTGACCTTATATCCAAATTTGGTGCTCACAGCTATTATAAGGTCAATGTCTTCAAGACTGAGGCTTTGCCTATTTGTATTCCTGCATTTGAACTAGATGTTCTATGAACATCATATTCCTTTCAGTGGTCTCAAAATACCGACACTTATGGGTGCAGCTTGGCCCTGACCCAAAGCTAGTAATTTCCCTAAACTATTCAACTATCATTAAAGAATTTACTGAACTCACCGCCTCCTGGAGTTTTAGAGAGATTTCATGGCTAGGCCGCATAGCATCTTTTAAAATGACAATTTTACCCAAAATTCTCTATTATTTTCACTGTATCCCCCTTAATGTTCCTAGCGGCCTAATTGATAAGCTTCAATCCCTTGGTCAGAGCTATATCTGGGGCAAGTCTAAGCCCCGTATCGCAGCGAAAACACTTCAGAAACGATATGAGCAGGGAGGTGTAGCTATGCCTAGCATACGCGGCTACTACGAAGCTGCTAGGCTCTCCCACATTTCGGCATGGGCGGACAAAGGGGAACCACAGGGGTGGAAAACTATAGAAGCTTTTGACCTTCCTGTAGGTAAATGGTAAATACCGGCTGACTTTGCGAAGCCATTATGATATTTCGTTAATATTTTTGAGTATTGTATTACACTAGTTTTAACATTTAAGTTATGATAATAACTCTTGTTCACCTTGAAGGATCTCCTAAATTTAGGAGACTCTATTTATGTACATCGTATTCATTTGTCTGTCCTTATAGACATGCTTATTGTATTTACTGTACAAACATTGTTGGACCTATGATTGCAAGCGAACTTACCGAATCTGTTGTCATTGTTAACATGTTTACTCTACAATAAAAATTATCTTTGGGAAAAAAAAAATCTCACTGGCTAATAAAGACAACTCCAAAAGTTATAATAGTATTTTATAACGCCCCCACACAATTTAAAATAAAGGCTTAGATTACAAGTGGAGAGCTAAATTATAGTGTTTCCGCAAACAGACAAATTTGCGGGCACGTGGTAATTAACCAGCCATTACAAGTGGTTGGTTATTGCTCCTGCAAGCTCACGGTAGCAATTAGTGCTTCGGAAATTAAGCAGAGATCAAAATAAAGGGCATTACATTTTTTTAACAAAAAAAAAGCATTTTTTTATTCAAAACAACTGCACTAGGTATTTTTGGGGTCTAAAGTTAGTGGGTTTGGGGCGTTAGAAAAAAAAGTCACTGAAAAGTGCCTTTACATTGCGGTCTATGGGAACTGTGTGTTCCCTGTAAATATTTATGTAAATTAATATATACATATATATATTTATGTGTTAATATGTGCATAAATATAAACATACATATATAAATAAATATACATATATATTTTAAAATGCTGCCAATTGCATCGCTACTTAACCCCTTCACTGCGTGAGGTTCTGATGCCATCTGTGACGTCATCAGAACGAGGCTCCCATTAGAGTCCATGGAAGGGTGTTCTCATGAGCGCAATGCTTTCCAGCATTGCGAATGCAAACTCGTATTCACATTGCTGTTAACTTGTAATACCAGGGCACATTAGCGTGCGCTGGTATTACACAGTGGAGTGCAAAATATCGCTTTCATGAAAGTGATATTTAGTGCTCCACTTGTAAAATGGCCCAAAGTGTTTTTTTTAAAATAGGAAACTTATTTTAAAACTGAAAAGAAAAAAATCTAGTGTCCTTTTAAAAGATTTTTTAAATATATTATATCAATCATGAAAAACAAAAATGACACCCCTGCTAGCAGCCGATTGAGCGCATATCTGCAGGGGGCGGCATTGCACAAGACAAAAGAAAAATCTCCAAACCGGTTCTGGGGCAGAATTATCAAGCTCCGAATGGAGCTTGATGCCCCTGTTTCCGCGCTAGTCTTCAGGCTCCCCAGAAACAATAGTTATGAAGCAGCCGTCTAAAGACCACTGCTCCATAACTTGTCCGCCTGTTCTAACGCTGCGGACATCAATCCTCCCAATCCTATATGATCGGGCTGATTGACACCCCCTACTAGCGGCAGATTGGGTGCAAAACTGCAGGGGGCAACATTGCACAAGCAGTTCACAAGAACTGCTTGTGCAATGATAAATGTTCCACAGCGTATGCTTTCGTCATTTATCGATGTGCGGGGGACATGATACACTACATCGTATCATGTCCATCCGCACTTTAGAAAATTGGCCCCTCTATCTGAATCCTGAAAAAAAAAATTGGGTTTTTATAAAATAGGAATATTATTTTAAAAAATGGGAAAAAAATCTAGTGTCCTTTGACATGATCATGAAAAACAAAGTCCATTCTTTAGGGATAATTTGTCTCTAATGTTACAGTAAATACTTCAGAGTCGGTCTTCAGAGTATTCATTAACGTAAGTGTCCTTTCCCCAGATTACATCAAATGACTATAAAAATGAAATACTGATTACAGCCCAAATAATGAAGTGGCCTTCATAGGTAAGTGCTAGAGATTATGTTAAATAGTGGCTTGTACAATCTGTACAATTATTGCAAATTCTGTGCTACATTTAATATGTTTTTGACATGTTGATCAAGATCAAAAATATTGTAGGCAATAAGGGAAAATAATACTGTAGCATTTCTGCTCGCAATTTATTGTCCAATTTTTATCGGTGGAAACCAAAATAAATTTGATTCCATCTAAAAAAAATTATGCTTTGTTGTAGCTGAGCTAAAACTAAAGAGAAAAAAACAGGAAAGGAGAAAAATATATAGAGAACTGTATAAAACTATTTTTTTTTAGTTGGAAATATAACGAATACAATAATTTGTGGAACACTGAAATAAAAATATTTACTACTAATATTAATAATTATTAGTGACATAATATATATATATATATATATATATATATATATATATAATATATATTATTAACCTTTAAAAATATACAGTAATTAATTTTTATCAATATTTTTTCATTACAATAGGTCCATGAAAGTATATTAATAAATCACTAAAAAAAGAAGAAAAAAGAATTCAATAGAATTTTTTTTTTTTTAAATAGTACCTATAACATGAATACAATAATTTGTGGAACACTGAAATAAAAATATTTTCTGCTACTTTTAATAATAATTATCAGGAACATCATTGACAAAAAACAACTATTATTAATGCTTAAAAATATAATAATTTAGTTTTTTTTAATAATTACTTACTTGAAAGTTTAGAAATACATCATAAAAAAAATAAATAAAACAACAACCATAAAAGAACTGAGAACAAAATCTCTATCATTATTAAAAAAACAGTTTCTCAATGCGAACTGTATTGCATTGTATAAAAAATATTTATTTTATAACTTTTATAGCACTCTCCTGTCTTACATCAAACATGCCAGTGTTTTAAGAGCTGCCCATATACACACAACAGCACATTAGTTTGTATTGTAGAAAAGGGTAAAGGGAAGATACAATTACATTTTTTTTTTCAAATTTTTCAAAGGAATCTAAGGGCTAGATAATAAGTGGAGCGCAAAATATCGACTCAGAGAAAGTGATGTTTGCGCTCAACTTAGTAATACGAGTGCACACAAATGAGCTGGTATTACAAGTTAGGTTTTTCATATTGTACAAAAGTATTGCGCTCACGACAGCACGCTTCCATAGGCTCCAATGGTAGCCTTGTTCTCATGCTGTCAAACACTGCAGCAAATTTTAATTAATATATACATATATATATATATATATATATATATATATGAATATATACACATATTAACACATAAATAAATACAGTATCTCACAAAAGTGAATACACCCCTCTGATTTTTGTAAATATTTTATTATATCTGTTCATGTGACAACACTGAAGAAATGACACTTTGCTACAATGTAAAGTAGTGAGTGTACAGCCCTATAACAGTGTAAATTTGCTGTCCCCTCAAAATAACTCAACACAGCCATTAATGTCTAAACCGTTGGCACCAAAAGTGAGTACACCCCTAAGTGGAAATGTCCAAATTGGGCCCAAAGTGTCAGTATTTTGTGTGGCCAACATTATTTTCCAGCACTGCCTTAACCCTTTTGGGCATGGAGTTCACCAGAGCTTCACAGGTTGCCACTGGAGTCCTCTTCAACTCCTCTATGATGACATCACAGAGCTGGTGGATGTTAGAGACCTTGCGCTCCCCCACCTTCCATTTGAGGATGCCCCACAGATGCTCAATAGGGTTTAGGTCTGGAGACATGCTTGGCCAGTCCATCACCTTTACCCTCAGCTTCTTTAGCAAGGTAGTGGTCATCTTGGAGGTGTATTTGGGGTCGTTATCATATTGGAATATTGCCCTGCAGCCCAGTCTCCGAAGGGAGGGGATCAATTTTTGAGCAATAATCGCTTCTGCAAGCTTGCGGGAGCAATAATCAGCCACTTGTCTGGTTATTTATCGCATGCCCGTAAATGGCCAAATTTGACTGTTTACGGACAGGTGATAAATTAGTGCTCCACTTGCAGTCTAGCTCTAAATTAGCAAAATAAACATTTAAAGGGACATGAAACCCAATTTTTTCATGATTCCGATAGAGAATACAGTTTTAAACAACTTTCCAATTTATTTTTATTATTTTATTGGCTTCCTTCGATTGTTATCCTTAGCTTAAAGTTTTATCTAGGAAAGCTCAGGAGCAGCAAAGAACCTAGGTTCTAGCTGCTAATTGGTGGCTGCAAATATATACCGATTTTCATTGGCTCACCCATGTGTTCAGTTATAAACCAGTAGTGCATTTTTGCTCATTCAACAGAGCATACCAAGAGACAAAGAAAAATTGATAATAGGAGTAATTTAGAAAGTTCTTTAATTTTGCATGCTCTGGGGCCGAATTATCAAGCTCCGAATAGCTAGATGCCCCTGTTTCCGCACGAGCCTTTAGGCTCGCGGAAAACAATAGTCATGAAGCAACAGTCTAAAGACCACTGCTCCATAACTTGTCCGCCTGTTCTGAGGTTGCAGACATCAATCCGCCCGATCCTATACGATCGGGCTTATTGACACCCCCTGCTAGCGGCCGATTGGGCGCAAATCTGCAGGGGGCGGGATTGCACAAGCAGTTCACAAGAACTGCGTGTGCAATGATAAATGTCGACAGCGTATGCTTTCAGCATTTATCGATGTGCGACGGACATGATACACTACATTGTATTATGTCCAAAATTATATCCAAAATTTGGGTTTAATATCCCTTTTAAGCAAGTTATTTTTATAATGCAATATTTAATTTTGATACATATTATACTTGTGAAAATGACTTTAATGACTATTGAATTTGTCATTGTAAGTAAATAATTTCACAGTTTAAAGATTTGCATTTATATATTTAATATATTATAGTTTAGAAGCACAGTGTTCTCATGAAAGCAGCATAGAAGAGTTAATTTTATTTAAAGCTTATGCAGGAACATTGTTTAAAAAAGGCTAGGCTCTCTCCCACTGGCAGGTTAATTTCTTCTGATGACTATTGTTTGAAAAGCTTTTTCTGTTTAATGACACGATGAGTCCACGGATCATCTTAATTACTATTGGGATATTCACCTCCTGGTCAGCAGGAGGCAGCAAAGAGCACCACAGCAAAGGGTGTTAAATATCACCTCCCCTCACTCCCACCCCAGTCATTCTCTTTGCCTACGTTAGGACTAAGTGGTAAAGTTAGGTGTCAGAAAAGATTCTTCAATCAAGAGTTTTTTATTTTTATAGTAGTACTAGATTGTGCTGCTCGTCCTAGGGTGTAGCCGTAGTCCATATCAGTCTCTTCAGTAGAGCAGTGGTGGCTTTAGAACAATGGGAACTGGTGGGACATAATTCTCACTCTGCCTCCCATATTGATGCTGACATAACCCAGAAGACCTGAGGGATATTAACTCAGGAATTTCTTTCTTTCACAGGTCCATTTGAGGGAGAGGACCTCTCAAACCTGCTGAACTGCCTTGCTGTCAGGCAGACATATGAGGTAAGTGCTACTTTTCTATTTCTGGGAGTAGATAAGACACTCAGAAAAAAGGGAACACTTCACTTTAGACATTGCATAATATAGTGGCCACAAAAATATGCACTTTATTATGGGGACAATGTAAACTCTCAGAGACTGAGAGTACTGGAGTAGTACAAATAGGGATATCTTGTCAAACTTAATTTGACATGTACCATGCCCCTTTATATGCAAAACCCCACCCCTTTATAGGCAAATCCCCTCCCCTTTATATGAAAATCCCCGCCCACTCTCCTCCCAATATTTCCACCCTACCCGCCCACTATTTTCCATATTTTACGCCCCTTTTATGGCTTCTTTTAAGAGCATTTTAACACTTAGTTTAATGTTATAATAATAAACAATATAATTTTATTTCAAATAGTGTTGTCTTAATGTTTTATGTATCGTTTAACTGATATTTTGTAAGATTTCAATGCGATTAAATAAAGCGCAGAATTTATTTTCCTTTTTAAAACTTTATTTGAGTCATAAAGCAGAAAAAAAAAAGTTTTATTACAGAAAACAACAGTTGACAAAATTTACAAAGTCAACCACGTTGACGGATTAAAAAGTGATTTAGGTCTTTTCTTTGATGTCAGGTAACCTTGAGGTGTAGTTAGTCACATGGTGGGTGTTGAAGGTAATGGTAAAATATCATGTTGCGGCAATGTCTCTGATAAATGAGTAATATCATTAATTTCCATTTTTAGATGTTCAAAATTATCCCTTTTTCTAGCATTACCAACAACTGACAATGGAATATTCAGTTCAGCCATAGCTTTCATAAAAGACTCCCAACTTTGCGGTGTTTTGCGCATGGTCACATTGTGACTTTGTGTAGTGCAACATACTAAGTCTAGTATGTTTGAACCAATAATTGTTTGGTTTTT
Organism: Bombina bombina; assembly: GCF_027579735.1. Classification (NCBI taxonomy): domain Eukaryota; kingdom Metazoa; phylum Chordata; class Amphibia; order Anura; family Bombinatoridae; genus Bombina; species Bombina bombina. The sequence goes on along the minus strand of NC_069505.1, from coordinate 568,530,787 downwards.
GTAAACAAACTCCCCATTATCATTTCAATTAGTTATATGTTTGGATTGTGCCATTTTAGAAAGAAGGAAATCAGCATTTTTCTTAAACCGGTCATGCACATTGTTAACAACTTATATTGATATTCTATCACCTTTTTCAATAGATACACTACTTGTGTTATTATCAGTGTGAATACGGTCTCCTGGGGGCATTAAAAGTCTTAAAGTAATATTCTCTCTAGAATTTTGTTTAGCAAACACCAGCTATTTTTGCAATGCAGCATTGTACTTTTTATTTTTTACATCTTCAGGTAAATTAGAATTATTTAAGATATCAGCAATTTCATCATCCAAGCGTGTTGTAACTGTGTGACAAATATCTGTATCACCCTGTTGTGTACGTTTCAAGCGGTCCACATCCTGTTTTGGTACCAGGTACATTTTTTGAGTATGCTCCATTAACGGTTAGTTAAGAGACTTGTCAGTAGAGGTATAGCAAAGCCTAAAAGTGGTGCTAAAAATCCACCAGATTGATTTACCAACTTCTTCTTTTTGCTAATCGATAGTGTCCTATTACTAAGACTTTTTATAATTTTGCTCCACTTTTTAAGACGTCCTTTCTGCTTTGCTGTCAAGGGCAATCTACCTTTTAGAATGTTGAGTGCTATTTCACATATAGCAGATATTAAGTCTGTAGAAGCACCACTTAAAATAGTCTTTCTCTGTGTTGGTGAAGCATGACTTAACATTTTTAAAGCTTCCCAATTGCGGAATAGCCTGCTAGACATGTTTACACACTCCTAATGTTTTAAGTTGAATGATGGATTAACCAAAAAACTTTACTTTTTAGAGGGCGACTTTTTAAAAATATATGCAACAGGTGTATCTGGTGGAAAGATGCATGTCCTTAACCTGAACTCATCAGGTATGGTGGCTCTTAAATCTACTAACAAATAACCATAAGGGATACGTGTGGCATCTTCAAAATCTTCTAAAAAGTAAATCGATTTCCCAGGGTACATCTGTCGTGCTAAAGTAGTAATTTGTAACTTATCTCTTGGGTTTTTAAAAAGTACCATATATTTTGTGTTTAAAGTGATAGTTCTGTTTTTTTTTACCCTGACAAAAAACATTTTGTACAAGATACTTGATACTCAGATTCCTGTACATATTTTGTAAACACCTTCTCAATTTCAGAACTGCCACTGGCAGCTTCCATCAAATCATCAACAATAGTTAGATTAATTTTATCAGGTGGAAATAAATCATCATTGACAAATGTGTTTTGAAGACCTTCTATAAATTTAATATATGGGAAAGTATATAATAATTCATCATACAATTTTTGCCAGCATGCATAAAACCACACAATATTATCAGGTTTGTGGTACAGAAGTGTGTCAGAATGTTGTAAAATTTGTTTTACAAAATAGCTTTTGCCTGAATTTGAAGGGCCTGCTAAAATACAAGAAAAAGGGTGCTGCAGATGCGTGTCCATTGTTAGTGCTATATTAGTAACCAAATGGTAGTGTCGTAAAATCGTGTGATAACTTTCTTTTTGTATAAACACACTTTTGTATTTTCCTTAATGGACGTGTCTCCATCTGCCAGTAGCGTTTGTTTCTGGTAATACACTGTTGCTCTACCACAAGTTTTTTTTGATTGTCTATGTTAGAATTTAAGGGGTAGTCCAACACCAAGTCTTTTAAGCATTCAAAATTGATTATATCTGTGTTAGCAGTGTTCAAGGTTATGCCCTTTACTTTAAGATTTGTTTTTTCCATTGCTCAGTCTGTACCAATACGTCTTGGGACCTGCAGAAACAAACTCTGTGATGTGTTCTCCGGTCGGTAGTTCACTAGTTAACTCCCCTAGATAATCACCCAGAGGGGGATTCCAGTCACCGTCTTTGCTCACAAATATTACCGAATCTGTGTCATGATAGAGGCACCTCTCTTGCAGACTGTCCAGTACTCTGTACAATTCAAGTCTGGCATATGCTGTAGTAAAACAAGCTATAAATATGTTAACATTTTTACTGGTTGTGTACCTCTCTTTTGCATATTTCCAACTAAGCATTGCTGTTTCATTATCTATGAAATCCAAAGAAGACTCCTCATAGTATGGTAAAAAAGCATACCTGAAAAGCACATCAGGGTCTGTCACAATTCATGTGTTGGGTAAATTAGTTCTTTGACCAAACTTAGCCCACAGAGAATTTAGAAACAATTTAGAAATGTGTCTTTTTGCAGAGTTTACTGTGATATGATTTGGTCTTAATTCTACATCCTCTTTTTTCTTGTAATCTTGGATGTACTGTGTCTTTTTTTCATCATCAGTACACCATGCAGGGTAGCCAGAAGCTTCCTGTTTATCCCTGAGATGTAGTTTAATTTAGTTTTCAAACAGATTTTTTTTATAATTTTCAACATGCCAAATCTCATAGATTTTAGAAATTTTATATCCTTTTTCCACAGCTAATTGTATTTCAATTGTACACCATGTGCCAGTCAGAGCACGTTGTTCATCACTATGATTACACTGTGTCACGCTGTTATTGGTGGCACAGGTCAAGCAAAGTGGGAACATGAGCTTACCATTTAATTTTAAAGGTAGGACTGGGAAAAATAATCCTCTAGGTGGAAGCATTTTTACTTTAGCTAAACCAAAATCAAAATTCATGTTCCTGAAATTCTCATAAATAATTCTTGGGTGTCCTACAGGGTAAGCTTTTGTCTTGTTGACAAAGGGGTACAAACTTGTAAAGTCATAATAGTGGATACTTTCACCAGGTGCTGTTTTGTGGTACAGTTTAATCGCATTTGTGCCACCACCGTAAAGTACATCACTGAGGTCCAAGGGCTGTGGGAACTCATTTTTAATAATAAAAGCTTGCAACTCTTTGTCTTTGGCTAACATATCCAACCACTCATGTTCCCAGAGTACTCTGACCTCAAATCCGCACGACTGTAAAAAAAGTTTTTTAACAATGTATTTATTATATAGCTGACTGTATGTGGAGTTTGTTACCTCATTTGTATTATTTTCATTGTAACAAACAGGGCAGCCATGGTAAAAACAACCTTGAAATTCAAAAACTGTAGGAACATTGTTTATTACAGCATAGCCATCCAAGCAGTATTTACCTACCCTGTGCTCACCACCGCGTAAAGCGTGTTGTATTGCAATACCCTCCTTATGTGGAACATACATCAACCACTGAATGGCTGGTGTAGAGTAGCTTTTTTTCATTTTGTGATAATTATCACAAGGGAGTATTGCAATAGTGTGATTAGTTAAGAATTTGAATCTATACATAGCCATACACACCGACGCTAATGTTTTGAGTTGAAATGGGTCAATACAGTTTATGGCCCCTATTTATTAAAGGTCTTGCGGACCTGATCCGACAGTGCGGATCAGGTCCACAAGACCTCGCTAAATGCGGAGAGCAATACGCTCTCCACATTTAACATTGCACCAGCAGCTCACAAGAGCTGCTGGTGCAACGCCGCCCCCTGCTGACTCGCGGCCAATTGGCTGCCAGCAGGGAGGTGTCAATCAACCCGATCGTATTAGATGCGGTAAGAATTTGAATCTATACATAGCCATACACACTGACGCTAATGTGGTGAGTTGAAACGGGTCAATACAGTTTATGGCCCCTATTTATCAAAGGTCTTGCGGACCTGATCCAACAGTGCGGATCAGGTCCACAAGACCTCGCTAAATGCGGAGAGCAATACTCTCTCCACATTTAACATTGCACCAGCAGCTCACAAGAGCTGCTGGTGCAATGCCGCCCCCTGCTGACTCGCGGCCAATCGTCCGCCAGCAGGGAGGTGTCAATCAACCCGATCGTATTTGATCGGGTTGATTTCCGGCTTTTCCTGTCCGCCTGCTCAGAGCAGGCAGACAGGGTTATGGAGCAGCGGTCTTTAGACTGCTGCTTCATAACTTGTGTTTCTGGCGAGTCTGAAGACTCGCCAGAAACACGCCCCTTCAAGCTCCGTACAGAGCTTGATAAATATGGGCCTATGTCTTCAATCGACTCCCCATTTTTGTTGAATTTGATTGTTTCTGTCCAAGTCATGTCCATTACACTTTCTTTAAAACACACACATGCAAGTCTTAAAACCTCAACATCTTGTTTACAGTAGATTTTAAGAGCAGTCTGAAAGTCAAATGTCTCATGCTTATCCTCTTCATACCACTTCAAAAATTCAGCTTTCTCATCGGGCATCATGTACTCAACACCATAGTGGTCTACACAAGGCATAGGACCTATATAGATTTGATTTTGGACTGTGTTAAAAAAATGAGGAAAATGGCCTTTAGATTCTTTAAATCCTAGGGCTTTTGGCAGTTTGCTGAGTTTCATTGGTAGAAAATTTAGAGAATCTATAAAACCGATTTTTAAGTCTGCACTGTGACACACAAGAGTTTACCACCTTGCGCCAACAACTTAATTGCTAATTTCTCTTTAATTAGCTGTTGAACCACTAAATAGTAATCATATCTACCAACGTTATGTGCTATAAATGTAACAGACTGGAATTTCGTTGTAACAAAATGGTTCACAAAATCTTTCAAACAATCAGATCCCTGAAACTCCCATGACTTTGAATCATCTAACTTTTTAGCATAAACATAATTAGGTATATGAACACCTGTTTCCTGCATACATTCAAAATAATAAACAATGTAATCTGTCTCTTTTTTTGGTGGTTTGTATGGTGTCATGTAACAGAGATGTGTGTCAAAAATGGCAATTTCATTATGGCATATGCTACATGTTGGGGGTGTACAGTCATGACCATCTTTCCTAACATATGCACAACACACGTCACAATACACTTTGGTATGACCTCTACCTTACCCTCTTGTGCTAAAGCATTATGCAAAGCCAAACACTCAACTAAGCAACAAACCAAACGACAACTAAGGCATCTACATATTTCATCTTTAACCTCAACACAATTCTGTCTGTGACATGTTCTGCAAAAATATTTACACGAATGATTATTCTTGTGATGAAAAATAGAATGGCAATACTGACAAAAATAATCATGACCTATAAAAGCTTTGATGTTTTTAATGCCGTAATAGTGCTCATTGTGATGCAAAACAAACAGCACTTTATCCTTACAGGGTCCATCAGTATAAAAATACTGCAAAGAACCCTGATTATGATAAAGTATTTTAATAGTGACATTCAAGAGCTTTTCAAAAGCCTGAATGTCACTAAACTTAACAAGATGTTCATCGGGTATGCACAGTGTTTTGTGCATCTCTCTGGCTTTTACTATTAGTTCTGAATTAGTAATGTCACGTTGTTCATCTAAAAGGGCTTTGAGACTAGCAGCCAAACACAAGTTAGAGTCATAGTTGTTCAAATTAAATAGCCAACGTCTTTTTGTGTTTATGAGTGAACTATATGTAGTTGACCGTATCTTCCTACGTTTCATAACACCACCAGCCCTGTTTCTAAGAATTATGATCACAAGTCTTAAACAGCCAGTAGTACATATACACTCGGCATTGCTTTGCAACAAACCATAAACATTGTTTAAAAAAGACTCAGCATCTAGACCATCCATGCCCCTTCTTAAGGAATATAAAGGCCTGTCAAATCCATCACCTTCAAATCTTAACTGAACTAGGTCACCAGGTCTTACGTCAGATTGCAAATTATGTAGAACTGTTTGTAGAGCTTCATGCATGCCCTGTACTGTTGATTCAAACGATCTTAATTTATCTAGGTTTACAAACCTGAAATGCTCATAATACATAACAGCACCAAAACGATTAATGTTTCTTTGGTACCCATCTATGCATTCTAAAATGACAGGTGGATCACTTTGATGCTGTCCAGCATTATGTTGAAGCTCTGGCTTAGGGGGTGATTGGCAATCTACAGTTTCTGATTGGTGGGGTAATTGTGTCTCTGATACAGGAGTTGTGCCCTGAGATACATGATACCTATCTGAGTTTTGCTGCATATTTAGTGCTTGGTTACCCAGTTCCCTGGATAACACACTATGTCGTAGTCGGTTAACACGCCGTAATATCTTTATTGCTTTTCTGACAGCTCTATTTCTATACTGTCTTCTTAGCGACCACCATCGCCCCCTACTACGTTGAATCCCCCTTCCAACAATGTCTAGTCAATTTGTCATGGGTGTCTGTTGAAAATATAGATTACTGGTCTTTAGAATACTGTTGATAGTCTCTAGAAGATTGTTAATGGTAATGTCTTTTTGAATGATAACTGCTTCTAAGCTCTCACACCTTGAACTACATATCCGTGCAACCCCTAGACTCAGGCCCCCTCAGGAGGTGGTGTATTGTCTTGTTTAACAATTTTGCATGTTATGAACAAAAGGGTGTTGTTCAGATCAAAATAATCATCTCCACTTCCAGCTATATAGAACTCTAAAGGTGCATTTTCAATAATTGCTGTCAGGGGTTGTATTTCCACATAGAGTGATTTTCTATACTAGTCTGTGTAGGTTGTATTTGAAAAATATCCAATTCTGACTTGGCACATTCTAAGGATCCATTAAAATGACAACTGTGTGATTCTTAGAAGAAGTCACCTGGTGAACGCCTTGGTGCCCTCTGTCTCTTTCTGATTTTGCGTGCACGGTTTTTAATTATGTGTTGTGTTAACATTGGTGGAAAAGCAATATCATGCTTTCTTTTTGGTTTTCTCTTGTTAGCAATATACACAATGCCAGTTCCCTCTTGTGGACCGTTATTCATTTTATTCATAACAGCTGAGGACACACGGCTCACCATGTCCATTGCTATGCCCTGTGCTGCTGTTTTCATATGTGGTTTTACAATTTCAAACCCACGCCTAAACAAAGGTACTGCCATCCTGAATAAGTTCCTAAACACACCACCTATTCCACGGCCATACATTTATGAACTACCGTGAAAACCAGGTAGGCCATTTCCAGCACGTGTCCTGTAATAATTGCTGTATATGTCGGGGTCACCATTAGCTTTCATTGCAACCATTTTTTTTTTTTTAGAACAACTCTTTTTTACGCGGCCTAAAGTGTAGCTTAATGATCGCCTTTCCGTACTTAAATGCCACGTTTTTATCCTGGTCGTTCTTTATCTCAATTGTAACACTGTCAAAATGATGTTTACTGACAGGTACATAGTCTGGATCAATGTAACGCTGCGTAATAATTTAGTTATTTCCACCCATAATATTGACAGCGAGCAGCAATGGTACAAAGCTGTCACCTACACGCTGATGTTCTATGATGTCGGTGTAGATAAAAAGTGTGTAGAATCCTGCTTTTATATCACAATATATCTTTCCATTGTCATTCTTGGCAGCCTGTGTGTTAAAGTAATTTCTGAATCCGTGGTTATTAAGCCCTAAGATATGAGTTAACTTTTCTGAAACCGTAATGATACTGCCACTACTACCTACTTTTCGGATTGTCCGTGCTAATTCATCATACTTTAGCTTCACATCAATACTTAAATTTTAAAGTGTGGATAATTTATCATTAATAACTCTAACTATCTCATGCATATCTTTATAATAACCAGGTTTCAAATGCACATAAGTGATTGGTTTGTTCTGCGTTGTTATAGTTATTTTGGAATCAGACGCTTCAAGAAGATCAAAAGTGTGGGGGTACATAACCTCTCTTACGCCAACCTCCCATTCGCCTTTTAATGTAACAGGTTTAGCTAGCTTTGTTGTAAAACTAGAAATTTCATTGTTAGGGAACATATGATAGGAGGCGTTACTTAGTAGAGTTAAATAAAACAAGGACTGCTCCATTATACTATAATGTAGTTAACTGACTTTTGGGCACCCAACTATTGAATTTATTTGGGTAACCTCTCTTCTTCACATAACAGTATAGTTTTCTTCTAATATGTTTCTGTTTTAGAACCTTTTCAATTCTGTACACATGACTGTCACCATGTGATATTTTTTGGATTTCTTCAGTGTAGAAACTGCCTTCAATAATTTCACCTGCTCAATCTTTCAGTTTGTAAAGAGGTTTAGAACCACGTTTATTCACACCATCTATTACAAATATTTCTTATGTGAAATTCTGCTCATATCCTTTTGTGGAGAATTCTTTATACTTTGAAATTCTGACATGCTCCCCAACTTTAAAGCAGGATTAATGTTCTTAGATTTTGAAGAAACACCATAAATATTTTTCCAAATGAGCGGTGAATTTTCCTGTGTCACGTTTACAGGTGAATAACGTATAGTCCTGTGGTATGTGTTGTTGTAGCTAAAATTAAGAGCGTTTAACACATCTATGTATCTGTAGGTATTGTGGTATGTAAAATACCTCCACATTTTAGTTTTTAATGTACGATTAAAGCGTTCACAAATGGCTGCTTTAACAACATTGTTTGCTACAAAATGTTGAATTTTATATTTTTTAAATAATTTTTGGACAGTTACATTTAAGAATTCTTTGCCTTTGTCCGTTTGAATCTTTAAAAATACATGACCAGCTTGAAAAATTTCATGAAATCCCTTTGCAACGGATGAGCCGGTTTTATTAGACAAACAGACAACCCAAGCTTATTTAGAAAAACAGTCTATAACGGTGAGAATATACTTGATACCATCATTATATTTAGCAAGTTCAATCATTGATACCAAGTCAGCCTGCCATTGAATATCTATAGATGCCGTATACATTTTGTTTCTTTTAAAAACACGTCTAACCGGCTTATGGAGTGAATAAGTATCTTGACCTTTTAAAAATGATTCAGTGTCTCCTTTGCTAATGTCATATTGTTCAGACACACAATACAGATTATGTATCCCTCCAAAATAACCTGTTTTAAATGGATTATTATTATTAATATCTCTTAATACAACTTCATGATTTTTTTTTTTTTAAATGATTTTTTATTGAGGATTTTTTATAATGGCAACATAATAATATGACATATAAATAATACAGAACATAGCAATGATTGTCTCAACAGCAATATGACAGAAAAAGAAAACATATAATAAATGTCAAAATATAATTGAAAACCTCCTTTTATGTTTTTTATATCATAATGGAAGTAGCTATTATTCCAGGCCATTGTGCTAAAACACGCTCTGAAGGAGCACTGTAGCTCCTTCAGAACTTCTTGAGAACTTAAACAACTAGTTCGTCATAAAATTGAATGCTTCTTATTATTAAAGGGTCTTGATACAAAGATCAAAATATAGAGCATGGGGGAATTTGGGGAAATATCAGCGGGTAAGCACTGCTATATAAATAATTTTCCATATAGCAATCTTATTAGTTATATAATGAGAATAATAAGAACAGCAATGTAAGTAGTGATGGTCAACAGCAATGGGGGGGGGGTGGAAGACCATAGGAATGTTAATTGACTAGGTCAATTAGTTATCATAATATAATGCGTGATGTGTAGCACTAAGCTATATGATAATTAAGTATAATTTGTAGTGAATATCAGGAAAGAGCAGGTATAGCTCCAATCCAGTTATGATGAGATCTAAGTTTACAATTCTGAGCTTCAAAATGATATTGAATTGAGATCATAGATATATTAATATAGAAATAAAGATATATGTATCCTGACATGGGAAGTCTGTTTGATAGGCTGTATGTATGAGTAAAATTTCTTATCCATAGGCGGAAAGCACATGGCCAGATGCTGGGACTATATAGATAAGTGACATATAGGTCTGAGATTACTTATTCTAACATTCTACATACTACATACCTACTCCTGGTGGGGGACTGTAAAAGTGAATATATATAACAAATATAGATGAAATAATATGAGCCCAGGCCTAAGCCTGGGTTTGGCAATGGTTATTGGATGACGGAGCCACCAATAGCAGAGAAGCTATTTCTTAATATGAATACAGATATAAGTATATATGTAAACATCTACATTTTGGCTCAGAATATGAAAGTTATTTTACCAGCTCATGGCCTATATATTTAAACCACCATAAACAAGGAATTTAATTTGTGTCTCCCCTCAGGGATTATTGTCCCCACTGAACACAGACTGAGAAGGGGAATTGGGTATGACCCACTCCGATACACAGAGTGGGAAAGGGAGAGGGGAGACACCTACCCTATCCTTTCTATATAAGTAAGGTATTTAGTCATACATAGTATAGGAATAGGGCGTTGTATTTAAATTAACAGAATGATCATAAGCACTTAACTATGCATCCTATATACTACCTCTTAACCTTAGGTTGCGACTCTTTACCTAAAGCATAAGACAATATTGATGCTTATCAAAACCATTGTACTTATATAGGGGGAGCATAAAGTTAGCACATGAATGTACTAAATAAAAATACTTTTATGGGTATCTAAGTTTGGCATAATATTAGCCAGGAGCTGATAGCATACTTGGATATGATACAATGGTACACAGCATAAAAGAGATAATCAGAGAGAAAAGCCCATGTCAGTTACTAGTGGGCAATAACTTTGAAATAGTGTTAATATAAGAGATCCCATAGAGAGTGAATAGGAAAATATTGTAAGAGGGTGATAGTGTTAACAGGTAAACCTATGTCTTAAAGTTAACTAGAGATTAAAAATGACATACATAGTGTCAAATATATGGTCAGAACATAGTGATGCATTACAAACCTTCTGAATGCTCAGTAACGGTTATTAGCTGAAAACCTTGTAAGTGTATATTGAAATTTCCTAAGTGAATAGGACCTAGAATAGTATAACTATTTTCCTTCCTGTATACTTTGGACAGGATCAACACTTTATAGGGAGAGTATATATTTGAGAGAGCATTCTGAGCAAGCAGAGGAGTACATTATGCAGACATAATACCAGTGGGGCTCATAGGGACTAACCTACCAGATGATTATGCATATACAAGATAAATTACTCTCTAAGCAAAAACAATAAATATAGATGTGTGAAAAAACATAAGAGAATTTTACTGTAATGAGCTAAGTGTGCCCTCTGGGATGAGTGCCCAGCCATCATATACATTATACTAGGCTCGTGAGATTTTAGTTAAATAATATATGAAAGGGTTATCCCCCATCTGGAGACAAAAATCTCACCTGTACCTCCTGAGGACTTAGGTATTTAATATAAGGGAAGGCAAGGGATATATGAAACAGAGAATCCCTTTCTGAAGCTATGAGGAAGGGGAGGTAACTAAGTGACTCATCTATTATTTAAGCATTTAAGGAGTAAAAATAGAAAATGGAATATATGTCACTAAGTTACTCAGAAAGTGAGAAGTGTCACATGTATAGGTTAGCTGGAAGCTATCAGGTTAACCACATTCAGTTAATCAGCAGTGAACATATTTTAGCAAGTTGAATCCCTAATTTTTGCTGCTAATCTCTAGTAAGCTCTAATCACGATAGCTGTACAAGTTTGGCATAGTAAAATACAAAGTTGTTGTTGAGCCATGTGGTAAGTAGTATATAGTGTAGTATATTTATAGGCTATCTAGGACCTCTCAATCTGCTAATAATCAATAAAGTATGGCATTAAACAGGAATAAAGGCATTATCACAGCAAGATACATCCTGCACTTTCAGTAAAAAGAGAATACAGGTGATAATAGACAGCTAACATACTTATGTAGGGTAAGAGTTACTCTTTACAAAATAGAACCCTTGTAGCAAAAAAGAGAAAGAAAAAGAAAAAAAAAAAACAGAAAAACCTTGCGACTAAATAGCTGACCATTTACAAGTCATCTCAAAGTGAGAGAAACCTGTGTTAGAGGCGTCCAGGGAAGTTTATCTCATACCCGCAGTTAGGGCTGGTCAAAAAATATAAAAAGAAAACATCCAGTTAAGCCCTTTGATCCGTCCTGCAGTGTTAGAGGCCTCAGCCGATGCCTTCTCTTGTATAGAGGTTCATAAGATCAGGGTAGACAGATGTGTATAAATACCTTTGTAGGCAGGAATCATGGCGCTGGGTAAGAATCAGGCATTTCCCAATCCATGTGTTAGGAAGCCACTCATAAGTGAAATATGTAGAGAGGTGGCCTTTATTCCCCTGATTGGGGCCAGGGAAGTACTCAATGTGCGACTGAAGCCTCAGGGGCTTTATGGCGCGACTGAACCACTCGAAACCCCTTGTGTGGCATAGTTTAGGTTCAATAGCGATCGGACCAAAGCGAGCTGCTGCGAGGTAACACTGGAATTCTGCATCCGTCCCTCCGGTGCAAACTTGTAGTGGAGGAATCTGGGGGCCGCTTGTGATGACAGAGACTCTGGTGAGTGCCTGATAACTTTGCCCTCTAGTTGCAGAGGAGCCGGTCCCGGTCGGGTCTCCATTCTCCCCATAGCTGGGCTCTCTGCAGCATCGCAGTTCTCACTAGGTAGCCATTGGTCAGCCCTCCTGGTCCTCTTCTTTTGCGGCTCAGATATGAGATCTAAGAGCGACAGTATATCCATAGCTAGGCTTCGAAAATGCTGCTCAAAAAGCAGCATGAAATGGTCTGGAATAGACTGAGAAACGCGTTGCAAAATAAATACTGTTTGTTTTATACCACAACCCGGTATTTTTGCTTCTTTCTACGATCCACTTGTTTTTGAAACAGGACTTTTACCACGGAACCTTTCATACACTGACACTGTCAGTTTTGGAGAAAAGTCTCGGTGGCGTGAGTGCAGCAGGAGAACACCTATCAGATTGCAGCTCACCTGGTCAGGCGATTGGCCCTAAAAAACGTGGGTGCCACTTTCTAGACGCCTATCTGGATTCCACAGGTCCTCTGGGTGAGACCTCCAGCGTACTGACTGCTGGAATTTGAATGTCAGCCTACTTTATCGCACCTTATTCATTTAAGGTGCCACTTTCCTTGTGAGTAGTTTTTTGCACATCACTTTTATATTTGTTGTTTTAACGATTCACACTATGTTGGCACCCCTTGTTTATCTTCCATGCTCAAAAAGTCGCTGAGTATTCTGTTCCCAAGCTTATAACGCTTCCATATTAGACAGGTTAGTTGTAAATAGATGGGATTTAGTGGCTCCACGTGGCAGATTTGAATGAAGTATAATGATGAGAAGGCACGATTAAAGCATGCCACACAATTCTTGTAGTTTGGAGTAGTCAGTATTTATGTTCTGATGAGCAGTAGAGTAGTTTCAGGCTTTTGAATAAGGATTATTTCTTAATTTTATAGTTGAAAGCCTGGAGCTGTACTGAAACACGTCTGGCTGCATTAGTAGTTCGGGCCCTATCACAACTTCATTTTTATCCCGTAAATGTACCAAAATCAGACATTTTTTCATGTAGTTTTGCAATCTGTTATAGCTGTAAATGTTGACAGATTGAAATGGCAGTTAACTTTGATCCTAACTGTAGACACATGTTAGCAATAGCCTTTCACGAGGAAAGAAACCATGTCTAATTGGTAACAGAGGCTATTTAGTCTTAAAAAAAGATGTCATTATCAGCACTGACCTGTGATCTGTGGTCCTTTTGACACAAGGAAGAATGTTGAAAGAAATAGTTAACGGTATTTAACAACCCTATATAATGTTATAGATGTGTTGGTCATAGCCTTTCACGAGGAAACAGATGATATTCTTAAAAAAAGATGTAAACATTATCTGCACTGACCTGTGACATGTGGTCATTTTGACACAAGGAAGAATGTTGAAAGAAATAGTTAACTGTATTTAACAACCCTATATAATGTTATAGATGTGTTGGTCATAGCCTTTCACGAGGAAACAGATGATATTCTTAAAAAAAGATGTAAACATTATCTGCACTGACCTGTGACATGTGGTCATTTTGACACAAGGAAGCATGTTGAAATAAACATTTGACAGTGTTTAAAGGGACATGAAACCCAATTTTTTTCTTCCATGATTTAGATAGAGCATGCAATTTTAAACATCTTTCTAATTTACTTCTATTATCTTATTTGCTTAATTCTCTTGATATCCTTTGCTGAAAGGCATATCTAGATAGGCTCAGTAACAGCTTATTGGTGCACATAGATGCATTGTGTGATTTGCTCAACCATGTGCATTGCGATTTTTTAGCAAAGGATATCTAAAGAATGAAGCAAATTAGATAATAGAAGTAAATTGGGATGCTGTTTAAAATTGGATTCTCTATCTGAATCAGGAAATAATTTTTTTGGGTTTAATGTCCCTTTAACAACCCTATCTAATGTTAGACGTGTTGGTCATAGCATTTCACAAGGAATGTGAAAAGAAGAAATAAAATTGATTTACTTTTAATATTACGTTCATGTAGAATCAGTAAAAATTTGATACAAGAAATTATACTAAAAAGAGGTGTGTCTATGTGGGAGGTTTTTTTGAGTTGGGAGGGGGGTGTGCAGGGGAGAATGCTTCTGTCTGTGTAAGAGATGTGTGAATTAGCACACATTACCTACAGACATATGAATGTTGAACACTTTTTGTGCAGCATGTATCAGACAGCTGAATGTTGAACATTTTTAGATTCAAAAGACTCTATGGCATCTATTTTTCAAGCCTTCAACCGCAAATATGCTGGAATTCCGCAGCGTATTTGTGGCGAGCCAGATTCGCCTTAGTTATCAAACCCTACAAAATGTCAAAAGTAGAATTTAGTGATGTAACATACGATCCGCCGGACTCAGTCTGATACAGATCGATGCTTACATCCCTACAGATGTTCCGAACGCAAGTTCGGCACAATCTGACTACTTTTGGAAGTTATCAAATATCTACCAGGTACGCTCGGCACTATTCCGGCCCAGCGTAACCGGAGGCGGCGGATGCCATAGGATTCAATGGGAGTTGGAAAGCAGCGAAAGCTTATGTTCGCTGCTGCCCGATATCCCATTGATTCCTCTGGGAACGTTTACACCTAACACCCTAACATGTACCCCAAGTCTAAACACTTCTGCCCCCCCTACACCGCTGCCACCTACTTTGTACTTATTAACCCCTAATATGCCGCCCCGACACCGCCGTCACCTAAATAAAAGTTATTACCCCTATCCCACCGCTCCCGGACCCCGCCACAACTAAATAAACTTATTAACCTCTAAACTGCCGCTCCTGGACCCCGCCACAACTAAATAAACTTATTAACCCCTAAACTGCTGCTCCCGGACCCCGCCGCAACTAAATAAACTTATTAAGCCCTACACCGCCGCTCCCAGAGCCCACCGCCACCTACATTATATTTATTAACCCCTAATCTGCCGCCCCTACACCGCCACCACCTACATTTTATATATTAACCCCTAATCTGCCCCCCTACACCGCAACCACCTACCTACATTTATTAACCCCTAATCTGCCGCCCCCAACATCGCCGACACTATATTAAATTTATTGACCACTAAACCTAATTCTGACCATAACACCCCCTAACTTAAATATAATTTAAATATATCTAAATAAATATTACTATCATTAACTAAATAGTTCCTATTTAAAACTAAATACTTACCTATAAAATAAACCCTAAGCTAGCTACGATATAACTAATAGTTACAATGTAGCTATCTTAGGGTTTATTTTTATTTTTCAGGCAACTTTGTATTTATTTTAACTAGGTAGAATAGTTATTAAATAGTTATTAACTATTTAATAACTTCCTAGTTAAAATAAAGACAAATATACCTGTAAAATAAAACCTAACCTACGTTACAATTACATTTAACACTACACTACAATTAAATAAATTCCCTAAACTAAATACAATTAAATACAATTAAATTTTTTTATCTAAAGTACAAAAAACAAACAAACACTAAATTAAAGAAAATAATAAAATAATTACAAGTTTTTTAAAATAATTACACCTAATCTAATCTCCCTAACAAAATAAAAAAGCCCCCCCCAAAATAAAAAAGCCCTCCCCTACACTAAATTACAAATAGCCCTTAAAAGGGCCTTTTGCGTGGCATTGCCCCAAAGTAATCAGCTCTTTTACCTGTAAAAAAAAAAATGACAACCCCCCAACATTAAAACCCACCACCCACACAACCAACCCTACTCTAAAACCTACCCAATCCCCCCTTAAAAAAACCTAACACTAACCCCATGAAGATCACCCTACCTTGAGAAGTCTTCACCCAACCGGGCCGAAGTCCTCCACGAAGCCGGCAGAAGTGGTCCTCCAGACGGGCAGAAGTGTTCATCCAGGCAACATCTTCTATCTTCATCCATCAGGTGTCTGTGGAGCGGCTCCATCTTCAAGACATCCGACGCGGAGCATCCTCTTCTTTCGACAACTTCTTGCTGTATAAATATTCCTTTAAATGACGTCATCCAAGATGGCGTCCCTTGAATTCCGATTGGCTGATAGAATTCTATCAGCCAATCGGAATTAAGGTAGAAAAAATCCTATTGGCTGATGCAATCAGCCAATAGAATTGAAGTTTAATCCTATTGACTGATGCAATCAGCCAATAGGATTGAGCTTGCATTCTATTTGGCTGTTCCAATCGGCCAATAGAATGCAAGCTCAATCCTATTGGCTGATTGCATCAGCCAATAGGATTGAACTTCAATCCTATTGGCTGATTGCATCAGCCAATATGGTTTTTTCTACCTTAATTCTGATTGGCTGATAGAATTCTATCAGCCAATCGGAATTTAAGGGACGCCATCTTGGATGACGTCATTTAAAGGAATATTCATTCAGCAAGAAGACGTTGAAAGAAGAGGATGATCTGCAGTTAGAAGATGCCACCTGGATGAAGACTTCTGCCCATCTGGAGGACCACTTCTGCCCGTCTGGAGGACCACTTCTGCCTGCTTCATGGAGGACTTCGGCCCGGTCGGGTGAAGACTTCTCAAGGTAGGGTGATCTTCAAGGGGTTAGTGTTAGGTTTTTTTAAGGGGGGATTGGTTGGGTTTTAGAGTAGGGTTGGTTGTGTGGGTGGTGGGTTTTAATGTTGGGGGGTATTGTACTTTTTTTTACAGGTAAAAGAGCTGATTACTTTGGGGCAATGCCCCGCAAAAGGCCCTTTTAAGGGCTATTTGTAATTTAGAGTAGGGAAGGGCTTTTTTTATTTTGGGGGGCTTTTTATTAGATTAGGTGTAATTAGTTTAAAAAAATTGTAATTATTTTATTATTTTCTGTAATTTAGTATTTTTTTTTACTTAAGATAATTTTTTTAATTGTATTTAATTGTATTTAGTTTAGGGAATTAATTTAATTATAGTGTAGTGTTAGGTGTAATTGTAAGGTAGGTTAGGTTTTATTTTACAGTTATATTTGTCTTTATTTTAACTAGGAAGTTATTAAATAGTTAATAACTATTTAATAACTATTCTACCTAGTTAAAATAAATACAAACTTGCCTGTAAAATAAAAATAAACCCTAAGCTAGCTACAATGTAATTATTAGTTATATTGTAGCTATCTTAGGGTTTATTTTACAGGTAAGTATTTAGTTTTAAATAGGAATCATGTAGGTAATGATAGTAATTTTATTTAGATTTATTTAAATTATATTTGTTAGGGGGTGTTGGGGTTAGGGTTAGACTTAGGTTTAGTGGTTAATAAATGTAATATAGTGTCGGCGACATTGGGGGCGGCAGATTATGGGTTAATAAATGTAGGTAGGTGGCAGCGGTGTAGGGGGGGGCAGATTAGGGGTTAATAAATATAATGTAGGTGGCGGTGGTGTAGGGGGCGGCAGATTAGGGGTTAATAAGCATAATGTAGGTGGCGGTGGGCTCCGGGGGCGGCGGTTTAGGGGTTAATAATTGTATTTTGTTGCGGCAGGGTCCGGGAGCGGCGGATTAGGGGTTAATACATTTATTAGAGTTGTGGCGGGGTCCGTGATTGGCAGTTTAGGGGTTAAACACTTTATTAGAGTTGCGGTGGGCTCCAGGAATGGTGGTATAGGGGGTAAACAGTTAGTATAGTGTGGGTGTTTTGTGACATGGTACCAAGAAAGATGTCAAAAAGCCTAAGAGCAGCGAGATCGATGACTGTAAGGGCATTACGCAGAGAAGATATTTTGTATTTTTTTTTATTTATTTTTTTTAAAATACCCTTAATAGGAATACATTGAATTAAAATGTGTTCTGTTTTTTTTTGTTTTGTATTGTTTAAATTTAATCGCATTGAAATCTTACAAAATATCAGTTAAACGATACATAAAACATTAAGACAACACTATTTAAAATAAAATTATATTGTTTATTATTTTAACATTAAACTAAATGTTAAAATGCTCTTAAAAGAAGCCATAAAAGGGGGCGTAAAATATGGAAAATAGTGGGCGGGTAGGGTGGAAATATTGGAGGAGAGTGGGCTTGGATTTGCATATAAAGGGGAGGGGATTTGCCTATAAAGGGGTGGGTACCTGTCAAATTTGTACTACTTACTGGGCAGCATTTAGCAGGCA
Organism: Bombina bombina; assembly: GCF_027579735.1. NCBI lineage: Eukaryota > Metazoa > Chordata > Amphibia > Anura > Bombinatoridae > Bombina > Bombina bombina. The sequence continues at coordinate 568,512,439 of NC_069505.1, read as the reverse complement.
CTAGGGCTGGGAGACAAGATTTTATTTTGGCTCTGGTGGTTTTTTACTTGCAGCGTTTTTTTTCCACTAAATACCGACCGGGACATTAAATGACTGTTTAGTAACGCCCACAATGGGCGGACCTTTCTGAGTTGCGCGCTCTTTCTTTGCACCTCAGTGTCGACACACAACAGCTCAAAAATTTTCAGACTCTGCTTAGATACGCATTTTATTCGTTAAACATGCGTTTCTAGCGCCGGAAAGCAGCTGCATGGTTCCCCTGTCGAGTCCGGATCTATTTACTATAAAGAAAAGGAGGTTCTCCGGTCCTGCAGTAAGGTAGGCACGTCAGCATGGCTGCTGAGGTGTAGGGGTGCCATTTTAATTGTTTTAAATTCAATAGAGTACGTTTTTTTCATGCAAAGAAAAAAGGTTACACTTTTAAATTTAAATTGGCAGTAAAGTTTTTTGCACTTAATTTTTTTACTACAAAATTAGTCTTTATTCATAATTGTAATATTGTGATTCAGAATGGACCAAGGGGCCTTGCAAAATGTCTCTTGTTTATGTAATGAATATATCATAATGGTTTGTTCCAGTTGTTTATATTTGTTGCAGTTCATATATTCTAACACTAGGGACAAGCATGAGGTATAACAGTGAAATTAATGTGTTATCTGCAGTTAATAAAAAGTTCTTGAAGTTGAACAATGGTGCATTCATGAGTTCTGTGCATTCTATAACAGGAGATCATTACATGGTGTCAGAAGTAAACAGATTTATTTAAGTTTGATTGTCATGGCTGCAAGCAGACAGCAAGTGCCTCCTATGGACTTTGATAAAGGCAATGTATGTGAGCACTGGACAAGATGGAGAGAGCTCATGGAAATATTATTTGCTGGCCCTGATGCTGACAAGTGGACACAGGAGCAGAAGGCTGCACAGTTTCTCATTTGCATTGGAGAGAAAGGCAGAGATATTTGCAGATCATGGAGTGCAAGTGGAGCTATATCTGCTGAAGGTAAAAAGGATCCCAATGTGTTATTTGAGAAATTTGAGGCATACTGTAATCCTAAGAAAAACATAACTGTACAGAGAAAAGTGTTTTATGAAAGACATCAGGGTAAAACAGAATCTATAGATGAGTGGGTCACACAGCTATATCTCATAGCTAAAGACTGTGCCTTTCAGGACTGTGATGATATGATAAAAGATAGAATTGTGATGGGATCAAATTCTAGAGAAGTACAGGAAAAATTACTGCTAGAAGAGGATCTAACCATAAACTCTGCAGTAAAAATAGCTAGAGCATATGAAACATCCAGAGCTCACATGCAGTTAATTCATAGTGACACAGACGTCTTACACATGGTGCAAAGAAAAAGTGAAAGTAATCTGATTCATAGCAGAAAAGCAAATAACCTGCAGGATTGTGCAGAGCAAACTCTTTGCAGAAGCTGTACCGATTCGGTTAAGGAGGTTTGTCAAACATTCCCCAAGGTGTAAGGAGTTGTTTCCACCTCAGGTAAGAGAACTACTATTCCCATAGAGGATAGTTGCACTTTCAAAGATCCTATGGACAAAAAATTAGAGGGGTTACTCAAAAAAGATGTATGTACACCAGGGCTTACAATGGCAGCCAGCTGTGTGCATTGCTAATATCACTAGTGCGGCGGCATATTGGTTTGATGCGTTGTCTGATGCTATCAGGACAGAAACTCCCCTGGACGAAATCCAGGATAGGATTAAAGCTCTTAAATTGGCTAATTCCTTTATTACGGATGCTTCCCTTCAAGTTTTTAAATTTTGAGCAAAGATTTCAGGTTTTTCAGTTCTAGCTCGCAGAGCCTTATGGTTAAAACCTTGGTCTGCGGATGTATCCTCTAAGTCTAAGCTTATAGCGATTCCTTACAAGGGGAAGACCTTGTTTGGACCTGGCTTGATGGAAATTATCTCTGATATTATGGGTGGTAAGGGTCACCTTCTCCCTCAGGACAAGAGAAACAAACAAAAAGGGATGGCAGAGTAATTTTTGTAACTTTCGAAATTTCAAGGGAAATGCTTCCTCTTCCTCCTCCAAGCAGGAACAGTCTAAACCTTCATGGAAACTCATTCAGTCTTGGAATAAGGGAAAACAATCCAAGAAGCCTGCTATTGAATCAAAGTCAGCATGAAGGGTCTGCCCCTGATCCGGGACCGGTTCTTCTTCTTCTTCACTCAGGCTTGGGTTCAAGATGTTCAGGATCCCTGGGCAGTAGAAATAGTGTCCCAGGGATACAAACTAGAGTTCAAAAGTTTCCTCCCAGGGGCAGGTTTCTGCTTTCAAGATTATCTGTAGACCAGACAAAAATAGAGGTGTTCTTACACTGTGTAAGAGACCTTTCCGACCTGGGAGTGATAGTTCCTGTTCCAATACAGGAAAAGGGTCTGGGATTTTATTCCAATCTGTTTGTGGTACCCAAAAAAGAGGGAACCTTCAGGCCAATTTTAGATCTCAAGAGTCTAAACAAATTTCTATTTGTTCCATTCTCCCTTTGATCCAAGAGGGTCAATTTATGACAACTGTAGATTTAAAGGACACGTACCTGCATGTTCCCATTCACAAGGATCATCACAAGTTCCTAAGGTTTGCCTTTCTAGACAAACACTTCCAATTCATGGCTCTTCCCTTCAGTCTGGCCACAGCTCCCAGAATTTTCTCAAAGGTTCTGGGATCGCTAATGGCAGTGCTTTGGCTATGGGGCATTGCAGTGGTGCCCTATCTGGACGACATCCTAGTCCAGGCTCCATCCTTACAACAAGCAAGATCCCACACGGAAATGTTATTATCCTTCCTGCAATCTCACGGATGGAAGGTAAATTTGGGGAAGAGTTCCTTAGTCCCAAAGACAAGGGTAACTTTCTTGGGAACCATAATAGATTCCCTAACAATGAAGATTTTTTTGACAGAAGTCAGGAAATCCAAGATTGTCTAGCCCTTCAGTCCACTCCTTGGCCATCAGTGGCTCAGTGCATGGAGGTAATCAGACTGATGTTAGAGGCAATGGACATCATCCCGTTTGATCGGTTCCATCTCAGACCTCTGCAGTTAAACATGCTCAGGCAATGGAATGGGGATTATGCCATTTTGTCTCTTTGAATACTACTGGAGCAGGAGACAAGGGATTCTCTTCAATGGTGGTTGTCTCTGGATCATCTCTCCCAGGGAACCTGCTTTCACAGACCATCTTGGGTGATTGTGACAACAGACGCCAGCCTTCTAGGATGGCGCTAAGTGCATACTTTTGGAAATGTTGGGCGGAAAGAAGCAAAAATTTAAAAGGAATGAAATAATCATATGTAACAGATGGCATGACTAAGCCCCGAAACGTTGCTATTTTAACATGGGTCTTTAATAAAGATTTTATTTTTTACCATACTGTGCTGGTGAACTGTGCATATTTGAAATATATTTGGGGATTTGCAGTAAACCCCTTGATTGCAGTTAATCCCCTCTTTGGATTTTGACTGTAACTGCAGGATACGTGCACACTGATTATTGGTAAACATGCAAGTTGAAAAGGACCAAGTCACCGGTTCTGACAGCAGCAAGACATTTGCCTATAGCGAGATAGATGCGGCTCGCATAGCAGCATTAACAAGGGGCTCTAGGGACTTCCTAAGAACAGTCCCCTCAGAGACGGTGGGAAAGGAATATGAGGCACTGAAAATGAAGCTGATGAAGTGGGACCTTCACGCAACCACTTTAGCTGAATACTATAGGGTGAGAAGGATTCCCTGAGGCCTCAGGAATAATACCTGCCAGACTCTACTGAAGGAGAACAAATATTACTGTGACAGATTTGAGGCAATTCTAAACAAATGCTCACTCGATCTGATGGTATGTACTGTGGAAGCCCTATTAAATGAAATTGAGGTACAGACGGACATCACTAAAAAACAAAGAGCGGAACTGACAGCCACACTTACCCTGGAAGAGGTAGAAAGCCTTAATAAAAAGATCGATAAGAAGATTATGGCCGAACAAAAAGTGATCAAGGAGGTCAAGAGGACGAAATTCAAGCAGGATGAAGACGATTACAAGATGGGTAGAGTATACAAGTGGCATGGAGGTTTCTAAGGTCTACCGTAGTGGTAACAGGTTCGGAGGTCACGGGAGAGCCAATCAGAGGAGACAACAGCGGACATGCAAAGGAAACGACTCTGAACAGTCTGATACGTCATCAGAGGGCGCTTATGGGTCCCCTTTAGAGCAGAGCGGCGGCGAAAGCGATATCGCCGGGGTGGCCGCAAATACCACAGGAGAAGATCCAAAGAAGTGACAGCAGGCGAGGGACCAAGTGAGGAAGTCTCAAAGAAATAGCAGGTCCGCAGGCTTCAGTGGTAAATATCTCGTCACAAGATTTAACTGAACAAGAACTGAGCTTGCTAAACAAGGGACTTTCTTATTGTCCATATACACATTGACTATTTTGAATTAACTAAGGATCTATACAGGCTGTTTAGGAACATTAAGTTAAAAGTATGGTATAGAGAGGACGCAAATCATTCAATTGTCAGAGGAAATTGTAATAACAATAAAAAAAATTTAACTTTGCAGGATCTGGGCCTCAGGAAAAAAAGTTATTTTTGCCCCAATATCTCTAACAATAGTGTAAACACCTTTATTAACTTAGAGGAAAATTAGATCAAACAGTTACAGACTACAACTAAGATAAAAGGTAATGCTAGGATAGATCAAACAATGAGGGTCATTTTTTCTAAGAATGACAATTTCGCACTTAAATCATTAAAAACCACTAGCAATATAATATTAAAAGGGGCGGACAAAGGAGGGGCCACTGTAATTATGGATAAGACTTATTATGTAGGTGAAATAAGAACACAACTGGAAGATCCAGTCACCTATAAAAAATTTTCCATGAACCCTGCACATAAGATACAAAAGGAAATTAAATACATCTTAGATCAAGCCATGAAAATGGGGATCATAGATAAAAAATTGGCAGAATATCTTTATGTGGATAAACCTAGGACACCAATCTCCTATACTGTCCCCAAAGTCCACAAGGACCTTAATAAGCCCCCGGGGAGGCCTATAGTCTCCAGTGTGGAGTCTGTATTCACAAATATTTCTAAATTCCTAGATAAATTATTACAGCCTGAGGTCATTAGAATGGTATCTACTATTTACCATGGATGTGAGGAGTCTTTATACCTCCATTAAGCACAAAACTGGAATAGCTATTATAAGAAAGACACTCATGGTAAGTGGTAGATACACGGCTGAACAATGTGATTTCATGGAAAAATTATTGTGCCTAGTCTTATTCTGGAATTATTTCCTCTTTCAGGATGACTGGTTCATCCAGGTCAAGGGAATGGCGATGGGCTTCAACGTCGCTCCATCATACGCCAACCTGTTCATGAATGAGTTTGAAGAAAGAAGAGTCTATGAGAACCAATTATTCAAGAACTATGGAGCAGTTTGGTGGCGTTACATAGACGACGTGTTTGGCGTGTGGTGGGGCGACGTTGGATCCCTGGAAAGATTTGTCAAGGACCTAAACTCAGAGGTAAGGGACTTATACTTCACTATCACCTATAGTGAGGAATCTGTAACTTTCCTGGATACCAGAGTAACTAGGTGTGCCAATGGTTTAAAATTTGATTTATATACCAAGGAAACTGACAAAAACGCTTTGTTAAAATTTGACAGTTTCCATCCAAGAAGACTTATAGATTCCCTGCCTAAAAGCCAGCTACTTAGAGTACAAAGGATTGTGAGTGAAGAAGGAGATAGGACCTGTAGATTAAAACAAATGAAAGATACATTTCTAGAAAGGGGGTATCCACCAAGCCTTATAGAAAAAAAGATGAAAGAGATTCATAATCCCACAAATAAGACCAATAGTGATGTTGCAAACTTCTTCAAAAGTTTGCGAATGGGCGAACTGGGCGAACCGCCATTGACTTCAATAGGCAGGCAAATTTTAAAACCCACAGGGACTCTTTCTGGCCACAATAGTGATGGAAAAGTAGTTTCAATGGGACTAACACCTGGACTGTGGCATGCCGGAGGGGGATCCATGGCAAAACTCCCACGGAAAATTACAGTCTGGTTTTAATCTATAAAGGGCCTAAATCACCTAATATTCCTAAATTTTTGGAATAACATGCTTTAAAACATCAGGTATGATGTTGTATCGATCAGGTAGTGTAAGGGTTATGCCTGCTTCACAGTGACAGACCAAACTCCCCATTTAACGCACCGCAAACAACCGCAAACAGTCCATTTGCACAACCGCAAACTCCCCATTTGCACAAGGTTGGATACCAAGCTATGTGCGTTTTTGATAGTGGTTGGACTGATACTAAGGCGGGAATAGTGCACACCTTATAAAACTTTATCCCAATGTTTTATACAAATTAGCTGCGGTGATGGTAGGTGGCGCAAATCAATGCTGATTCCCTGTGGTGAAGCGTTAATATCTCAATGTTTATTGTTAGTTACGTGAATTCCGTGGTGAATTCTATTAGCTATGTCTGAATTATGATAGTGTCGATTTCTATTAATATTATAGATTTCTAATAATAATATACTCCTTATATAAATATAAATAGAATAAAAAATGCCTTAAGTTGGATTATAAAAAACAATTTATTTTCACAAATGTTTAAAATGTATACACTTTATGTGCTATTGACACCGGTGTCTAAGGTTACTATAAAAGATACTAAAATTGGACATGCTAAAAATAAAACAAAATACAATTTCAAGTTAAAATGATATAGTTTCAAGTTTACAATGATACTTTTACGTTGAGTATTTTTGTTACACTTTGCTAATTTCCACAGTGTGGCCTAATTTCAACGGTATGTTACAATATTATTGACATTCATATGCTTTAGCCTTGGACTGTTATTAGTCACAGTCTTTTGACGAACTGACCTTGCAGTATTGGCCAGGTATATGTGATAGTACACTATATTCTAGTAGTGCTGGTTGTACTGTTTTATCAGTGCTCTAAAGTACCTTGAAATGTATCCGTCTGTTGTTGCTGTATCCGTTGGGGAATGTTGCGGTTAAATATATGCCGCTACTTGGTTCCCTTCAGTGTGTCTGTTTAATGACACGTTATAAGTATACTGCGGTTAAATAAATGCCGCTGCTTGAGATGACTGGGTTTGATGGGTGAGTGGAGATGTTAAATCTCTCAGGCGGTTAAATATATGCCGCTGCGGTGACTTTGTTGCAGTATAAGCTCTACCTGCAAAAAAAAAAAAGTGTGGATGTTGTTATACCCACTGACGTGAGTGTTTCTGGGGTTTTCCGTGACCGCTTGAAGTGTTGTCGGTCAGTGACCGATCAGGTTCTTCAAGGGTGATGGTTCCTGATATTTTGTTCGTCGGGTGTGAGATCTTTATCACTTCAGTTGTTGAGACTTCTGCTTCCGTTTGCCGTCGGTCAGTGACCGATCTGCCTGTTGTGCTTGGATGTTTAGATGGAAGCGCTCTTCTTGTGTCCTGTGGTCTTTGCAAATCTGTGTGAGTTTGCTCGGGTATCAACGCGTTTCGGCTTCAAAGCCTTTCTCAAGATACCAGATAGGTGGATTAGCCTACTATTTATACCTGTTTCGGTTAACTGTTAAACTGCCAGTATGGTGTCATTCCAGTTTTCACTTTGGTTAGTTCGTGATTTCGTGGATGTTAGCATTCAACATGACTTATTTTTCTTACGTGCTTCTTACTTTCTGATGTTCTTGTTTTACATAATTATTGTTTTACATAATTAAGCTTTATCGGTTGTAAATAATAATTTTTTATTTTGCATATTATTGCAACAAGGCTATAAGGAGTATGTATTAATCGTATAGCAAAATTTAACAAAATTTAATAATATAACAAAATTTAATTTTGGGTATTTTTCTTAAATTTATATTAGTCGTATGTGAATGTTCATTTGTTATTGTTTTTTGTTGTGCAAATTGGGATTGTGTTGTTACGTTACCCTGATATTGCGCTAATTCGCATTTAGGTTTTGGAACCATAATTGGCTAGACCAGATTATAGGTGAAATCAATATGCAATTTATAATATCGATATTGCTTGGAAATTGATCGGGGTTTACTTTATTTTCTACTATAGGTTTTTTATACACCCTATTTTTGTAGGGTGGAGTTGCCATACATATAAATTTGAATTTCCAAGTTTGTTACTTTTTATACATCGTTGACGGATTTAAACATGTGTGTATTCCTAAAAAACGTACTCTAAATTTGGGTGGGTACAACATTAACTCCTGATATAGAGTATAACGGTGTACTGCTACTTCTTTGACTTTGCGTCTTGGTTATTAAGGAGTGTCTTACAAGTCATTATGTGTGTCTAATAGATTATAAGTGATATCAATGTGGTTGTTAGTGTGATGAAAGTCTATATACAATTCGGTTTGGAGTATACTACAGGATGGAGTTTAGGTCCATTTCACTGTTTAGACCTTTTGGGTATAGAGTTCCCATTTCAAATATTAGTTTGGCTTCTTGGTGTAGAAGTTTTTTCCCTAGATTGCCTCCTCTGCTGTCAGGTTTAATCTTTCTAATGCCCCAAAATAGCATTTCGTTTGGGTTTCCTTTATGACATGTTTTAAAGTGTGCGTATAATTTTGTATTGTCTCTTTCTTTTTTAATATTTAGGATGTGCTCTCTCATCCTGTCCTTCAACTTTCTACTAGTTTGGCCTAAGTATTGAAGTTTGCAATTGCATTCTATTAGATATATGATATTGGTATCCGTGCATCTGATAATGTCATTAATTTTTACTTCTTTATTTGTCACAGTTGATCTGACTGATTTAGATTTGATACTGTGTTTACAAGATTTACACTCGTGGCATGGGAAAAAAACAGAATTTATGTTTACCTGATAAATTTCTTTCTCCAACGGTGTGTCCGGTCCACGGCGTCATCCTTACTTGTGGGATATTCTCTTCCCCAACAGGAAATGGCAAAGAGCCCAGCAAAGCTGGTCACATGATCCCTCCTAGGCTCCGCCTACCCCAGTCATTCGACCGACGTTAAGGAGGAATATTTGCATAGGAGAAACCATATGGTACCGTGGTGACTGTAGTTAAAGAAAATAAAATATCAGACCTGATTAAAAAAAAAAACCAGGGCGGGCCGTGGACCGGACACACCGTTGGAGAAAGAAAATTATCAGGTAAACATAAATTCTGTTTTATCCAACAAAGGTGTGTCCGGTCCACGGCGTCATCCTTACTTGTGGGAACCAATACCAAAGCTTTAGGACACGGATGAAGGGAGGGAGCAAATCAGGTCACCTAAATGGAAGGCACCACGGCTTGCAAAACCTTTCTCCCAAAAATAGCCTCAGAAGAAGCAAAAGTATCAAACTTGTAAAATTTGGTAAAAGTGTGCAGTGAAGACCAAGTCGCTGCCCTACATATCTGATCAACAGAAGCCTCGTTCTTGAAGGCCCATGTGGAAGCCACAGCCCTAGTGGAATGAGCTGTGATTCTTTCGGGAGGCTGCCGTCCGGCAGTCTCGTAAGCCAATCTGATGATGCTTTTAATCCAAAAAGAGAGAGAGGTAGAAGTTGCTTTTTGACCTCTCCTTTTACCTGAATAAACAACAAACAAGGAAGATGTTTGTCTAAAATCCTTTGTAGCATCTAAATAGAATTTTAGAGCGCGAACAACATCCAAATTGTGCAACAAACGTTCCTTCTTTGAAACTGGTTTTGGACACAGAGAAGGTACGATAATCTCCTGGTTAATGTTTTTGTTAGAAACAACTTTTGGAAGAAAACCAGGTTTAGTACGTAAAACCACCTTATCTGCATGGAACACCAGATAAGGAGGAGAACACTGCAGAGCAGATAATTCTGAGACTCTTCTAGCAGAAGAAATCGCAACTAAAAACAAAACTTTCCAAGATAATAACTTAATATCAACGGAATGTAAGGGTTCAAACGGAACCCCCTGAAGAACTGAAAGAACTAAATTGAGACTCCAAGGAGGAGTCAAAGGTTTGTAAACAGGCTTGATTCTAACCAGAGCCTGAACAAAGGCTTGAACATCTGGCACAGCTGCCAGCTTTTTGTGAAGTAATACCGACAAGGCAGAAATCTGTCCCTTCAGGGAACTTGCAGATAATCCTTTTTCCAATCCTTCTTGAAGGAAGGATAGAATCCTAGGAATCTTAACCTTGTCCCAAGGGAATCCTTTAGATTCACACCAACAGATATATTTTTTCCAAATTTTGTGGTAAATCTTTCTAGTCACAGGCTTTCTGGCCTGAACAAGAGTATCGATCACAGAATCTGAGAATCCTCGCTTCGATAAAATCAAGCGTTCAATCTCCAAGCAGTCAGCTGGAGTGAAACCAGATTCGGATGTTCGAACGGACCCTGAACAAGAAGGTCTCGTCTCAAAGGTAGCTTCCAAGGTGGAGCCGATGACATATTCACCAGATCTGCATACCAAGTCCTGCGTGGCCACGCAGGAGCTATCAAGATCACCGACGCCCTCTCCTGCTTGATCCTGGCTATCAGCCTGGGGATGAGAGGAAATGGCGGGAACACATAAGCTAGTTTGAAGGTCCAAGGTGCTACTAGTGCATCCACTAGAGCCGCCTTGGGATCCCTGGATCTGGCCCCGTAGCAAGGAACTTTGAAGTTCTGACGAGAGGCCATCAGATCCATGTCTGGAATGCCCCACAGGTGAGTGACTTGGGCAAAGATTTCCGGATGGAGTTCCCACTCCCCCGGATGCAATGTCTGACGACTCAGAAAATCCGCTTCCCAATTTTCCACTCCTGGGATGTGGATAGCAGACAGGTGGCAGGAGTGAGACTCCGCCCAAAGAATAATTTTGGTTACTTCTTCCATCGCTAGGGAACTCCTTGTTCCCCCCTGATGGTTGATGTACGCAACAGTCGTCATGTTGTCTGATTGAAACCGTATGAACCTGGTCCTCGCAAGCTGGGGCCAGGCCTGGAGCGCATTGAATATCGCTCTCAGTTCCAGAATATTTATCGGTAGAAGAGATTCTTCCCGAGACCAAAGACCCTGAGCTTTCAGGGATCCCCAGACCGCGCCCCAGCCTATCAGACTGGCGTCGGTCGTGACAATGACCCACTCTGGTCTGTGGAACATCATCCCTTGAGACAGATTGTCCAGGGACAGCCACCAACGGAGTGAGTCTCTGGTCCTCTGATTTACTTGTATCTTCGGAGACAAGTCTGTATAGTCCCCATTCCACTGACTGAGCATGCACAGTTGTAATGGTCTTAGATGAATGCGCGCAAAAGGAACTATGTCCATCGCCGCCACCATCAACCCGATCACTTCCATGCACTGAGCTATGGAAGGAAGAGGAACGGAATGAAGTATCCGACAAGAGTCCAGAAGCTTTGTTTTTCTGGCCTCTGTTAGAAAGATCCTCATTTCTAAGGAGTCTATAATTGTTCCCAAGAAGGGAACCCTTGTTGACGGGGATAGAGAACTCTTTTCCACGTTCACTTTCCAGCCGTGAGATCTGAGAAAGGCCAGGACAATGTCCGTGTGAGCCTTTGCTTGAGGAAGGGACGACGCTTGAATCAGAATGTCGTCCAGGTAAGGTACTACTGCAATGCCCCTTGGTCTTAGCACCGCTAGAAGGGACCCTAGTACCTTTGTGAAAATCCTTGGAGCCGTGGCTAATCCGAAAGGAAGCGCCACGAACTGGTAATGTTTGTCCAGGAATGCAAACCTTAGGAACCGATGATGTTCCTTGTGGATAGGAATATGTAGATACGCATCCTTTAAATCCACCGTGGTCATAAATTGACCTTCCTGGATGGAAGGAAGGATAGTTCGAATGGTTTCCATCTTGAACGATGGGACCTTGAGAAATTTGTTTAAGATCTTGAGATCTAGGATTGGTCTGAACGTTCCCTCTTTTTTGGGAACTATGAACAGATTGGAGTAGAACCCCATCCCTTGTTCTCTTAATGGAACAGGATGAATCACTCCCATTTTTAACAGGTCTTCTACACAATGTAAGAACGCCTGTCTTTTTATGTGGTCTGAAGACAACTGCGACTTGTGGAACCTCCCCCTTGGGGGAAGTCCCTTGAATTCCAGAAGATAACCCTGGGAGACTATTTCTAGCGCCCAAGGATCCAGAACATCTCTTGCCCAAGCCTGAGCGAAGAGAGAGAGTCTGCCCCCCACCAGATCCGGTCCCGGATCGGGGGCCAATATTTCATGCTGTCTTGGTAGCAGTGGCAGGTTTCTTGGCCTGCTTTCCCTTGTTCCAGCCTTGCATTGGTCTCCAAGCTGGCTTGGCCTGAGAAGTATTACCCTCTTGCTTAGAGGACGTAACACCTTGGGCTGGTCCGTTTTTACGAAAGGGACGAAAATTAGGTCTATTTTTTGCCTTGAAGGGCCGATCCTGAGGAAGGGCGTGGCCCTCACCCCCAGTGATATCAGAGATAATCTCTTTCAAGTCAGGACCAAACAGCGTTTTCCCCTTGAAAGGAATGTTTAGTAGCTTGTTCTTGGAAGACGCATCAGCCGACCAAGATTTCAACCAAAGCGCTCTGCGCGCCACAATAGCAAACCCAGAGTTCTTAGCCGCTAACTTAGCCAATTGCAAAGAGGCGTCTAGAGTGAAAGAATTAGCCAATTTGAGAGCATTGATTCTGTCCATAATCTCCTCATAAGGAGGAGAGTCACTATCGAGCACCTTAAGCAGTTCATCAAACCAGAAATATGCGGCTGTAGTGACAGGGACAATGCATGAAATGGGTTGTAGAAGGTAACCCTGCTGAACAAACATCTTTTTAAGCAAACCTTCTAATTTTTTATCCATAGGATCTTTGAAAGCACAACTATCCTCTATGGGAATAGTGGTGCGTTTGTTTAAAGTAGAAACCGCTCCCTCGACCTTGGGGACTGACTGCCATAAGTCCTTTCTGGGGTCGACCATAGGAAACAATTTTTTAAATATGGGGGGAGGGACGAAAGGAATACCGGGTCTTTCCCATTCTTTATTAACAATGTCCGCCACCCGCTTGGGTATAGGAAAAGCTTCTGGGAGCCCCGGCACCTCTAGGAACTTGTCCATTTTACATAGTTTCTCTGGGATGACTAAATTTTCACAATCATCCAGAGTGGATAATACCTCCTTAAGCAAAATGCGGAGATGTTCCAATTTAAATTTAAATGTAATCACATCAGATTCAGCCTGCTGAGAAATGTTCCCTAAATCAGTAATTTCTCCCTCAGACAAAACCTCCCTGGCCCCCTCAGATTGGGTTAGGGGCCCTTCAGAGATATTAATATCAGCGTCGTCATGCTCTTCAGTAACTAAAACAGAGCAGCCACGCTTACGCTGACAAGGGTTCATTTTGGCTAAAATGTTTTTGACAGAATTATCCATTACAGCCGTTAATTGTTGCATAGTAAGGAGTATTGGCGCGCTAGATGTACTAGGGGCCTCCTGAGTGGGCAAGACTCGTGTAGACGAAGGAGGGAATGATGCAGTACCATGCTTACTCCCCTCACTTGAGGAATCATCTTGGGCATCATTGTCATTATCACATAAATCACATTTATTTAAATGAATAGGAATTCTGGCTTCCCCACATTCAGAACACAGTCTATCTGGTAGTTCAGACATGTTAAACAGGCATAAACTTGATCAGAAAGTACAAAAAACGTTTTAAAATAAAACCGTTACTGTCACTTTAAATTTTAAACTGAACACACTTTATTACTGCAATTGCGAAAAAACATGAAGGAATTGTTCAAAATTCACCAAATTTTCACCACAGCGTCTTAAAGCCTTGAAAATATTGCACACCAATTTTGGAAGCTTTAACCCTTAAAATAACGGAACCGGAGCCGTTTTAAGCTTTAAACCCCTTTACAGTCCCTGGTATCTGCTTTGCTGAGACCCAACCAAACCCAAAGGGGAATACGATACCAAATGACGCCTTCAGAAGTCTTTTATAAGTATCAGAGCTCCTCTCACATGCGACTGCATGCCATGCCTCTCAAAAACAAGTGCGCAACACCGGCGCGAAAATGAGACTCTGCCTATGCTTTGGGAAGGCCCCTAAAGAATAAGGTGTCTAAAACAGTGCCTGCCGATATTATTAAATCAAAATACCCAGAATAAATGATTCCTCAAGGCTAAATAAGTGTTAATATCAATCGATTTAGCCCAAAAAAAGTCTACAGTTTAAATAAGCCCTTGTGAAGCCCTTATTTACAATCGTAATAAACATGGCTTACCGGATCCCATAGGGAAAATGACAGCTTCCAGCATTACATCGTCTTGTTAGAATGTGTCATACCTCAAGCAGCAAGAGACTGCAAACTGTTCCCCCAACTGAAGTTAATTGCTCTCAACAGTCCTGTGTGGAACAGCCATGGATTTTAGTTACGGTTGCTAAAATCATTTTCCTCATACAAACAGAATTCTTCATCTCTTTTCTGTTTCTGAGTAAATAGTACGTACCAGCACTATTTTAAAATAACAAACTCTTGATTGAATAATGAAAAACTACAGTTAAACACTAAAAAACTCTAAGCCATCTCCGTGGAGATGTTGCCTGTACAACGGCAAAGAGAATGACTGGGGTAGGCGGAGCCTAGGAGGGATCATGTGACCAGCTTTGCTGGGCTCTTTGCCATTTCCTGTTGGGGAAGAGAATATCCCACAAGTAAGGATGACGCCGTGGACCGGACACACCTATGTTGGAGAAACCAGATATGCTTTCATTGTTAAGGTTTCGTTGGGCGGTGTGGTTTTTTTGTTGTTTGTACTCGCTAGGTGCTAGGATATTTTTCAGATTTGTAGCCTTTCGAAATATAATATCTGGATGTTGTTTTAGTCGTTTCCCCAGGATAGGGTCACTTTTTGCAAGATGCCAATGTTGCTTAATGATTTTTTCTATTTGTTTGTGTTGGCTGGAATATGCAGTGATGAATGGAATGTGATAGGGGTCTCTATCTTCCTGTTTTTTCATGTTAATCTTTTCCTCCAGAAGGACCTTTCTATCTATTGCTCTGACTTGTTTTTTTGTGTCTACTAGAGTCTTGGGGTGATATCCCTTTTCGGCAAATCTTTTGTCTAAAATTTCAGCTTGTGTGTCATAGTCAGTTACTTTGGTACAGTTCCTTCTTATTCTCGAATACTGTCCTTTAGGTATATTATTTTTCCATTTTGTGTGGTGGCAGCTTTTATAGTCAATGTAGCTATTTGCATCTACTTTTTTAAAAAAAGTTGTGGTGGTGATCTCGTTATTTATTATGGCTATCTCTATGTCTAGAAAGCTGATTTTAGTTTTGTTATGTTCATGTGTAAATTTTAGACCGAAGTCGTTATTGTTGAAGTCTAGTATGAACTCCTCCAATAGTTCCTCATCTCCTCTCCAAATTATGAATATGTCATCTATGAACCGTTTGTAGAGCACGAGATTCGCACCCCAAGGAGTGTCAGATAAAAATTGCTCTTCAAAATGTCCTACAAATAAATTGGCATAACTGGGTGCGAATCTCGTGCCCATAGCTGTTCCTCTTTTTTGTATATAATGATTACCATTGAAAGAAAAATAATTGTTTTTAAGTATAAATTCCATACATTGTAATATAAATTCTTTTTGGGGTCTTTTCATATCACTGTCTTTTGTTAAAAAGGAATTTGTGGCTTCTAAGCCTTTTGTATGGTCTATGCAAGTGTATAAGCTGCTTACATCGCAAGTAACTAAGATGTAATTTTCTTTCCAATCAATATGGTCAATTAAATTCAGGAAATGCTTAGTGTCTCTTAAATGGGAGGGTATGTTTTTTACATATTTTTGAAGAAAGAAGTCTGTGTATTGAGATAGGTTTGATGTCAGTGAATTTATTCCGGATATTATGGGACGTCCTGGGGGGTTTGTTAAATCCTTGTGGATTTTCGGTAGGAAATAGAAAACTGGGGTTCTGGGATGTTCTGTCAGAATAAAATTGAGTTCTTGTTTGTTTATTATGCCTTTGTCTTTAGCTGAGGAGATCATTTTATCTAAATTCTTTTTCATTTGCTCAATAGGGTTACCTGTTAATTTATTGTATGTTATTTTGTCCCCTAATAATCTTTCTGCTTCTTTAAGGTAATTTTCTGTGTCCATAATGACAACTCCTCCCCCTTTATCGGCCTGTTTTATAGTGATGTTTTTGTTCTCTTTAAGCTCTTTTAGAACCTCATTTTCTTTTTTACTTAAATTCCATTTGAGCTCTTTGTTATCTTCTAGTTTTTCGATATCCTCTTTTACCTTTTTTTCAAATGTCTCAATCATGCTACCTTTTTCTTGAGTGGGATTAAAATTGGATTTTTGTTTGAAATTAGTGTGAATATATTCTGATGTGTAGTTACTGTTATTTTCCAGAGGGTTTCTCAAAAAATACTTTTTTAAGGCTAGTTTCCTTGTGAATTGATTCACGTTTATCAATGTTTCAAATTTGTTGAGTTTACAGGACGGGGCAAATGATAGACCTTTGTTGAGTATTGTTTTTTGTTTGTCATTAAGTGTTAATTTACTCAGATTAAAGATACCTTTAGGTTCTATTTGGATTTCTTCGTTGCTTTTTTTGAGTCTCCCTCCCCTTCCTCTGTTTCCTCTAATCTTCTTTTTCCTTTCGGTGGGTCGTGTGTTTGGTTTGGGCCTTCTTCTAAAAAAGATCTGTGGTTTATTGCTTTTGTGGATGTAGTGGGGGTTCTGGCTTCTTCTTCATGACTTAGTGCACTGTATCTGTTCTGGTGTTCTAAATTTCTTTCTGGTGGATGTGTGGTGGTGCTCTGTTTTTTAAAATTATCTTTAATTTTTGGTGACTGTGGTCTTTTAAAACTTTCCTTTGGTGTTTCCCTATCTGCTTGTTCTTTATTTTGATTTCTCCAAGTGTGATTGTGATTGTAATTATCATAATTGTGGTTGTCAAATCTTCGTTTCTCATAGTTTCTATAATTTTGAAAATGTGAAACTCTATTGTCATCTTGGTAGTGTTCATAATTGTTAAAACGTGAGTCTCTGTTATCACCTCTATACTGTTCATTTCTATTGTAATGGTATTCATTCGCATCTCTATATTTGTTTCTGTAGTGGTGATTTCTATTTGAATTTTGGAAATAGTTTGAATATTGGTAATCATTCTGTATATAGTTTCTGTGTTCTGGTGTATATTCCTCTTTCGTGTTGTATCTAGTGTCTTCCTTGTGTGAATGTCCTGTGTCCCTTTTTCCAAGTAATTCTCTATTACTAAGTTTATATTCATTATAAGTGTAGTTGTCACGTCTGTAATTTCTATCTCTATCATTGTCCCAGTTTCTGTGTTGGTTATAATGGTTACTTGGTCTTTGAAATCTGTTAATGTAATTTCCTTTGTTATGATTGTGGTATCTTTGATAGTTATGGTTGCTATCGTTGCGTGTTTGATTTAAGGTCTTTCCTGTGTTTTGTTGTTCAACCTGCATGTTCCCTGTGTCAGGTTCATTAGTGAATTTTTTATTACTAAAGAGTAATCTGTGATTGGGTGGTGTGTCTTCATTGGTATTATCTATTTGTCTATCAAAAACGCACATACATTAATTTATCCCCAGACTGATAAGAAAGGCCACCAAGTGAGAAACACCGGAAGAATGGACATATTTAACACTAGAAATAACATACTTGAGGATATTTCTAATAAAATTGACCCCGTGAACTCAAATTTCAATAAAATAGATTACATCAATGAGAAAGACACTATAAGTGAATTAGAAAACATTCTATTTAAGGAAATAAAACAAAAATTGGAGTTAGCTTTCCTAAACAAATACATAAAAGAAAATATGGTCCCAAGGGGCCTACGACTTAAAAAAGATTGTACGTTCGAACTAAATGAAGAACATAGTAAAGAGTGGTTTGACATTCTGGAAACTGCTTCCCTTAAACTCATAACAGTAATCATAAAATCAAGAGAAATAACTTCACAGGAATTAGGAATCAAAATCCAAAACTATAAAGAAAAATTGGAACACACAGACCTCACAGATTCTTTGAACACAAAACAACAAGAAATAGCTAAAAGACTAGGTGAACTAAACAAAGACATAATAGAAATTAAATGGAAAAAATTCAATAGAGATATTGAGGACTACAAAAGACAAATAGATAATACCAATGAAGACACACCACCCAATCACAGATTACTCTTTAGTAATAAAAAATTCACTAATGAACCTGACACAGGGAACATGCAGGTTGAACAACAAAACACAGGAAAGACCTTAAATCAAACACGCAACGATAGCAACCATAACTATCAAAGATACCACAATCATAACAAAGGAAATTACATTAACAGATTTCAAAGACCAAGTAACCATTATAACCAACACAGAAACTGGGACAATGATAGAGATAGAAATTACAGACGTGACAACTACACTTATAATGAATATAAACTTAGTAATAGAGAATTACTTGGAAAAAGGGACACAGGACATTCACACAAGGAAGACACTAGATACAACACGAAAGAGGAATATACACCAGAACACAGAAACTATATACAGAATGATTACCAATATTCAAACTATTTCCAAAATTCAAATAGAAATCACCACTACAGAAACAAATATAGAGATGCGAATGAATACCATTACAATAGAAATGAACAGTATAGAGGTGAT
Organism: Bombina bombina; assembly: GCF_027579735.1. NCBI lineage: Eukaryota > Metazoa > Chordata > Amphibia > Anura > Bombinatoridae > Bombina > Bombina bombina. The sequence continues at coordinate 568,493,740 of NC_069505.1, read as the reverse complement.
AACAGAGACTCACGTTTTAACAATTATGAACACTACCAAGATGACAATAGAGTTTCACATTTTCAAAATTATAGAAACTATGAGAAACGAAGATTTGACAACCACAATTATGATAATTACAATCACAATCACACTTGGAGAAATCAAAATAAAGAACAAGCAGATAGGGAAACACCAAAGGAAAGTTTTAAAAGACCACAGTCACCAAAAATTAAAGATAATTTTAAAAAACAGAGCACCACCACACATCCACCAGAAAGAAATTTAGAACACCAGAACAGATACAGTGCACTAAGTCATGAAGAAGAAGCCAGAACCCCCACTACATCCACAAAAGCAATAAACCACAGATCTTTTTTAGAAGAAGGCCCAAACCAAACACACGACCCACCGAAAGGAAAAAGAAGATTAGAGGAAACAGAGGAAGGGGAGGGAGACTCAAAAAAAGCAACGAAGAAATCCAAATAGAACCTAAAGGTATCTTTAATCTGAGTAAATTAACACTTAATGACAAACAAAAAACAATACTCAACAAAGGTCTATCATTTGCCCCGTCCTGTAAACTCAACAAATTTGAAACATTGATAAACGTGAATCAATTCACAAGGAAACTAGCCTTAAAAAAGTATTTTTTGAGAAACCCTCTGGAAAATAACAGTAACTACACATCAGAATATATTCACACTAATTTCAAACAAAAATCCAATTTTAATCCCACTCAAGAAAAAGGTAGCATGATTGAGACATTTGAAAAAAAGGTAAAAGAGGATATCGAAAAACTAGAAGATAACAAAGAGCTCAAATGGAATTTAAGTAAAAAAGAAAATGAGGTTCTAAAAGAGCTTAAAGAGAACAAAAACATCACTATAAAACAGGCCGATAAAGGGGGAGGAGTTGTCATTATGGACACAGAAAATTACCTTAAAGAAGCAGAAAGATTATTAGGGGACAAAATAACATACAATAAATTAACAGGTAACCCTATTGAGCAAATGAAAAAGAATTTAGATAAAATGATCTCCTCAGCTAAAGACAAAGGCATAATAAACAAACAAGAACTCAATTTTATTCTGACAGAACATCCCAGAACCCCAGTTTTCTATTTCCTACCGAAAATCCACAAGGATTTAACAAACCCCCCAGGACGTCCCATAATATCCGGAATAAATTCACTGACATCAAACCTATCTCAATACACAGACTTCTTTCTTCAAAAATATGTAAAAAACATACCCTCCCATTTAAGAGACACTAAGCATTTCCTGAATTTAATTGACCATATTGATTGGAAAGAAAATTACATCTTAGTTACTTGCGATGTAAGCAGCTTATACACTTGCATAGACCATACAAAAGGCTTAGAAGCCACAAATTCCTTTTTAACAAAAGACAGTGATATGAAAAGACCCCAAAAAGAATTTATATTACAATGTATGGAATTTATACTTAAAAACAATTATTTTTCTTTCAATGGTAATCATTATATACAAAAAAGAGGAACAGCTATGGGCACGAGATTCGCACCCAGTTATGCCAATTTATTTGTAGGACATTTTGAAGAGCAATTTTTATCTGACACTCCTTGGGGTGCGAATCTCGTGCTCTACAAACGGTTCATAGATGACATATTCATAATTTGGAGAGGAGATGAGGAACTATTGGAGGAGTTCATACTAGACTTCAACAATAACGACTTCGGTCTAAAATTTACACATGAACATAACAAAACTAAAATCAGCTTTCTAGACATAGAGATAGCCATAATAAATAACGAGATCACCACCACAACTTTTTTTAAAAAAGTAGATGCAAATAGCTACATTGACTATAAAAGCTGCCACCACACAAAATGGAAAAATAATATACCTAAAGGACAGTATTCGAGAATAAGAAGGAACTGTACCAAAGTAACTGACTATGACACACAAGCTGAAATTTTAGACAAAAGATTTGCCGAAAAGGGATATCACCCCAAGACTCTAGTAGACACAAAAAAACAAGTCAGAGCAATAGATAGAAAGGTCCTTCTGGAGGAAAAGATTAACATGAAAAAACAGGAAGATAGAGACCCCTATCACATTCCATTCATCACTGCATATTCCAGCCAACACAAACAAATAGAAAAAATCATTAAGCAACATTGGCATCTTGCAAAAAGTGACCCTATCCTGGGGAAACGACTAAAACAACATCCAGATATTATATTTCGAAAGGCTACAAATCTGAAAAATATCCTAGCACCTAGCGAGTACAAACAACAAAAAAACCACACCGCCCAACGAAACCTTAACAATGAAAGCATATCTGGTTTTTTCCCATGCCACGAGTGTAAATCTTGTAAACACAGTATCAAATCTAAATCAGTCAGATCAACTGTGACAAATAAAGAAGTAAAAATTAATGACATTATCAGATGCACGGATACCAATATCATATATCTAATAGAATGCAATTGCAAACTTCAATACTTAGGCCAAACTAGTAGAAAGTTGAAGGACAGGATGAGAGAGCACATCCTAAATATTGAAAAAGAAAGAGACAATACAAAATTATACGCACACTTTAAAACATGTCATAAAGGAAACCCAAACGAAATGCTATTTTGGGGCATTAGAAAGATTAAACCTGACAGCAGAGGAGGCAATCTAGGGAAAAAACTTCTACACCAAGAAGCCAAACTAATATTTGAAATGGGAACTCTATACCCAAAAGGTCTAAACAGTGTAATGGACCTAAACTCCATCCTGTAGTATACTCCAAACCGAATTGTATATAGACTTTCATCACACTAACAACCACATTGATATCACTTATAATCTATTAGACACACATAATGACTTGTAAGACACTCCTTAATAACCAAGACGCAAAGTCAAAGAAGTAGCAGTACACCGTTATACTCTATATCAGGAGTTAATGTTGTACCCACCCAAATTTAGAGTACGTTTTTTAGAAATACACACATGTTTAAATCCGTCAACGATGTATAAAAAGTAACAAACTTGGAAATTCAAATTTATATGTATGGCAACTCCACCCTACAAAAATAGGGTGTATAAAAAACCTATAGTAGAAAATAAAGTAAACCCCGATCAATTTCCAAGCAATATCGATATTATAAATTGCATATTGATTTCACCTATAATCTGGTCTAGCCAATTATGGTTCCAAAACCTAAATGCGAATTAGCGCAATATCAGGGTAACGTAACAACACAATCCCAATTTGCACAACAAAAAACAATAACAAATGAACATTCACATACGACTAATATAAATTTAAGAAAAATACCCAAAATTAAATTTTGTTATATTATTAAATTTTGTTAAATTTTGCTATACGATTAATACATACTCCTTATAGCCTTGTTGCAATAATATGCAAAATAAAAAATGATTATTTACAACCGATAAAGCTTAATTATGTAAAACAATAATTATGTAAAACAAGAACATCAGAAAGTAAGAAGCACGTAAGAAAAATAAGTCATGTTGAATGCTAACATCCACGAAATCACGAACTAACCAAAGTGAAAACTGGAATGACACCATACTGGCAGTTTAACAGTTAACCGAAACAGGTATAAATAGTAGGCTAATCCACCTATCTGGTATCTTGAGAAAGGCTTTGAAGCCGAAACGCGTTGATACCCGAGCAACCTCACACAGATTTGCAAAGACCACAGGACACAAGAAGAGCGCTTCCATCTAAACATCCAAGCACAACAGGCAGATCGGTCACTGACCGACGGCAAACGGAAGCAGAAGTCTCAACAACTGAAGTGATAAAGATCTCACACCCGACGAACAAAATATCAGGAACCATCACCCTTGAAGAACCTGATCGGTCACTGACCGACAACACTTCAAGCGGTCACGGAAAACCCCAGAAACACTCACGTCAGTGGGTATAACAACATCCACACTTTTTTTTTTTTTGCAGGTAGAGCTTATACTGCAACAAAGTCACCGCAGTGGCATATATTTAACCGCCTGAGAGATTTAACATCTCCACTCACCCATCAAACCCAGTCATCTCAAGCAGCGGCATTTATTTAACCGCAGTATACTTATAACGTGTCATTAAACAGACACACTGAAGGGAACCAAGTAGCGGCATATATTTAACCGCAACATTCCCCAACGGATACAGCAACAACAGACGGATACATTTCAAGGTACTTTAGAGCACTGATAAAACAGTACAACCAGCACTACTAGAATATAGTGTACTATCACATATACCTGGCCAATACTGCAAGGTCAGTTCGTCAAAAGACTGTGACTAATAACAGTCCAAGGCTAAAGCATATGAATGTCAATAATATTGTAACATACCGTTGAAATTAGGCCACACTGTGGAAATTAGCAAAGTGTAACAAAAATACTCAACGTAAAAGTATCATTGTAAACTTGAAACTATATCATTTTAACTTGAAATTATATTTTGTTTTATTTTTAGCATGTCCAATTTTAGTATCTTTTATAGTAACCTTAGACACCGGTGTCAATAGCACATAAAGTGTATACATTTTAAACATTTGTGAAAATAAATTGTTTTTTATAATCCAACTTAAGGCATTTTTTATTCTATTTATATTTATATAAGGAGTATATTATTATTAGAAATCTATAATATTAATAGAAATCGACACTATCATAATTCAGACATAGCTAATAGAATTCACCACGGAATTCACGTAACTAACAATAAACATTGAGATATTAACGCTTCACCACAGGGAATCAGCATTGATTTGCGCCACCTACCATCACCGCAGCTAATTTGGATACCAAGCTAGCCATGTCCCGTTCCTTGTCCTCACTGATGTCAGTCTCTTCCTCCACCCAGCCACGTACAACACCAAGGTGACAACAAGCCCCCTGGGACGCCTGCTGTGTTTGGTCTTCCACCTCCTCAAAGCCACCTTCCTCCTCTGACTCCTCTTCTTCAGACTCCTCTCTCTGCATTGCCTCTCTCTGCAATATTATAAGGTGTGTTAAGTAGTACTATTCTTATCAGTTTAATCCCTGTTACGTCCCCTGGGACGGGGACCGGGAGATGGAAAAAGATGCTTGGTCGGTCCTCCTACTTCAAATTTGGCGCACTGCGCGTGCAATCTACTGTGCCACCAGATATGAGTGGTGTGTTTAGTAGTACTATTCTTATCAGTTTAATCCCTGTTACGTCCCCTATCAGGGGACGTGTATATGGCATGGATTTTAGGAACCGGGAGATGGAAAAAGATGCTTGGTCGGTCCTCCTACTTCAAATTTGGGGCACTTTGCGTGCAATCTACTGTGCCACCAAATATGAGTGGTGTGTTCAGTAGTACTATTCTTATCAGTTTAATCCCTGTTACGCCCTTTATCAGGGGACGTGTATATGGCATGGATTTTAGGAACCGGGAGATGGAAAAAGATGCTTGGTCGGTCCTCCTACTTCAAATTTGGGGCACTGCGCGTGCAATCTACTGTGCCACCAGATATGAGTGGTGTGTTCAGTAGTACTATTCTTATCAGTTTAATCCCTGTTACGTCCCCTATCAGGGGACGTGTATATGGCATGGATTTAAGGAACCGGGAGATGGAAAAAGATGCATGGTCGGTCCTCCTACTTCAAATTTGGGGCACTGCGCGTGCAATCTAATGTGCCACCAGATAGGAGTGGTGTGTTAAGTAGTACTATTCCTATCAGTTTAATCCCTGTTATGTGCCTTTTTTATTGGTTTGGTTTTTGAAGCCACAGTGCTGCACCAGAGGCCAGAAAAATTAGGCATGTATACATGCCTGAAAAATTAGGTATTGTTGCAGCCGCTGCTGTAGCAGCGGCAAGAAAAATTGATGTTTGTTTCCCAGGCAGAAAGTGCCTTAAAACATTGCGTCTTGAACCCTAGTTGGTGGCGGATAAGTCACTCAAGTCATCCGGCATTCAGAGATAAAATATAGCAGCGTGTGGACCATTTTTAGCCCAAGGCAGCTCATCTCATCAGGCCTTTTTTGGTCTAATGTATCGCCCAATGTCAGTCCCTTCGGGATCCATCCCTCATTCATCTTAATAAAGGTGAGGTAATCTAGACTTTTTTGACCTAGGCGACTTCTCTTCTCAGTGACAATACCTCCTGCTGCACTGAAGGTCCTTTCTGACAGGACACTTGAAGCGGGGCAGGCCAGAAGTTCTATCGCAAATTGGGATAGCTCAGGCCACAGGTCAAGCCTGCACACCCAGTAGTCAAGGGGTTCATCGCTCCTCAGAGTGTCGAGATCTGCAGTTAAGGCGAGGTAGTCTGCTACCAGTCGGACGAGTCGTTCTCTGAGGGTGGACCCCGAAGGGCTGTGGCGATGCATAGGACTTAAAAAGCTCTGCATGTCCTCCATCAACAACACGTCAGGAAAGCATCCTGTCCTTGCCGGCGTGGTCGTGGGAGGAGGAGGATTACTTTCACCTCTTCCCCTGTTAGATTCCCATTGTACTGTGACATCACCCTTATACGATGTGTAAAGCATACTTTTTAATTTCTTTTGGAACTGCTGCATCCTTTACGACTTGCGGTAATTCAGTAACATTTCAGGCACTTTATGCTTATACTGGGGGTCTAGTAGTGTGGACACCCAGTACAGGTCGTTCTCCTTCAGCTTTTTTATATGAGGGTCCCTCAACAGGCACGACAGCATGAAAGACCCCATTTGCACAAGGTTGGATGACGAGCTACTCATGTCCCGTTCCTCATCCTCAGTGATCTCACTGAAGGTATCTTCTTTCCCCCAGCCACATACAACACCACGGTTACCAGATAGGTGACAACGAGCAACCTGGGATGCCTGTTGTGGTTGGTCATCCGCCTCCTACTTCCACATTCCTCCTCTGACTCCTCTTCCTCACAATCCTCTTCCAGCATTGCCGCTGGTCCAACAAGCGATGCTGATAAAGCTGTTTCTGGTGGTGATGGTGACCACAACTCTTCCTCTTCACGCTCATCTATGGCCTGATCCAGCACTTTTCGCAGGGCACACTCCAGGAAGAAAACAAATGGTATGATGTCGCTGATGGTGCCTTCGGTGCGACTGACTAGGTTTGTCACCTCCTCAAAAGGACGCATGAGCCTACAAGCATTGCTCATGAGCGTCCAGTAACGTGGCAAAAAAATTCCCAGCTCCGCAGAGGCTGTCCTAGCACCCCAGTCATACAAATAGTCATTAATTGCTTTTTATTGTTGGAGCAGGCGGTCGAACATTAGGAGTGTTGAATTCCAACGTGTCAGGCTATCGCAAATCAAGCGCCTCACTGGCATGTTGTTTCGCTGCTGGATATCTGGAAAGTGCGCCATGGCCGTGGAGGAATGCCTCAAATGGCCACACACCTTCCTGGCCTGCTTCAGGACGTCCTGTAAGCCTGGGTACTTATGCACAAAGCGTTGTATGATCAGATCACACACATGTGCCATGCACGGCACATGTGTCAACTTGCCCAAATTCAATGCCGCCACCAATTTTCTTCTGTTGTCATAAACCACTTTGCCAATCTCCAGTTGGTGCGGAGTCAGCCACTGATCCAACTGTGTGTTCAGGGCAGACAGGAGTGCTGGTCCGGTGTGACTCTCTGCTTTCAGGCAAGTCAACCCCAAGACGGAGTGACACTGCTGTATCCGGTATGTGGAATAGTACCTGGGGAGCTGGGGGGGTGCCGTTGATGTGGAGCAAGACGCAGCAGCAGAAGAGGACTCAGCCGAGGAGGTTATGGAAGAGGATGGAGTAGGAAGAGTAGAGGAGGTGGCAGCAGGCCTGCCTGCAAGTCGTGGTGGTGTCACCAACTCCTCTGCAGAGCCATGCATTCCATGCTTGGCAGCCGTCAGCAGGTTTACCCAATGCGCAGTGTAGGTGATATACCTGCCCTGACCATGCTTTGCAGACCAGGTATCATTGGTCAGATGGACCCTTGCCCCAACACTGTGTGCCAGACATGCCATTACTTCCTTTTGCACAATTGAGTACAGGTTGGGGATTGCCTTTTGTGCAAAGAAATTTCGTCCGGGTACCTTCCACTGCGGTGTCCCAATAGCTACAATTTTTTTGAACGCCTCAGACTCCACCAGCTTGTATGGTAAAAGCTGGCAGGCTAAGAGTTCAGACAAGCCAGCTGTCAGACGCCGGGCAAGGGGGTGACTTTGTGACATTGACTTCTTACGCTCAAACATGTCCTTGACAGACACCTGACTATGGGCTGATGAGCAGGAACTGCTCAAGGCGAGAGACGGAGTGGCGGATGGTTGAGAGGGGGCAAGGAGGACAGCAGTGGTTGATGTGGCTGAAGATGTGGGACCAGGAGGAGGATGGTGGCTTTGAGTTTGTGTACTGCTTGTACTCATGTGTTGATCCCATAGGCATTTGTGATGTGCGATGATGTGCCTTCGCAAAGCAGTTGTACCTATGTGGGTGTTGGACTTCCCACGACTCAGTTTCTTTTGGCACAGGTTGCAAATGGCATCGCTGTTGTCAGAGGCAGACACAAAAAAATGCCACACTGCTGAGCTCTGCGATGACGGCATTCTGGTGGTGGCAACAGCATGCGTTGATTGGCGTGCTGTCTGGCTGACCCTGGGTGCTGATGCATGCTGTCTGACTGTGCCACTAGCTCCTTGCGACGACCTCCCCCTGCTTCCAACTCATCTCCTCCTTCTCCTCTCTGTCTCCCCATCTGAACTTTCCCCCTGTTCTTCTTCTCTTCTAGCGGGCACCCACGTGACATCCACGGACGCATCGTCATCATCAACCGCTTCACTTGTATCTGACAACTCAACAAAGGAAGCAGCAGCGGGTACAACATCATCATCATCACACCGTACGTCCATGTCTGTAATGCTGTCTGACTGAGACATATCACTGTTATCTACATCCTCTGTAAATGATGGTTGTGCATCACTCATTTCTTCAAACTGATGTGTAAATATCTCCTCTGACAGATCTAGTTAAGCGGCTGTGGTGCTAGTGTTGGTGGTGGCGGCAGGCGGGCGAGTGGTAACTTTAGAGGTGCTGCCCGAAGCTAAGCTGGAGGAGGATGGTGCGTCAAGGTTCCGAGCGGAAGCTGTAGAAGATTGGGTGTCCTGTGTTAGCCAGTCAACTATGTCCTCAGAAGTTTTCGAGTTCATGGTACGTGGCCTCTGAACACTGGGCATTATTCTAGGGCCAAAGGGAATCATAGCACCACGACCACGACGGCACCTGCGGGGTGGCCTGCCTCTGCCTGTCATTTTTTTTAAATGTACACTTACACTACTATTAAACAAGATATGAGTGGTGGCACTGGGCAAGTGGGCACGGTATACGCTGTGAGCCTGAGACAAAAAAGCAGACTGATGTTTCACAGTCCAAAAAGTTTTTTTTTTTTTTTTAAATGTACACTTACACTACTATTAAACAAGATATGAGTGGTGGCACTGGGCAAGTGGGCACAGTATATGCTGTGAGCCTGACACAAAAAAGCAGACTGATGTTTCACAGTCAAAAAAGTTTTTTTTTTTAAAAATGTACACTTACACTACTATTAAACAAGATATGAGTGGTGGCACTGGGCAAGTGGGCACAGTATACGCTGTGAGCCTGACACAAAAAAGCAGACTGATGTTTCACAGTCCAAAAAGTTTTTTTTTTTTTTTTAAATGTACACTTACACTACTATTAAACAAGATATGAGTGGTGCCACTGGGCAAGTGGGCACAGTATATGCTGTGACTCTGACACAAAAAAGCAGACTGATGTTTCACAGTCAAAAAAGTTTTTCTTTTTTTTAAATGTACACTTACACTACTATTAAACAAGATATGAGTGGTGGCACTGGGCACGTGGGCACAGTATACGCTGTGAGCCTGACACAAAAAAGCAGACTGATGTTTCACAGTCAAAAAAGGTTTTTTTTTTACATGTACACTTACACTACTATTAAACAAGATATGAGTGGGGGCACTGGGCAAGTGGGCACAGTATACGCTGTGAGCCTGACACAAAAAAGCAGACTGATGTTTAACAGTCCAAAAAGTTTTTTAAAAAAAATGTACACTTACACTACTATTAAACAAGATATGAGTGGTGGCACTGGGCAAGTGGGCACAGTATACACTGTGAGCCTGACACAAAAAAGCAGACTGATGTTTCACAGTCAAAAAAGTTTTTTTTTTAATTTACACTTACACTACTATTAAACAAGATATGAGTGGTGGCACTGGGCAAGTGGGCACAGTATACGCTGTGAGCCTGACACAAAAAAAGCAGCCTGATGTTTCACAGTCAAAAAAGTTTTTTTTTTTTAAATGTACACTTACACTACTATTAAACAAGATATGTGTGGTGCCACTGGGCAAGTGGGCACAGTATACGCTGTGAGCCTGACACAAAAAAACAGACTGATGTTTCACAGTCAAAAAGTTTTTTTTTTTTTAAATGTACACTTACACTACTATTAAACAAGATATGAGTGGTGCCACTGGACAAGTGGGCGCAGTATACGCTGTGAGCCTGATACAAAAAAGCAGACTGATGTTTCACAGTCAAAAAAGTTTTTTGTTTTAAAATGTACACTTACACTACTATTAAACAAGATATGAGTGGTGGCACTGGGCAAGTGGGCACAGTATACGCTGTGAGCCTGACACAAAAAAAGCAGCCTGATGTTTCACAGTCAAAAAAGTTTTTTTTTTTTTTTAAATGTACACTTACACTACTATTAAACAAGATATGTGTGGTGCCACTGGGCAAGTGGGCACAGTATACGCTGTGAGCCTGACACAAAAAAGCAGACTGATGTTTCACAGTCAAAAAGTTTTTTTTTTTTTAAATGTACACTTACACTACTATTAAACAAGATATGAGCGGTGCCACTGGACAAGTGGGCACAGTATACGCTGTGAGCCTGATACAAAAAAGCAGACTGATGTTTCACAGTCAAAAAAGTTTTTTGTTTTAAAATGTACACTTACACTACTATTAAACAAGATATGAGTGGTGGCACTGGGCAAGTGGGCACAGTATACGGTGTGAGCCTGACACAAAAAAGCAGACTGATGTTTAACAGTCCAAAAAGTTTTTTTTTTTTAAATGTACACTTACAATACTATTAAACAAGATATGAGTGGTGGCACTGGGCAAGTGGGCACAGTATACGCTGTGAGCCTGACACAAAAAAAGCAGTCTGATGTTTCACAGTCAAAAAAGATTTTTTTGTTTAACTGTACACTTACACTACTATTAAACAAGATATGAGTGGTGGCAATGGGCAAGTGGGCAGAGTATACACTGCGAGCCTGACACAAAAAAGCAGTCTGATGTTTCACAGTCAAAAAAGTTTTTTTTTTTTTAAATTTACACTTACACTACTATTAAACAAGATATGAGTGGTGGCACTGGGCACAGTATACGCTGTGAGCCTGACACAAAAAAGCAGGCTGATGTTTCACAGTCAAAAAAGTTTTTTTTTTAAAAGGAAACTTACACTACTATTAAACAAGATATGAGTGGTGGCACTGGGCAAGTGGGCACAGTATACGCTGTGAGCCTGACACAAAAAAGCAGGCTGATGTTTAACAGTCCAAAAAGTTTTTTTTTTTAAATATACACTTACACTACTATTAAACAAGATATGAGTGGTGGCACTGGGCAAGTGGGCACAGTATACGCTGTGAGCCTGACACAAAAAAGCAGACTGATGTTTCACAGTCAAAATTTTTTTTTTTTAAATTTACACTTACACTACTATTAAACAAGATATGAGTGGTGGCACTGGGCAAGTGGGCACAGTATACGCTGTGAGCCTGACACAAAAAAGCAGACTGATGTTTAACAGTCAAAAAAGTTTTTTTTTTAAAATGTACATTTACACTACTATTAAACAAGATATGGTAGCACTGGGCAAGTGGGCACAGTATACGCTGTGAGCCTGACACACACGCTGGCAGGCAGGCAACTGCAATTAGATTACACAAGCAGACTGATGTTTCACAGTCAAAAAAGTTTTTTTTTTTTAATTTACACTTACACTACTATTAAACAAGATATGAGTGGTGGCACTGGGCAAGTGGGCACAGTATACACTGTGAGCCTGACACAAAAAAGCAGACTGATGTTTCACAGTCCAAAAAGTTTTTTTTTTTTTTTTTTTTTAAATGTACACTTACACTACTATTAAACAAGATATGAGTGGTGCCACTGGGCAAGTGGGCACAGTATATGCTGTGACCCTGACACAAAAAAGCAGACTGATGTTTCACAGTCAAAATAGTTTTTTTTTTTTTAAATGTACACTTACACTACTATTAAAGAAGATATGAGTGGTGCCACTGGGCAAGTGGGCACAGTATACGCTGTGAGCCTGACACAAAAAAGCAGACTGATGTTTCACAGTCAAAAAAGTTTTTTTTTTTACATGTACACTTACACTACTATTAAACAAGATATGAGTGGTGGCACTGGGCAAGTGGGCACAGTATACGCTGTGAGCCTGACACAAAAAAGCAGACTGATGTTTAACAGTCCAAAAAGTTTTTTTTAAAAAATGTACACTTACACTACTATTAAACAAGATATGAGTGATGGCACTGGGCAAGTGGGCACAGTATACACTGTGAGCCTGACACAAAAAAGCAGACTGATGTTTCACAGTCAAAAAAGTTTTTTTTTTAATTTACACTTACACTACTATTAAACAAGATATGAGTGGTGGCACTGGGCAAGTGGGCACAGTATACGCTGTGAGCCTGACACAAAAAAAGCAGCCTGATGTTTCACAGTCAAAAAAGTTTTTTTTTTTTTAAATGTACACTTACACTACTATTAAACAAGATATGTGTGGTGCCACTGGGCAAGTGGGCACAGTATACGCTGTGAGCCTGACACAAAAAAGCAGTCTGATGTTTCACAGTCAAAAAAGTTTTTTTTTTTTAAATTTACACTTACACTATTATTAAACAAGATATGAGTGGTGGCACTGGGCAAGTGGGCACAGTATACGCTGTGAGCCTGACACAAAAAAGCAGACTGATGTTTCACAGTCCAAAAAGATTTTTTTGTTTAACTGTACACTTACACTACTATTAAACAAGATATGAGTGGTGGCAATGGGCAAGTGGGCAGAGTATACGCTGCGAGCCTGACACAAAAAAGCAGTCTGATGTTTCACAGTCAAAAAAGTTTTTTTTTTTTTAAATTTACACTTACACTACTATTAAACAAGATATGAGTGGTGGCACTGGGCACAGTATACGCTGTGAGCCTGACACAAAAAAGCAGGCTGATGTTTCACAGTCAAAAAAGTTTTTTTTTTTAAAAGGAAACTTACACTACTATTAAACAAGATATGAGTGGTGGCACTGGGCAAGTGGGCACAGTTTACGCTGTGAGCCTGACACAAAAAAGCAGGCTGATGTTTAACAGTCCAAAAAGTTTTTTTTTTAAATGTACACTTACACTACTATTAAACAAGATATGAGTGGTGGCACTGGGCAAGTGGGCACAGTATACGCTGTGAGCCTGACACAAAAAAGCAGACTGATGTTTCAAAGTCAAAAAAGTTTTTTTTTTTTTAAATTTACACTTACACTACTATTAAACAAGATATGAGTGGTGGCACTGGGCAAGTGGGCACAGTATACGCTGTGAGCCTGACACAAAAAAGCAGATTGATGTTTCACAGTCAAAAAAGTTTTTTTTTTTAAATGTACATTTACACTACTATTAAACAAGATATGAGTGGTAGCACTGGGCAAGTGGGCACAGTATACGCTGTGAGCCTGACACACATGCTGGCAGGCAGGCAACTGCAATTAGATTACACAAGCAGACTGATGTTTCACAGTCAAAAAAGTTTTTTTTTTTTAAATTTACACTTACACTACTATTAAACAAGATATGAGTGGTGGCACTGGGCACAGTATACGCTGTGAGCCTGACACAAAAAAGCAGGCTGATGTTTCACAGTCAAAAAAGTTTTTTTTTTTTAAATGTACACTTACACTACTATTAAACAAGATATGAGTGGTGGCACTGGGCAAGTGGGCACAGTATACGCTGTGAGCCTGACACAAAAAAACAGGCTGATGTTTAACAGTCCAAAAAGTTTTTTTTTTAAATGTACACTTACACTACTATTAAACAAGATATGAGTGGTGGCACTGAGCAAGTGGACACAGTGGGGGGTAGTTATCAAGCCGTCTACTTTTCTGGCTTCGCCGGCCCAATACGCCCGCCTAAGCTCGCCTCACATCACCGCAGCGGACCTGAAAAAGTACGCCTAAGTTATCAAATAAATCTGTCAAAAAGCCGCGGGGCGATGAGCAGCGGACTGTGACAGTTATCACTCATCCGATCTCGCTGCCCTTCGGCTTTTTCCCAGCTTTATTGCTAGCCTGTCACTAAGCACTCACACTAAACTACACTGTTCTATCCCTATACCGGCGCCCCCGGAGCCTCCCGCAACTAAATCAAGTTATTAACCCCTAAACCGCCGCTCCTAGACCCTCTCGCAACTCTGATAAATGTATTAACCCCTAAACCGCCGCTCCCGGACACCGCTGCCACCTACAGTATACCTAGTAACCCCTATCCTGCCCCCCCTACACCGTCGCCCTCTATTATAAAATTATTAACCCCTATCCTGCTGATCCCGCACCTCTCCGCAACTAAATAAATAGTTTAACCCCTAAACCGCCGCTCCCTGAGCCCGCCGCAACCTATATTAAACCTATCCTGCCCCCCCTACACCGTCGCCACCTATAATAAATTTAATAACCCCTAATCTGCCCCCCACTACACCGCCGCCACTGTAATAAAATTATTAACCCCTAAACCTAAGTCTAACCCTAACCCTAACGCCCCCCTAACTTAAATATTAATTAAATAAATCTAAATAAATTAACTCTTATTAACTTAGGCCTAGATTTGGAGTTTGGCGGTAGAAGGGCTGTTAACGCTCCGCAGGCTTTTTTCTGGCCGCACCATAAATTTAACTCTGGTATCGAGAGTTCAAACAAATGCTGCGTTAGGCTCCAAAAAAGGAGCGTAGAGCATTTTTACCGCAAATGCAACTCTCGATACCAGAGTTGCTTACGGACGCGGCCAGCCTCAAAAACGTGCTCGTGCACGATTCCCCCATAGAAAACAATGGGGCTGTTTGAGCTGAAAAAAAACCTAACACCTGCAAAAAAGCAGCGTTCAGCTCCTAACGCAGCCCCATTGTTTCCTATGGGGAAACACTTCCTACGTCTGCACCTAACACTCTAACATGTACCCCGAGTCTAAACACCCCTAACCTTACACTTATTAACCCCTAATCTTCCGCTCCCGCTATCGCTGACCCCTGCATATTTTTTTTAACCCCTAATCTGCCGCTCCGTAAACCGCCGCAACCTACGTTATCCCTATGTACCCCTAATCTGCTGCCCCTAACACCACCGACCCCTAGATTATATTTATTAACCCCTAATCTGCCCCCCACAACGTCGCCGACACCTGCCTACACTTATTAACCCCTAATCTGCCGAGCGGACCTGAGCGCTACTATAATAAATGTATTAACCCCTAATCCGCCTCACTAACCCTATAATAAATAGTATTAACCCCTAATCTGCCCTCCCTAACATCGCCGACACCTAACTTCAATTATTAACCCCTAATCTGACGACCGGAGCTCACCGCTACTATAATAAATGGATTAACCCCTAAAGCTAAGTCTAACCCTAACACTAACACCCCCCTAAATTAAATATAATTTAAATCTAACGAAATAAATTAACTCTTATTAAATAAATTATTCCTATTTAAAGCTAAATACTTACCTGTAAAATACATCCTAATATAGCTACAATATAAATTATAATTATATTATAGCTATTTTAGGATTTATATTTATTTTACAGGCAACTTGGTAATTATTTTAACCAGGTACAATAGCTATTTAATAGTTACCTAGTTAAAATAATAACAAATTTACCTGTAAAATAAATCCTAACCTAAGATATAATTAAACCTAACACTACCCTATCAATAAATTAATTAAATAAACTACCTACAATTACCTACAATTAACCTAACACTACACTATCAATAAATTAATTAAACACAATTCCTACAAATAAATACAATTAAATAAACTAGCTAAAGTACAAAAAATAAAAAAGAACTAAGTTACAAAAAATAAAAAAATATTTACAAACATAAGAAAAATATTACAACAATTTTAAACTAATTACACCTACTCTAAGCCCCCTAATAAAATAACAAAGCCCCACAAAATAAAAAATTCCCTACCCTATTCTAAATTAAAAAAGGTAAAAGCTCTTTTACCTTACCAGCCCTGAACAGGGCCCTTTGCGGGGCATGCCCCAAGAATTTCAGCTCTTTTGCCTGTAAAAAAAAACATACAATACCCCCCCCCAACATTACAACCCACCACCCACATACCCCTAATCTAACCCAAACCCCCCTTAAATAAAGCTAACACTAAGCCCCTGAAGATCTTCCTACCTTGTCTTCACCATCCAGGTTCACCGATCCGTCCTGAAGAGCTCCTCCGATGTCCTGATCCAAGCCCAAGCGGGGGGCTGAAGAGGTCCATGATCCGGTCAAAGTCTTCATCCAAGCGGGGCAGAAGAGGATCTTCCATCCGATTGAAGTCTTCATCCAGGCGGCATCTTCTATGGTCTTCCATCCGGAGCGAAGCGGCAGGATCCTGAAGACCTCCAGCGCGGAACATCCATCCGGCCCGACGACTGAACGACGAATGACTGTTCCTTTAAGGGACGTCATCCAAGATGGCGTCCCTCGAATTCCGATTGGCTGATAGGATTCTATCAGCCAATCGGAATTAAGTTAGGAATTTTCTGATTGGCTGATGGAATCAGCCAATCAGAATCAAGTTCAATCCGATTGACTGATCCAATCAGCCAATCAGATTGAGCTCGCATTCTATTGGCTGTTCCGATCTTGGATGACGCCCCTTAAAGGAACAGTCATTCGTCGTTCAGTCGTCGGGCCGGATGGATGTTCCACGCTGGAGGTCTTCAGGATCCTGGCGCTTCGCTCCGGATGGAAGACCATAGAAGATGCCGCCTGGATGAAGACTTCAATCGGATGGAAGATCCTCTTCTGCCCCGCTTGGATGAAGACTTTGACTGGATCATGGACCTCTTCAGCCCCCCGCTTGGGCTTGGATCAGGACATCGGAGGAGCTCTTCAGGACGGATCGGTGAACCTGGATGGTGAAGTCAAGGTAGGAAGATCTTCAGGGGCTTAGTGTTAGGTTTATTTAAGGGGGTTTTGGGTTAGATTAGGGGTATGTGGGTGGTGGGTTGTAATGTTGGGGGGGGTATTGTATGTTTTTTTTTACAGGCAAAAGAGCTGAAATTCTTGGGGCATGCCCCGCAAAGGGCCCTGTTCAGGGCTGGTAAGGTAAAAGAGCTTTTACCTTTTTTAATTTAGAATAGGGTAGGGAATTTTTTATTTTGGGGGGCTTTGTTATTTTATTAGGGGGCTTAGAGTAGGTGTAATTAGTTTAAAATTGTTGTATAACAAATGACAAGAAGAAAACAGCGCATCCACGAATCACAGCAGCGTTTATTCAGGTAAATGACACACACAGAAAATTGCACACTTACAAGATGACAGTAATGTATGAGCGGTAATGCCCTCTGGCTAGTTGTCTTTCGCCTGTAGCAAATCTCAGCGGGAACACCTCAGACGCCGACCAGCAGCACCAAGAGACCCGCTTCCTGTCACATACGGCAGGTGCCAAAGAGAAACTCAAAAGAGCAGCAGTCCTAAACACTTTGATGGTAGGAGTTAGTTACCCTACGCGTTTCCTCTGCACACGGGCAGACTTCTTCAGGGGTATATGAAAATACAAGCTAACAAATAATTTTCATCTATTTTATTTATTTAAGTATTTAATAAATTTAATACTCCACATCATCAATTTTATAGGTAATAAATATTAGGCTTATCTTATTATAAATTTTAGTATTAGGTCTACTAGAGATAGAGGTTTTTTTTTTTTGTTTTTTTTTTATAGATTTAGTATAGGGCTAGTTTTATATCTTGATTAATTCTTGTGGCTTTATACATTGTTTGCATTTATGTTGGTGTTTTTATATGGATCAACTGATTTTATGAATTATAATATAGCTATATATATCTATTTTATACAGCTAAATGCATTTAATACTTGTTTAGATATGTTGCTATTTTAGTGTAGTTATATATGTGTGAGCCTTTTTTAACCACTAGTGCCCATATAATCCAAGTAATCTGTCAGATACGAGTGTATTAGGATATATGTGGTAAAAAGGTAAATCCCTTCCTGAGAGGAAGTATGTCAGAGGTGTGTGTATAAATTGCAGTACTACAGGAAGTTTGTTAGCTTGTATTTTCATATACCCCTGAAGAAGTCTGCCCGTGTGCAGAGGAAACGCGTAGGGTAACTAATTCCTACCATCAAAGTGTTTAGGACTGCTGCTCTTTTGAGTTTCTCTTTGGCACCTGCCGTATGTGACAGGAAGTGGGTCTCTTGGTGCTGCTGGTCGGTGTCTGAGGTGTTCCCGCTGAGATTTGCTACAGGTGAAAGACAACTAGCCAGAGGGCATTACCGCTCATACATTACTGTCATCTTGTAAGTGTGCAATTTTCTGTGTGTGTCATTTACCTGAATAAACGCTGCTGTGATTCGTGGATGCGCTGTTTTCTTCTTGTCATTTGTTATACAGCTTGCTGCAACGGGATACACATAGCTGGAGTTCCGTGATTCATCAGCTGCTCCTGTAAGGATCCTTCAGCATATATTCCATCAGACCAACTGGACATTACCACGTCGGATTTGCCGTGTATGCACATTTACTGAACAAACTTTGCCTCCATCTGGTTCAGCTAAGTTAACACACCAATCCTGCTACAATCAGTCTATATGCTTTTTGTGTGACTTAAACCAGCTACGGTTTTGGGACTGTTTTATTTTGGGACTGTTGTATTTTCACATATCTGTTGTGTACGTCGGTGATTGTATTTATGTCCCATATGTTTATACTATAGGGGAGTGGTTGTGTGTCTTCTGAGAAACAGATATTAGATACACCCCGTTTTTACTTTTTGATTATTTTTTTAAAGGGGAAGTTCTACTGGTGCCCCACCTGATTCAGTGTAGCGCTGTCATTTTCTCCTGTTTTTAAAATTGTTGTAATATTTTTCTTATGTTTGTAAATATTTTTTTATTTTTTGTAACTTAGTTCTTTTTTATTTTTTGTACTTTAGCTAGTTTATTTAATTGTATTTATTTGTAGGAATTGTGTTTAATTAATTTATTGATAGTGTAGTGTTAGGTTAATTGTAGGTAATTGTAGGTAGTTTATTTAATTAATTTATTGATAGGGTAGTGTTAGGTTTAATTATATCTTAGGTTAGGATTTATTTTACAGGTAAATTTGTTATTATTTTAACTAGGTAACTATTAAATAGCTATTGTACCTGGTTAAAATAATTACCAAGTTGCCTGTAAAATAAATATAAATCCTAAAATAGCTATAATATAATTATAATTTATATTGTAGCTATATTAGGATGTATTTTACAGGTAAGTATTTAGCTTTAAATAGGAATAATTTATTTAATAAGAGTTAATTTATTTCGTTAGATTTAAATTATATTTAACTTAGGGGAGTGTTAGTGTTAGGGTTAGACTTAGCTTTAGGGGTTAATCCATTTATTATAGTAGCGGTGAGCTCCGGTCGTCAGATTAGGGGTTAATAATTGAAGTTAGGTGTTGGCGATGTTAGGGAGGGCAGATTAGGGGTTAATACTATTTATGATAGGGTTAGTGAGGCGGATTAGGGGTTAATAACTTTATTATAGTAGCGCTCAGGTCCGCTCGGCAGATTAGGGGTTAATAAGTGTAGGCAGGTGTCGGCGACGTTGAGGGGGGCAGATTAGGGGTTAATAAATATAATATAGGGGTCGGCGGTGTTAGGGGCAGCAGATTAGGGGTACATAAGGATAACGTAGGTGGCGGCGCTTTGCGGTCGGAAGATTAGGGGTTAATTATTGTAAGTAGCTGGCGGCGACGTTGTGGGGGGCAGGTTAGGGGTTAATAAATGTAATACAGGGGTCGGCGGGGTTAGGGGCAGCAGATTAGGGGTACATAAGTATAACGTAGGTGGCGGTCGGCAGATTAGGGGTTAAAAAATTTAAATCGAGTGGCGGCGATGTGGGGGGACCTCGGTTTAGGGGTACATAGGTAGTTTATGGGTGATAGTGTACTTTAGGGTACAGTAGTTAAGAGCTTTATGAACCGGCGTTAGCCCAGAAAGCTCTTAACTCCTGCTATTTTCCGGCGGCTGGAGTTTTGTTGTTAGAGCTCTAACGCTCACTTCAGAAACGACTCTAAATACCGGCGTTAGAAAGATCCCATTGAAAAGATAGGATACGCAATTGACGTAAGGGGATCTGCGGTATGGAAAAGTCGCGGCTGAAAAGTGAGCGTTAGACCCTTTAATCACTGACTCCAAATACCAGCGGGCGGCCAAAACCAGCGTTAGGAGCCTCTAACGCTGGTTTTCACGGCTACCGCCGAACTCTAAATCTAGGCCTAAATGAATCCTATTTAAAACTAATTACTTATCTTTAAAATAAACCCTAATATAGCTACAATATAAATAATAATTATATTCTAGCTATCTTAGGATTTATATTTATTTTACAGGTACCTTTCAATTTATTTTAACTAGGTACAATAACTATTAAATAGTTATTAACTATTTAATAGCTTACCTAGCTAAAATAAAGAGAAATTTACCTGTAAAATAAATCCTAACCTAAGTTACAATTACACCTAACACTACACTATACTTTAATAAATTATTCCTATTTAAAACTAAATACTTACCTGTAAAATTAACCCTAAGATAGCTACAATGTAATTAATAATTATATTATAGCTATCTTAGGATTTATATTTATTTTACAGGTAACTTTGTATTTATTTTAGCTAGTTAGAATAGTTATTAAATAGTTATTAACTATTTAATAACTACCTAGCTAAAAGAAATACAAAATTACCTGTAAAATAAATCCTAACTTAAGTTACAATTAAACCTAATATTACACTATCATTAAATTAATTAAATAAACTACCTACAAATAACTACAATTAAATACAATTACATAAACTAACTAAAGTACAAAAAATAAAAAAGCTAAGTTACAAAAAAATAAAAAAATAAGTTACAAACATGTTAAAAATATTACAACAATTTTAAGCTACTTACACCTAATCTAAGCCCCCTAATAAAATAACAAACCCCCCCAAAATAAAAAAAAGCCCTACCCTATTCTAAATTAAATACATTTCAAAGCTCTTTTACCTTACCAGCCCTTAAAAGGGCCATTTGTGGGGGCATGCCCCAAAGAAAACAGCTCTTTTGCCTGTAAAAGAAAAATACAACCCCCCCCCAACATTAAAACCCACCACCCACATACCCCTAATCTAACCCAAACCCCCCTTACAAAAACCTAACACTAATCCCCTGAAGATCATCCTACCTTTAGTTGTCTTCACTCAGCCGAGCCACCGATGGAACTGAAGAGGACATCCGGAGCGGAAGAAGTTAATCCTCCAAGCGGCGCTGAAGAAATCTTCCATCCGATGAAGTCATCATCCAGGCGGCGCTGAAGAAAAGTCTTCGATCCGGCCGATGTCATCTTCAAAGAGGCGCTGAAGAGGTCTTCTATCCGGGCGAAGTCATCTTCCAAGCCGGGTCTTGAATCTTCCTTCCGCCGACGCGGAACCACCTTCTTCACCGACGGACTACGACGAATGACAGCTCCTTTAAGGGACGTCATCCAAGATGGCGTCCCCTCAATTCCGATTGGCTGATAGGATTCTATCAGCCAATCGGAATTAAGGTAGGAAAATTCTGATTGGCTGATGGAATCAGCCAATCAGATTCAAGTTCAATCCGATTGGCTGATCCAATCAGCCAATCAGATTGAGCTCGCATTCTATTGGCTGATCGGAAAAGCCAATAGAATGCGAGCTCAATCTGATTGGCTGATTCCATCAGCCAATCAGATTTTTCCTACCTTAATTCCGATTGGCTGATAGAATCCTATCAGCCAATCGGAATTGAGGGGACACCATCTTGGATGACGTCCCTTAAAGGAGCCGTCATTCGTCGTAGTCCGTTGGTGAAGAAGGTGGTTCCGCGTCGGCGGAAGGAAGATTCAAGACCCGGCTTGGAAGATGACTTCGCCCGGATAGAAGACCTCTTCAGCGCCTCTTTGAAGATGACATCGGCCGGATCGAAGACTTTTCTTCAGCGCCGCCTGGATGATGACTTCATCGGATGGAAGATTTCTTCAGCGCCGCTTGGAGGATTAACTTCTTCCGCTCCGGATGTCCTCTTCAGTTCCATCGGTGGCTCGGCTGAGTGAAGACAACTAAAGGTAGGATGATCTTCAGGGGATTAGTGTTAGGTTTTTGTAAGGGGGGTTTGGGTTAGATTAGGGGTATGTGGGTGGTGGGTTTTAATGTTGGGGGGGTTGTATTTTTCTTTTACAGGCAAAAGAGCTGTTTTCTATGGGGCATGCCCCCACAAATGGCCCTTTTAAGGGCTGGTAAGGTAAAAGAGCTTTGAACTTTATTTAATTTAGAATAGGGTAGGGCATTTTTTTATTTTGGGGGGGTTTGTTATTTTATTAGGGGGCTTAGATTAGGTGTAAGTAGCTTAAAATTGTTGTAATATTTTTAACATGTTTGTAACTTATTTTTTTATTTTTTGTAACTTAGCTTTTTTTATTTTTTGTACTTTAGTTAGTTTATGTAATTGTATTTAATTGTAGTTATTTGTAGGTAGTTTATTTAATTAATTTAATGATAGTGTAGTATTAGGTTTAATTGTAACTTAAGTTAGGATTTATTTTACAGGTAATTTTGTATTTCTTTTAGCTAGGTAGTTATTAAATAGTTAATAACTATTTAATAAATATTCTAACTAGCTAAAATAAATACAAAGTTACCTGTAAAATAAATATAAATCCTAAGATAGCTATAATATAATTATTATTTATATTGTAGCTATATTAGGGTTTATTTTAAAGGTAAGTATTTAGTTTTAAATAGGATTTATTTAGTTAATAAGAGTTAATTTATTTAGATTTATTTAATTAATATTTAAGTTAGGGGGGCGTTAGGGTTAGACTTAGGTTTAGGGGTTAATAATTTTATTACAGTGGCGGCGGCGTAGTGGGGGGCAGGATAGGGGTTAATAAATTTATTATAGGTGGCGACGGTGTAGGGGGGGCAGATTAGGGGTTAATAAATTTATTATAGGTGGCGACGGTGTAGGGGGGGCAGGATAGGGGTTAATACATTTAATATAGGTTGCGGCTTGTTCAGGGAGCGGCGGTTTAGGGGTTAATACATTTATTATAGTTGCGGTGGGCTCCGGGAGCGGCGGTTTAGGGGTTCATATGTATAGAGTAGCTTGCGGTGGGCTCTGGGAGCGGCGGTTTAGGGGTTCATATGTATAGAGTAGCTTGCGGTGAGCTCCGGGAGCGGCGGTTTAGGGGGTAATACATTTATTTAGTTGCGGCGGTGTAGGGGGGGCAGATTAGGGGTGTTTAGACTCGGGGTACATGTTAGGGTGTTAGGTGTAGACAGCTCCCATAGAAATCAATGGGATGTCTGTCAGCAGCGAACTTGTACTTTCGCTATGGTCAGACTCCCATTGATTCCTATGGGATCCGCCGCCTCCAGGGGTGGCGGATTGAAAACCAGGTACTCTGGGCCGTAAAAGTGCCGAGCGTACCTGCTAGTTTGTTGATAACTAGCAAAAGTAGTGAGAATGTGCCGCACTTGTGTGTGGAACATCTGGAGTGATGTAAGAATCGATCTGTGTTGGACTGAGTCCGGCGGATCGATGCTTACGTCACAAAATTCTACTTTTGCCGGTCTCGAGCCTTTGATAACTAAGGCGTATCAGCCTCGCCACAAATACGCTGCGGAATTCCAGCGTATTTGAGGTTGACGGCTTGATAACTAGGCCCCAGTATACGCTGTGAGCCTGACACAAAAAAGTAGACTGATGTTTCACAGTCAAAAAAGTTTTTTTTTTTTTAAATTTACACTTACACTACTATTAAACAAGATATGAGTGGTGGCACTGGGCAAGTGGGCACAGTATACGCTGTGAGCCTGACACAAAAAAGCAGACTGATGTTTCACAGTCAAAAAAGTTTTTTTTTTTTAAATGTACATTTACACTACTATTAAACAAGATATGAGTGGTAGCACTGGGCAAGTGGGCACAGTATACGCTGTGAGCCTGACACACACGCTGGCAGGCAGGCAACTGCAATTAGATTACACAAGCAGACTGATGCTTCACAGTCAAAAAAGTTTTTTTTTTTAAATTTACACTTACACTACTATTAAACAAGATATGAGTGGTGGCACTGGGCAAGTGGGCACAGTATACACTGTGAGCCTGACACAAAAAAGCAGACTGATGTTTAAGAGTCCAAAAAGTTTTTTTTTTTTTAAATGTACACTTACACTACTATTAAACAAGATATGAGTGGTGGCACTGGGCAAGTGGGCACAGTATACACTGTGAGCCTGACACAAAAAAGCAGACTGATGTTTCACAGTACAAAAAGTTTTTTTTTTTAAATGTACACTTACACTACTATTAAACAAGATATGAGTGGTGCCACTGGGCAAGTGGACACAGTATACGCTGTGAGCCTGACACAAAAAAGCAGTCTGATGTTTCACAGTCAAAAAAGTTTTTTTTTTTAAATGTACGCTTACACTACTATTAAACAAGATATGAGTGGTGGCACTGGGCAAGTGGGCACAGTATACGCTGTGAGCCTGACACAAAAAGCAGACTGATGTTTAACCTTCCAATTTTTTTTTTTTTAAATGTACACTTACACTACTATTAAACAAGATATGAGTGGTGGCACTGGGCAAATGGGCATAGTATACGCTGTGAGCCTGACACAAAAAAGCAGATTGATGTTTTACAGTCAAAAAAGTTTTTTTTTTTTTAATTTACACTTACACTACTATTAAACAAGATATGAGTGGTGGCACTGGGCAAGTGGGCACAGTATACGCTGTGAGCCTGACACAAAAAAGCAGGCTGATGTTTCACAGTCAAACAAGTTTTTTTTTTTTAAATGTACACTTACACTACTATTAAACAAGCTATGAGTGGTGGCACTGGGCAAGTGGGCACAGTATACACTGTGAGCCTGACACAAAAAAGCAGGCTGATGTTTAACAGTCCAAAAAGTTTTTTTTTTTTTTTTTAATGTACACTTACACTACTATTAAACAAGATATGAGTGGTGGCACTGGGCAAGTGGGCACAGTATACGCTGTGAGCCTGACACAAAAAAGCAGACTGATGTTTCACAGTCAAAAAAGTTTTTTTTTTTTTAAATGTACACTTACACTACTATTAAACAAGATATGAGTGGTAGCACTGGGCAAGTGGGCACAGTATACGCTCTGAGCCTGACACACACACTGGCAGGCAGGCAACTGCAATTAGATTACACAAACAGACAGATGTTTCACAGTCAAAAATTTTTTTTTTTTTTAAATTTACACTACTGTTACACCAGATATGAGTGGTGACACTGGGCAAGTGGGCACAGTATACGCTGTTAGCCTGACACACACGCTGGCAGGCAGGCAACTGCAATTAGATTACACAAGCAGACTGATGTTTCACAGTCAATTTTTTTTTTTTAAATTTACACTACTGTTACACCAGATATGAGTGGTGGCACTGGGCAAGTGGGCCCAGTATACGCTGTGAGCCTGACACACACGCTGGCAGGCAGGCAACTGCCATTAAATTACACAAGCAGACTGATGTTTCACAGTCAAAAAAGTTTTTTTTTTTTTTAAATTTACACTTCTGTTACACCAGATATGAGTGGTGGCACTGGGCAAGTGGGCCTGGCACACACACTGGCAGGCAGGCAACTGCAATTAGATTACACAAGCAGACTGATGTTTCACAGTCAAAAAAGTTTTTTAAAAAATTTTTTACACTACTGTTACACCAGATATGAGTGGTGGCACTGGGCAAGTGGGCACAGTATACGCTGTTAGCCTGACACACACGCTGGCAGGCAGGCAACTGCAATTAGATTACACAAGCAGACTGATGTTTCACAGTCAAATTTTTTTTTTTTAAATTTACACTACTGTTACACCAGATATGAGTGGTGGCACTGGGCAAGTGGGCCCAGTATACGCTGTGAGACTGACACACACACTGGCAGGCAGGCAACTGCAATTAGATTACACAAGCAGACTGATGTTTCACAGTCAAAAAAGTTTTTTTTTTTTTAAATTTACACTTCTCTTACACCAGATATGAGTGGTGGCACTGGGTAAGTGGGCACAGTATACGCTGTGAGCCTGACACACACGCTGGCAGGCAGGCAACTGCAATTAGATTACACAAGCAGACTGATGTTTCACAGTCAAAAAAGTTTATTTTTTTAAAATTTACACTACTATTACACCAGATATGAGTGGTGGCACTGGACAAGTGGCCACAGTATACGCTGTGAGCCTGGCATACACGCTGGCAGGCAGGCAACTGCAATTAGATTACACAGGGAAAAAAAACAGCCCTAAAAATGGCTTTTTGGGGTGCTGTCCTTACAGCAGAGATCAGATGAGTCATTCAGGACTGTAGTGGACACTGAATACACTAGCCTAGCTATAGATTTCCCTATTAATCAGCAGCAGCTACACTGTCCCTCCTCTCACTAACAATGGAGCTTCCGAATGAATCCAAAATAGATGCTGTCCAGGAGGTAGGAGGGTCTGGGAGGGAGGGTCTGCTGCTGATTGGCTGGAATGTGCCTGCTGACTGTGAGGTACAGGGTCAAAGTATTACTCAATGATGACGAATAGGGGGTGGATCGAACATTGCATATGTTCGCCCGCCGTTGCGAATGCGAACATGCTATGTTCGCCAGGAACTATTCGCCGGCGAACTATTCGTGACATCACTAAAGACCAATAAAAATGCAAACAAAAAAGACAGAATTGTGTTTGTATCACAATACAGCTCTTACAGCGATAGGATTAGCAGAATCATTAGGAAAAAATGGCACATTTTAAAAGATTGCAACCCAAACATTCAACAATTACAAGAACCACCCATTATGGCGTTTAGACATGTGAAAAATATAAGAGACCCCCTTGTGAGATCTGATGTGGGTCATAGTAAAAGCTTAAAACAAACCTACATTGGAAAGAAGAGAAGAGGGAGTTACCCCTGCTTAGGTTGTATGTCCTGTAGTTCTATTATTAAAGGACCACATTTTTTTCACCCACACAGTGGGAAAAAATTTAATATTGAAGGCTTCTATACCTGTGAAAGCACCTATGTCATATATCTTATTAAATGTCCGTGCTCTTTAATTTATTTAGGAGAGACTACCCAAAAGGCTAGGGAGCGTATGAATCAACATCGCAGTAATATTAGGAGGAAGAATATGGAAGCACCATTATCTAAACATTTTATTGAGAAAGTGCATAACATCAGCCAGCTATGCTGGCAAATTATTGAGCAGGTACAGTTGCCCAGGAATGGAACAGACAGGGAGCAGCTTCTTAAGCAGAGAGAGATGTGGTGGATTTTTAATATGGAGTCCATGGCACCCAAGGGGTTAAATCGTAACTTCAACCTCTCATGTTTTCTATGATCTTCTTATAGGTTTAATTACCCTTAATATACACATAGTCCAATAGAATGAGGTATAATATAGGTGACTTTGTTGAAAGCAAGAGGATACTGTGTAATTGTATTTGTTGCTGCTGTACATTACACTTAAGGTGATACTTTGTTTTTAAGTGTTACATATATATTGTTCAAAGTAAGAGTGTGAAGATGTAATTAAAATAAGATGCCACTAGATGGCGCTAAGTGCATACTTTTGGAACTGTTTGGCGCGAAGAAGCAAAGATTTAAAAGGAATGAAATAACCATATGTAACAGATGGCATGACTAAGGGGTTAACCCCGAAACGTTGCTATTTTAACATGGGTTTTTAATAAAGATTTTATTTTTTACCATACTGTGCTGGTGAACTGTGCATATTTGGATTATATTTGGGGATTTGCAGTTAACCCCTTGTACCGAGCACTGTCAGTTGTGCTGTATACACCATTTTCTTTGGAGCCTTCTAGGATGGGGAGCAGTCTGGGGCTCCCTAAATGCTCAGGGAGTTTAGACTCAGTCAGAGTCTGTTCTACCTATAAACAGTCTGGAACTGAGAGCCATCTTCAATGCTCTTCTGGCCTGGCCCAAGTTAGCCTCGGTCCAGTTTCTCAGTTTCCAGTCGGACAACATAATTTCAGTGGCTTACACCAATCATCAGGGAGGAACGAGGAGTTCCTTAGCGATGACAGAGGTAACCAAAATAATTCAGTGGGCGGAAACCCTTTCTTGCTGTCTGTCGGAAATGCACATCCCAGGGGTAGACAACTGGGAGGTGGACTTCCTGAGCAGGCAGACCTTTCATCCGGGGGAGTGGAAACTACATCCGGAAGTGTTTTCCAGACTGATTCTCAAATGTTGTAAACCAAAATTGGATCTTATGGCATCTCGGCAGAATGCCAAGCTTCCGAGGTACGGATCGAGGTCCAGGGACCCTCTGGCGGTACTGATAGATGCCCTGGCGGTACCTTGGACCTTCAGTCTAACATACCTATTTCCTCCATTTGTTCTTCTTTCTTGGGTTATTGTTCAAATCAAGCAGGAGAGGGCCTCGGTGATCCTCATTGCACCAGCTCGGCCTCGCAGGATTTGGTATGCAGATCTAGTGGACATGTCATCTCTGCCACCTTGGAGACTTCCGTTGAAGAAGGACCTTCTAATTCAAGGGTCCTTCCATCACCCAAATCTAGTTTCTCTGAAGTTGACT
Source organism: Bombina bombina (assembly GCF_027579735.1). Lineage (NCBI taxonomy): Eukaryota > Metazoa > Chordata > Amphibia > Anura > Bombinatoridae > Bombina > Bombina bombina. The sequence goes on along the minus strand of NC_069505.1, from coordinate 568,464,752 downwards.
GCTTGGAGATTGAACGCTTAATCTTATCCAAGCGAGGCTTTTCACATTCATATAGACCATTATTCAGGCTCGTAAACCTGTTACTAGAAAAATGTATTATAAGATATGGCGTAAATATCTTTATTGGTGTGAATCTAAGGGCAACTCTTGGAGTAGAGTCAAGATTAAATCTCTAAGCAAAGATATCTGTTGAGAATTTCAGGACTTCCCTGTGACAGGATCAGAAATGGCTTTTTCAGCGCAGTCATTTGTAGACTGCAGAAGCTAGAAATTTTAGAGGGTCAGTAAATGCAAGAAATATATATTCAATATATATTCCTAACATAGTAATATAATAGTAATTATAAAAAAAAATCAAAATCATCCTTATAAAATATTTTTTTTCATGGTCAAAAAGTACTTCAATACAATGGCCCCTACTTATCAAGCCGTCGACTTTCTTGCATTCGATGGCACCAATACGCTCACCTAAGTTCACCTAACATCGCTGCCGCGGACCTGAATACGTTCTCCAAAATTATCATTAAAGTTGTCATAAAGCCGCGCACCAAGTACGGAGCAAAGAGCAGCGGACTGTTGTTAACTAACAGTCATCGATCTCGCTGCTCTTCGGCTTATTCGCAGTTTTCTTGGTACCCTGTCACTAAGCACCGACACTATACTATACTGTTTACCCTTATACTGCTGCTCCCTGAGCCCACCACAACTCTAATAAAGTGTTTAACCCCTAAACCACTGCTCCTGGAGCCAGCCGCACCTAAATAAAGTTATTAACTCCTAAACCGCCGCTCCCGGAGCCCACCACAACTCTAATAAAGTGTTTAACCCCTAAACCCCCGCTCCCGGAGCCCACCGCCACCTACATTATATGTATTAATCCCTAAACCACCGCTCCCGGAGCCCACCGCCACCTACATTATATGTATTAACCCCTAACCACCGCTCCCGGACCCCGCCACAACTAAATAAAATGTTTAACCCCTAAACCGCCGCTCCCGGACCCCACCACCACTAGGGGTTCAGATTAGGGGTTAATAAATTTAATGTAGGTGGTGGCGGGGTCCGTGAGCGGCGGTTTAGGGGTTAAACACTTTATTTTGTTGCGGTGAGGTCCGGGAGCGGCAGTTTAGGGGTTTATAAGTATAATGTAGGTGGCGGCGGTGTATGGGGGGGCATATTAGGGGTGTTTAGACTCGGGGTAGATGTTAGAGTGTTAGGTGTATACATTTCACATTGGAATCAATGGGATATCGGTTAGCAGCGCACATGAACTTTCGCTGCTGTCAGACTCCCATTGATTCCTATGGCATCCGCCGCCTCCAGGGCGGCGGATTGAAAACCAGGTGCGCTGGGCCGGAAAAGTGCCAAGCGTACCTGCTAGTTTTTTTATAACTAGCAAAAGTAGTCAGATTGTGCCGAACTTGCGTTCGGAACATCTGTAGTGACGTAACCATCAATCTGTGTTGGACTGAGTCCGGCGGATTTTATGTTACGTCACTATATTCTACTTTTGCCGGTCTGTAGGGTTTGATAACTACGGCGAATCAGGCTTGCCATAAATACGCTGTGGAATTCCAGCATATTTGCGGTTGACAGCTTGATTAATAGAGGCCAATGTGTCTCTTAGCCACACACGGACTGCTGGATCAGGCATGAGGAAACAGCCCATGTACGGCCGAAAAAAGTGTTGCATCAATTGTGCATTGGGTGTACACCTATTTTATTTTGCTGTCATGAAAGTGGCATGGTTGTTGAGGCCCATTTTTGCACATTGCGGCTTTGTGGAGTCTGGGCTATTCTTTGTCCCATCTTGGCTGGATCCAGTGAAAGTTATTCACACACTCTGGTTCACAGATTGACAGAGGAGGTGGAGACCAGCGGATCAAGTCACAACAACATGACACCAGTGAGCTGACCGTTACGTATGTCACCCAGCTCTGATAGCGGCTCTTTCACTTATGGTGCATCTTCAAACTGATTACGAGTTTTGCGGTAACAGGGGTGCTGTGCTAACGAGCAGTGTATTGTCACCGCTCACTTACCTGCAGCGCTGGTATTAAAGGTTTTCTGAAACCCGGCGTTAAAAGGCAAGAGGTGAGCGTAGAGCAAAATTGTGCTCCAAACTTCACTTCAATACCAGCGCTGCTTAAGTCAGCGGTGAGCTGGTTGTACATGCTCGTGCACGATTTTCCCATAGACTTCAATGGGGAAAGCCGGCTGAGAAAAAGTCTAACACCTGCAAAAAAGCAGCCTCATTGATTCCTATGGGGAAACACATTTTATGTTTACACCTAACACCCTAACATGAACCCTGAGTCTAAACACCCCTAATGTTACACTTATTAACCCCTAATCTGCTGCCTCCAACATCACCGACACCTGTATTATAATTATTAACCCCTAATCTGCTGCCCCTAACATCACCGCAACCTACCTACATTTATTAACCCCTAATCTGCTGCCCCCGACATTGCCGACACCTACATTATATTTATTAACCCCTAATCTGCTGCTACGGACATCGCTGCCACATACATTATACTTATGAACCCCTAATCTGTTGCCCCCAACATCGCTGACACCTACATTATATTTATTAACCCCTAATCTGCCGCCCCCAATGTCGCTTCAACCTACCTACACTTATTAAGTTTTTTATTTTGTGTTATTTAGTGGGGTTTTTTTTTTGGAATTTAGCTAATTTAATTTAATTTATTTAATTGTATTTAATGTAGGGAATTTATTTAATTATAGTGTAAGGTTAGGTGTTATTGTAACTTAGGTTATATTTTATTTTACAGGTAAATTTGTATTTATTTTAGCTAGGTAGTTATTAAATAGTTAATAATTATTTAGTAACTATTCTACCTAGTTAAAATAAATACAAACTTGACTGTAAAATAAAAATAAACCCTAAGCTAGATACAATGTAACTATTAGTTATATTGTAGCTAGATTAGGGTTTATTTTATAGGTATTTAGTTTTAAATAGGAATAATGTAGTTAATGATAGTAATTTTATTTAGATTTATTTAAATTATACTTAAGTTAGGGGGTGTTAGGGTTAGGGTTAGACTTAGGTTTAGGGGTTAATACATTTAATATAGTGGCGGCGACGTTGGGGATGGCAGATTAGGGGTTAATAAATGTAGGTAGGTGGCAGCGATGTTGGGGGCAGCAGATTAGGGGTTAATAAATATAATGTAGGTTGCTGCGATGTCCGGAGCGGAAGATTAGGGGTTAATAAGTATAATGTAGGTGGCGGTGATGTTAGGGCTGGCAGATTAGGGGTTAATATTATTTAACTAGTATTTGCGAGGCGAGAGTACGGCGGTTTAGAGGTTTAAATGTTTATTATAGTGGTGGCGATGTCCGGAGCGGCAGATTAGGGGTTAAACTTTTTATTACAGTGTTTGCGATGCGGGAAGGCCTTGGTTTAGGGGTTAATAGGTAGTTTATGGGTGTTAGTGTACTTTTTAGCACTTTAGTTATGATTTTTATGCTACAGCAGTGTTTCTCAACAGCCAGGCCGCGGCCCACTACCGGGCCGCGACGGCCCTGCTGGTGGGCCGCGACCTGGCATAGCCTCCAGACACTTGCTCTGACAGGCCCACCTTTACATATTTTTGATATTTCGGATGGGCCTGTCAGAGTGCCACTGTTCATGTCCATTTGCGCACTGTGAGCAGGTAGCGGTGGGCGGCGCACTATGAGCGGGTAGTAGCGGCGGCTGGCGTGCAGAGCTGGAAGCATCGGCTCACAGGTAAGTAAGCCCACTGACACCAATGACATATAATTACGGCTACTGACACCAATGTGTATGTATAAACAACCTGACACTAATGTGTATGAGTAAACTATATATATATATATATATATATATATATATATATATAGGGAACCCACTAACACCAATGAATTATCATATAATTAACCCACTGTAATATATATATATATATATATATATATATATATATATATAATTATATATAATTATATGATAATTCAGTGATGTCAGTGGGATCAATATAAATGTATATATATATATATATTTTACAGTGGGTTAATTATATGATAATTCATTATTGTCAGTGGGATATTTATATGGACATAATTAAACCACTGTAAACCATATATATATATATATATATATATATATATATATATATAGTAATACAGATTTCTTCTGAACCTACTCCAACCGACTCCCGATGCTTACCGGGCCCTGCACAGGTCCGGCTAAAACTCACTGGGCCTTGAGGTCACTTAGGTTGAGAACCACTGTGCTACAGCGTTGTAGTGTAAAACTCATAACTACTGACTTTAAAATGCGTTAGGAATCTTGATGGGGTAGGGTGTACCGCTCACTTTTTGGCCTCCCAGGACAGACTTGTAATACCAGCGCTATGGAAGTCCCATAGAAAAAAGACTTTACGAAGTTGATTTGCGGTAAGGCCAAAAAAGTGTGCAGTGCCCCTAAACCTGCAAGACTCGTAATAGCAGCGGTAGTGAAAAAGCAGCATTAGGACCTGTTAATGCTGTTTTTTCAGCTTACCGCAAAACTCGTAATCTAGCCGAGCTAAAGGTAAATTATCCTTTTGTAAACAAATAAACTCCAATAGGTAAAATGGACCACTGGAAGAAAAAATATTGTAGAATGGCAGCTTTTCATACTTGCAGGTTCATTATTTTTTATACTTCTCTGTTTACCTAAACTAGTCAAATGTAAATTAAAATAAATAAATCACATTTTGTATATTTCATTTGGGATATTTTTGCTTCTCATAAGGCAAACTTAAAATTTTGGAAAACAGCTATTTATAAAGATGGAGTTGGCAAATCAGACCATGGTGCCATTTTACATACTGAAGGGTATCTCTGATGTCCCTGAGCTTCAGACTATGATCTTCCTTCTGGTTCTTCTCATATATCTCATCACCCTTGGTGGAAATATGACTATTTTTCTGCTTATCTGCCTGGATAATCAATTGCACAAACCTATGTATTTCTTTCTAGGAAATTTATCTCTCCTGGACATGTGTTGTACAACTCTCACTCTACATAAGGTCCCTCTGAACTACATATCAGGGGATAACAGTGTTTCTTTACCCGCTTGTATGACACAAATGTATTTAATTTCATCTATAATGACTGATGAACTATTACTAATCACAAGCATGAGTTTTGATCGTTATGTTGCCATCTGTAACCCTTTGCACTATCATATGATCATGAACCGTAGACTATGTGGTCTATTGGCAACCATCTGTTGGGTACTTGGATTTATTGAAATTATACCTCACATCATCTTGGTATTACGTTTTACTTGCTATACTACTAATGTAATAAACCACTTTTATTGTGATCTTGTCCCCTTAATTAAGATGTCTTGCAGTGATACCACTGCTATTGAACTTGTCATTCTGTTTGAGGGAACCCTACTTGCCTTTTTCATCCCCCTTTCTCTCACAATTATCTCCTACATTCTTATCATTGCTGCCATTTTGAGAATTCATTCTAGCACCGGGAGACGTAAAGCCTTCTACACGTGTTCCTCACACCTCACAGTTGTCATTCTCCTATACACCACTCTCACCTGCCAATACCTGAGGCCAACCTCAATGGACAGCTTGGGTTATAACAAACTGTTTTCTCTTTTTAATGCAGCTGCCGTCCCCATGCTCAATCCCCTGATATACAGTTTAAAAAATAAAGATGTAAAAGCAGCACTGAAACGGGGATTGAAGCTATTGTGAGAAATGCACCAGTACCAAAATATGTATCTAATAATTGTTTTATATTGTTTATTGCTAAATCTTTTATTATTGTTTTCTGTTGTAACATATTTTTATTACCAGTTATCCTATTGTATTGAATTGTGCCCTGGTCAATTGAACCCACTTTTTTATTGTTTTTTCCTCCTGGGTGACTGCAGAGATCTGGAATATGATGTTAACCCCTTAATGACAACTGACGTACCAGGTACGTCATGCATTAACAAGCAGTTAATGACAATGGACGTACCTGGTACGTCAGTTGTCTAACAGAGTGCTGGAAGCGATCGCAATCGCTTCCAGCAGCTCTCAGGGTATTGCAGTGATGCCTCCATATGGAGGCATCCTGCAATACCTTTTTAGAAGACTCCGATGCAGAGAGAGCCACTCTGTGGCCCTCTCTGCACCGGTAGCGATGGTGCCGGTTCGTTGGTGGGTGGGAGCGTAACAGGGAGGCAGGTGGGCGGCCCATCGCTACCCGGCATCCGGTTCCTAGAAGTGCAATGTGCACGCCGGGTGCCGGGAGCGTGCGGGGGGCGCGCGTGCGAGCGTGCGCGCGCATTAGCTGGCCACTGACACCAATGAGGAGGGAAGAGGGGGGGGGGAAGATTTAAAAAAAAAATATATATAAAAGGATCTGGGAGGGGGATAGGGGTATTGTGGGGGGCTGCTACACTACAGAAAACATAAAAAATTCCAAAAGAGGAAAAAATACTTTTGTTTTTGGGGCAAATACCCAAGATGGCCGCAATTAGATAGGGGAGAGGGTTAGAGAGCTGGGGGGGGATCATGGAGGTTGGGGCTAAGGCAGGAGTCCATCACAGCTAAAATATTTTATTTTTTTTATAAAAAAAAAAAAACTCCTTTTATTTAGTACTGGCAGACTTTCTGCCAGTACTTAAGATGGCGGGACATTTGTGGGGTGGGGGAGGGAAGAGAGCTGTTTGGGAGGGATCAGGGGGTGGGATGTGTCAGGTGGGAGGCTGATCTCTACCCTAAAGCTAAAATTAACCCTGCAAGCTCCCTACAACCTACCTAATTAACCCCTTCACTGCTGGGCATAATTTACGTGTGGTGCGCAGCAGCATTTAGCGGCCTTCTAATTACCAAAAAGCAATGCCAAAGCCATATAAGTCTGCTATTTCTGAACAAAGGGGATCCCAAAGAAGCTTTTACAACAATTTGTGCCATAATAGCACAAGCTGTTTGTAAATAATTTCAGTGAGAAACCTAAAATTGTGAAAAATGTAAAGTTTTTTTTTTTATTTGCTCGCATTTGGCGGTGAAATGGTGGCATAAAATATACCAAAATGTGCCTAGATCAATACTTTGGGTTGTCTTCTAACAAAAAATAAATACATGTCAAGGGATATTCAGGTATTCCTGACAGATATCAGGGTTCCAATGTAACTAGCGCTAATTTTGAAAAAAAGTGGTTTGGAAATAGCAAGTGCTACTTGTATTTATGGCCCTATAACTTGGAAAAAAAAGCTAAGAACGTGTAAACATTGGGTATTTCTAAACTCAGGATAAAATTTAGAAACTATTTAGCATGGGTGTTTTTTGGTGATTGTAGATGTGTAACAGATTTTGGGGGTCAAAGTTAGCAAAAAGTGTGTTTTTTTCCATTTTTTCCTCATATTTTATTATTTTTTTTGTAGTAAATTATAAGACATGTTGAAAATAATGGTATCTTTAGAAAGTCCATTTAATGGCGAGAAAAATATATAATATGTGTGGGTACAGTAAATGAGTAAGAGGAAAATTACAGCTAAACACAAACACCGCAGAAATGTAAAAATAGCCATTGTCATTAAGGGTAAGAAAATTGAAAAATGGTCCGGTCATTAAGCGGTTAAACTATGTCCTACAATCATATTATTGCACCTGGCATAAGTAGCAGTGCAGTGAGGGCAGAATTGGTGATCAGATTTATGTCTCCCTCTTACTTCCAGCAGATTGGATGGATAAGGGCTCACAAGTAATGTTCTGAGTGGCCCCAAGTAATAGTGGTGCACTTGGAAAATCTGTACACAAAATATAAAAAAACACAACTTTCAGAACAAAGTGGCCTCTTCAGGCAAAAGTCAGTATTTAGAGTGACCTTCCGTGGCATTAATCACATCTTGAATACTTTTGGTGAGACTATCCTGAAGTTCTCCAAAGTAATCTTTTTGTTTCCATTGAAATTAAGCCTTAAATGTTGATTTATTAAGCAGCGAATGCTGCTTCCGAGACCCATCATTTCAGGTCCGGATTGAAATCATCCCGAAATCTTATGGCCCCTGAAAGCTTTTAGCAAGGTTAAACAGACATGATTCTTTACGGCGAATCATGTCCGCTCGACCTTTGTTAAATCTACCCCTTAAACTACCAAAGTTGCTGACAGCTAAAAGTCGTTTAGGGCTCCATTTTAGTACCAGGTTTCCATTGAAATATTTGTATGTACAGTCACCCTTTTTGTGTATGTGTAAGTTATCATTGTGTTAACGATTCCATCAGACGTTGGATTTCTTGAAAATTGTATTTCAACATGTTTGTTGTTGTGATAACCCGACCTAACACTATAAAAGTTACATTTAATGTCTGCTCTGCTTATCTGTGATTGCCTCTAGAGAGAAAAACACAGGAGTTATGTAGTTCACAAAACAAAAGATACAAGATACGAAGAAAAAAAAACATATTTAAGGAAAAAACATTTTTTGTTTTATTCAATTTTTTTTTTTTTTAATATATGTAATATTTATTGTTGCCCGAGGCATAGGCTTAGTTGGAATAACGGAGATATGTGCTTGATTATATTTTGTATATGTAAATACATATTGATATTTAAATAGGAACATAACTCTAACAAGTCCTATACCTAGACCAGCAATAAATATTACGCATAACACTACAATTATGCACCGTTTGTCAACTTTAATATCTCAACAGGAACTACGCATCAAGAAGTTTCTTTTTTTCCTTTTTCACCTAGGTCAGTATGCCATAATGTTTGAGACCTTATTTACAGTGGTTTACAGGTTTTACATGTTCAGTGGAAACCTGGTGTAATTTGGCACTTTTCAGCTTCTATTATTTTCTATGAGATGTGTAATTACTTTGATGGAAAACAAGTCATCCGAAAACTGTTGACAAGCATAATGTGGTAGTTTTTGTCATGTTTTGACCATGCGAAAACCCAATTGGAGCTCAATGGAAGCGAGCCCTGGATTTGCAAAAAGTGAGTTCTAATGTTGTAATGATTAAGGATATTGTTGGTAAAAATATTGTGATCTAGAATCTTAAAATAAATATGACATGAATAAGTAAATATATTTCCATTGGTGAATATATAATGTTCTTAATAAATAGACATGTGCATGCATTGATTTGTTTGGTCATCGAATGTTAAATATGGCAGCAGGTGGCAGCAATTGTTTCTTTTCAGCCACAGATTTATTCTTGTGTAAGTGTTAACACTTAAAGATCTGGGTTTGTTTTTTTACAAGAATATATCTGGCACTGAAAACAGCCGAATGTCAATGCCATATTTTGCATTTATTGAACAAACAAATCAATAAACGCACATGTCTATTAAATGTATAAAGATATAATCCAAGGAAACAGCAAAGATATCCATTCTTCTTATTTCAAAAGTACTTTCCTCTAAAGAAATACTAATAGTATAAGATTGGTGATGCACAATAACACATTTAAAATGCTCCAGAGCTATATCAGCTTCATATAATTAGGCGTGTGGTAAATCTATATAAATGTATTCTTACACTTTATTAAAACAAACTCATAAAAAGAAATTACGACTAATGTCTGTCAAGATTTCCAGTCTAAAAATGCATTATAACACTTGGCTTAAAGGGACACTGAACCCAATTTTTTTCTTTCGTGAATGAGATAGAGCATGAAATTTTAAGCAACTTTCTAATTTACTCCTATTATCACATTTTCGTCATTCTCTTGGTATCTCTATTTGAAATGCAAGAATGTAAGTTTAGATGCCGGCCCATTTTTGGTGAACAACCTGGGTTGTTTTTGCTGATTGGTGGATAAATTCATCAACCAATAAAAAAGTGCGGTCCAGAGTCTGAACAAAAAAAGAAGCTTAGATGCCTTCTTTTTCAAATAAAGATAGCAAGAAAACAAAGAAAAATGGAAAATAGGAGTAAATTAGAAAGTTGCTTAAAAATGCATGCTCTATCTGAATCACAGAAAAGAAAACTAATGATCCGCCGTACGTTAAAATCCAATACTTTATTGCATTCAAAAGTTAAAATATATCCAGAGGATAAACAGCAGTTATATTCACACGAGTAAGCGGTGTGGCACTGATGGCTTACACGTTTCATCTTAGGAAGCCGTAATCATAGTCTGTAGTGCATTGTGTCACACCTGTTAAAATACACACACATAATTTCTTATTGGTTAAAACAAAACCAAATACAACACCCACTTACTTAACCATTACTAATACACTCAGAATTAACCCTATGTACAACACGGACAATATTAGTATACAAAGAATCACTTTTGAATATATACATAAACTGCCCTGTAAGAAAGAGACTTTTGGAACAATAGGAAATAATTTAATAATCCTAAATGCACCAAAGGTATATGCTGGGCAAAATGACTAATGACTGTAGACCTAGCACAATATAATCTGGTATAACGTAAAGTATTATAAAAAGTTAAACATTTTATATAGCTTGTAAGAAGAGATACTACTTAGACTCAGTTATTATATGTTATGCTAAATAATAACTAATTGGTGGTAATACTATATATACAAAATTGCGTCTATCTAGATATGGCGAACAAGGTAATATGGTAAATCAGGGAAATAAATATAAATCCCTTATTGCACTCATAGGTACCTTATACTATTTGCTTTATATAATTCACAATTAATTACAAATATTTACGGCAACGTAGCAGATTACCAAAAGAAGCTACTAAAAGAGTATATATGTCTCCTATGATTTGAACAGTTAGTCACTACCTGTGTAGTAAGAAACAATGGAGTTTCACAAAATTAATAGATAAACGGGATATTAATTTATCTAGTTTGTTCAAATGATATCCCAATATTACACTCGGATAACATCGGATAGGGAGCATTTTGGCAGTACTTTCAAATTTTATGATAAAACCATATAGTTGAATAAGTGCATCAGCACAATAAGAGTACCGCTATTCCCATATATTCATGACATCATATTTAGAGTTGAGACCTCTGGGTATTCTTGTGCTCAGTGTAAAGATCCAGTATGCCTCCCTTTTTGCTAGGATATGATCAATATCCCCCCCCCCCCTTTTGGGCTTGCTGATTTTTTCTATGGCACACCATGAAAAAGAGGTCAAGTCACCTTTATGAAAAATACCAAAATGTTGGACAATGGAAGTTGAAGATCTAGTTGTTTTAAAAGAGGAAAAAATTCTCTCTTATTCTAGTATTGACATCCATGGAGGTGAGCCCGACGTACTGGACCCTACACTGGGTACATTCTATCAGGTTAACCACATATTTTGAGGTACAATACTCTATGTGTAGCAAAACTTGAGAATGTAATAGTAATCTTGACATAATCACATGGTTTACATTTTAAATGTTCACACCTAAACATGCCCAAGTGTCTCAGCCAAGAGCTGTTTACTTTTTCTTTATTTGGAAGCATAGTGGGGGATAAAATAGATCCCAAGGTGGGGCCTATCTTATAAGAACATCTAAGACCCTTCTGTACTGTCTCCACTAGTTTATCATCTGCCTTCAAGATGGAAAAATGTTTACAAATTATAGAACATATCTGGGGATACTGACTACTGTGACCTGTGACAAAAGCCACCCCTTCAAATTGATTTCTATCCTTTGAAGAGGATTCCAAAAGGCTCTCCCTAGACCTTATTGACACTTTTTTTTGGCATTTGCTATAGCATAACGAGAATATTTTCTCTGTTTAAGTCTGTGTTCCAGGTCTATAGAGAGCCTGTTGAAATATTTTGAGTCTGAGCAATTCCATTTTAATCTAATGAATACTACTTTAGCTATGGCCTGGGGGACATTTTTAGGGTGGCAACTAGTGCTGCATAGAACCGAGTTACCTGATATAGGTTTCTTATAAGCTATTGTTTTAATGCTCCCATTAGATAGATAGTCCCTCTAAAGTGAGGTCTAAGTAATTTATTATCCTATAACCGCATTAAGAACTAGACACCTATATTACCTAGAACATATATTTCTCAAGATTTGAACTGAACTGAATTGAATTATATATGATGATTTTTAACAGTCATTAGTTTACTTTTGAAAACTTATCTATCTGAATCACAAAATAAAAAATCGGTTAAAGGGACTCTAAACCCAAATATTTTCTTTCACGATTCAGATAGAGCATGCAATTTTAAGCAACTTTCTAATTTACTCCTATTATGAATTTTTCTTTATTCTCTTGATTTCTTTATTTAAAAAGCAGGAACGTGATGCATAGGAGCCGGCCCATTTTTGGTTGAGAACCTGGGTTATGCTTGCTTATTGGTGGGTAAATGTAATGCTCCAATAAGCAAGCACTATCCATTGTGCTGAACCTAAAATGGGCTGGCTGCCAAGATTTACATTCCTGCTTTTAAAATAAAGATAGTAAGAGAATGAAGAAAAACTGATAATAGGAGTAAATTAGAAAGTTGCTTAAAAAGTCATGCTTTACCTGAATCATGAAAGAAAAAAATTGGGTTCATTGTCACTTTAATGACATTATCAACTGTTCATCCTGAAGGGTCCATGTGTTTCACTTATACCTCCTCCTCTGTAACGTAGTAATGGATCACACACACACACACATTATAGAGGTTTGTACCTTTTTTTAAAAAATTATGTTAGTGGTCCACGGGATTCAAAATTGTGAGTTTAGTGGTCCCTGAGGTCCGAAAGGTTGGCGACCCCTGCTCTAGTGGGCCTGTAACAACATTAAGGGATTACCAACTTGAAGTCTGGAGAAATGCTAAGTTGTGTTTGCTACAATGTTGCAGGTTGGGAGGCGGCCATGGCAGCGGTCCTGGCCCTAGCGCAGTCTCTTTCAGGTATGGCCCCTGTGGGCTAGGTGCAGGGCCTGGTTGCCGCCGTGGCGGCCGGTGGTGAGGCGGGGGGTGTAAGGCCTATGGTCCATGTTGCAGAGTGCGCAGCGGTATCGTCTCCCTCTGATGGCGGCTCACGCGAGATCTCCTCCGAGCGTTCGTCTGAGGGGAGGAGGTTAGCGGCTGCCATCTTGGGAGTCAGTAGACACGGAGGCGGACACCCTCACGCGACCGGAGCTTCACAGGTAATTTGGGGAGGCTACCGGTCACGGGAGGGTCATCACTGGGGCCAGTGGTGCTTGAGTGAGTGGCACATCTGGAGGGCACACAGGTAGGACAGGTATAGGTATGCAGTCACTTGCAAGAGATGAGGATGGATGGATGCAAGGGCGCACAAGAGCAATCAAGGGGGCTAATAGGCCTCAGGATAGGCCGGGTTACCAGCATGGTTCACAATTGAGTTATGAACAGCACAGGGGGTGGGCCCATGCGGGGATAACGCATGGTTATGTGCAGTCAGGTCAGGTTGTGTCTGGGGGTCATTTGAGACAAGGTGATATGGAGTGTGACAGGCAGTATGATAGGGTTCAGATCCAGAGAGGTGTGAACAAGGACACAATTAAGAGGGCAGTAGAGGCAGCGATGCGTGAAGTAAATAACGTTAGGCCCCTGACTGGTCAGGTTCTGATAGCGGGGAGGATCTTGGTTTAGTGGGTAAAGGGCAGCGCAGAATGTTCAGGTGGATAAAGAAGATGGCGGCGGCTCAGGCGAAGGACAGGGCAGGCGTTAAAGGTCAGTCGATGGAGGTTCAAGGGGACACTTACCCCTGTTTAGTACACTCGCTTTATGGCCATCTTAAACTGAAGGTTGTAAAGAAGATTCAGGAAGGTAAATACGTCAACGTGTCAACGTGACCTCTCCCTGGATGCATATAGGGCAAAGGAAAGGGCATCTGATGGTTCAGGCCAAAAGAGGGTGCGCAGGCCGGAGACTTACGAAGAATGGCTGACATGCTTTCGGGTCCTGGCTGCGTGCTATGTGGACAGGTGGCCCTTGCAGGGGCACAACCTGTTTAAGTACCAGGATACCATTGAGGATATCCATACGAGGTTTAAGGAAGGCACATGGCGGGAGTATGACATGGCCTTTAGAAGGAAAATGGTGGGTAACCCCTTGTTACATTTTGGCACACAGGATATGCACTTGTGGTCCAAACTGGGTTTGGAGGGAGGCACGCCCTCCCCCGTGACGGCGCACCAAACTAAGCAGCGTCAATGGGTACGGCTTGGCAGGTGAGGTAGGGAGTGTTGGAAGTTCAAAGATAAGCAGTGTGACAGGGGGAGCAGCTGCTCCTTTCGTCACATCTGCAAATTCTGTGCGGGGCCCCACCCGGGAGCAGAGTGTGGGAGAAGAAGAGAGCAGGGCCAGACCAAACCCGCTCCCAAGTCTGGAGTTACGGTCAAGGACACCAACCCCGCTTAGGTTGCCAGCCATGTTGATATGGCTGGCGAACTACCCTGACCGGGAGGCAGCAGAGCTGCTCAGGTCGGGGTTGGAGGGGGGTTTTCGTATCCCAGTTACTGGGAGGGTTGTGGGCTCACCATTACATAGGAACCTGAAAATGGCCTACGAATTCCCGCATGTGGTGAGGGAGAAGTTGGCTAAGGAGGTGGCACTGGGCAGGGTATCTGGGCCATTCACGGTTTGCCCATTGGAAGATCTTGTGATCTCACCATTGGGGGTCGTGCCCAAAAAGGAGGAGGGGAAGTTCAGGTTGATACATCACCTGTCCTTTCCAAAAGGAAGCTCTGTCAATGATGCAATCGACCCTGAGCTGAGTTCAGTCCATTATCAATCTTTTGATAAGGCACTGTACATTGTCAGGGCATGTGGGCCGGGTGTGCTGTTAGCGAAGCTAGACATCGAGTCAGCTTTTTGGCTATTGCCCTTACACCCCTCAGCATTCAGACTAATGGGCATGAAGTTTAAAGGGGCATATTATGTGGACAGGTGCTTGCCGATGGGGTGCTCCCTGTCCTGCTCGCTGTTCGAGTGCTTCAGCTCGTTCCTCCATTGGGAGGTATACAAGGCTTCAGGCGGGGGCGCATTGGCCCACTACCTGGAAGATTTTCTATTGGTAGGTAGAGCGGGTTCCACGGATTGTGAACAGCTCATGGGCGTTATGCAGGATATGATGAAGCGTTTTGGCGTTCCACTTGCTGACGATCAAACACAGGGGCCTTGCACGTGTCTCACCTTCCTGGGGATAGAAATAGACACGGTGCAGGAGGTATGCAGGTTGCCTATAGAGAAGGTGACGCAAATGCTGGCTTTGGTACGTGCAGCCAGGGGACTGGACAAGGTCCACATCAGGGACGTCCAGTCTTTATTGGGCCTGCTGAATTTCACTGGATGGGTTATCCCTATAGGAAGGGTTTTTAACCGCCGATTGGAGGGCCTTTTGAAGGGCCCTACTGGTCACGTGAAATGGGCCCGCATCACATCTGAAGTGAGAGAGGACCTGGCGCTCTGGGATAGTTTCCTGGAGAATTTTAATGGCGTGTGCTTATGGAGACGCCCTTCGGTATCGAACCAAGTGCTGAACCAGCGGGCGGTTACGGTTATGGTGCGTACCTTGATGGGGAGTGGAGCGCAACTCCATGGCCACGGGAGTGGGTGGCTGCAGGTTATGTAAAAAACCTGACACTATTGGAGCTATTCCCCATCGTCGTGGCAGTCGAAATTTGGGGAGACAGGTTGGCCAATAGGTCGGTGGTGTTCTGGACGGACAACCTGAGCATGGTGTATGCCATTAACAGGCTTTCCGCATCATCACCAGCCATCGTATGTTACTTGAGGCACTTGGTGTTGCGCTGCTTGCAGTGCAACATCTATTTCACCACCAAACATGTCCCGGGAGTGCAGAACGTTATTGCTGACGCACTCTATTGATTTAAATGGGGGCAGTTTAGGGAAGCAGCACCCATGGCGGTGAAGGAGGGTCTAACATACCGTCTTCTCTTTGGCAGTTGTTGAAGATTGGGTGAGCATCTTGCCATTAGTTAAGGCATCTTTGGCGCCAAGGACATGGTCGGCGTACAGGAACCACTGGAACAGTTGGGAAGCTTTCTGTCTACAAAGGGGTGTGCAGGTACAGGTGCAGGTGTTAGACTGGTTAGCGCAGCTGAGGCGCGAGGGGGTCAGTAGGGCCGGTGCAGCCGGGAGGCTATCGGCTGTAGCCTTCTTTAACAAAGCATTGGGTTATGCGGATCACTCTGGAGCCTTCCTGGTTAGGAAGGTGTTGAAGGGGTGGGGAAGGATGGCCCCCCGGCCAAAGGACCGGAGGGAGCCTATCACACAGGACAGGCTGCGGCTGCTAGCTTTAAGCTTGGTCTCTGTGTGCAAGTCAGAATATGAGCAGCTGCTATTTAGGACAGCCTTCGCAATGGCATTTGCGGGAGCTCTCCGTGTGGGTGAGCTGGTGGCGTCTGCTAAGGTGAAAGGCTCAGGAGGAGTGCGGTCAGAGCACGTCTGGGTGATGGATGGGGGGCTCCTATTGTTCGTGCCAAGGTCAAAAACGGACCAAGAAGGCACAGGGGCATGGTTGACCCTTATAAGGCATGAATGTGAGGATTGTTGTCCGGTTGTTGTCCGGTACGTTGTGTGGAACAATACCTTAAGGTACGGCCGGCAGGAGGTGAGCTGTTCTTTGTTCACGAGGATGGGACGGCCTTGTTGGTTTTCCAATTCCGTAGGGTGCTTGCTAAGGCTGCCGAGAATGCGGGGTTGGACCCCAGCAGGATTGCTCCGCATTCATTTTGGATAGGCGCAGCGACTAGTGCGGCGCAGAAGTGCCTCCCCGCAGCGGAGATTAAGCGCCTGGGTAGATGAAAATCTACACAGTATAAAACATATATTAGACCAACGAAAGGGCAATGTTAAGTCGCATACTATGGCATGGGGAGTTTTTTGTGGCTGGGGTTTTTATTGTTACGTTGGTCAAGTAGTGCGGGCTTGTTAGTTCATTATGGTGTACTCTGTTTTTACCAGGTGTTGTAAATGAGAAATCCCTTCAGTTCACGTGTGGATTGTAGGGCATTCATACATCCACTGGGCACACATCAGGGCGTTGCGGTCGCCGGAGGGACATCAGCTTGGATTCCCAACGTCCAAGGCAAGCTTCAGGTGGTTAGGGCGCAGGGGATTGTTATGGGCTGATTTGCCGGCGCTCTTGCAGGAGGCGCACAGAAGGTGGGGGCGGCCTAATATTTTAGTGCTGCACCTCAGGGGGAATGATTTGGGGGCACTGCCCGCATTGGACCTGATTAAAAGAATGGCAGCGGACGTGCATTTAGTTAATAGGTGCCTGTTGGTTTTTGTTTGGCGGCAAGAGGTCGATTGGCTCTTGTGGCGGGTGGTCAATGCCCTGGGGAGCGGACACGAAGAGAGAAGAGTGACGGTCCAGAAAGAAGGGAGGGGTTATGCCCGCCAAGCGCCTGGCCTGGGGGTCCTCTCCCTCGTGAATGTGGGCCGAAGATCTCTCAACATCACAGCTCTCTCTGCGTGCCATTGGGCGTGTACAGCCGGGTGTCATGCTGCAGGTATCGGAAGGGGCCTTGACCATCTGCTAGTAGGGGCTAGGATAGGGAGAGATGCCGCCAATGATTTAGATGGCTACGAACTTGTTGCCAAGTTTTGATGTTAGGTTGATTTCAGTGCCTAAGGGTAATTAGAGTAACGCTTAGGCACTAGTTAAAGCGTTTATTTAATAAACGTGGACCGTGACTGGTTCTTTCTCCCAACAATTGTGTGTGTTGTCTTATTTATATAGAGATAAGGTATTAGACAGTACGGAGGATGGAATAGGGGGTTTAGACCTTATGATAGTGGAGGGCCCTCTAGTGGGCCTGTAAGAACATTAATGGATTACCAACTTGAAGTCTGGAGAAATGCTTAGTTGTGTTTGCTACAATGTTGCAGGTTGGGAGGCGGTGTTTGTTCTTACCTTTATAGGGTCCTGCAGCAGTGAGTTCAGCCTCTTTCGGTTTCCAGACTTCAAGGAGAAGGTTTTCCCGCCCACCCGTCCCCTGGAAGAAGTGAATGGCGGCAACGAAGCAGCTGAGTAGGGTGAGTTGACTCGGCAGGGGTAGGTTTAATTGAACTAGCCTGCAGTAAGACCGAGTCTTTAATGTAGCCATCCACCCCTGGCGGTTGGGTTGTACGATTCAGCTGACAGGGGTCGCCTTACTGGGTTGGTTGGATATGCCTCAGCGGGCGGGTGGTCAATGCACTGGGGAGCGGGCATGAAGAGAGAAGAGTGATGGTCCAGAAAGAAGGGAGGGGTTATGCCCGCCAGGCGCCGGCCTGGGGGTCCTCTCCCTCGCGAATGTGGGCCGAAGATCTCTCAACATCACAGCTCTCTCTGCATGCCATTGGGCGTGTACAGCCTGGTGTCACGCTGCAGGTATCAGAAGGGTGTTGCCAAGTTGCCAAGTTTTGATGTTAGGTTGATTTAAGTGCCTAAGGGTAATTAGAGTAACGCTTAGGCACTAGTTAAAGCGTTTATTTAATAAACGTGGACCGTGACTGGTTCTTTCTCCCAACAATTGTGTGTGTTGTCTTATTTATATAGAGATAAGGTATTAGACAGTACGGAGGACGGAATTGGGGGTTTAGACCTTAATCTTTTTTTGCGATCGATCCCCGGAACTGCACTATATTCTATATTCTATATAGTGACAAAACTATGCTTTCCTCCTTTGAATCAATGCCTCTTTTAATACATGCTAGTATCTTATTTGACTTTGTAGCTGCTGCCCTGCATTGTGCACACATCTTTATCTTGTTATCATTGCATTTTCCCCTATTAAATCTCATTTTCCATTTACCTGCCCATACTTCTAATTTTTGCCGATCCCTTTGTATTGAAAGTTCATCCTGCTCTGACCTAATAACCTTACTTAACTTGGTATCATCTGCAAAAATAGAGATGTTGCTATTTTACCCCTTAATGACTACAGCACTTTTCCATTTTCTGTCCGTTTGGGATCAAGGCTATTTTTACATTTTTGCGGTGTTTGTGTTTAACTGTAATTTTCTTCTTACTCATTTACTGTACCCACACATATTACATACCGTTTTTCTCGTAATTAAATGGAATTTCTAAAGATACCATTATTGTCATGATATCTTTTAATTTACTATAAAAAAATTACAAAATATGAGGAAAACATTGAAAAAAACACACTTTTTCTAACTTTGACCCCCAAAATCTGTTACACATCTACAACCACCAAAAAACACCCATGCTAAATAGTTTCTAAATTTTGTCCTGAGTTTAGAAATACCCAACGTTTACATGTTCTTTGCTTTTTTTGCAAGTTATAGGGCAATAAATACAAGTAGCACTTTGCTATTTCCAAACCACTTTTTTCAAAATTAGCGCTAGTTACATTGGGACACTGATATCTTTCAGGAATCCATGAATATCCCTTGACATGTATATATTATTTTTTAGAAGACATCCCAAAGTATTGATCTAGGCCCATTTTTGTATATTTCATGCCACAATTTCACCCCCAAATGCGATCAAATAAAAAAAATTGTTCACTTTTTCACATATTTTTTCACAAACTTTAGGTTTCTCACTGAAATTATTTACAAACAGCTTGTGCAATTATGGCATAAATGGTTGTAAATGCTTCTCTGTGATCCCCTTTGTTCAGAAATAGCAGACATATAAGGCTTTGGCGTTGCTTTTTGGTAATTAGAAGGCTGCTAAAAGCCGCTGCGCATCACACGTGTATTATGGCTAGCAGTGAAGGGGTTAATTAGGTAGCTTGTAGGGAGCTTGCATGGTTAATTTTAGCTTTAGTGTAGAGATCAGCCTCCCACCTGACACATTACACCCCCTGATCTCTCCCAAACAGCTCTCTTCCCTCCCCCACCCCACAATTGTCCCCGCCATGTTAAGTACTGGCAACTAAAATAAAAGCTATCTTTGATTTTTTTTTACATTTTTTAAGCATACTTACATATGCTGCTCTGTAGGATTCCGCCTTAGCCCCCAATCTCCCTGACCCCCCCCAAACAGCTCTCTAACCCTCCCCCTCTAACTTATTGGTAGCCATCTTGGGTATTGGCAGCTGTCTGCCAGTACCCAGTTTCCAATAAAATATTTAAAAAAAATTTTTTTTTAATTTTCTGTAGTGTAGCTTGCCCCCTCCAAAGACCAACCCCCCACCCCCACCCAAATGCCTTAGATAATTTCTATTATATTTTTATATCCCCCTCTCTGCCACTTTTTCTTCACTATTTTCTACAGTGTAGCGGTTCCCACCAGCTCCCTACCCACAGAGTGGCTCTCTCTGCATCGGACTGCTAAAAAATGTTATTGCAGGATGCCTCGATATCGAGCATCACTGCAATAACCAGAAAGCAGCTGGAAGCGATCAGGATCGCTTCCACCGCTTTCAGAGACTGAGGACGTGCAGGGTACGTCCTCGGCCGTTAAGGGTATTTTTTGGAGGACGTACCCTGCACATCCTCGGTCGTTAAGGGGTTAATCCTTGCTCCAAGTCATTTATAAAAATATTAAAAAGAACAGGGCCCAGTACTGATCCCTGAGGTACTCCACTGATTACCTTTGCCCAATCTGAGTATGATCCATTCACTACTACTCGTTGCTCCCTATCTTTTATCCAGTTATTTATCCATAAGCTAACATTTTCAGCTA
Organism: Bombina bombina; assembly: GCF_027579735.1. Lineage (NCBI taxonomy): Eukaryota > Metazoa > Chordata > Amphibia > Anura > Bombinatoridae > Bombina > Bombina bombina. The sequence continues at coordinate 568,444,175 of NC_069505.1, read as the reverse complement.
TTCCCAGTCCCTTAATTTTGTGCATTAATTTGTCACGTGGCACTGTATAAAATGCTTTTGTAAAATCTAAGTATATCACATTAACAGATTCCCCTTTATCTATATTTTTAATTACTTCCTCATAGAATCTAATTAGATTAGTTTGACATGATCTATTTCTCATAAAACTATGCTGATTTGAACTCATAATCTTGATTACACAAATGTGATCATCAAATATCTTCCCCACTATTGTCAGACTAACTGGTCTATAGCTTCCTGGATCATCCCTGCTTCCCTTTTTGAAGAGTGACATTACATTAGCTTTATGCCAATCCTGGGGTACTATGCCTGAGGATAATGAGTCTTGAAAAATTAAGAGTAGAGGTTTGTCTATAACAGTGCTAAGTTCCCTTAACACCCTTGGGTGTATTCCATCTGGGCCTGGAGTTTTATTTACCTTAATATAATCCAGTCTTTTCCTGATATCCTCTATACATAACCCAGTTAATGGTATGGGCTGGCATGTTCTAGTTTGTTCTGAAGTATCGTCCATTGGTTCCTCTCTTGTGTATACTGAAGAAAAAACCTGGTTTAGTACCTCGGCCTTCTCCCTGACACTGTTAACCATGCTACCCTCCACGCATTTTAATGTACGTATATTGTCCTTCGATTTTTTGCTATTTATGTACTTAAAGAACCTGTTAGGGTTAGACTTAGAATCCTTTGCAATTAATTTTTCATTTTCAATTTTGGCTAATTTGATTGCTATTTTGCATGCATTGTTACATTCCTGTAACGATCTGTGATAATATGTAAAGCTCTGTGATATGCAGCAAGTATTTAAGTAAACATTTAAGACCTCTAAGCAGGATAAATAATTGTGGAGTGTTACAAGTTACTAAGTGTGCTTGCTAGTAAGATAAACACTAACTTAATCACTTGTGTTAATTTAGCCTGAGGGATAAGACCCAATAATATGAGTAGTACTAATGAGCTTTATCTTAGGCAGGTCTTATATAGTGCAACAGGAAGCATAAGGGTTAAACATAAATAGTATAAGTCTGTAAAGTCAGATTCACTGGTGACAGGTGAAATATGGAACCCAGACTGCACAGATACAAACAGGAGTTTTACCTTCAATTCAACTGTTGTTTAAAGAGTAATGTCAAATGAGTAAACAGAGACTTAAGCACTCTATATACAGAACCTTAATTCAGAAGCAGAGCCTGTGAGAGGAATCCCAGATGCGGGTAGGTAGAATACTTGCAGGGATTAGTGAGCGTGCAGCGTGGTAATGGCTCCGTGTAGCTGGGAGTCTGTATGCTGTCTGTTTAGACAGGGAGAGTGTGTCAGAGCGGTAGCGTGAATCGGCGCTGCGGTGACGTCAGCGGCTGTGGCAGCTTGAAGCAGAAGCTGCTTGTAACGGCAAAAGGTTTCTCTGATCAGGAGAATTTTGTTTTGGTACTCTAGGTAAGGAGTTGAGCTGCTTTACTTTGGCAATAAACTTCAATAAACCAGCAATGCATCTTGGTTCCAAGGAGATTAAATAAGGAAACCTGATCAGCTTAATTGAAATAAAAGGTGGTATGACAGGTTAGATACGCTGTGTAAGGTGGAATGGATTTAGACATGACATATCCCCCCTGCAAAGGAACCCCAAAGGTGTCAAGGCGCGGGTCTTTCTGGATGGCGCCTATGGAAAAGGGACACCAGACGGGGTGCAGAGAGATTGGAGGCCGGCTCCCAAGAATCCTCGGAAGAATCGAATCCAGCCCAATGCACTAGGTACTCAAGTTGACCATGGCAATGCCTAGAGTCCAAGATAGAGTGGACTTCATACTCAGGATCGGGTGCCGGGGAAGACGGTGGAGGGAGAGGCAGACATCGGGAGGTGTCACAAGGCTTGATGAGGGAGATGTGGAATGTCGGATGGATGCAGTAGGAAGAGGGCAACTGCAGAGTGACCGTGAGAGGGTTGCTGATGGAGATGATGGGAAAAGGCCCCACAAAAAGGTTGTTGAATTTCCTACAAGGAGTAGGTATCCTGAGATTTTTTGTGGCTAACCAAACCAGGTCACCAACCTTGTATACGGGAGGAGCCCGATGTCGGAGGTCATAGGAGCGTTTCTGGGTGGCTTGAGCTTGCTGAATGTTATCTTTGATTACGGTAAATGTTTGTTTGATAGAATTGATCAGGTCATTAACCTGCGGACAAGGAGTGTCAGTTGGAGGTAACGGATGAAATCGAGGGTGGAGTCCGTTGTTGGCATAAAAGGGTGAATACCCCGTGGAGGTGTTGGTAGTGTTATTAAAGGCGAATTCAGTGTGTGGTAGGAAAGATAGCCAAGAGTCCTGTTTGTTGGAGCAAAAGCATCTCAAATATTGTTCCAACCACTGATTGGTTCTCTCACATAACCCATTAGATTGCGGATGGTATGCGGTGGTAAGATGTTGTTGGATAGAAAGAGATTGACAAAGATATTTCCAAAACTTGGAGGTGAATTGTGACCCTCTGTCACTGAGGACGGATGTTGGGAGTCCATGTAGTCTAACAACCTCTTTGATGAACAGTTCTGCAGTTTTTTGAGCAGTCGGTAGTGATTCTATTGGAATAAAATGTGCCATTCGTGAGAATAAGTCAACAACGACAAAGATAACAGTCATGCCGTCGGATTTTGGAAGGTCCACTATGAAGTCCATGGACACACTAGCCCAAGGGCGTTCAGAAATAGGTAAATTCTGTAATAGCCCCAGAGGCAATTGATGTGAGGGTTTACAAGTCTGGCATGTGGGACAAGACTTGACATAATTGTTAACAGACATTCTCATAGATGGCCACCAGAAATATCTGCGAAGTAGATCTAGGGTCTTGTGTATACCCAAGTGACCAGCTAAGGAAGAGTCATGGGAGAGCGATAGGGCTTTGTTGCGGAGCGAAGGAGGTATATAAAGTTTGGAGTGGTTGCAGAGAACTCCGTTGACATCAGGTAAGAGAGGGTAAGAAGATTTTGTTGTATCCAGCTGTTGTTGGGTTTTTAGTTCAGCAAAATCCTTGGAGAGGAGACCTATGATGTGGGTATGAGACCTGAGGTTCAGCCTGGTGGTCATTTCCGGTATTTCTGTTAGATAAAACTTCCCTAAAACAGGCTTTGAGGCTCTGGTTCTCTACTTGCAGCTCTCTAAAAGCCTGGGTCAGATTATCTAAACGTTGGTTAAGGCTGTGTAGTTGTGGGGTCACATCAGAAGGCTCCATTTTAATATGGCTGGTTTATTATGTAACGATCTGTGATAATATGTAAAGCTCTGTGATATGCAGCAAGTATTTAAGTAAACATTTAAGACCTCTAAGCAGGATAAATAATTGTGGAGTGTTACAAGTTACTAAGTGTGCTTGCTAGTAAGATAAACACTAACTTAATCACTTGTGTTAATTTAGCCTGAGGAATAAGACCCAATAATATGAGTAGTACTAATGAGCTTTATCTTAGGCAGGTCTTATATAGTGCAACAGGAAGCATAAGGGTTAAACATAAATAGTATAAGTCTGTAAAGTCAGATTCACTGGTGACAGGTGAAATATGGAACCCAGACTGCACAGATACAAACAGGAGTTTTACCTTCAATTCAACTGTTGTTTAAAGAGTAATGTCAAATGAGTAAACAGAGACTTAAGCACTCTATATACAGAACCTTAATTCAGAAGCAGAGCCTGTGAGAGGAATCCCAGATGCGGGTAGGTAGAATACTTGCAGGGATTAGTGAGCGTGCAGCGTGGTAATGGCTCCGTGTAGCTGGGAGTCTGTATGCTGTCTGTTTAGACAGGGAGAGTGTGTCAGAGCGGTAGCGTGAATCGGCGCTGCGGTGACGTCAGCGGCTGTGGCAGCTTGAAGCAGAAGCTGCTTGTAACGGCAAAAGGTTTCTCTGATCAGGAGAATCTTGTTTTGGTACTCTAGGTAAGGAGTTGAGCTGCTTTACTTTGGCAATAAACTTCAATAAACCAGCAATGCGTCTTGGTTACAAGGAGATTAAATAAGGAAACCTGATCAGCTTAATTGAAATAAAAGGTGGTATGACAGGTTAGATACGCTGTGTAAGGTGGAATGGATTTAGACATGACAATTCCTTATAAATATGGTATATCTTTGCAATCATTTAAATTCCCTACATTTTTTCCTAATTTCTTTTAACACATTTTTATTTAGCCACATTGGCTTGGATTTTTTATTTTTATTTTTATAACCATGTGATATGTGTTGATATGTATATTTATAAGTTTTAGATGTTATCCATTTATCCTCTGTATTTTTATTAGAGAATACTTTATCCCAATTTATTTTATTTAAAAGGACACTAAACCCAATTTTTTTCTTTCATGATTCAGATAGAGCATGACATTTTAAGCAACTTTCTAGTTTACTCATATTATCAATTTTTCTTTGTTCTCTTGCTATCTTTATTTAAAAAGCAGGAATGTGATGCATAGGAGCTGGCCCATTTTTGGTTGAGAACCTGGGTTATGCTTTCTTATTGGTGGGTATATGTAAGCCTCCAATAAGCAAATGCTATCTATGGTGCTGAACCTAAAATGGGCTGGCTGCTAAGATTTACATTTCTGTTTTTAAAATAAAGATAGCAAGAGAACAAAAAAATGATAATAGGAGTAAATTAGAAAGTTGCTTAAAATTTCATGCTCTATCTGAATCATGAAAGAAAAAAAATTGGGTTCAGTGTCCCTTTAATGATTTTCTTAAATCGTTGAATTTTGCTTTCTTATAATTAAAAGTCTTAGTTAAACCTTTAAGACACTGCTTATGAAAAAGATTTCAAATGTGACCATGTAATGATCACTGTTACAAAAATGTTCTTTGACATCTATGTTTGATATTATATCTGTATTGTTTGATAGCACTAAATCCAATATAGCTTTACACCTAGTTGGCTCCTCCATTAATTGTGACAAGAAGTTATCCCTGATAAAATTAAATAATCTATCCCCATTAGCTGAATAACTAGTTTCATTGGCCCAGTTTATATCAGGGTAGTTAAAAGCTCCCATAATTACAGCACTGTTATTAGCAGCCTTACCTATTTGCATTAGTAGTTGAGTTTCATCCAGGTCACTAATGTTGGGGGGCTTGTAGCATGTTCCTAGTAATATTTTTGTAGAATTTTTCCGCCTATTCTTTATTTCAACCCACAGGGTCTCTACATTGTCACTTGTATCATAAATATCTTCCCTTATTGTAGGTTTAAGGTTAGGTTTAATATACATGCAGATTCCTCCACCCCTTTTATTATTCATGTCCCTCCTAAATAAAGTATAACCCTCTAAGTTAACTGCCCAGTCATGTGAATCATTCCAAATTTCAGTTATAGTGATAATTTCATAGTCCTCTTCTGCAACTAAGAGCTCCACCTCCCCAATTTTACCTGTCATGCTTCTTGCATTTGTTGTCATACATTTATTTTTCACATGCTTTCAGCTGTTACTTGGTGTGCTTTCCTCCATACTTTCTAATGCGACATTTCTTAAGTCAACCCTTCCTTGAGATATTATAGGAGTGACATAATCACAGAATGATCTCTCTGTTCTGTTGTGTTCTAACTGACCCTCCCCCCTTTTGCCTAGTTTAAAAGATTCTATAAACGTGCTACCATCCTTTCCCCCAACACACCTGCACCCATGTCATTCAGATGCAATCCTTACTGTACAAATTGTAACCAAGTGAAAAGTCAGCCCAGTGCTCTAAAAAGTCAAACCCCTCATTTTTACACCATGTTTTTAGCCATGAATTAACTAACCTTAGCTCCTTCTGCCTTACTGAGTTAGCACACAGCGCTGGTAATACCTCCGAAAATATTACTTTGGAGGTCCTTGCTTTAAGCTTGCTACCTAACTCCCTGAAGTCATTTTTTATTACTCTCCATCTCCCGCTGATTCCTTCATTAGTACCAATATGTACCATGACAGCAGGATCAGACCCACATCCCTCTAACAATCTATCAATACGCTCCACAATATACCTAACACGAGCCCCTGGAAGTCAGCAAATTGTTCTATTTAAAGGGTCTGGGTGACAAATTACCCTATCAATCTTCCTAATAATAGAGTCTCCTACCACCAACATCTGCCTCAGGCCCTGACTTGAATGCCCATCTTCCATGACTGAAGGACTGTTAACTATAGTATGCCCCTCTACCATGTCTGAAGGACTGCCCACCAGGCAACACAGCCCTCTCTGCCACTGCCACCCCTGAACTGATATCTCCCAACATCTTCACTTAATCTGGCAAATCTGTTGGGGTGTACCAGTTTAAAACTGGCCTGTCTCTTCCGCTTACCTCGCCCTCTAACTGTGACCCAGCTACATTCTGGAGTCTCCTCATCTGAATCCTCCCCATTCCCACTGCTAGAACCATTTACAACCAGCTCAGTCCTATCCATTTCCCTTTCAAGTGTCTGAATTTCATGCAGTGTTGCAATTTGTTCCTCCAGAACTCCAATATGAGTTTCTAAAGAGACAATATGCTCACACGTGCCACAAACATATAATCCCAGAAGCGGCTGCTCCAGTGATGCAAACATATGGCACGCTGTACACTGAATGAGATTGTCACACATTCTTAATAAAAGGTTTAACTTAAAAATATTAAATAATTATATTTCCCCTTGGTTACTCTAAATCCTTTTTTGCCTAACTACTATGTTTAGCTAAATGCTTACTTAAACAGACAATCTTACTTTTACAGATAATCAAGGCAGCAGACCCTCTCAGAGCAGACTCACAGAGTTACTGTGCTAGATATCACTTTCAAGAAACAAGTTAACAGCAATTGCTGTGAAGCATTGCGCTCACCAGAGCGCGCTTCCATAGGCTCCAATGGGAGCCTTGTTCTGATGCTGTCAGAGACACATATTAACATATAAATATATATGTATATACTCATATACATATATATTTACTGGGAACACACAGTTCCCATAGACTGCAATGTGAAGGCTCTTTTCAGTGCCGTTTTTTGTTTTAACACCCCACTCCCACCAACTTTAAACCAAACAAACTGCCTAGTGGGATCGCTGTAGCAATAACCAGCCACTTATAATGACTGGTTAACTATTGTGCACCTGCAAACGGGCAATAATTTAGCACTAAATTTGTAATCTAGTCCTTAATGTTATATCATCATAAAAACAAGGTTGCAGTGTGTGTAGCTATCTCTGAATTAAATAAAATATACGTTAGTGTGGTTAAATGTAATTTACTGTCAGTCATGCAACTAGAATAGATTGGAAAATACGTTAACAACATCTGACCATTTAAAAGGCAGCTCATATGATGGACAGCCATAATAGCCAATAGTAAGCAAAGCAATAGCTCCTTAAAGGTATTATAGACAAATAATTAGAATGTTGACAACACAACATCTAAACAGAGTTAATTAGTATAGTAAATCATACAGGTACTTTGCTACAATATAATGCAATTATACCGGAGTCGACAAATCTGTTTAAAATTTAGGAGCCAGTAAGAATATTTAAGAGCCAAACAGTATTATTTGTAAAATTATAGGAGCTCCCTGGGTTTGTCAAGCCCTGTTAAAAACAATACATAGTGGACAGTGCACAATGTCAAAATCCTGTGGTACATCATGTGGTACTTCATGTGAATGTTATATATATGAAGTTAAAGGTACTTCCTCCTGTTAACTGACCTGGTGTTCAGGAGATGACCCAGTGGAGAGATGTTTACAACACATTAATAATTGTTTCTAATATACATTTTAAAATACCTTTATTGATATTTTCAAATGTAATTTTCGGTCTATGACATATTTATACATTTATAAGAAAAGAGAAAATGATGTGCCCATGCACACACAAAATTCCATAGGGGGGCGCTTCCTGTGAACTCCAAAATTAAAATAAAACAATATGCACAAACTTGAACAAAAAGTACATATGATCCGGTACAGTTAGCTCTCTTTCAAAGGATGGTTGAATCCTGGTACTTGATAATCTGCAGAAAGGAAAACAGAGGCACCACAATAGTCTTGTACAACCTAGAAAGATGATATATATGGATAAAGTTGAAAAGATACCTAAAGGTGCTATTCGGGCAGGCTGGAGCTTTGCAGTAGTCCAGCTCACTGTTATCAACAGACAGTAATATCCGGTCTGGATCTCCTTATCTGTGTGTGAATAAAGAGCAAACAAACATTGTCCAATACCGTATAGACAAGGACAGGAGAGTGGAAGGCAAATTATTGCACTTACAAGATAGGGAGCACCGCCAGGTGCATAAGAGCTAGCTGGGACTTCAGTCTCCCAGCTGACTGTACTCAAAAGCTGACTGGATGTCAAGGGAACAATGGTGATCCAAAAAGTAGATTTGGGATTTCCCCCTCTGACTCACACATCCACCTCCCAATATGAAGTCTGTGACGCTGAGAGGGTGTGAATATCGAGTGGCAATGGTGGTTTTTCACAAATAAACGGATGGATAATAAATCTCCACAATCTGATACATGGTGAAGCCAGCGCTTGCAAAAAATCCCCATAGGCAGGTTTGATTCCTTTTTATCCCTAGTACTTTATCGTTAGTACTACATAGTTAGGGGCTATATATACTTTGCACATATTGTAGATATCTGTATTAAAATAGAAGACTACACTGTGTCACTGTGGGAAATCATTTTCTGCATTTTTTATATTTTTTGTCATTTGACATTGGGTCCTGTTTATAAACATAAGCACAAGACTGCAGTATCTATGAGTTCATAAAGATTATTCACTTTCATTCTTGTAAGGAGTATTTTTTCAAATATGATTGATGTTTACAGATTGTCATATATTTACCAATTGTGTATGTATAACCTATGTAAAATCTCCCCGGTGAGGTCATCACTGGGGGTGTATGTTTATTCTGGTTACTATGTCAACGAATTACCTACTGATGACACACACAGGTGTTTTTTATTAATCGTTTAATTTATTAGAGCTCTGTAATCCTTTATATAGCAAGTGTATTTTATTTTAATTTTTGTATACCCTGAGGAAACAGCCCTAGCAGAGGCTGAGAAACGCGTCGCTTTTAATAAAGTTCATTGTTTTTATTTATACACTTGCTGTATTTGGTAGTGTTTATTACATCACTACTTTTTGGATCACCATTGTTCCCTTGGCATCCAGTCAGCTGTTGAGTACAGTCAGCTGGGAGGCTGTGAAGTCCCAGCTAGCTCTTACTGCACTTGGCGGTGCTCCCTATCTTGTAAGTGCAATAATTTGCCTTACACTCTGCTGTCCCTGTCTATATTGGACTATGTTTGTTTGCTCTTTATTCACACACAGATAAGGAGATCCAGACCGGATATGACTGTCTGTTGGTAACAATGAGCTGGACTACTGCAAAGCTCCAGCCTGCCCGAATAGCACCTTTAGGTGCATTACTCTTGTGAGTATCTTTTCAACTTTATCCATATATATCATCTTTCTAGGTTGTACTAGGCTATTGTGGCGCCTCTGTTTTCCTTTATGCAGATATTTATACATTATTTACATTGTATGCAATGACTTTTCACAATAAAGTTCTCATACTGAATGTAAATTTATTGTGTTTTTTTAAATTACATATCCTGAAGATATTTAAATAAATGTCATGCTGTTGTTGTCTTGTGGAAGATATTAATAAATATGATGTTGAATACTTTAATTGTTAAATCACTAATTTATTCTGTATTAAAAGAGGCATTGAATCAAGGGAGGAAAGCATAATTATGTCACTAAATAAATCCCTGGTATGGCCTCACTTTGAGTATGGAGTGCAGTTCTGAGAACTGATCTCTAAAAAAGACATTGATGACCTAGAAAAAGATCAGAGAAGGGCCATAAAGCTAATAAGGGAAATGGAGAATTTGAGGAGAGGTTTACCAAACTGGGTTTGTTTTCTCTAGAAAAAAGGAGCTTGAGAGGTGACATGATTACTTTATATAAAAATATTCAAGGCCCATATACAGAGATGGCAGAATTTTTTTGTGACAAGAGGTCACAATTTAAGGCTGGAGGAAAGGAGATTTAATCATCTGCAACAGAAACATTTTTTCACTGTAAGAGCAATCAAATTGTGGAACTCATTACTAAAGGAGGTAGGGAATGCCAATACCCTAGATACATTTAAAAATTGTTTGGATACATTTCCGTCTAGAAACAGAAGTCATGGATATGATTGCTTGTATTAAATGGGTCACCTTTTCATGGGATCAATTTAAGATCAACTGGAGCTTTTTTGTAAGTATATTAGATTTGTATAGGTTGAACTCGATGGACTTCGGTCTTTTTTCAACCTCATCTACTATGTTACTATGTATTTCCCATCAACTGGATGTCAGGACCTGTGGCTTACCACCTCTAATCTGAGCTAATTCTCTCTCTACTCCGAATGAAATGTTTTTCGGCTCTCTTTTATAGACCTGGAAGTGGTGCTTCACCAACTCCATTGTCTTTCTTTTATTCCCCACTGCATTGACCTCATCCACTATCTCCTGCAAGATCTTCTGCTTAGCAGGTCCACCCACTGTTGTCTTATCCATTCCCCTAGCCCTCTGCATAATGGCCCTAATAATTGCCTCTTCTTTCATAGCATAAAACCTCCCTTTATATGGCTCTATTTAATTCAGGGGCACACTATTGGCCTCTGCACTTTCTTGCATCCTCTCTACTCTATCCTGTTCTATCCCCGTGTCCCTCTCCACTGTCCATAACCTAATTGGCCCTGGTATATATCCATCATCTACCTCTCTCCTCTATTCACTCTCCTCTCTTCTTTCTCGCCTCTCTCCTTTCCCTGTGTGTGGTGTAGTCCCTACTGTTATGAGTGTAATAATTCTCTAATGTTTATTACTAATCTAACAGAGTTTAAATATGTAAGAAAGAAACTAATAAAAAAATGTACTCACACACTTTCAATATTACACATAATTCAGATAGAATATATTATTTTAAACAACTTTCAAATTTACTTCTATTATTGAAATTATTTCATTCTCTTGGTATCTTTCTAGGTTGTACTAGGCTGGGAGCTAGATGAAAGCAAATGACAAGAGGCATTTTTTGCAGCCACCAATCAGCAGCGTCTGAGTCTGTCCCTAGGTATACTACTCAACAAAGTATACAAAGAGAACAAAACAAAATAATATAAATAAATTAGAAAGTTAATTAAAATCACATGCTCTATCTGAATAATGAAAAAAATAATTTGGGTTTTCTGTCCTTTTAACAACTGTACATCACTCACAAAACACACTAAACTCAAAAAGTAAACTACTTACTGCTATCCTCAACAAAAATCTCAAACCTCCAATGCCCAAGACCTGCGTTGTGCGCTTCGCAAGCAAGTTGTAATGGTAAAGCGTTCTTTTGTACCTCTTTAAAAATGTCCTAAATTGAGAAGAAGGAAATTGAGTAGAACAGTTTTCCTCTGCCTGTATTGAGTTTGATTTAATGGTGTGACATGCTTTTGCTACTAATTTATTACTGGCTGATCGCTCAATATTTACTTTCAACTTCTAATATGAGTACAAATATTCTAGCGATTTAGGGGCGCGCTAACTGTTGGGCGGAAGAGATAAGAGGCTTCTCGCGGCACTTTGCAGGTTGAAAGTAAACACGTTCGCTTGAGTGCAATTTAATTTAAATCACGCAGGGATATCGCAACTTCAGAGCTCTGGTTAACTGTTACAAAACACATCATAATTACATTAAAAAGTACAGTTACAATCATAATAACACTGTCCTATTGCATAAAAAGTTATAAGGGCTCAATGATATGAGGTCTCACGTGTTAGAAAAAAAGGCAGGCAAAGGGCTTAAAGGGACAGTCTAGTCAAAATTAAACTTTCATGATTCAGATAGAGCAGCAATTGCTAATTGGAGTAAATTAGAAAGCTGCTTAAAAATTGCTGCTCTATCCAAATTATGAAAGTTTTATTTTGACTACACTATCCCTTTAAACGGAGATACATACATACACATGTCTAAAGATGGAAATGTAATATATATATATATATATATATATATATATATATATATATATACAGTTATATACAGGTGGCCCTCGGTTTACAACGGTTCAATTTGCAACGTTTCAGAATAACAACCTTTTTTTTTCAGTCATGTGACTGCTATTGAAAAGCATTGAGAAGCAGTGCATTGATTAAAATAACCAGTAGGTGGAGCTGTCCGCTTGTGTTGCAGCAAAGATATGCAAGCTGAAATTAATCAGTTTAACCAGACCTGAGCTATCGAGCAGCTTGCAAAGGAACAAGATCGTCCTGTCTATAAATCAGTCCAGATTGGAATGCATAGAAAGAACTGTTTGCAGAAAAATGCAAGTAAAGTCTGTGTTGTGGTTATTTTATTAGGTTTATAATGCTGTTTAGCATTTAAAGTCTTAATTTCAAAGCTTTAAAAATAATGTATTAAGTGTTATTTATGCCAATTTTGAGAGGGGCCTGGAACCTAACTCCCTCACTTCCCATTGACTTACATTATAAACTGGGTTTCAATTTACAATGGTTTTGTATATATATATATATATATATATATATATATATATATATATATATATATATATATATATATATATATATATACATACATATATATATACAGAGAGTGTGTTTCCTGGGGGGCAAAAAAAATAAAAAAATGAGTAAATAAAAAATAAATATTTTGCAGTAAAATAACAGGTTTTAAATGCCTTTAAAACATGTATCTTAAATGTTTCAATGCGAATAATAATTTCTATTTCATAAATAAAATATATCCTTCAATGTCACTTTAATAATGGTCAATTAAATAAAACAATCACATGGGTATTCTCATTCTCTGCACATTGGGACATTTCCCAAGATACTATGGAAAGCAATAAAATCTTATCCTGTACGCAGAACTGAGCATCTCATGACAAATGTTACTGGTGAGTGTGGTGCATTTTTTTTTTTTTTTTTGCATTTTAGATTGAATTGTTTTTTTCTCTATGAAATTTAAATTGTTATTAATATTTTTAGTCATTGTTACAATTCTTTATTTGACTTTGTGTTGCTCTTTTACCCATTCATCTAAAAATGGATAAAAATTAATCCCTTAAAGCGATATATTTTTAAACTATATTCTCAAAATATTTTTTTTTAACTTCTTAGTAGTGCTTTATTGATATTCAATAATATTAAAAAAATTAACACAGGCCTCATATACAAGCCATTTCTTTTCAATCAAGGGCTAGATAACAAGTGGAGCGCTATCGTTTGCTCACTAGCAATATCGGCTTTTTTCAGCGTTTTGCTTGCGTCATAAATAGTGCATGTATAACAAGTTAAAAGTAAATGTATTTGCTTGAATGTAATTGGGATTTACGCTCGTCGGGTTGAGAGTGGATTGAAAGCTCACATAAAGGGTAGAGGAAGAAAAAAAGTGGCATTAAACACAACATAAATACACTTAAAGGGACACTGAACCCAAATTTTTTCTTTAGTGATTCAGATAGAGCATGACATTTTAAGCAACGTTCTAATTTACTCCTATTTTGAAATGTTTTTTATTCTCGTGGTATCTTTATTTGAAATGCAAGAATGTAAGTTTAGATGCACATTTTTGGTGAACAACCTGGGTTGTCCTTGCTGATTGGTGGATAAATTCATCCACCAATAAAAAAGTTAGAAGTAGAAAAGAGGGCACCACATAGCGTGATATTGTTGACTCAAAGCAATGAGGGTGAATAATAGTATAAGCTTACCGAAAGGTTATGCACCGTATTGTAACTGGTGCTAGCAGGCAGACTAACACTCTCAGTGGTTAGCACACTGGGTGGCCTCAGGTGTACTGCATACAGGTGGTACTCTGCGTTGCTTGATTAGGAATAAAGGAACGTCTGTGCAGCTTGTGTGTCAAAGACTGCGGTAGGCAAAAAGATCAAACACCTTTCCAGGAAGGATAAAAAGAAGATAAAAAGACAACTTCCGTGTATTAAAAATTGAAATCTTTAATCCATAAGAATTTGCTACGCGTTTCTAGACCAAACACCAGTCTTTTCTTCAGGCATAAAAACAATGGATACAATTTGCATAAATTCAGACCTTATATACAGGTAACTTTTAAAAGCGGAAGTTGTCATGGTTTTAGAAGAAAACCAATCATAGCGAAAATAGCACTCTGAATCTTGTCGATACTAATTATGCAAGAACACCTGTGGACTTCACTTTCGTTAACCATACATATCAGAGCCTCACAAGTATGTTTTTGAACTATTTAAGTGTCACATCGAGATCTGCTTAAATGAAATAATCCTACCATAGTGGAATAATATATAAATAGAAAATAATTGAAATGTGATATCATGACGTTTATAGTATAATGTGTGATTTGCTAAAAAGGAAATAAAACTAAACGTATAAAAATTATGTTAGGCTATATGTATCACAATAAAGTCTGCTGATATCTTGTGAAAGATATTTCATCTGACTACTGTGTGTATTTTTTGTTTCAAAATATTGTCATCTAAAACTCACAATGATCACTTCTATCAAAGGTAAAAGTATTTGAATATATGAGTAGCTAATGAGTGTTATATAACTGAACTAAAATGGATATTGGACGTGGACATGTATATTGTTTGATGATATAAGAAAACGGTTGTGTTAGAATTGTGTAAAAAGTAATATTATGCAAAAATCGGTTTAACAAAAAAAAAAAATATATATTGGTGAAAGAATAAAATGGATAAAGTGAATGTAACGAACCCCACGGCTGTGGAAACTGGTAAACAAAAGTTTTGATGTGCGGAATTTTTTATGGACCATGCATGTCCAATGAAATTACTTGCACTCTGATATATTAAAAAACTGAACTCATCTGAAATATGTTTGCAGATGTGTGTATATTTGTATTAATACAAATGTGTATGTAGTGCATCGAATCAAATATAATCTAAGGATGATAGTAATGAATAAACATATAAATTGCCGATAAAAGAAGGAGATTATGAAAGCTGAATAAAAGATAGGCCTGATGTGCAATTGTTATTACTAGGATATATGTCTTTATGTGTGTGTGTGTCTGTGATATTCAACGTCTGTGATTGACAGATGAAACAAAATTAATTTTTTATCTGATATTGTTTTTGTGATATGTAAATTTTTCAACTCTCTGAAAAAATGAAGTTTTGTGATGTATGAATTTTTTAAAACCTCTGAAAATTATGGAGTATATATGACCGTTGGGAAAATTGTTCTAATGTTCATTATTTAAGGAATTGATTATTTGTGTTTTATTGAGCTATACAGCATGTGTTTATTGTTCAATATATTGTAAATAAATATCTACCATTTGTTTGATATGCTGCTATATGACAAGAAATAGACCAAATATATGTAATAGGAATGTTACTATTTTGCCATGTTAATTTTAATCATGTTTATAGATCTTAGTAAGACTATGATTTGTCATTGGTCGTAAATCCGATTGTTAATTGAATGCTGCTAAATCTAGATTGGCATTTAAACCTTCAGGAAAAAGTGTTTTTAACTTAAAAATCCAAAAAGTTTCTCGTTGTCTGAGTTTGTTAGTTCTATTATAATCTACTGACCTGGGGATAAAATCTATAGGAGTATATTTGAAAATATGTGGGTTACCTTGATGTTTAGTTAAACAATGATTTGGAACACTGTGTTTAATTTTGGTTTTCTTGCAATTTTTACAATTGCGCAAATGTTCTCCCCATCTTGTTTTGACCTTCCTAGAGGTGCGGCCTACATATTGTAGGCCGCATATACACTCTAATAGGTATACAACAAAAGAAGAATTACAATTATAAAATCCCTGAATGGGATATATGTCACCAGTAGTATGAGATCTGAAAGACTTGCTGCCATGTTTGATATATTGACATGAATTGCAACTGGTTTTTCCACATCTATATGTTCCCTGTAGACCAAAAATGCCTTTCTTGATTTGTATGTTATTCTTGGAGTGTTGTTGAGTGTGTTTAACTATTTTGCTGGGTGCTAGTCTACTTCTCAGGGTTGGAGCCCTTCTGTATACTATCTTTGGTCTGTCTTGTACAATATTCCTTAAAATGGGATCCCTTTGGATGACATGCCAATGTTTGTATATTATCTGATTTATTTTGTGAAAGTTATTATTATATTGTGTAATGAACATGATGTTGCCCTGATCTATTGTAGTGTTGGTTAGTTGTTTTGTTTTATTGTTGTTGGATAATATTTCATTCCTATCTAACCTTTTGGTTCTCATTAGTGCGGTATCTAAAATGTGAACCGGATAGTTTCTTTCTATAAATCTATTGTATATGATCTGACTTTGTTCAAGAAAGATGTTGTGATCTGAACAATTCCTCCTAATGCGTCTAAACTGACTGTACGGTACATTGTTAATCCAACTTCTGTGGTGGTTGCTGTGATATTCTAAATAGCTGTTGCTATCAACGTCTTTAAAAAATGTTTTTGACGCAATGGTCTGATTGGGACCCCAACTGAGAGTCAGATCTAAATAGTCTATTGATTCTGATTGAATGTTGGCTGTAAATGTGATTCCCATATTGTTATTATTAAGTTGTGTTGTAAATAGTTCCGCTGCTTCTAAACTGCCATTCCAAATGAATATGAGATCATCTATATAACGGCCATAGAATACCAGGTTCCCCCCCAGGTCCGCTTGGTGTATATATGTTTCCTCAAATAATCCCATAAAAAGATTAGCGAAACTGGGGGCGAACCTGGTACCCATGGCCGTCCCCTTGATCTGCAAATAATATCGGTCTAGATATAAAAAATAATTATGTTGTAGAATGTATTTGATACATTCTAAGATGTATGTTCTTTGCTCTACTGGTAAATACGGGTCTTGTTCTAAAAAATGTGATACTGCCATCAATCCTAAATCGTGAGTTATATTTGAATAAAGGGAGCTGACATCACATGTAATCCAAAATTTATTTTCGTTTGTGAGAGTTAGATTGTATAATAATTGTAAAAGATGAGTACTATCCCTAATATAGGACGGAAGTGTAGTAACAAATTTCTGTAAAAATTGATCGATATAGAAAGATAGATTGTAAGTTAAATTGCCAATCCCCGCTATGATGGGATGTCCAGGAGGGTTATTTTTGTCCTTATGGATTTTTGGAAGATGATAATAATGTGCTATGCTCGGATTGTCTGTTTTCAAGAATTCTCTTTCCTCTTTGTTTTGTATACCCTGTAATGCACCTTTGTCTATTAGTTTCTGATATGTTAATTTGAAAATTGGGGTCGGGTCTCTGGGTAGAGTTCGGTAATAGTTGGTATCTCCTAGAATTCTCTCTGCTTCTTTAATGTAATATTTGTAATCTTGGATGATAATGCCCCCCCCCCCCCCCTTGTCCGCATCGCGGATGACAATATTAGGATTGTTCTGTAAGCTATGTAGGGCTTTTTTATGTCTTTGGAAAGAATAATTAGTCTTTTTGGCTGTTGTTTTTAATAGTTTTTCACAGTCTTCCAAGACCATGTTTTGATATAATTCAATATATTTATTGTTGATGTTGATTGGATTGAAATTAGATTTGTTTTTTACGTTGGTATGTATATACCCCTCAAATAAATGATCAGTTATGTCTTCAATGTTTGCTATAACACATGGTGTTGACTTATCAGAAGGCATATTATCAGTTAATATTATCTGTGAATCTGTATTATGAAATTGATCTCTGATTAATTTTTTGTTTGCAAAATATTTTTGTAAAGATAACTTTCGTGTGAAATTATTCACATCTACAAATAGATTAAAGATATTTGGTGAGTTGGGTGGACAGAAAGAGAGGCCTTTTTTCAATACTCTTTTTTCTTCTATAGATAATATGTGTGATGATAGATTAAATAAACCCTGATTTAATCTGGATAGTTCCGCTTTCTTGGCGGTAAGGCCTCTGCCCCTCCTGCCTCGTTTTCTGATATATGAGGTCTTTTTGCTAACCTTGTTGGAAAGTTTTTTTTATTCTTGTGCTGTGACCTATTCCTAAAAAAGGAGGCGGTGGGTTACTGCTGGTACTAGGACTCTCTCCATCTCCTATGGTTAAGAGTGGACTGAATCTGTTGTTATGTTCATAATGTTCGAAATGTGTGACTGGGGTTTGTGGGTTCTCATTATTAATCCAAATCTGATTGGATGGTGGGTTAATTGTTGATCGTCTAAACTGGTGTGGGGTGTCACTGTGATCATTAAGATCACGTCTCATGTTATATTCACCCTGGGATCTATAATGGCCATTCTGGTTCCTATTATTCCCCTGATATGCACCTTTATGGTGGTGGGCCTGGGCTGTCTGGTAGGACATGTTATAAGAATCCTTATTGGTATTGTGCCTAAATTTAGGATCTCTGTGAATGTGATCTCTATTGGAGGGTTGCTGATGATGTTGAGATTTATATGGGTGTGATTGATATGAACCCTTGAAAGAGGGATGGTGATTGTATTGTGCTCTATTGTTAGATAAGGACCAATTTGGTCTGTACTGGTCTTCTGTATTTGCTGTTCGTTCAAAATCAGATTGAGGAGTTCTATGGTTTGATGGATTGTGATGTGTGAAATGGTGTAAATTGGGTCGATTTTGAGAGGATTGGGGAGGTTTGTAATAATTATTGTTCCTATTGTAATGCACCGTTCTTGATTCCTGATGATTATGTGTTGGAGCAAATTTGTCCTTACGATTAAAGGTGTACACACTGTCATTAATGTAATCATCATGGTCCCTTTGTAGTTTTTTATTTTTAATCTGGACAATATTTTCTTGGAACCTATCAGTGCGTTCATTAATTTCCTTTAAAATTTTGTTATAATCCGGGTTTTGCTGATAGACCCTGAGATCTGTCTGTATTTTTTCTATATTAGTGCTATTTTGACTATAGAGTTGGCGTCTGTGTTCTATTAAAATTTTCATTAAATTAAAAGAACACTCATTCAGTGCCTCATATCACTTTTTTAAAAGTGCAGGATCGTCTTTGAATGAGCAATGTTTTAAAATCCTTAGGCCTCTGGGAATGTATTTAACCTCTGTGTATTTTTCCAAAGCCGTGAGGTCCCACCAGTGTCTGTGTTCTTTATTTAATTCCTCTTCTAATAAATAGAAGAGGTCTCTCATGGGTTTGATTTCATTAGTTTCCAATATGATATCTGAAATGTTATTGTCTTTGGATAGATTAAAGCTGAGTCTTTTGGAACTGCGTTCTTCCTTAGATTGCATGGTGCGTTAATACTGTAAATGGGAATTTGGTGTGCTCTCCCAAAAAATTAGTGCTAAATGTGAAGTGTAAAAAGTGCGGTGGTGTGTGATGTAGTTGAAGGTGGTGTGTGAATATTCTGCTGTGTCTGTGTGTGTGAACAAGTGTGGGAAAAATAAGGTGTGTGAGGAATGAGAATATGTGGTGTTGTGTTGATAATAGAGTGAGTGTAATTGACAGTTACAAGTTACAAGGGCCCAAAGATATATACATATATACACATATATGCATATATATATATTCTTTGGAGCCCTTTGCAGTGAAATACCTGACAACATGAAAAATCATTTTTATTCAATATTAATATTTTTTTTATTGTGATCAACTGTGTATTTACTGTAAATATTTTACATTCCAATGTTCTTCACATAAGGAAATATGTTCTAAGTATTTTAAAAAAGTTTTTTATATATATATATATATATATATATATATATATATATCTGTATATAACTATATATATATATATATATATATATATATATATATATATAGGTATATTTTACAAAAAAATCACACAGATACACACATACACTTATCTATATATATATATATCTTTTCCTCTGTCTCTCTCTCTCTCTCTCTATATATATATATATATATAAATATGTATTTAATAATAAATAGAACATATACATCTATGTGAAGAACATTGAAATGTAAAATAGTCATAATTCACGTCGGATTTAGCTCTCTTGAATAAACATAGAAATGTGATTGGGTTAAAACGCGTTTGGGTAAAAGTTTGTTTTTACTTTCAACTTGTAATAGGAACTTTACCCAACGTGTGCAAAAATTTTACCTCTGGTAAAGTTAACGTGTGCGCAGGATCGCTAAATAGCACTCTACTTGCAATCTAGCCACAAATTGGAAGCTGAGTTTCTTAAGAGATCACAATGCTATACCATTTTGTCTGTTTAAAACCCCAAACCTGCGAACGTGTTTTCAATTGAAAAGCTCCCCAAAAGGACTTTTCTTGTGTTAAGTACCTCTTTAAGAAAAAGAAACTGGGAGGTTTCCCGAAACTGACTCATACAATAGAATATTCACAACTCTTTAAGGGACAGTAAACACCAATTTTCATATAACTGCATGTAATATAAACTGCTATAAAGAAGAATATGCACAGGTACGGTTCTAAAAATTCAGTATAAAACCTTTTAAAAACCTACTTAGAAGCTCCCAGTTTAGCACTGTTGATGAGGTTAGACTGGGACACCCAGTGAAAGGGGCTGGGAAAGCAGGAAGAGCAGACACCCCCCTGCATATGAAAAGACAGATTGCACAAAGCGGTGCAAGCAGGAATATGTATACTTGAGTCTACGGGGTCCATTTATTAAGCAACGGATGCTGCTTCAGAGCCCCATTTTTTCAGGACCGCCTAAAACAGAAATTAAGAAGCAGTGGTCATAAGACTGCTGCTCCTTAACTTCTTCGCCACCTTTTAGGTGGCGGACTGAAATCATCCCAATCCGATCCAATCATGTTGATTGACGGCCCTTGCTAGCAGCTGATTGGCCACAAGTGAGCAGAGGGCGGCATTGCACAAGCATTTAACCAGAAATGCTTATGCAATGTTAAATGCCAACAGCGTATTCTGTCGGCATTTAGCGAGGTAGAGCGTACATTATTCTCTACAGTGAATCATGTTCGCTCAACCACTTTTAAATCTACTCCTACATCTGATACTTTGGGACTTGGTTAGGAGTCTGAAAATCAGCACAATGTTATAAAAAAATAAGCAAAACTATACATTGTTTCAAAAACACTCCCAGATGGGCTGTATAAATGGATCATCTAAAAAACATTTATGCAAAGAAAAATCTAGCGTCCCCTTTAAGGTTACAGAAAAGCTCTATTCATCGAACTCCTTTTGTTCACTCTGCAAGGAAAACAGGTCAGTTTTCTAAAACCACTGGGAACTTAGAAAGGTGGAAGAAAATCTAATAAAGAAAGAGACAAAGTAGGTGCCAGTTGAGATAAAGGCCCATAGTTATCAAGGTCTGTCGGACCTGATCCGACAGTGCGGATCAGGTCCAACAGACCTTGCTGAATACGGCAAGCAATACGCTCGCCGTATTCAGCATTGCACCAGCAGCTCACAAGAGATGCTGGTGCAACGCCGCCCCCTGCAGACTCGTGGCCAATAGGCCGTCAGCAGGGGGGTGTCAATCAACCCGATCGTACTTGATCGGGTTGATTTCCGGCGATGTCTGTCCGCCTGCTCAGAGCAGGCGGACAGGTTATGGAGCAGCGGTCTTTATGACCGCTGCTTCATAACAGCTGTTTCTGACGAGCCTGCAGTCTCGCCAGAAACACGGGGCATCAAGCTCCATTCGGAGCTTGATACATATGCCCCAAAGCCTTGGAGAAAGGAAATGGAGTAAAGATACATGTAATAGATTGATCAATGCAGCAGTTTAAGGAATATATGAACTGTAGGAATTTAATCATGTGCAAGTTTGTTTAGCAACTTGTATGTTAGGGTAAGTATTTTTATGTTTATTTGGTAGGATGTAGGAAGCAATTATGGTCAACCCTTTCAGTGCTAATGACGGCTCTGAGCTGTCGCAGAGTTTCCCACTCAGGTGCTAAAGACGGCTCAGAGCCGTCGCTAGCACTCTCCCACCTTGAGGGAGATCTGGGGGCTCCCACCCGCTTCCACCCCGGCGATCGGGCCTGTATATGCATGGTGATGTCACGCGCAATGACGTGATGACGTCACCGCACAACTTTATTTAAAAATAACAATGTTAAGTATAGGAAAAACATAATTTATGCTTACCTGATAAATTCCTTTCTTCTGTTGTGTGATCAGTCCACGGGTCATCATTACTTCTGGGATATAACTCCTCCCCAACAGGAAATGCAAGAGGATTCACCCAGCAGAGCTGCATATAGCTCCTCCCCTCTACGTCAGTCCCAGTCATTCGACCAAGAATCAACGAGAAAGGAGTAACCAAGGGTGAAGTGGTGACTGGAGTATAATTTAAAAGATATTTACCTGCCTTAAAACAGGGCGGGCCGTGGACTGATCACACAACAGAAGAAAGGAATTTATCAGGTAAGCATAAATTATGTTTTCTTCTGTTATGTGTGATCAGTCCACGGGTCATCATTACTTCTGGGATACCAATACCAAAGCAAAAGTACACGGATGACGGGAGGGATAGGCAGGCTCATTATACAGAAGGAACCACTGCCTGAAGAACCTTTCTCCCAAAAATAGCCTCCGAAGAAGCAAAAGTGTCAAATTTGTAAAATTTGGAAAAAGTATGAAGCGAAGACCAAGTTGCAGCCTTGCAAATCTGTTCAACAGAGGCCTCATTCTTAAAGGCCCAAGTGGAAGCCACAGCTCTAGTGGAGTGAGCTGTAATTCTTTCAGGAGGCTGCTGACCAGCAGTCTCATAGGCTAAACGTATTATGCTACGAAGCCAAAAAGAGAGAGAGGTAGCAGAAGCTTTTTGACCTCTCCTCTGTCCAGAATAAACGACAAACAGGGAAGAAGTTTGGCGAAAATCTTTAGTTGCCTGCAAGTAGAACTTGAGAGCACGAACTACATCCAGATTGTGTAGAAGACGTTCCTTCTTTGAAGAAGGATTTGGACACAAGGATGGAACAACAATCTCTTGATTGATATTCCTGTTAGTGACCACCTTAGGTAAGAACCCAGGTTTAGTACGCAGAACTACCTTGTCTGAGTGAAAAATCAGATAAGGAGAATCACAATGTAAGGCTGATAACTCAGAGACTCTTCGAGCCGAGGAAATAGCCATTAAAAACAGAACTTTCCAAGATAACAATTTTATATCAATGGAATGAAGGGGTTCAAATGGAACACCCTGTAAAACGTTAAGAACTAAGTTTAAACTCCATGGCGGAGCAACAGCTTTAAACACAGGCTTGATCCTAGCCAAAGCCTGACAAAAAGCCTGGACGTCTGGATTTTCTGACAGACGCCTGTGTAACAAGATGGACAGAGCTGAAATCTGTCCCTTTAATGAACTAGCTGATAAACCCTTTTCTAACCCTTCTTGTAGAAAAGACAATATCCTAGAGATCCTAACCTTACTCCAGGAGTAATGTTTGGATTCGCACCAGTATAGGTATTTACGCCATATTTTATGGTAAATCTTTCTGGTAACAGGCTTCCTAGCCTGTATCAGGGTATCAATAACCGACTCAGAAAAACCACGTTTTGATAAAATCAAACGTTCAATTTCCAAGCAGTCAGCTTCAGAGAAATTAGATTTTGATGTTTGAATGGACCCTGTATCAGAAGGTCCTGTCTTAGAGGTAGAGACCAAGGCGGACAGGATGACATGTCCACTAGATCTGCATACCAAGTCCTGCGTGGCCATGCAGGCGCTATTAGAATCACTGATGCTCTCTCCTGCTTGATTTTGGCAATTAATCGAGGAAGCAGCGGAAAGGGTGGAAACACATAAGCCATCCCGAAGTTCCAAGGTGCTGTCAAAGCATCTATCAGAACCGCTCCCGGATCCCTGGATCTGGACCCGTAGCGAGGAAGTTTGGCGTTCTGGCGAGACGCCATGAGATCTATCTCTGGTTTGCCCCAACGTCGAAGTATTTGGGCAAAGACCTCCGGATGAAGTTCCCACTCCCCCGGATGAAAAGTCTGGCGACTCAAGAAATCCGCCTCCCAGTTCTCCACTCCCGGGATGTGGATTGCTGACAGGTGGCAAGAGTGAGACTCTGCCCAGCGAATTATCTTTGATACTTCCACCATTGCTAGGGAGCTTCTTGTCCCTCCCTGATGGTTGATGTAAGCTACAGTCGTGATGTTGTCCGACTGAAACCTGATGAACCCCCGAGTTGTTAATTGGGGCCAAGCTAGAAGGGCATTGAGAACTGCCCTCAATTCCAGAATGTTTATTGGAAGGAGACTCTCCTCCTGATTCCATAGTCCCTGAGCCTTCAGAGAATTCCAGACAGCGCCCCAACCTAGTAGGCTGGCGTCTGTTGTTACAATTGTCCAGTCTGGCCTGCTGAATGGCATCCCCCTGGACAGGTGTGGCCGATGAAGCCACCATAGAAGAGAATTTCTGGTCTCTTGATTCAGATTCAGAGTAGGGGACAAATCTGAGTAATCCCCATTCCACTGACTTAGCATGCATAATTGCAGAGGTCTGAGGTGTAGGCGTGCAAAAGGTACTATGTCCATTGCCGCTACCATTAAGCCGATCACCTCCATGCATTGAGCTACTGACGGGTGTTGAATGGAATGAAGGACACGGCATGCATTTTGAAGCTTTGTTAACCTGTCCTCTGTCAGGTAAATCTTCATTTCTACAGAATCTATAAGAGTCCCCAAGAATGGAACTCTTGTGAGAGGAAAAAGAGAACTCTTCTTTTCGTTCACTTTCCATCCATGCGACCTTAGAAATGCCAGAACTAACTCTGTATGAGACTTGGCAGTTTGAAAGCTTGAAGCTTGTATTAGAATGTCGTCTAGGTACGGAGCTACCGAAATCCCTCGCGGTCTTAGTACCGCCAGAAGGGCACCCAGAACCTTTGTGAAGATTCTTGGAGCCGTAGCCAATCCGAATGGAAGAGCTACAAACTGGTAGTGCCTGTCTAAGAAGGCAAACCTTAGATACCGGTGATGATCTTTGTGGATCGGTATGTGAAGGTAAGCATCCTTTAAATCCACTGTGGTCATGTACTGACCCTCTTGGATCATGGGTAAGATTGTCCGAATAGTTTCCATTTTGAACGATGGAACTCTTAGGAATTTGTTTAGAATCTTTAAATCTAAGATTGGCCTGAAAGTTCCCTCTTTTTTGGGAACCACAAACAGGTTTGAGTAGAACCCTTGTCCTTGTTCCGACCGCGGAACCGGATGGATCACTCCCATTATTAACAGATCTTGTACGCAGCGTAGAAACGCTTCTTTCTTTATCTGGTTTGTTGACAACCTTGACAGATGAAATCTCCCTCTTGGGGGAGATAATTTGAAGTCTAGAAGGTATCCCTGAGATATGATCTCTAGTGCCCAGGGATCCTGAACATCTCTTGCCCAGGCCTGGGCGAAGAGAGAGAGTCTGCCCCCCACTAGATCCGGTCCCGGATCGGGGGCTCTCGGTTCATGCTGTCTTTGGGGCAGCAGCAGGTTTCCTGGCCTGCTTGCTCTTGTTCCAGGACTGGTTAGGCTTCCAGCCTTGCCTGTAACGAGCAACAGCTCCTTCCTGTTTTGGTGCAGTGGAGGTTGATGCTGCTCCTGTTTTGAAGTTCCGAAAGGGACGAAAATTAGACTGTCTAGCCTTAGCTTTGGCTTTGTCTTGAGGTAGGGCGTGGCCCTTACCTCCTGTAATGTCAGCGATAATCTCTTTCAAACCGGGCCCAAATAAAGACTGCCCCTTGAAAGGTATATTAAGTAATTTGGACTTAGAAGTAACATCAGCTGACCAGGATTTTAGCCACAGCGCCCTGCGTGCCTGTATGGCGAATCCTGAGTTCTTAGCCGTAAGTTTGGTTAAATGTACTACGGCCTCCGAAATGAAGGAATTAGCTAGTTTAAGGACTCTAAGCCTGTCCGTAATGTCGTCTAGCGTAGATGAACTAAGGTTCTCTTCAAGCGACTCAATCCAAAATGCTGCCGCAGCCGTAATCGGCGCGATACATGCAAGGGGTTGTAATATAAAACCTTGTTGAACAAACATTTTCTTAAGGTAACCCTCTAATTTTTTATCCATTGGATCTGAGAAAGCACAGCTATCCTCCACCGGGATAGTGGTACGCTTAGCTAAAGTAGAAACTGCTCCCTCCACCTTGGGGACCGTTTGCCATAAGTCCCGAGTGGTGGCGTCTATTGGAAACATCTTTCTAAATATTGGAGGGGGTGAGAACGGCACACCGGGTCTATCCCACTCCTTAGTAACAATTTCAGTTAGTCTCTTAGGTATAGGAAAAACGTCAGTACTCGCCGGTACCGCAAAGTATTTATCCAACCTACACAGTTTCTCTGGTATTGCAACGGTGTTACAATCGTTGAGAGCTGCTAAGACCTCCCCTAGTAATACACGGAGGTTCTCCAATTTAAATTTAAAATTTGAAATATCTGAGTCCAATCTGTTTGGATCAGAACCGTCACCCACAGAATGAAGCTCTCCGTCCTCATGCTCTGCGAGCTGTGACGCAGTATCAGACATGGCCCTAGCATTGTCAGCGCACTCTGTTCTCACCCCAGAGTGATCACGCTTGCCTCTTAGTTCTGGTAATTTAGACAAAACTTCAGTCATAACAGTAGCCATATCTTGTAATGTTATCTGTAATGGCCGCCCAGATGTACTAGGCGCCAAAATATCACACACCTCCCGGGCGGGAGATGCAGGTACTGCCGCGTGAGGCGAGTTAGTCGGCATAACTCTCCCCTCGCTGTTTGGTGAAATTTGTTCACATTGTACAGATTGACTTTTGTTTAAAGTAGCATCAATACAGTTAGTACATAAATTTCTATTGGGCTCCACCTTGGCATTGGAACAAATGACACAGATATCTTCCTCTGAGTCAGACATGTTTAACACACTAGCAAAAAAACTTACAACTTGGTTATAATCTTTTTTAGCAAAAAACGTACTGTGCCTCAAAGAGGTACTAACGATTAAATGACAGTTGAAATAATGAACTGAAAAACAGTTATAGCATCAAACTTTAAAACAACAAAACTTTTAGCAAAGGTTTGTTCCCATTAGTAAAATAACAATAATTAAATTTGACATAAAAATACAAAGCAACGTTTTTATTCACAGTCACTATAAGAATTCTCACAGCTCTGCTGAGAGAATTTACCTCCCTTCAAAGAAGTTTGAAGACCCCTGAGATCTATCAGAGATGAACCGGATCATGCAGGAAATATAAAAGTAACTGACTGGTATTTTTTGATGCGAAGCAAAGAGCGCCAAAAACGGCCCCTCCCTCTCCCACACAGCAGTGAAGAGAAACGAAACTGTCACAATTAAAGCAAAAAAACTGCCAAGTGGAAAATAATGCCCAAATATTTATTCACACAGTACCTCAGCAATGTAAACGATTCTACATTCCAGCAAAAACGTTTAACATGATAAATAGTTATTAAAAAGGATTAGTGACCTTTAACAGAGTAGTTCCGGTGAAATACCATCCCCAGAATACTGAAGTGTATACATACATGTCATTTTAACGGTATGGCAGGATTTTCTCATCAATTCCATTCAGAAAATAAAAACTGCTACATACCTCAATGCAGATTCATCTGCCCGCTGTCCCCTGATCTGAAGCCTTTACCTCCCTCAGATGGCCGAGAACAGCAATATGATCTTAACTACTCCGGTTAAAATCATAGTAAAAAACTCTGACAGATTCTTCCTCAAACTCTGCCAGAGAAGTAATAACACGCTCCGGTGCTATTTTAAAATAACAAACTTTTGATTGAAGTCATAAAAACTAAGTATAATCACCATAGTCCTCTCACACATCCTATCTAGTCGTTGGGTGCAAGAGAATGACTGGGACTGACGTAGAGGGGAGGAGCTATATGCAGCTCTGCTGGGTGAATCCTCTTGCATTTCCTGTTGGGGAGGAGTTATATCCCAGAAGTAATGATGACCCGTGGACTGATCACACATAACAGAAGAAAGGGGGCATGCTGCTTAGAAGCCTGTATCTCAAACATCTAAGCAGCTACAGACCCCCAAGTCCCATCGCCTAACCTTTCCAACAGTGTAAGTCTTGGGGATCTGAAAAAAAAAAGTTTAAAAAAAAATATTTAAAAAAATAAAAAAAACCTTTAAACAGCTTAGCACCCAGGTGGGAAAGTACCTAACACTCAAAGGGGCATGTTTATCAAGCTCTGTATGAAGCTTGATGCCCCGTGTTTCTGGCGAGCCTATATATAGACCGCTGCGAGCCTATATATAGACCGCTGCTCCATAACCTGTCTGCCTGCTCTGAAGCGGCGGACAGACATCGCTGGAAATCAACACGATCCAATACGATTGACACCCCCTGCTAGCGGCCAATCTGCAGGGGGCGGTATTGCACAGCAGTTCACAAGAACTTCTGGTGCAATAATAAATGCGAGAGCGTATGCTGTCGGCATTTATTGATGTGCAGCGGACATGATCCGCAATATCGGATCATGTCTGCTTGTACAATGTTAAATCGGCCCCAAAGGGTTAATGTTGATTGTCTAATTAGATGAATCAGCACTATCAATGGGAGTTAGAGTAATCAGCCTGGAAGTGGCAATCAAATAGAGTTATACCTCAGTTGTTTTCATGCCATAATATTATATTTTTAAAATAATTTTTCATTATTAGCTTTAGACTTTTAAATAGAATAAATATGTATTTGTGTGGCTATTTCAACACAGTCTTTTCTTTGGGAGTGCCCCAAACTTCATAAAAATGGTGTGTATGTATTTATTTCAATGTACGTGTGGAGGGTTTTAAACTTACATTTTTTTTTTTTAAATATCTTTATTTTTGTGTGCCACATACAGGAAGACCAATACATCATATATTCAGTACAAACATCGAATGATAATTCAACAACATTCTTGCCAACATGAGAGGCTAGTCTGAACCGATTGTGCCCTCAGCTGTGGGGCAGCTAAAGCTTACATGATGAATACAGTACCACTCAATAGAGTAACTAGGCTTGGGTATCATGGTTCAGTCCTCCCTAAGGGCACTTTTGTAACATACAAACAAAACAAACTCTGATAACCTAATTCAACATTGATATTTGCCAACTCGGATTGCTCCACCTGTTCTCCTCCCTCCCTCAGTTCCTAGTTAGTCAAATACCCACTCCCCTCTCAAATTAGCTTCAAGTATGTATTCCGTATTTTTAAACAGTGTTATAGTCATCTTTTTTAGCGCTGTTGGGAGTGTGTGTATGAAGGGTTCCCACTTAGTGACGAAAGATTTAACTCTCTTAGTCATGTCGCCTAGTCCATCTGATTGTTCGATAAACATTTGGTTAAGCAATGTCTGTCTCAACTGTGTCACAGTAGGTGGATTACGTTTGAGCCAGTTTTGGAATATTAAACGCCTGGCTACCAAAACTATGTTGGAGGTGAATATCTTGAATTGTCTTGGGACATCCCTAAAATCTAGCAGTACAATGTTTCTAAATGTTAGTTCAGTAATGTGGGAATGCGTGTTCAGAGTCGCCCAGTAATTTGTCATTTTCCAAAATTTAACTAACTTGGGGCAGCTCCACGTCATGTGCTTAATGTCTGCATCTTTCTTCACACACTTTGGGCATTTGTCTTCCCTGTCAGTTCTCCATATTTGGCATTTCTTGGGTGTTATGTAACTATCATGCATGAGTTTGAAGTGTGACTCCCTTACATCTGAAGAGAGAGTGGCTCGTTTGACCCTAAGGATACTCTCCTCTATGTCCTTACCAGTGACTACCTCCCCTAGCAAGGAGCTCCAGACCTCAGCAATTTTACTGCTGCATAATGTGTTAGTTGAGTTGTTTAAACTTACATTTTGATACAAAAGGTTTGTCACAACTTCAGCTTAAGCAATAGCCAGCAGGATTTTTCAGTGCACCCCCATAGAAGTTTGTTTTGGGAGGAATTTAGATAAAAAAATTCCAACTTGTAATATCAAAGTAAAAAAATAAAAGCCCTATTGATTAAAATCCAGCGATGTAAGTGCACAAAAACACTGTTCATTTCAGCTTTTTATGTTTAGGATTTTAGACATTTTTCTTGTCAATAAAGAAATAATGCTGTTACTTTCTTACTGTTGTTTTAGGATCTTACTTTAATTAATAGATGGAGAAGATAAATCAGACTAAAGTGACATATTTCATTATTGAGGGTATTTCTGACAACCCTAAACTACAGACTCCAATATTTCTTATGATTCTACTTATTTATCTCATCTGCCTTGGTGGTAACATGATGATTATTCTGCTCGTCTCTCTGGATCCTCAACTCCAAACTCCCATGTATTTCTTCTTGAGTAACTTGTCCCTCATTGATATATGCTCATCCACTGTCAATCTACATAAGACCTTGTTTATCTTTATATCAGGAGATAATACTATGTCTTTCACTTTCTGTATCACTCAAATGTTTATGTTTTCATCATTTCAAACTACTGTGCTATTGATACTAACAGTGATGGGATATGACCGCTACGTGGCCATATGCAATCCATTTCATTATCACATGATCATGAGCAGACGAGTTTGCCCAATGCTGGTCATTACCTGCTGGGTTATAGGTCACATGGAAATAATACCTACACTTTTAACAATATTGAACTTCACATGCTATAAATCCAACATCATAAATCATTTTTTCTGTGATGTGATGCCATTAAAGAAAATTTCTTGCAGCGACACTACTTTTTTAGGGCTTTATATTCTGATTGAGGGAAGTTTACTTTCATGTTTCACTCCATTCGTTCTCACATTCATCTCTTACATTTTCATTATAAAGACCATCCTAAGGATCCGATCCAGCACTGGAAGACGTAAAGCCTTCTACACATGTTCCTCACACCTCACGGTTGTCATCCTTCTTTATTTGACTCTCTTCTGCCAATATATGACACCAGAGTCAATGAATGACCTGGCAAATAGAAAACTTCTTTCCCTCTTTAACACAGCAGCAGTCCCCATACTGAACCCACTGATTTACAGTTTGAAGAATAAAGATGTAAAATCATCTCTAAGACGACTTTTGAGATCTTTGAAGGTTTATACTTAAAGGGACATGAATCATTTTTTTTCCTTTTCTCTTTTTTTATTAAAGAAGCACCGGTGAGGACTTCCGGTGGGCGGCTTTCTAAGATGGTGGCAGGTTTCTTTTGCTCTGCAGAGGAACTTGGATTACTTCGAGTATTTGCCACTATTTTTTGCCATTCGTGCCTCCCTTGACAGAGCAAGCTGTCCGGGAACCCACAGCAAATAGAAGGCAGTACATCTCTTCTACCCCGGAAGGCACATTAAAGAGATATCAAAGATTTTACCGGACCGACGGTAACCACCACGCATACTGCTATCATGCAGTGCGCAACTGAAACGCTGCTGACTGAACTATCAGGCATATTCATACCTCTTTTTGATTCACTTATTGTCCAGTGCTCAAACCTAAGTGAATCAATTCGGCGGCAATTGGTCCGGTCCCCTGATAATGGAGCCCGACAACGCACTGCGAGAGAGTTGGCGCCAATTTTAAATCAAGAAGCACTGAAACCTGCCTTGAATGCTAGCGGAACAAGTAGCATCTGCGTGTCCTCTAGTCTGGCACTACTCAAGAAAAAAGTGGACTCTGCCCCCTAATGCTTTGCCCGGCTGACTCGCTGCAGGACCAGCACTTTGGATCATACGCTGGGTTGACAGGGGAGTTGACCTTCTCATACCGCCTGGTGTGTTATACCAGTTGGTCAGACCCATGTCACCGTTCGTTGGCTCAGAGCAAAACGGGTATCGGCTAGAACGGGAGGTTTGTACGCAAGCTGACCTAGGTGTTCTCTACTTTAACCCTGTAAGGCTGGACCTTTAAGGAACTCAATTTACAAATATTAAAGGAGGAACTTTATTAAGTAGTCAGCTTTGTAAATAAACAGGAGTATTATGCAATATCTCTTTAAGGAAACCACAACAGTATATAAAGAAAAATAGGTTTGTTCCACCACAGAATTCAATTACCCAATATAATAAATTAATCACAGATTTAGTGGTGAGTATAATATAGAATGATTTTGAATTAAATAACCCAATAGAACTTATCTGGTTATAGAGAAGCTGGACAATCAAGAGTTAATACAAGTATGTTATAATAGAGAAAAGAATCAAGGTTGAATAACTAGTTCGGTTTACTATTCCCTGTTATATATATTAGAATTTGTACAGGATAACTGATTAATCTTGATGGGGTTTTGTAGTGTAAAGTTAATGAAGCTCTTACAGTTCAAGTACCTTACTTCAGTGAACTGAGAGTTAGGAATCCATTCCTGTCTGTAAGTGAGAGAGATCAGCTTGAGCTGCTGCAGATCGTCAAACCGGAAGTAACTGCAATGATGTGGTAGAGGCTTCTGGGAAATGTAGTCCAGACTGAAAACGAAAGGATTAGAAGGTAAACAGCTTTTAACAACTTGTAGATGTTTTACCTTTGAAAATGAGCAGTAAATGCCAGGTATTTGAACTACACTTTGTAGTGTTGGAATGAGTGTCAAAATTTAGTTGAGTCCGGTTTAAATTTTCCAGCTGTAATAGTGAAATGTCCGTGGTAGAGATGAGATCCTTCTCATGTGTTAGGAAGTGTGGCTTGGTTCTCAGGTGTTCACAGTGGGAACAATTAGAATAACTAAGCAATGCTGCTTAGTTGCTTAGGCAATTTAAAGGGGGAGTAACCAATAAGATTTGTAGGCAGTTAAAGATACAGGATCCCTTACAAACCCTCTCCCGATTCAGACAGGATCCATCACATTGGATAAATTATATTAACCAGACAGGATCCATTACACTGGATAATTGATATTGCTTGGAAGGGGGTTGGCTGAGTTGCTGTGTCGCCAGCAAAACAGAGCTTACCACTCACCTTACCCTTGCAGACGCCTTGGAACACTAAGGCACATTGACTAGTTTATAAGCTGAGGATAACCGGCAGGCAGATATGATGACTGTATTATGATGCACATCGACTAGCAGATCTCCCGGCTTGTTATACCCGACCTTGCTACGTGATGTTCTGCCATAAGCTGCTTCTACTGTTATGTGTTTCTTTGACTTTAAGATATTCACCGGATAGCTTGTATGTAAATTTGCCATGTCAATGTATTTGAGCATGGATGACTGCTGGATCTGATATCGGCTCTCGCTTGCTTCCTTATTCTTTTACATTCTACCTATTATTAATAGCATATATTTATCAGTTAGTATTTTGTTATTTCCTATCAGCTTTTCAGGGACCTGATTGAAGAAATACTGTGGTAATCTAGTTAGATCTCATAATTCAACTCAGCATATTGTGTAATCTTTGTAAGTATATAACTGTTTTACATGTGTTGGTGTTTGAGGGGGTTTGCTCTGCTAGTACTTTTATTGATGCGAGAGTAATTATTTTCTAAGTGTCTAATGTAAGCTGCATTTTGATATTCCATGCGCTCTGACACCTATTGTACCACAAGAGGTTTAATCGCTCAATACACTCCAGATTTTAGCCAAGGAGGTATCATTCATTTTACCACCAGAATAGTGCTTGCAGGTTGTACCCTCACCGCTTCACTTCAACCTATTAATATCAATGTCTTGGGAGAGGCTACTTATGTACAAATTGATGGCTTCTAAATTAATCCAGTCCTATCTATAAGATTGTTATGGCTCTGCTACCTCCTTTCATTTCATTTACTTGTCACAAAATTTCATTTTAAAAATCCTGACAAACTACCCCTTAGTATATCATAGCGTAAATGGTCAGAGGGGAATCCTCACTGCACTATCCTCCTAATTAACGCTACCTTAAGTACAATGTAACCTGAAACACAAGTACATGCCCAGTTCTCCCATATACCTCGCCCTACCCCCCTTTATGCCGTACTTACTATTACCAGTCCTAAGTCATGAAAGAGAATGTTGCCTTGGGCCTTAACTTACAAGAACTAGCCCATTCTTGCAGCACGCTCATGTGTGAGGCTTGAGGGCACTCAAGGAATCATATTTTCAATTTGACTCACATAGTAGCGGAATCCATCTTACACCTAAAACTCTTAATAAAGGGTGGCTCTACACACTCATCCCACAGGGTGACATATATACATTACCAATGGGAGCTGAAGTCAGCTGTGTTTTGATTGTTTTGTCCTAGTTTAGTATTGTTCTGTTTTGGTTTATGTTTTGTGATTAGTTTAGTTTAATGGATAGATTAGTAAAAAATATAAAAATGAGAGGGTTTGGGCAACAGATATTGAAGAAGCCTTGGTGAAATTTACTAAGAAATTATGCTGTACCTATACTGAATACTGTCTGGTACACATCTGTTCTTTTTTTTTTTTTTTTTTTATAACCTAATTCTGCAGCGCTCAGGATGTTAAAATTCTTGGAATTAATTCTGTTCAATTTCATCTGCTGTATACTCCTTTCAAATCAATATCTACTGTAACTCCAACGAGTGATAGATCTTATGTGTGTAACTGTTTACCTTCTGTATGCTTGAACTCTCTTCAATAAAAAAGAATTGAAAAAAAAAAAAGAAGCACCGGTATATATTTGTATATTCAGACTTGCAAAAGATTGAAAAGAACAGAAGCAGTTGCTTTAATCTGGAACGATGTATGTAAATATAGCAGACAAGTAAAACAAGCAATACAAAAAAATATTAAAGAATTGCATAACAAATGCATAATAAATTAATCATTACACATGAGGTAAAACAGATTTGCTCTCTTCTACATCCAATTATAATGCACAAATACATCATGTTGAGATTGAGCACTTTAATTTTGTTATTATTATTAATACAAACAACACAAAAACAAACAAACAAAACAATAATCCAAAAGTCAAACTGTAACAGCTGTGATTATATTAATTATATTTTAAGAGTGCAGCTCTGTAGAGGTGTCAGCTGTGCTATGAGCTTAAGATAGCTGCATTTCATTCAGGAAACTCAGCAGTCTCAATATAATTTAAATGATTAACAAAATGATAACAAAAACTGTGAATATCGGGAAAAAATGGGAAATGTTCTGCTCTATACTTCCTATTGCACATAAAAATTCAGAAAGCATTTGTTTCAACAATCTTATTGGTATGGAAACAGTATAAGGTGCTTACATTTATTTTCCTGTCTATCTCCATCTTTATCTATCCATCTATGTATCTATTTATCATCTATCTATCTCTCTATCTATTTATCTAACTATATCTTTGTGTTTGTGCGCCTTTCAGTCTGTCTATCTACATATCTCTATAAAAATGCCTCTAAATATTTTAAATTATTCTTTATTCCTATTAACCTGCGTGCCCTACTTGTTTTTTGCTATCACCCAACATGAGCCTTGTGCCGGATCACTGTTATTAATGACCGGGCATGACTGACAGGAGTGACACACTTAACAGTGTGGCTGGATAAGTTTCTCTGTGTGGGTAGAGTGGGTGGGACCACTCTCTACATCACTATACTGCAGAAAAGAGAATGAAAAGGGTGCGGAGGTAAAACTAAGAAATGGTATGCAAATAAAAGTATTTTTTTTTGACATAGTCAATTAAAAAAAAAATATATACTGTATAGTGGTTCTAGATGGCAATGTAACCTAGATTCTATAGGTATGTTTTTGAACTAGTTAATTTACCATCACTTTAATATACGTTTTGTAATATAATCTAAACCTAATCTTAAAGGGGCATGAAACCCACATTTTTTCTTTCATGATTCAGATAGAGAATGCAATTTAAAACAACGTTATATTTTACTTCTATTATCTAATTTGCTTTATTATCTTGATATCCTTTGCAAAAAAGCATATCTAGATAGGCTCAGTAGCTGCTGATTGGTGACTAAACATAGTTGCCTTATGTGATTGGCTCACCCATGTGCATTGCTATTTCTTTAACAAATAATATCTAACAAATTAAGCAAATTAGATAATAGAAGTAAATTTGAAAGTTCTTTAAAATTGCATTCTCTCTCTTAATCGTGAAAGAAAAAAAATGGGTTTAATGTCCCTTTAAATTGATCTAAGTTTTAAGTCTAGTCTTGTTTAAAAATAGTTCAGTAGGACTAGGTTAGGAAGTGTAGTTTTCTATTCTGTGTGTTTGCGTCTTGTCTCGTGTCTTTCTCAAAACAAGTATCTGAAATAAGTAAAGAATAAACTTGTCCATTTCTTGAACAAGTACTATAACTGCCATTTGCACAAAACCCTTTTTTGAGCAACCCATTCATTTGTTTCTCAATATATAAAATATAAATGGCGGGGAGGGTGATAGGATTTTTGGCTACACAGGCGAAGACACAGTTTGACGCCCCTTTGACCTAAGAACATACATACCCTGCCAGTACTGCTTCTTAACAAGGTGTTATGCAGTTATAGATAACTATTTTATGTATACTGATAGAGAAAATAGATTTCCGTTATCACATTAAACTCTTGACTATGAATCTAATTTATTATAATGCTGTAAGGTTAATTTCTGCATGACATAAAATACCAAAGTGGTGGCTCTGCACAACATAGCACATTAGTGGTGACTCTGCAAAGTTAATCAATCAGTGTTGATAATTTATAAAATACACAAACCTGAAAGCAAAATAACTTATTTTCTTCTTCACCATTATACCTAGACTGATACTAGCATATCTAACAGGAAAATCTATCTAGCTGCAGATGGACAAGTTCTCAAGCTGAGAACTTGTCCACCTGCAATCGGCACTTGGCAAAATTTAAGACTGGAGGAGAGCTCTCTTATTCAATCCTGCCCGCTTTCTCTTGGGCGACCAATGAATCACCCTGAACATGAACATTTAAGGTCATTTATCTCTGCGACTGAGATGATCAATTAAGGAGGTGAGCATGTAGGAAGTACTTCCTCATAAACAGGTGAATCAGGGATAGAAGGGGAAAAAGCTTAGTAAACACACTAAGGAGTAATTGAATTACCAAAACAATTATAATTATAGCATTCAGATACATAATCACAAAACATATTAGAATGACAATCTGTCAAGCGCTAGAAGTCACCAATTAGGAAGGCTGGAGATATTTGTGGGCAATAAATGTCCGGAATAGTTCCTGGCCAAATAGCTCCAAAACAATCTGAGCAAAGCCGTCCACAAGGGGAGTAGAGAGTGATATTGTTATAAGCTCCATGACTAACAATACACATCAATACTTCAGAAGGCATTAGAGACGTCCCACATAAAACATGTTTACCAGCATCAGTTAGTTAAAAATGAGGTTGGCTAGAAATATTTACCATACCCGTTAATTGATAGAAATGTAAGAATAGGGGTAGACTCCACAGCATTAATATTCCTCTGGGGGTTATCACTGAGAACAACCCTTCTCTCTTCAGAGGATGATGATACATGAAGTTGCTTAAAGGGACACTGAACCCAATTTTTTTCTTTTGTGAATCAGATAGAGCATGCAATTTTTTTTTTTAATCATTTTTATTGTATTTCAACAGGTTTATACATTTTCATATAATTTCAGGGAGACAAGGAATAGACATACAATTGAAAATCAACCATCCATAGACAATCCACAAAATATTATGCCTATAAACAAGGAAAAGAGGAAACCCTCTGATACATTCCATCCCATAATAACCTTATTATTAGGTTTCAGTCTATCATTCCTTGAATCTTATATTTTCCTGTTGAAATATATCTTTTCCCTTTTTTGTTATGTTCCCTATCCAAAAGAAAAAAAAAAAAAAGAAAGAAAGAAGAAAAAGAAGAAAAAAAGAAAAAAGAAAAAAAAGAAAAAAAAGAAAAGAGGGGTTCCCTCCCCTCACCCCTTGCCCCTCCGCCCCTCCAACCGTCTACCAAAGGTTGAGCAGCACCAGTTCTGAATTTCTAAATGGGAATATCATCATTTCTATTTCATTAATCGGGTAGCCCTTAATAAAATTTGACCATTTTGAAAAGAATCTTTTAATGTCTTCTTCATTATCAATATTTGTGTCCCTCTGTTCGATCATGCATTGTTTCTTCAGACAATTTCTAACTTCCACAATTGAGGGGGTCTTATGATTTTTCCAGTACTTGAAAATTAAATATCTGGCTGCTAAAATTGTAAGAGTGATAAGTTTTCCCTGGTGTTGTTGTCCTCCTACTTGTCGTGTATAGAATATAATCTGTGTCAATGTGAGAGCCAGGGGAGCAGCCACCAGATTTTTATTAAGCCAGAATTCTATTTTATACCAAAATTGACGAATTTTAGGACACTCCAAAATCATATGCACCAGATCTGCTGCCTCACGAGAACATTTTGGGCATTTGTTAAAGTCTAGATTGTGAATTTTGTGCCCTAAGGCTGGAGTAAAATATGTTCTATGTA
The DNA here is from genome assembly GCF_027579735.1 of Bombina bombina. Lineage (NCBI taxonomy): Eukaryota > Metazoa > Chordata > Amphibia > Anura > Bombinatoridae > Bombina > Bombina bombina. The sequence continues at coordinate 568,405,833 of NC_069505.1, read as the reverse complement.
GTATTTTAACATGTGCTTCTCTCCAGGTAGCCGAGAGAGTGGCCGAGTTTACCCTTGTGATTGACTTTTGAATGGTTTTTGAGTCAATCAGATCAGAGGAGATTAACCTGGTCCAGACTGCTGCCATTTGTTCTAGTAAAAGTGTTCCCTTATTAATCTTAAGGAGTGAGTAACAAGGAGTGATTGACATACGTCCAACCTTGATCATTGTCAGCCAGTTGTCCAGTTTGCCTAGATTCCAGGACCAGTCGGTGGCCTTGACTAGTTCAGAGCAATAATGTCTGAGCTGGAGGTATGCAAAAAACTCCTTATGTGCTAAGTTAAATTCGTTTTTCAATTCTTCAAATGTTTTTATAGTGTTTGATTCCTTTTTAAAAATTTGGTGAATCTTTCCAAGCCCAGCATGGGACCACTTTTCAAATGTGGTCAGTTCTAGGCCAGGTAGAAAATTTGGGCTCCCTTTTATTGGTAGATGTTGAGAGAGACTACAATTAATTTTCAAAGCAGCCCCAATCTTCCACCAGGCTTTTATAGGGTTCAGAATAGATTTTAGCTTTTTAATCTCTAAAGGTAGTAATTTAGGTGCACAATGCATCAGGGCGACTGGGAGAAATGGGTAACAGATATTGGCTTCTAGTGATATATTTGTCACATCATTTTTGGAATAAACTCAATCTGTCACAGTGCGTGCGAGAAACGCCAAATTATATTGCCTAATGTCTGGTAGGGCTAAGCCCCCGTGCTCCTTTGCCAGGGTTAATTTTGTTAAAGAGATTTTTGGCTTCTTTCCTTGCCATAGAAATTTTCCAACTGCCCTATTAAATGCTCGAATATCTTTTCCAAGCAGTATTATTGGGATGTTTTGTAAAATATATAGCAATTTAGGAAGAAGAATCATTTTATATAGAGCTATTCTTCCCGATAGAGAGATTGGTAGATTTTGCCAATTTTTCAATTTCTCGCACATTGTTGTTAAAATTGGTGTTATGTTAAGTTTATATAAGTCTGAGAATCTTACCGGGATTACAATTCCTAAATATTTAAATGACTCGGTAACCACTTTAAATGGACTATTTCTTATTGAATCTTTGCTTTTCCTAAGCCAAAACAGTTCAGATTTGGAGGTGTTAACAATATAGCCAGAGAACGAACCAAACTGTTCAATGATATTTAGCAATTTGGGTATGTTTGCCTTTGTATTTGAAATATAAAGAAGTACATCATCAGCATATAATGCGGCTTTCATTTCATGTTTGCCTATTCTGATGCCCTCAATGCTTTGCCTAATTTTTATTGCTAAAGATTCTATAGCGATATCAAACAGAAGGGGAGACAAGGGACAACCCTGGCGCGTTCCCCTTTCAATCACAATGTCAGGGGATAAGGAGTTATTAACTATCAGTCTGGTGTGGGGGCCAGTATATAGATTCTTTATGAAGTTAAGAAAATTATCCTTGAACCCAAACTTGATTAGAGAGTTAAACAGATGGCTAAAATAGACTGAGTCGAAGGCTTTTGCTGCGTCAATTGAAACTATTGCAAGATCCATGTTGTCCCCCGTCTCCCCCCCTCGGGTCTGAAAAAATTCTGTCATTAACAAAACTTCACGAATTTTAGATGCTGAGTTTCGAGAATATATGAACCCGGCTTGATCATTGTGAATAATGTCAGGAAGACCACCTTGAAGCCTCCGTGCCAGAATTGAAGCAAGGATTTTGTAGTCAGAATTTAGGAGAGCTATGGGGCATGCAATTTTAAGCAACTTTCTAATTTACTCCTATTATCAATTTGTCTTTGTTCTCTTGATATCTTTATTTGAAAAAGAAGGCATCTAAGCTTTTTTTTAAGTTCAGAACTCTGGACAGCGCTTTTTTATTGGTGGATGAATTTATCCACCAATCAGCAAGGACAACCCAGGTTGTTCACCAAAAATGGGCCGGCATCTAAACTTACATTCTTGCATTTCAAATAAAGATACCAAGAGAATAAAGAGAATTTGATAATAGGAGTAAATTAGAAAGATGCTTAAAATGTCATGCTCTATCTGAATCACAAAAGAAAAAATTTGGGTTCAGTGTCCCTTTAACGTAGCATTGGGGGCTCGTAAGTGGTTACTATCATTTGACAGAGTTTCACTTGTTGAAGGTAAAACTTCATTGATGTTTGATACATCTGAGGGAGGTTTTTCAGTACTTGTTGGACATCTTGTGTATTGGTGTGAGCCTTTTTGCGTTTTGGAATGCAACAATGTATATGTTTTTATTAGGCAGTATACCAGGGTCTAACCCTTGGGTGAGGTCTCAAGCTGACAAAACCTGTATGACAGCAAAATACATAAAGATTGCAATCATCATGTAACATTTTTCCACATGATTTACATTGATAAAAGAACAAAAGTAATTGTATCAGAGTGTTTAACAGTTGCATAGTGAATCCTACAATTGGAAAATAAAGATTTTCGGTTTTTCTAAGGAATTGCATTTTTTTTTTAAAGATTTTTTTTATTGACGTACAGGATATATAATATGTTCCTTCACAAATATATACAAAGTACAAAATATTTGTAGTCACATAGGCCTCTAGTTATGAAGCCGTCTACTTAGCTGCATTCGCTGGCCCAATACGCTCGCCTAAGCTCGCCTACCATCGCCGCCGCGGACCTGAATACGTTCGCCAAAGTTATCAAAAAAGCTGTCAAGAAGCCGCTCACCAAGTACGGAGCGATGAGCAGTGGACTGTTGTTAACTGACAGTCATCGATCTCGCTGCTCATCGGCTTCTTTGCAGCTTTTTTGATAGCCTGTCACTAAGCACCCACACTAAACTATACTGTTTTACCCCCTAAACCGCCACTCCCAGAGCCCACCGCACCTAAATAAAGTTATTATCCCCTAAAACGCCGCTCCTGGAACCCGCCGCAACTAAAATAAATGTATTAACCCCTAAACCGCCGCTCCCGGAGCCCACCGCCACCTATATTAAAGTTATTAACCCCTATCCTGCCCCCCACTACACCGCCGCAACCTACATTAAACTCATTAACCTCTAAACCGCCGCTCCCGGACCCCGCCGCAACTAAATTAAATGTTTAACCCCTAAACCGCCGCTCCCGGACCCCGCCGCAACCTATCTTAAACTTATTAACCCCTAAACCTAAGTCTAACACTAACACCCCCCTAACTTTAATATTATTTTAATAAATCTAAATAAAACTTACTATTATTAACTAAATTATTCCTATTTAAAACTAAATACATACCTGCAAAATAAACCCTAAGATAGCTACAATATAACTAATAATTATATTGTAGCTATTTTAGGCTTTATATTTATTTTACAGGCAACTTTGTATTTATTTTAACTAGGTGCAATAGTTATTAAATAGTTATTAATTATTTAATAGCTACCTAGTTAAAATAATTACAAAATTACCTGTAAAATAAATCCTAACCTAAGTTACAATTAAACCAAACACTACACTATCATTAAATAAATTAAATAAATTACCTACAATTACCTAAAATTAAATTAAATAAACTAAACTATAGTACAAAAAACAAACAAACACTAAATTACAGAAAATAAAAAATAATTACAAGAAGTTTAAACTAATTACACCTAATCTAAGCCCCCTAATAAAATAATAAATTCCCCCAAAATAAAAAAATGCCCTACCCTATTCTAAATTACCAATTAACCAGCTCTTTTACCAGCCCTTAAAAGGGCTTTTTGCGGGGCATTGCCCCAAAATAATCAGCTCTTTTACCTTTAAAAAAAAATACAACCCACCCAACATTAAAACCCACCACCCACATACCCCCCCTACTCTAACCCACCCAAACCCCCCTTAAAAAACGCTAACCCCCTGAAGATCATCCTACCTTGAGCCGTCTTCAACCAACTGGGCCGAAATCTTCATCCAAGGTGCGCAGAGAAGGTCCTTCATCCGGTAGAAGTCTTCATCCAGGCGGATCTTCAAAGGAGCCGACGTGGAGCCATCCTCTTCAACCGACGACTGAATGACGAATGAAGGTTCCTTTAAGGGACGTCATCCAAGATGGCGTCCCTCGAATTCCGATTGGCTGATAGGATTCTATCAGCCAATCGGAATTAAGGTAGGAAAAATCTGATTGGCTAATTCAATCAGCCAATCAGATTGAATCAGCCAATCAGATTTTTCCCACCTTAATTCCGATTGGCTGATAGAATCCTATCAGCCAATCGGAATTCGAGGGACGCCATCTTGGATGACATCCCTTAAAGGAACCTTCATTCGTCATTCAGTCGTCAGTTGAAGAGGATGGCTCCGCGTCGGCTCCTTTGAAGATGGCTTCGCTCCGGATGGATGAAGATTGAAGACGCCGCCTGGATGAAAACTTCTACCGGATGAAGGACCTCCTCTGCGCACCTTGGATGAAGATTTCGGCCCGGTTGGGGGAAGACAGCTCAAGGTAGGATGATCTTCAGGGGGTTAGCGTTAGGTTTTTTAAGGGGGGTTTGGGTGGGTTAGAGTAGGGGTATGTGGGTGGTGGGTTTTAATGTTGGGGGGGTTGTATTTTTTTTTTACAGGTAAAAGAGCTGATTACTTTGGGGCGATGTCCCGCAAAAAGCCCTTTTAAGGGCTGGTAAAAGAGCTGGTTCCTTGGTAATTTAGAATAGGGTAGGGCATTTTTTATTTTGGGGGGCTTTATTATTTTATTAGGGGGCTTATATTAGGTGTAATTAGTTTAAACTTCTTGTAATTCTTTTTTATTTTCTGTAATTTAGTGGGGGTTTTTTGTATAATAGTTTAGTTTATTTTATTTTATTTAATTTTAGGTAATTGTAGGTAGTTTATGTAATTAATTTAATGATAGTGTAGTGTTAGGTGTAAATGTAACTGATTTATTTTACAGGTAATTTTGTAAGTATTTTAACTAGGTAGCTATTAAATAGTTAATAACTATTTAATAACTATTGTACCTAGTTAAAATAAATACAAAGTTGCCTTTAAAATAAAAATAAAGTCTAAAATAGCTACAATATAATTATTAGTTATATTGTAGCTATCATACACCTAGATTTAGAGTTTTGCGTTAGAAGGGGTGAGTTAGCTACGCGTGTTTTTTTCCCCCCGCACCTTTTAAACAACGCTGGTATTTAGAGTTCTCTGAAGGGCTGCGTTAGGCTCCAGATAGGGAGCGTACAGGCATATTTACCGCCACTTCAACTCTCAATACCAGCGTTGCTTATGACCGCGGCCAGCTTCAAAAACAATGGGGCAGTTTGAGCTGAAAAAAAACCTAACACCTGCAAAAAAGCAGCGTTCAGCTCCTAACGCAGCCCCATTGTTTCCTATGGGGAAACACTTCCTAAGTCTGCACCTAACACCCTAACATGTACCCCGAGTCTAAACACCCCTAACCTTACACTTATTAACCCCTAATCTGCCGCCCCCGCTATCGCTGACCCCTGCATTTTATTATTAACTCCTAATCTGCCGCTCCATACACCGCCACAACCTACGTTATCCCTATGTACCCCTAATCTGCTGCCCCTAACATCGCAGACACCTATATTATATTTATTACCCCCTAATCTGCCCCCCCCCAACGTCGCCGCTACCTACCTACACTTATTAACCCCTAATCTGCCGACCGGACCTCGCCGCTACTCTAATAAATTTATTAACCCCTAAACCGCCTCACTCCCGCCTCAAAAACCCTATAATAAATAGTATTAACCCCTAATCTGCCCTCCCTAACATCGCCGACACCTAACTTCAAGTATTAACCCCTAATCTGCCGACCGGACCTCGCCGCTACTATAATAAATGTATTAACCCTGTTCCGATCAGCCAATAGAATGCGAGCTCAATCTGATTGGCTGATTGGATCAGCCAATCCGATTGAACTTGAATCTGATTGGCTGATTCAATCAGCCAATCAGATTTTTCCTACCTTAATTCCGATTGGCTGATAGAATCCTATCAGCCAATCGGAATTCGAGGGACGCCATCTTGGATGACATCACTTAAAGGAACCTTCATTCATCGGGAGTTGCCAGAAGAAGAAGATGGATCCGCGTCGGCTGCTTCAAGATGGTCCCGCTCCGCGCCGGATAGAAGAAGATAGAAGACGCCGCCTGGATGAAGATGTCTACCGGTCCGGATGTCCTCTTCTTGCCGGATAGGATGAAGACTTCGGACCCTCTTCTGGACCTCTTCTTGCCGGATAGGATGAAGACTTCGGACCCTCTTCTGGACGGATCGGTGATACCCGGCGTGGTGAAGATAAGGTAGGGAGATCTTCAGGGGCTTAGTGTTAGGTTTTTTAAGGGGGGTTTGGGTTAGATTAGGGGTATGTGGGTGGTGGGTTGTAATGTTGGGGGGGTATTGTATGTTTATTTAAATGCAAAAGAGCTGTTTTCTTTGGGGCATGCCCCGCAAAAGGCCCATTTAAGGGCTGGTAAGGTAAAAGAGCTGTTAACTTTTTATTTTAGAATAGGGTAGGGCATTTTTTAGGGGGCTTAGAGTAGGTGTAATTAGTTTAAAATTCTTGTAATCTTTTTTTATTTTTTGTAATTTAGTGGGGTTTTTTGTAATTTAGTTTAGTTGATTTAATTGTAGATAATTGTAGATAGTTTAGTTAATTAATTTATTGATAGTGTAGTGTTAGGTTTAATTGTAACTTAGGTTAGGATTTATTTTCCAGGTAATTTTGTGATTATTTTAACTAGGTAGCTATTAAATAGTTAATAACTATTTAATAGCTATTGTACCTAGGTAAAATAAATACAAAGTTGCCTTTAAAATAAATATAAATCCTAAAATAGCTTCAATATAATTATTTGTTATATTGTAGCTATATTAGGGTTTATTTTACAGGTAAGTATTTAGCTTTAAATAGGATTAATTTATTTAATAAGAGTTAATTTATTTAGTTAGATAAAAATTATATTTAACTTAGGGGGGTGTTAGTGTTACGGTTAAACTTAGCTTTAGGGGTTAATACATTTATTATAGTAGCGGCGAGGTCCAGTCAGCAGATTAGGGGTTAATACTTGAAGTTAGGTGTCGGCGATGTTAGGGAGGGCAGATTAGGGGTTAATACTATTTATTAGAGTAGCAGCGAGGTCCGGTCTGCAGATTAGGGGTTCATAAGTGTAGGTAGCGGCGACATTGGGGGGGCAGATTAGGGGGTAATAAATATAATATAGGGGTCGGCGATGTTAGGGGCAGCAGATTAGGGGTTCATAGGGATAATGTAGGTCGCGGCGGTGTGCGTTCTGCAGATTAGGGGTTAAAAAATGTTATTAGAGTGGCGGCGAAGTGGGGGGACCTCGGTTTAGGGGTACATAGGTAGTTTATGGGTGTTAGTGTTCTTTAGAGCACAGTAGTTAAGAGCTTTATGAACTGGCGTTAGCCCATAAAGCTCTTAACTCCTGACTTTTTTCTGCGGCTGGAGTCTTGTCGGTAGAGGGTCTACTGCTCACTTCAGCCAAGACTCTAAATACCAGCGTTAGAAAGATCCCATTGAAAAGATAGGATACGCAATTGACGTAAGGGGATCTGTGGTAAGGAAAAGTCGCAGCTGGAAAGTGAGTGTTAGACCCTTTCCTGACTGACTCTAAATACCAGCGGGTGGCCAAAACCAGCGTTAGGAGCCCCTAACGCTGGTTTGGACGGCTAAATCTAGGCGTTAGGGTTTATTTTACAGGTAAGTATTTAGTTTTAAATAGGATTAATTTAGTTAATACGAGTAATATTATTTAGATTTATTAAAATAATATTTAAGTTTGGGGGGCTAGGTTTAGTGTTAGACTTAGGTTTAGGGGTTAATAATTTTAATATAGGTGGCGGCGGTATAGGGGGGCAGGATAGGGGTTAATAAGTTTAATATAGGTGGCGACGGGGTCTGGGAGCAGCGGTTTAGGGGTTAAACAATTTATTTAGTTGCGGCGGGGTCCGGGATCCGCAGGATAGGGTTTAATAAGTTTATGTAGGTGGCGGCAGTATAGGGGGCGGCAGATTAGGGGTCCATATGTATAATGTAGGTGGCGGCGGGGTCCGGGAGCGGCGGTTTAGGGGGTAATAAATGTATTTAGTTGCGGCGGTGTAGGGGGGGCAGATTAGGGGTGTTTAGACTTGGGGTACATGTTAGGGTGTTAGGTGCAGACATTTCCCATAGGAATCAATGGGATATCGGGTAGCAGCGAACATGAGCTTTCACTATCGTCAGACTCCCATTGATTCCTATGGGATTCCTATGGGATCCGCCACCTCCAGGGCGGCGGATTGAAATCCAGGTACGCTGGCCCGGAATAGTGGCGAGCGTTCCTGGTAGTAGTTAGATAACTACCAAAAGTAGATTTAGTAGAAAGTTAACCCTCCCTCTTAACAGTCAGACTTGTGTTAGATATATTTATACAAGTAAAAGACATGTACTGTGTACAAGAAATTTGTCAGGGATTCCGTTAATTCTTATTCACAGTCCTCATTCTTTAGAGCAAAAACAAATGCAAACAGTTTACTAGGTAGGCAGGTCAGTAAAGGTCAGACTGCTATGCACACTTTGCCTTCACCATATTTGTAAGTGTGACCGACCGGCTCCGGTCCATAGAGAGTGGTTAATATCTGAGTGCAATGTACTTTTATATAGCCACAATCGGACATGTAAATTTTACATATAAGAACACTCACCACCTCTCCTCTTCAGAGACACCGACCTGGCACCTGTGAACTCTTGAGTGCTGTGTTCAGTAGTCAGATTGTGCCAAACTTGCGTTCGGAACATCTGTAGTGACGTAACCATCGATCTGTGTCGGACTGAGTCCGGCGGATCGAAGCTTACATCAGTATATTCTACTTTTGCCGGGCAGTAGGGGTTGATAACTAAGGCGAATCAGCTTCGCCACAAATACGCTGCGGAATTCCAGCGTATTTGCAGTTGACGACTTCATAACTAGAGGCCATTGTCTTTAACAAGCTGAAAACACAAGTTATAGTACAGATGATTTCTTCTGAAGTGTATTTAGGAGAGTCGCAGAAACTAGAGTCCAAGTAGTTGTATTCAATTAATATATAGAGGCCTATTTATCAAATGTCTGTTGGACCTGATCCAACAGTGCGGATCAGTTCTGACAGACATCGCTGAATGCAGAGAGCAATACGCTCTCCCGCCACCCCCTGCAGACTCGTGGCCAATCGGCCATCAGCTGGGGGTGTCAATCAACCCGATCATACTCGTTCGGGTTGAATTGTGGCGATTCCTGTCTGCTTCATCAGAGCAGGCGGACAGGGTTATGGAGCAGCGGTCTTTAGACCGCTGCTTCATAACTGCTGTTTCTGGTGAGTCTGAAGACTCGCCAGAAACACGGGCCCTCAAGCTCCATTCGGAGCTTGATAAATGGGCCTCATAGTGTACTTCTAAACATCATTCATTTATACAAATGGCCCATATGGGCACCATAAATGAATAGGAAAGAATCTATGGGATGAGAACCTCATTTAAATTTGTGGATTAGGAAAGGATTAATCGATTACCTCTATGGTTAAATGTACATTTTAAAATTTGGGGGTATACATACGTGGGATATATTTTCCTTAGTTTACTAAGTAAACTATGGGGGGCAAACAGAGCCAACAGTAATGCAAAAGGCTCGTTGCTCACTATACCTAAATCAATATTTTAAAGGGACACTGAACCCATTTTTTTTCTTTTGTGATTCAGATAGAGCATGACATTTTAAGCAACTGTCTAATTTACTCCTATTATCAAATTTTCTTCATTCTCTTGGTATATTTATTTGAAATGCAAGAATGTAAATTTAGATGCCGGCCCATTTTTGGTGAACAACCTGGGTTGTTCTTACTGATTGGTGGATAAATTCACCCACCTATAAACACGTACTGTCCAGTGTTCTAAACCAAAAAAACAGCTTAGATGCCTTCTTTTTCAAATAAAGAAAGCAAGAGAACGAAGAAAAATTGATAATAGGAGTAAATTAGAAAGTTGCTTATGCTCTATCTGAATCACGGAAGAAAAAAAATCGGGTTCAGTGTCCCTTTAAGGGTAAATACAACATATATTGTGGGGTCAACAGATAAGGAGAGGTAGAGTGCACATGTCTGTGTCGCAGCTGTAAAGGATATATAGGATAAAAAGGTACCTATAACATATAGGGAGTGGTTATCTGGGGGGAAGGTTAGCTGAAAAGTGCTATGTAAGCTATATTGCCTATATAAAATATTAACTGTAATATCTAATTCAAAACTAATATTTGGAGTTTGGTTAATGTTACTATTGGGGATATTTAAACAAGTGAGATCTATGATAGCAAGCATATTTAGACTGCTGCTTCATAACTGGTGTTTCTGGCGAGCCCAGGGCCGTCTTTAATATTGACTGGAAACTGGGCAAACATTTTCTTGCCCCCCCCCATGCAATTTCACTCTCCACCCCAACATCCTAAAAAACAACTAAATCAATTTATTTTATATATTTTTTAAATTATTAGTCCAGCAGTGGATCATCCACTGCTGGGCTAATCATTTTAAAAACAATGAAATAAATTGCAATATGTGAAACTGGACCTAAGTAGTACTAATAAGTAAATAAATATATAAATTCATCCACTGGAGATTAATTTAATATGCTTTTTAATGTGATTCTGGTGTGAGGTTAGCAGGTTAAAGAGATTTAGGGCAGCCATTAGGAGCAAAGCAAGGTAAAGAGGAGGAAGCATGGAGGTGCAGACAAATATAAGTTTACTGACTGGAACAGCAGAACTACTATGGGAAGCTGTAAAATCTGAGACACAGAGAAAAAAAAACTATAAAAATAAACATTACCTTAATGTGAGAAGTATCAGCATGACACTATACATCAGCCACAGCAGCAAATGTCACTTATTTGCTAGGAACAAGTTCCTTCTTACCCTGCACTAGACAATGCTGCATGGGGGAGGGGCGTGTGCAGTCACTTATTCTACCCACTGACACCTTTCTACAAAGCACTGTTCCCCTAACAAACTTCAGTTAATTGATCTTAGGGCCACATCAGAAAGAGCAGGGCTAAGGGGACCAGCAGACTGGATGCTGTCTGCCCAAGGCTGCATGGACACAGTGTGAGACGAGTCACACAGCCTCAAGACTGAAGAGAGCAGAAGCTCAAATCCTCACGTGCCTGCCACTTTCACACAAATAAATAAAAGCAGAGAACTTTTGACTGTGACAGTATTAGGACTGACTGTGTGTGTCCCCCATGTCACATGACATTAGCAGTCTGACATGAACCAAATTTTTTTAAAAAATTTTTTTAGGACTCTTGGGCCCCTCAACAAAGACTGGGCCCTGGGCAGCTGCCCCTTTTGCCCTGTGTTAAAGACGGCCCTGGGCGAGCCTGAAGATTCGCCAGAAACATGGGGCATCAAGCTCTGTACAGAGCTTGAAAGATAGGCCCCAGTGTCAATGTCAGTTCTGACACAGCAATACACATCTGTGCAGACCCAAATGGGCTCATAGGACATGTTTACTGACAAGCCATTAGTGTATTGCTTTTCTGGAGATGACTTTGACTATGTGCTTAACATTTTGTTGGAGTTAAACACAGTTTTGGGTAAACAATAGCAATATTAAAACTAGTGGCATACAAGCTCATCAACAACCTTTGCAGCCAGTGGAAGAAAATATAAAATTTAGGTCTTTTTTCCACTACATTAAAAAAAAATCTTGTGAACTCTGATATTTTTGGTACAAATACACACAGATGTTAAATGTATTTTGTTCTGAATTTAAATATAATATGATGTTGCTCTCAAAGGAAAAAAAAGGAATGCTGTAGATTATATGTAATCCAGGGGTCAAAAAATGTGTAGGCAGTAAGAATATTTAGGAGCTCTACTTTTAGGACCCAGACAGTGGTATTTGTATATAGATCTATAGTAAAAAATCCAGAAAATTCAGGGGTAAAATTCAACTTACCACAAAACACAAATATACCACACTCACTTGATAAAAGAACAGATGAACAATTTGTAATGTGATGTGTATGTATATACTGTGTGTATGTATATATATATATATATATATATATATATATATATATATATTTATTTATTTATTTTTATATATATATATATATATATATATATATAAATACACACACACACAAATATGCCATGTGAGTGGTTTACACACATACACATTTTTATTTTGCTAGTTAACCTTTAGTTTTCATTTATAGCAACAGCCTTACAGTCTACAAACATCATTGTCAAAGTGCCCTAAAGGCTGTAAATCACATCCGGCAGCTTGTAATAAAGAGCAGAGCAGCTAGTCCCACATAACCTCCTCACTTCTAAGGCCTTTATAGAACAAAAACATTCATCCTCAAGCAGAATTTAACCCCCTGGCTATAAAAAAAGGAATACATCACATAACAAGGGAATACACTGCAATCCTCTCTGGTAGCCAAGGGGTTAAAGTGTGCTCTGCTTATTATGTTGTCATTCTAGGCAGCATTTAGAACCCTTGTACAGTCCTAACCTGTCCTGAAGCCTTCATTCCTTCAACAAAAAGTGTCTGCTCCCCATCAGCATGGAGCTTGGCTGTGTAAGGGAGGCAACAGAAGTACATAAAATAAAATAAAAGTTAAACTTACACAGTAAACAATGCCTGGCAAAAATGAGAGGGGTTTAGTTTTAATCTTTGCCCCTCTCTCTTTCATGGCTCCCTGGACTGCTGTAACATATTCCCAATGAAACACACAACTCTGTAAGCAGCTGGCAGCACAAATCTTGGTATCAGATCGGGCTGATTGCTATCCGCCACCTCAGAGGTGGTGGACGAGTTAAAGAGCAGAGGTCTTATGACCGCTGCTTCTTAACTTATGTTTCCAGCGAGCCTAAAGGCTCGCGCGGAAACAGCAGCATATGCTACTTTTTAAATCGGCCCCTAAAAATGTGATTGTGCTTTCTAATTGTAATGTGAATGGAATTTAACTCACAAGTAAAAGCCTAATATTGCGTGCGATAAAGATAGTGTGCCACTTGCAATCTAGACATTATTGTGTTAACTTTATTATTGTTTACTGTTTTTGAGGATATTCACTGATTGTGGCACACTTAGCTTTGTTTTTTTCTCAAAAATTAGCTATTAGTCAATACAAATAAGCAAACATTTTAGTACATATTTATTATAAGTTTAAAAGTAGAAATGTTCAGAGAAACTTGGAAAAAAATAATAGCTCAAAACTACAAAACGTAAGGAAATTCAATGGCCAAAAAAACTTTTGCTAATGCCAAATCAAACAATAAAAACATAGAAATTTTGAACTTAAAGTTATCTGAAACCCAAAACATTTATTTTGTGAATCAGACAGAACAAAACTTTAAAAAAAAAAAAAATCCAATTTACTTCTATTATTAAATTTGCTCCATTCCCATGTTATTATGTGTTAAAGAGATACCAGGTAGGCATCTGGAGCACTACATGACAGGAAATAGTGCTGCCATCTAGTGCTCTTGCTAATGTATAACATTAGTACTACATGACAGGAAATAGTGCTGCCATCTAGTGCTCTTGCTAATGTATAACATAAATACTACATGACAGGAAATAGTGCTGCCATCTAGTGCTCTTGCTAATGTATAACATAAATACTACATGACAGGAAATAGTGCTGCCATCTAGTGCTCTTGCTAATGTATAACATTAGTACTACATGACAGGAAATAGTGCTGCCATCTAGTGCTCTTGTTATTGTGTAACATTAGTACTACATGACAGGAAATAGTGCTACCATCTAGTGCTCTTGCTAATGTATAACATAAGTACTACATGACAGGAAATAGTGCTACCATCTAGTGCTCTTGCTAATGTATAACATAAGTACTACATGACAGGAAATAGTGCTGCCATCTAGTGCTCTTGCTAATGTATAACATAAAAACTACATGACAGAAAATAGTGCTGCCATCTAGTACTCTTGCTAATGTATAACATTAGTACTACATGACAGGAAATAGTGCTGCCATCTAGTGCTCTTGCTAATGTATAACATAAATACTACATGACAGGAAATAGTGCTGCCTTCTAGTGCTCTTGCTAATGTATAACATAAATACTACATGACAGAAAATAGTGCTGCCATCTAGTACTCTTGCTAATGTATAACATTAGAACTACATGAAAGGAAATAGTGCTGCCATCTAGTGATCTTGTAAATGTATAACATTAGTACTACATGACAGGAAATACTGCTGCCCTCTAGTGTTCTTGCTAATGTATAACATTAGTACTACATGACAGGAAATAGTGCTGCTATCTAGTGCTCTTGCTAATGTATAACATTAGTACTACATGACAGGAAATAGTGCTGCCAGCTAGTGCTCTTGCTAATGTATAACATAAGTACTACATGACAGGAAATAGTGCTGCCATCTAGTGCTCTTGATAATGTATAACATTAGTACTACATGACAGGAAATAGTGCTGCCAGCTAGTGCTCTTGCTAATGTATAACATAAGTACTACATGACAGGAAATAGTGCTGCCATCTAGTGCTCTTGCTAATGTATAACATTAGCACTAAATGACAGGAAATAGTGCTGCCATCTAGTGCTCTTGCTAATGTATAACATTAGTACTACATGACGGAAATAGTGTTGCCATCTAGTTCTCTTGCTAATAAAATATGATGAAAAAATTGAAAAAAACACAATTTTTCTAACTTTGACCCCCAAAATCTATTACACATCTACAACCAACAAAAAAACAGCCATGCTAAATAGTTTCTAAATTTTATTGTGAGTTTAGAAATACCCAATGTTTACATGTTCTTTGCTTTTTTTTCAAGTTATAGGGCAATAAGTACAAGTAGCACTTTGCTATTTTCAAACCATTTTATTTTTCAAAATTAGCGATAGTTACATTGTAACACTGATATCTGTCAGTTATCCCTGAAGGGTTTGTATATATTTTTTTAGAAGTCAACCTAAAGTATTGATCTAGGCCCATTTTGGTATATTTAATGCCACCATTTCACCTCCAAATGCGCTCAAATAAAAAAAAAAAGTTCACTTTTTCACAAACGTTTTCACAAACTTTAGGTTTCTCACGGAAATTATTTACAAACAGCTTGTGCAAATATGGCACAAATTGTTGTAAATGCTTCTCTGGGATCCCCTTTGTTCAGAAATAGCAGACATATATAGCTTTGGCTTGCTATTTGCTAATAAGAAGGCCGCTAAATGCTGCTGCACACCACCCTTGTATTATGCCCAGCAGTTATGGGGTTAAGTAGGTAGCTTGGAGGGATAAATTTAGCTTTAGTGTAGAGATCAGCCTCCCACCTGACAGATCTCACCCCCTGATCCCTCCCTGACCTTCTCAAACAGCTCCCTTCCCTCCAGTGGCCCTCTCTGCATTGGTGGGTAAAAAAGGGGATTGCAGTGATGCCTCAATATCGAGGCATCACTACAATACCCTGGAAGTGGCTTGAAGCGATCATGATTGTTTCCAGCACTTTCTAATTGTAATGTGAGTGGAATTTAAATCACAAGTAAAAGCCTAATATTGCGTGCGATAAAGATAGTGTGCCACTTGCAATCTAGCCATTATTGTGTTAACTTTATTATTGTTTACTGTTTTTGAAGATATTCACTGATTGTGGCACACTTAGCTTTGTTTTTTCTCAAAAATTGGTTATTAGTCAATACGAAAAAGCAAACATTTTAGTACATATTTATTATAAGTTTAAAAGTAGAAATGTTCAGAGAAACTTGGAAAAAAATAATAGCTCAAAACTATAAAACGTAAGGAAATTCAATAGCCAAAAAAACTTTTTCTAATGCCAAATCAAACAATAAAAACATAGAAATTTTGAACTTAAAGTTATCTGAAACCCAAAACATTTATTTTGTGAATCAGACAGAACAAACCTTTTAAAAAAAAATCCAATTTACTTCTATTATTAAATTTGATTCTTTCCCATGTTATTATGTGTTAAAGAGATACCAGGTAGGCATCTGGAGCACTACATGACAGGAAATAGTGCTGCCATCTAGTGCACTTGCTAATGTATAACATAAATACTACATGACAGGAAATAGTGCTGCCATCTAGTACTCTTGCTAATGTATAACATTAGTACTACATAACAGGAAATAGTGCTGCCATCTAGTGCTCTTGCTAATGTATAACATTAGTACTACATGACAGGAAATAGTGCTGCCATCTAGTGCTCTTGTAAATGTATAACATTAGTACTACATGACAGGAAATAGTGCTGCTATCTAGTGTTCTTGCTAATGTATAACATAAATACTACATGACAGGAAATAGTGCTGCCATCTAGTACTCTTGCTAATGTATATCATTAGTACTACATGACAGGAAATAGTGCTGCCATCTAGTGCTCTTGCTAATGTATAACATTAGTACTACATGACAGCAAATAGTGCTGCCATCTAGTGCTCTTGCTAATGTATAACATAAGTACTACATGACAGGAAATAGTGCTGCCATCTAGTGCTCTTGCTAATGTATAACATTAGCACTAAATGACAGGAAATAGTGCTGCTATCTAGTGCTCTTTCTAATGTATAACATTAGTACTACATGACAGGAAATAATGCTGCGATCTAGTGCTCTTGCTAATGTATAACATAAGTACTACATGACAGGAAATAGTGCTGCCATCTAGTGCTCTTGCTAATGTATAACATTAGCACTAAATGACAGGAAATAGTGCTGCCATCTAGTGCTCTTGCTAATGTATAATATTAGTACTACATGACAGGAAATAGTGCTGCCATCTAGTGCTCTTGCTAATGTATAACATTAGTACTACATGACAGGAAATAGTGCTGCCATCTAGTGCTCTTGTAAATGTATAACATTAGTACTACATGACAGGAAATAGTGCTGCTATCTAGTGCTCTTGCTAATGTATAACATTAGTACTACATGACAGGAAATAGTGCTGCCCTCTAGTGCTCTTGCTAATGTATAAGATTAGCACTACATGACAGGAAATAGTGCTGCCCTCTAGTGTTCTTCCTAATGTATAACATTAACACTAAATTGCAGGAAATAGTGCGGCCATCTAGTGCTCTTGCTAATGTATAACATTTGTACTACATGACAGGAAATAGTGCTGCCATCTAGTGCTCTTGTAAATGTATAACATTAGTACTACATGACAGGAAATAGTGCTGCCATCTATTGCTCTTATTAATGTATATTATTAGTACTACATGACAGGAAATAGTGCTGCCCTCTAGTGCTCTTGCTAATATATAACATTAGTACTTCATTACTTGAAATAGTGCTGCTTTCTAGTGCTCTTGCTAATGTATAACATTATCACTACATGACAGGAAATAGTGCTGCCATCTACACTACATGACAGGAAATAGTGCTGCCATCTAGTGTTCTTGCTAATGTATAACATTGTTATATAGAAAGACATGACAGGAAATAGTGCTGCCATCTAGTGCTCTTGCTAATGTATTACATTAGTACTACATGACAGGAAATAGTGCTGCCATCTAGTGCTCTTGGTAATGTATAGCATTAGTACTACATGACAGGAAATAGTGCTGCCATCTACTGCCCTTGCTAATGTATAACATTAGTACTACATGACAGCAAATAGTGCTGCCATCTAGTGCTCTTGCTAATATATAACATTAGTACTACATGACAGGAAATAGTGCTGCCCTCTAGTGCTCTTGCTAATGTATAACATTAGAACTACATGACAGGAAATAGTGCTGCCATCTAGTGCTCTTGCTAATGTATAGCATTAGTACTACATGACAGGAGATAGTGCTGCCATCTAGTGCTCTTGCTAATGTATAACATTAGTACTGCATGACAAGAAATAGTGCTGCCATCTAGTGCTCTTGCTAATGTATAACATTAGTACTGCATGACAGGAGATAGTGCTGCCATCTAGTGCTCTTGCTAATGTATTACATTAGTACTACATGACAAGAAATAGTGCTGCCATCTAGTGCTCTTGCTAATGTATAACATTAGTACTACATGACAGCAAATAGTGCTGCCATCTAGTGCTCTTGCTAATGTATAACATAAGTACTACATGACAGGAAATAGTGCTGCCATCTAGTGCTCTTGCTAATGTATAACATTAGCACTAAATGACAGGAAATAGTGCTGCTATCTAGTGCTCTTGCTAATGTATAACATTAGTACTACATGACAGGAAATAGTGCTGCCATCTAGTGCTCTTGCTAATGTATAACATTAGCACTAAATGACAGGAAATAGTGCTGCTATCTAGTGCTCTTTCTAATGTATAACATTAGTACTACATGACAGGAAATAATGCTGCCATCTAGTGCTCTTGCTAATGTATAACATAAGTACTACATGACAGGAAATAGTGCTGCCATCTAGTGCTCTTGCTAATGTATAACATTAGCACTAAATGACAGGAAATAGTGCTGCCATCTAGTGCTCTTGCTAATGTATAATATTAGTACTACATGACAGGAAATAGTGCTGCCATCTAGTGCTCTTGCTAATGTATAACATTAGTACTACATGACAGAAAATAGTGCTGCCATCTAGTGCTCTTGTAAATGTATAACATTAGTACTACATGACAGGAAATAGTGCTGCCATTTAGTGCTCTTGCTAATGTATAACATTAGTACTACATGAAAAGAAATAGTGCTGCCATCTAGTGCTCTTGCTAATGTATAACATTAGTACTACATGACAGCAAATAGTGCTGCCATCTAGTGCTCTTGCTAATGTATAACATAAGTACTACATGACAGGAAATAGTGCTGCCATCTAGTGCTCTTGCTAATGTATAACATTAGCACTAAATGACAGGAAATAGTGCTGCTATCTAGTGCTCTTGCTAATGTATAACATTAGTACTACATGACAGGAAATAATGCTGCCATCTAGTGCTCTTGCTAATGTATAACATAAGTACTACATGACAGGAAATAGTGCTGCCATCTAGTGCTCTTGCTAATGTATAACATTAGCACTAAATGACAGGAAATAGTGCTGCCATCTAGTGCTCTTGCTAATGTATAACATTAGTACTACATGACAGGGAATAATGCTGTCATCTAGTGCTCTTGCTAATGTATAACATAAGTACTACATGACAGGAAATAGTGCTGCCATCTAGTGCTCTTGCTAATGTATAACATTAGCACTAAATGACAGGAAATAGTGCTGCCATCTAGTGCTCTTGCTAATGTATAATATTAGTACTACATGACAGGAAATAGTGCTGCCATCTAGTGCTCTTGCTAATGTATAACATTAGTACTACATGACAGGAAATAGTGCTGCCATCTAGTGCTCTTGCTAATGTATAACATTAGTACTACATGACAGAAAATAGTGCTGCTATCTAGTGCTCTTGCTAATGTATAACATTAGTACTACATGACAGGAAATAGTGCTGCCATCTAGTGCTCTTGTTAATGTATAACATAAGTACTACATGACAGGAAATAGTGCTGCCCTCTAGTGCTCTTGCTAATGTATAAGATTAGCACTACATGACAGGAAATAGTGCTGCCCTCTAGTGTTCTTCCTAATGTATAACATTAACACTAAATTACAGGAAATAGTGCGGCCATCTAGTGCTCTTGCTAATGTATAACATTTGTACTACATGACAGGAAATAGTGCTGCCATCTAGTGCTCTTGTAAATGTATAACATTAGTACTACATGACAGGAAATAGTGCTGCCATCTATTGCTCTTATTAATGTATATTATTAGTACTACATGAAATGAAATAGTGCTGCCCTCTAGTGCTCTTGCTAATATATAACATTAGTACTTCATTACTTGAAATAGTGCTGCTTTCTAGTGCTCTTGCTAATGTATAACATTATCACTACATGACAGAAAATAGTGCTGCCATCTACACTACATGACAGGAAATAGTGCTGCCATCTAGTGTTCTTGCTAATGTATAACATTGTTATATAGAAAGACATGACAGGAAATAGTGCTGCCATCTAGTGCTCTTGCTAATGTATTACATTAGTACTACATGACAGGAAATAGTGCTGCCATCTAGTGCTCTTGGTAATGTATAGCATTAGTACTACATGACAGGAAATAGTGCTGCCATCTACTGCCCTTGCTAATGTATAACATTAGTACTACATGACAGGAAATAGTGCTGCCATCTAGTGCTCTTGCTAATATATAACATTAGTACTACATGACAGGAAATAGTGCTGCCCTCTAGTGCTCTTGCTAATGTATAACATTAGAACTACATGACAGGAAATAGTGCTGCCATCTAGTGCTCTTGCTAATGTATAGCATTAGTACTACATGACAGGAGATAGTGCTGCCATCTAGTGCTCTTGCTAATGTATAACATTAGTACTGCATGACAAGAAATAGTGCTGCCATCTAGTGCTCTTGCTAATGTATAACATTAGTACTGCATGACAGGAGATAGTGCTGCCATCTAGTGCTCTTGCTAATGTATTACATTAGTACTACATGACAGGAAATAGTGCTGCCATCTAGTGCTCTTGCTAATGTATAACATTAGTACTACATGACAGCAAATAGTGCTGCCATCTAGTGCTCTTGCTAATGTATAACATAAGTACTACATGACAGGAAATAGTGCTGCCATCTAGTGCTCTTGCTAATGTATAACATTAGCACTAAATGACAGGAAATAGTGCTGCTATCTAGTGCTCTTGCTAATGTATAACATTAGTACTACATGACAGGAAATAGTGCTGCCATCTAGTGCTCTTGCTAATGTATAACATTAGCACTAAATGACAGGAAATAGTGCTGCTATCTAGTGCTCTTGCTAATGTATAACATTAGTACTACATGACAGGAAATAATGCTGCCATCTAGTGCTCTTGCTAATGTATAACATAAGTACTACATGACAGGAAATAGTGCTGCCATCTAGTGCTCTTGCTAATGTATAACATTAGCACTAAATGACAGGAAATAGTGCTGCCATCTAGTGCTCTTGCTAATGTATAATATTAGTACTACATGACAGGAAATAGTGCTGCCATCTAGTGCTCTTGCTAATGTATAACATTAGTACTACATGACAGGAAATAGTGCTGCCATCTAGTGCTCTTGTAAATGTATAACATTAGTACTACATGACAGGAAATAGTGCTGCTATCTAGTGCTCTTGCTAATGTATAACATTAGTACTACATGACAGGAAATAGTGCTGCCATCTAGTGCTCTTGCTAATGTATAACATAAGTACTACATGAAAGGAAATAGTGCTGCCCTCTAGTGTTCTTGCTAATGTATAACATTAACACTAAATTACAGGAAATAGTGCTGCCATCTAGTGCTCTTGCTAATGTATATCATTAGTACTACATGACAAGAAAAAGTGCTGCCATCTAGTGCTCTTGTAAATGTATAACATTAGTCCTACATGACAGGAAATAGTGCTGCCATCTATTGCTCTTGTTAATGTATAACATTAGTACTACATGACAGGAAATAGTGCAGCCCTCTATTGCTCTTGCTAATATATAACATTAGTACTTCATGACAGGAAATAGTGCTGCTTTCTAGTGCTCTTGCTAATGTATAACATTATCACTACATGACAGGAAATAGTGCTGCCATCTATACTACATTACAGGAAATAGTGCTGCCATCTAGTGCTCTTGCTAATGTATAACATTGTTATATAGAAAGACATAACAGGAAATAGTGCTGCCATCTAGTGCTCTTGCTAATGTATTACATTAGTACTACATGACAGGAAATAGTGCTGCCATCTAGTGCTCTTGGTAATGTATAGCATTAGTACTACATGACAGGAAATAGTGCTGCCATCTACTGCCCTTGCTAATGTATAACATTAGTACTACATGACAGGAAATAGTGCTGCCATCTAGTGCTCTTGCTAATGTATAACATTAGTACTACATGACAGGAAATAGTGCTGCCCTCTAGTGCTCTTGCTAATGTATAACATTAGAACTACATGACAGGAAATAGTGCTGCCATCTAGTGCTCTTGCTAATGTATAGCATTAGTACTGCATGACAGGAGATAGTGCTGCCATTTAGTGCTCTTGCTAATGTATAACATTAGTACTACATGAAAAGAAATAGTGCTGCCATCTAGTGCTCTTGCTAATGTATAACATTAGTACTACATGACAGCAAATAGTGCTGCCATCTAGTGCTCTTGCTAATGTATAACATAAGTACTACATGACAGGAAATAGTGCTGCCATCTAGTGCTCTTGCTAATGTATAACATTAGCACTAAATGACAGGAAATAGTGCTGCTATCTAGTGCTCTTGCTAATGTATAACATTAGTACTACATGACAGGAAATAGTGCTGCCATCTAGTGCTCTTGCTAATGTATAACATAAGTACTACATGACAGGAAATAGTGCTGCCATCTAGTGCTCTTGCTAATGTATAACATTAGCACTAAATGACAGGAAATAGTGCTGCCATCTAGTGCTCTTGCTAATGTATAACATTAGTACTACATGACAGGGAATAATGCTGCCATCTAGTGCTCTTGCTAATGTATAACATAAGTACTACATGACAGGAAATAGTGCTGCCATCTAGTGCTCTTGCTAATGTATAACATTAGCACTAAATGACAGGAAATAGTGCTGCCATCTAGTGCTCTTGCTAATGTATAATATTAGTACTACATGACAGGAAATAGTGCTGCCATCTAGTGCTCTTGCTAATGTATAACATTAGTACTACATGACAGGAAATAGTGCTGCCATCTAGTGCTCTTGCTAATGTATAACATTAGTACTACATGACAGGAAATAGTGCTGCTATCTAGTGCTCTTGCTAATGTATAACATTAGTACTACATGACAGGAAATAGTGCTGCCATCTAGTGCTCTTGTAAATGTATAACATTAGTACTACATGACAGGAAATAGTGCTGCCATCTATTGCTCTTATTAATGTATATTATTAGTACTACATGACAGGAAATAGTGCTGCCCTCTAGTGCTCTTGCTAATATATAACATTAGTACTTCATTACTTGAAATAGTGCTGCTTTCTAGTGCTCTTGCTAATGTATAACATTATCACTACATGACAGGAAATAGTGCTGCCATCTACACTACATGACAGGAAATAGTGCTGCCATCTAGTGTTCTTGCTAATGTATAACATTGTTATATAGAAAGACATGACAGTAAATAGTGCTGCCATCTAGTGCTCTTGCTAATGTATTACATTAGTACTACATGACAGGAAATAGTGCTGCCATCTAGTGCTCTTGGTAATGTATAGCATTAGTACTACATGACAGGAAATAGTGCTGCCATCTACTGCCCTTGCTAACGTATAACATTAGTACTACATGACAGGAAATAGTGCTGCCATCTAGTGCTCTTGCTAATATATAACATTAGTACTACATGACAGGAAATAGTGCTGCCCTCTAGTGCTCTTGCTAATGTATAACATTAGAACTACATGACAGGAAATAGTGCTGCCATCTAGTGCTCTTGCTAATGTATAGCATTAGTACTACATGACACTAGATAGTGCTGCCATCTAGTGCTCTTGCTAATGTATAACATTAGTACTACATGACAAGAAATAGTGCTGCCATCTAGTGCTCTTGCTAATGTATAACATTAGTACTGCATGACAGGAGATAGTGCTGCCATCTAGTGCTCTTGCTAATGTATTACATTAGTACTACATGACAAGAAATAGTGCTGCCATCTAGTGCTCTTGCTAATGTATAACATTAGTACTACATGACAGCAAATAGTGCTGCCATCTAGTGCTCTTGCTAATGTATAACATAAGTACTACATGACAGGAAATAGTGCTGCCATCTAGTGTTCTTGCTAATGTATAACATTGTTATATAGAAAGACATGACAGGAAATAGTGCTGCCATCTAGTGCTCTTGCTAATGTATAACATTAGTACTACATGACAGGAAATAGTGCTGCCATCTAGTGCTCTTGCTAATGTATAACATTAGCACTAAATGACAGGAAATAGTGCTGCTATCTAGTGCTCTTTCTAATGTATAACATTAGTACTACATGACAGGAAATAATGCTGCCATCTAGTGCTCTTGCTAATGTATAACATAAGTACTACATGACAGGAAATAGTGCTGCCATCTAGTGCTCTTGCTAATGTATAACATTAGCACTAAATGACAGGAAATAGTGCTGCCATCTAGTGCTCTTGCTAATGTATAATATTAGTACTACATGACAGAAAATAGTGCTGCCATCTAGTGCTCTTGCTAATGTATAACATTAGTACTACATGACAGGAAATAGTGCTGCCATCTAGTGCTCTTGTAAATGTATAACATTAGTACTACATGACAGGAAATAGTGCTGCTATCTAGTGCTCTTGCTAATGTATAACATTAGTACTACATGACAGGAAATAGTGCTGCCATCTAGTGCTCTTGCTAATGTATAACATAAGTACTACATGAAAGGAAATAGTGCTGCCCTCTAGTGTTCTTGCTAATGTATAACATTAACACTAAATTACAGGAAATAGTGCTGCCATCTAGTGCTCTTGCTAATGTATATCATTAGTACTACATGACAAGAAAAAGTGCTGCCATCTAGTGCTCTTGTAAATGTATAACATTAGTCCTACATGATAGGAAATAGTGCTGCCATCTATTGCTCTTGTTAATGTATAACATTAGTACTACATGACAGGAAATAGTGCAGCCCTCTAGTGCTCTTGCTAATATATAACATTAGTACTTCATGACAGGAAATAGTGCTGCTTTCTAGTGCTCTTGCTAATGTATAACATTATCACTACATGACAGGAAATAGTGCTGCCATCTATACTACATTACAGGAAATAGTGCTGCCATCTAGTGTTCTTGCTAATGTATAACATTGTTATATAGAAAGACATGACAGGAAATAGTGCTGCCATCTAGTGCTCTTGCTAATGTATTACATTAGTACTACATGACAGGAAATAGTGCTGCCATCTAGTGCTCTTGGTAATGTATAGCATTAGTACTTCATGACAGGAAATAGTGCTGCCATCTACTGCCCTTGCTAATGTATAACATTAGTACTACATGACAGGAAATAGTGCTGCCATCTAGTGCTCTTGCTAATGTATAACATTAGTACTACATGACAGGAAATAGTGCTGCCCTCTAGTGCTCTTGCTAA
The DNA here is from genome assembly GCF_027579735.1 of Bombina bombina. NCBI lineage: Eukaryota > Metazoa > Chordata > Amphibia > Anura > Bombinatoridae > Bombina > Bombina bombina. Next base: position 568,380,641 of record NC_069505.1, on the reverse strand, counting down.
TGTATAACATTAGAACTACATGACAGGAAATAGTGCTGCCATCTAGTGCTCTTGCTAATGTATAGCATTAGTACTACATGACAGGAGATAGTGCTGCCATTTAGTGCTCTTGCTAATGTATAACATTAGTACTACATGAAAAGAAATAGTGCTGCCATCTAGTGCTCTTGCTAATGTATAACATTAGTACTACATGACAGCAAATAGTGCTGCCATCTAGTGCTCTTGCTAATGTATAACATAAGTACTACATGACAGGAAATAGTGCTGCCATCTAGTGCTCTTGCTAATGTATAACATTAGCACTAAATGACAGGAAATAGTGCTGCTATCTAGTGCTCTTGCTAATGTATAACATCAGTACTACATGACAGGAAATAATGCTGCCATCTAGTGCTCTTGCTAATGTATAACATAAGTACTACATGACAGGAAATAGTGCTGCCATCTAGTGCTCGTGCTAATGTATAACATTACCACTAAATGACAGGAAATAGTGCTGCCATCTAGTGCTCTTGCTAATGTATAATATTAGTACTACATGACAGGAAATAGTGCTGCCATCTAGTGCTCTTGCTAATGTATAACATTAGTACTACATGACAGGAAATAGTGCTGCCATCTAGTGCTCTTGTAAATGTATAACATTAGTACTACATGACAGGAAATAGTGCTGCTATCTAGTGCTCTTGCTAATGTATAACATTAGTACTACATGACAGGAAATAGTGCTGCCATCTAGTGCTCTTGTTAATGTATAACATAAGTACTACATGACAGGAAATAGTGCTGCCCTCTAGTGCTCTTGCTAATGTATAACATTAGCACTACATGACAGGAAATAGTGCTGCCCTCTAGTGTTCTTCCTAATGTATAACATTAACACTAAATTACAGGAAATAGTGCGGCCATCTAGTGCTCTTGCTAATGTATAACATTTGTACTACATGACAGGAAATAGTGCTGCCATCTAGTGCTCTTGTAAATGTATAACATTAGTACTACATGACAGGAAATAGTGCTGCCATCTATTGCTCTTATTAATGTATATTATTAGTACTACATGACAGGAAATAGTGCTGCCCTCTAGTGCTCTTGCTAATATATAACATTAGTACTTCATGACAGGAAATAGTGCTGCTTTCTAGTGCTCTTGCTAATGTATAACATTATCACTACATGACAGGAAATAGTGCTGCCATCTACACTACATGACAGGAAATAGTGCTGCCATCTAGTGTTCTTGCTAATGTATAACATTGTTATATAGAAAGACATGACAGGAAATAGTGCTGCCATCTAGTGCTCTTGCTAATGTATTACATTAGTACTACATGACAGGAAATAGTGCTGCCATCTAGTGCTCTTGGTAATGTATAGCATTAGTACTACATGACAGGAAATAGTGCTGCCATCTACTGCCCTTGCTAATGTATAACATTAGTACTACATGACAGGAAATAGTGCTGCCATCTAGTGCTCTTGCTAATATATAACATTAGTACTACATGACAGGAAATAGTGCTGCCCTCTAGTGCTCTTGCTAATGTATAACATTAGAACTACATGACAGGAAATAGTGCTGCCATCTAGTGCTCTTGCTAATGTATAGCATTAGTACTACATGACAGGAGATAGTGCTGCCATCTAGTGCTCTTGCTAATGTATAACATTAGTACTACATGACAAGAAATAGTGCTGCCATCTAGTGCTCTTGCTAATGTATAACATTAGTACTGCATGACAGGAGATAGTGCTGCCATCTAGTGCTCTTGCTAATGTATTACATTAGTACTACATGACAAGAAATAGTGCTGCCATCTAGTGCTCTTGCTAATGTATAACATTAGTACTACATGACAGCAAATAGTGCTGCCATCTAGTGCTCTTGCTAATGTATAACATAAGTACTACATGACAGGAAATAGTGCTGCCATCTAGTGCTCTTGCTAATGTATAACATTAGCACTAAATGACAGGAAATAGTGCTGCCATCTAGTGCTCTTGCTAATGTATAACATTGTTATATAGAAAGACATAACAGGAAATAGTGCTGCCATCTAGTGCTCTTGCTAATGTATTACATTAGTACTACATGACAGGAAATAGTGCTGCCATCTAGTGCTCTTGGTAATGTATAGCATTAGTACTACATGACAGGAAATAGTGCTGCCATCTACTGCCCTTGCTAATGTATAACATTAGTACTACATGACAGGAAATAGTGCTGCCATCTAGTGCTCTTGCTAATGTATAACATTAGTACTACATGACAGGAAATAGTGCTGCCCTCTAGTGCTCTTGCTAATGTATAACATTAGAACTACATGACAGGAAATAGTGCTGCCATCTAGTGCTCTTGCTAATGTATAGCATTAGTACTACATGACAGGAGATAGTGCTGCCATTTAGTGCTCTTGCTAATGTATAACATTAGTACTACATGAAAAGAAATAGTGCTGCCATCTAGTGCTCTTGCTAATGTATAACATTAGTACTACATGACAGCAAATAGTGCTGCCATCTAGTGCTCTTGCTAATGTATAACATAAGTACTACATGACAGGAAATAGTGCTGCCATCTAGTGCTCTTGCTAATGTATAACATTAGCACTAAATGACAGGAAATAGTGCTGCTATCTAGTGCTCTTGCTAATGTATAACATTAGTACTACATGACAGGAAATAGTGCTGCCATCTAGTGCTCTTGCTAATGTATAACATAAGTACTACATGACAGGAAATAGTGCTGCCATCTAGTGCTCTTGCTAATGTATAACATTAGCACTAAATGACAGGAAATAGTGCTGCCATCTAGTGCTCTTGCTAATGTATAACATTAGTACTACATGACAGGGAATAATGCTGCCATCTAGTGCTCTTGCTAATGTATAACATAAGTACTACATGACAGGAAATAGTGCTGCCATCTAGTGCTCTTGCTAATGTATAACATTAGCACTAAATGACAGGAAATAGTGCTGCCATCTAGTGCTCTTGCTAATGTATAATATTAGTACTACATGACAGGAAATAGTGCTGCCATCTAGTGCTCTTGCTAATGTATAACATTAGTACTACATGACAGGAAATAGTGCTGCCATCTAGTGCTCTTGCTAATGTATAACATTAGTACTACATGACAGGAAATAGTGCTGCTATCTAGTGCTCTTGCTAATGTATAACATTAGTACTACATGACAGGAAATAGTGCTGCCATCTAGTGCTCTTGTAAATGTATAACATTAGTACTACATGACAGGAAATAGTGCTGCCATCTATTGCTCTTATTAATGTATATTATTAGTACTACATGACAGGAAATAGTGCTGCCCTCTAGTGCTCTTGCTAATATATAACATTAGTACTTCATTACTTGAAATAGTGCTGCTTTCTAGTGCTCTTGCTAATGTATAACATTATCACTACATGACAGGAAATAGTGCTGCCATCTACACTACATGACAGGAAATAGTGCTGCCATCTAGTGTTCTTGCTAATGTATAACATTGTTATATAGAAAGACATGACAGTAAATAGTGCTGCCATCTAGTGCTCTTGCTAATGTATTACATTAGTACTACATGACAGGAAATAGTGCTGCCATCTAGTGCTCTTGGTAATGTATAGCATTAGTACTACATGACAGGAAATAGTGCTGCCATCTACTGCCCTTGCTAACGTATAACATTAGTACTACATGACAGGAAATAGTGCTGCCATCTAGTGCTCTTGCTAATATATAACATTAGTACTACATGACAGGAAATAGTGCTGCCCTCTAGTGCTCTTGCTAATGTATAACATTAGAACTACATGACAGGAAATAGTGCTGCCATCTAGTGCTCTTGCTAATGTATAGCATTAGTACTACATGACAGGAGATAGTGCTGCCATCTAGTGCTCTTGCTAATGTATAACATTAGTACTACATGACAAGAAATAGTGCTGCCATCTAGTGCTCTTGCTAATGTATAACATTAGTACTGCATGACAGGAGATAGTGCTGCCATCTAGTGCTCTTGCTAATGTATTACATTAGTACTACATGACAAGAAATAGTGCTGCCATCTAGTGCTCTTGCTAATGTATAACATTAGTACTACATGACAGCAAATAGTGCTGCCATCTAGTGCTCTTGCTAATGTATAACATAAGTACTACATGACAGGAAATAGTGCTGCCATCTAGTGTTCTTGCTAATGTATAACATTGTTATATAGAAAGACATGACAGGAAATAGTGCTGCCATCTAGTGCTCTTGCTAATGTATAACATTAGTACTACATGACAGGAAATAGTGCTGCCATCTAGTGCTCTTGCTAATGTATAACATTAGCACTAAATGACAGGAAATAGTGCTGCTATCTAGTGCTCTTTCTAATGTATAACATTAGTACTACATGACAGGAAATAATGCTGCCATCTAGTGCTCTTGCTAATGTATAACATAAGTACTACATGACAGGAAATAGTGCTGCCATCTAGTGCTCTTGCTAATGTATAACATTAGCACTAAATGACAGGAAATAGTGCTGCCATCTAGTGCTCTTGCTAATGTATAATATTAGTACTACATGACAGAAAATAGTGCTGCCATCTAGTGCTCTTGCTAATGTATAACATTAGTACTACATGACAGGAAATAGTGCTGCCATCTAGTGCTCTTGTAAATGTATAACATTAGTACTACATGACAGGAAATAGTGCTGCTATCTAGTGCTCTTGCTAATGTATAACATTAGTACTACATGACAGGAAATAGTGCTGCCATCTAGTGCTCTTGCTAATGTATAACATAAGTACTACATGAAAGGAAATAGTGCTGCCCTCTAGTGTTCTTGCTAATGTATAACATTAACACTAAATTACAGGAAATAGTGCTGCCATCTAGTGCTCTTGCTAATGTATATCATTAGTACTACATGATAGGAAATAGTGCTGCCATCTATTGCTCTTGTTAATGTATAACATTAGTACTACATGACAGGAAATAGTGCAGCCCTCTAGTGCTCTTGCTAATATATAACATTAGTACTTCATGACAGGAAATAGTGCTGCTTTCTAGTGCTCTTGCTAATGTATAACATTATCACTACATGACAGGAAATAGTGCTGCCATCTATACTACATTACAGGAAATAGTGCTGCCATCTAGTGTTCTTGCTAATGTATAACATTGTTATATAGAAAGACATGACAGGAAATAGTGCTGCCATCTAGTGCTCTTGCTAATGTATTACATTAGTACTACATGACAGGAAATAGTGCTGCCATCTAGTGCTCTTGGTAATGTATAGCATTAGTACTTCATGACAGGAAATAGTGCTGCCATCTACTGCCCTTGCTAATGTATAACATTAGTACTACATGACAGGAAATAGTGCTGCCATCTAGTGCTCTTGCTAATGTATAACATTAGTACTACATGACAGGAAATAGTGCTGCCCTCTAGTGCTCTTGCTAATGTATAACATTAGAACTACATGACAGGAAATAGTGCTGCCATCTAGTGCTCTTGCTAATGTATAGCATTAGTACTACATGACAGGAGATAGTGCTGCCATTTAGTGCTCTTGCTAATGTATAACATTAGTACTACATGAAAAGAAATAGTGCTGCCATCTAGTGCTCTTGCTAATGTATAACATTAGTACTGCATGACAGGAGATAGTGCTGCCATCTAGTGCTCTTGCTAATGTATAACATTAGCACTAAATGACAGGAAATAGTGCTGCTATCTAGTGCTCTTGCTAATGTATAACATCAGTACTACATGACAGGAAATAATGCTGCCATCTAGTGCTCTTGCTAATGTATAACATAAGTACTACATGACAGGAAATAGTGCTGCCATCTAGTGCTCGTGCTAATGTATAACATTACCACTAAATGACAGGAAATAGTGCTGCCATCTAGTGCTCTTGCTAATGTATAATATTAGTACTACATGACAGGAAATAGTGCTGCCATCTAGTGCTCTTGCTAATGTATAACATTAGTACTACATGACAGGAAATAGTGCTGCCATCTAGTGCTCTTGTAAATGTATAACATTAGTACTACATGACAGGAAATAGTGCTGCTATCTAGTGCTCTTGCTAATGTATAACATTAGTACTACATGACAGGAAATAGTGCTGCCATCTAGTGCTCTTGTTAATGTATAACATAAGTACTACATGACAGGAAATAGTGCTGCCCTCTAGTGCTCTTGCTAATGTATAACATTAGCACTACATGACAGGAAATAGTGCTGCCCTCTAGTGTTCTTCCTAATGTATAACATTAACACTAAATTACAGGAAATAGTGCGGCCATCTAGTGCTCTTGCTAATGTATAACATTTGTACTACATGACAGGAAATAGTGCTGCCATCTAGTGCTCTTGTAAATGTATAACATTAGTACTACATGACAGGAAATAGTGCTGCCATCTATTGCTCTTATTAATGTATATTATTAGTACTACATGACAGGAAATAGTGCTGCCCTCTAGTGCTCTTGCTAATATATAACATTAGTACTTCATGACAGGAAATAGTGCTGCTTTCTAGTGCTCTTGCTAATGTATAACATTATCACTACATGACAGGAAATAGTGCTGCCATCTACACTACATGACAGGAAATAGTGCTGCCATCTAGTGTTCTTGCTAATGTATAACATTGTTATATAGAAAGACATGACAGGAAATAGTGCTGCCATCTAGTGCTCTTGCTAATGTATTACATTAGTACTACATGACAGGAAATAGTGCTGCCATCTAGTGCTCTTGGTAATGTATAGCATTAGTACTACATGACAGGAAATAGTGCTGCCATCTACTGCCCTTGCTAATGTATAACATTAGTACTACATGACAGGAAATAGTGCTGCCATCTAGTGCTCTTGCTAATGTATAACATTAGTACTACATGACAGGAAATAGTGCTGCCATCTAGTGCTCTTGCTAATGTATAACATTAGTACTACATGACAGGAAATAGTGCTGCCATCTAGTGCTCTTGCTAATGTATAGCATTAGTACTACATGACAGGAGATAGTGCTGCCATCTAGTGCTCTTGCTAATGTATAACATTAGTACTACATGACAAGAAATAGTGCTGCCATCTAGTGCTCTTGCTAATGTATAACATTAGTACTGCATGACAGGAGATAGTGCTGCCATCTAGTGCTCTTGCTAATGTATTACATTAGTACTACATGACAAGAAATAGTGCTGCCATCTAGTGCTCTTGCTAATGTATAACATTAGTACTACATGACAGCAAATAGTGCTGCCATCTAGTGCTCTTGCTAATGTATAACATAAGTACTACATGACAGGAAATAGTGCTGCCATCTAGTGCTCTTGCTAATGTATAACATTAGCACTAAATGACAGGAAATAGTGCTGCTATCTAGTGCTCTTGCTAATGTATAACATTAGTACTACATGACAGGAAATAGTGCTGCCATCTAGTGCTCTTGCTAATGTATAACATTTAGCACTAAATGACAGGAAATAGTGCTGCCATCTAGTGCTCTTGCTAATGTATAATATTAGTACTACATGACAGGAAATAGTGCTGCCATCTAGTGCTCTTGCTAATGTATAACATTAGTACTACATGACAGGAAATAGTGCTGCCATCTAGTGCTCTTGTAAATGTATAACATTAGTACTACATGACAGGAAATAGTGCTGCTATCTAGATCTCTTGCTAATGTATAACATTAGTACTACATGACAGGAAATAGTGCTGCCATCTAGTGCTCTTTCTAATGTATAACATAAGTACTACATGACAGGAAATAGTGCTGCCCTCTAGTGCTCTTGCTAATGTATAACATAAGCACTACATGACAGGAAATAGTGCTGCCCTCTATTTTTCTTGCTAATGTATAACATTAACACTAAATTACAGGAAATAGTGCTGCCATTTAGTGCTCTTGCTAATGTATAACATTAGTACTACATGACAGGAAATAGTGCTGACATCTATTGCTCTTGTTAATGTATAACATTAGTACTACATGACAGGAAATAGTGTTGCCCTCTAGTGCTCTTGCTAATATATAACATTAGTACTTCATGACAGGAAATAGTGCTGCTTTCTAGTGCTCTTGCTAATGTATAACATTATCACTACATGACAGGAAATAGTGCTGCCATCTACACTACAAGACAGGAAATAGTGCTGCCATCTAGTGTTCTTGCTAATGTATAACATTGTTATATAGAAAGACATGACAGTAAATAGTGCTGCCATCTAGTGCTCTTGCTAATGTATTACATTAGTACTACATGACATGAAATAGTGCTGCCATCTAGTGCTCTTGGTAATGTATAGCATTAGTACTACATGACAGGAAATAGTGCTGCCATCTACTGCCCTTGCTAATGTATAACATTAGTACTACATGACAGGAAATAGTGCTGCCATCTAGTGCTCTTGCTAATGTATAACATTAGTACTACATGACAGGAAATAGTGCTGCCCTCTAGTGCTCTTGCTAATGTATAACATTAGAACTACATGACAGGAAATAGTGCTGCCATCTAGTGCTCTTGCTAATGTATAACATTAGTACTACATGACAAGAAATAGTGCTGCCCTCTAGTGCTCTTGCTAATGTAAAGCATTATTACTACATGACAGGAGATAGTGCTGCCATCTAGTGCTCTTGCTAATGTATAACATTAGTACTACATGACAATAAATAGTGCTGCCATCTAGTGCTAATGTATAACATTAATACTGCATGACAGGAGATAGTGCTGCCATCTAGTGCTCTTGCTAATGTATTACATTAGTACTACATGACAGGAAATAGTGTTGCCATCTAGTGCTCTTGCTAATGTATAACATAAGTACTACATAAGTACTACATGACAGGAAATAGTGCTGCCATCTAGTGCTCTTGCTAATGTATAACATTAGCACTAAATGACAGGAAATAGTGCTGCTATCTAGTGATCTTGCTAATGTATAACATTAGTACTACATGACAGGAAATAATGCTGCCATCTAGTGCTCTTGCTAATGTATAACATAAGTACTACATGACAGGAAATAGTGCTGCCATCTAGTGCTCTTGCTAATGTATAACATTAGCACTAAATGACAGGAAATAGTGCTACCATCTAGTGCTCTTGCTAATGTATAACATTAGCACTAAATGACAGGAAATAGTGCTGCTATCTAGTGCTCTTGCTAATGTATAACATTAGTACTACATGACAGGAAATAATGCTGCCATCTAGTGCTCTTGCTAACGTATAACATAAGTACTACATGACAGGAAATAGTGTTGCCATCTAGTGCTCTTGCTAATGTATAACATTAGCACTAAATGACAGGAAATAGGGCTGCCATCTAGTGCTCTTTCTAATGTATAATATTAGTACTACATGACAGGAAATAGTGCTGCCATCTAGTGCTCTTGCTAATGTATAACATTAGTACTACATGACAGGAAATAGTGCTGCCATCTAGTGCTCTTGTAAATGTATAACATTAGTACTACATGACAGGAAATAGTGCTGCCATCTAGTGCTCTTGCTAATGTATAGCATAAGTACTACATGACAGGAAATAGTGCTGCCCTCTAGTGCTCTTGCTAATGTATAACATTAGCACTACATGACAGGAAATAGTGCTGCCCTCTAGTGTTCTTGCTAATGTATAACATTAACACTAAATTACAGGAAATAGTGTTGCACTAGAGTACTACATGACAGGAAATAGTGCTGCTATCTAGTGCTCTTGCTAATGAATAACATTAGTACTACATGACAGGAAATAGTGCTGCCATCTAGTGCTCTTGTTAATGTATAACATTAGTACTACATGACAGGAAATAGTGCAGCCCTCTACTGCTCTTGCTAATATATAACATTAGTACTTCATGACAGGAAATAGTGCTGCTTTCTAGTGCTCTTGCTAATGTATAACATTATCACTACTTGACAGGAAATAGTGCTGCCATCTATACTACATGACAGGAAATCGTGCTGCCATCTAGTGTTCTTGCTAATGTATAACATTGTTATATAGAAAGACATGACAGGAAATAGTGCTGCCATCTAGTGCTCTTGCTAATGTATTACATTAGTACTACATGACAGGAAATAGTGCTGCCATCTAGTGCTCTTGGTAATGTATAGCATTAGTACTACATGACAGGAAATAGTGCTGCCATCTACTGCCCTTGCTAATATATAACATTAGTACTACATGACAGGAAATAGTGCTGCCATCTAGTGCTCTTGCTAATGTATAACATTAGTACTACATGACAGGAAATAGTGCTGCCCTCTAGTGCTCTTGCTAATGTATAACATTAGTACTGCATGACAGGAGATAGTGCTGCCATCTAGTGCTCTTGCTAATGTATTACATTAGTACTACATGACAAGAAATAGTGCTGCCATCTAGTGCTCTTGCTAATGTATAACATTAGTACTACATGACAGCAAATAGTGCTGCCATCTAGTGCTCTTGCTAATGTATAACATAAGTACTACATGACAGGAAATAGTGCTGCCATCTAGTGCTCTTGCTAATGTATAACATTAGCACTAAATGACAGGAAATAGTGCTGCTATCTAGTGCTCTTGCTAATGTATAACATTAGTACTACATGACAGGAAATAGTGCTGCCATCTAGTGCTCTTGCTAATGTATAACATTAGCACTAAATGACAGGAAATAGTGCTGCTATCTAGTGCTCTTTCTAATGTATAACATTAGTACTACATGACAGGAAATAATGCTGCCATCTAGTGCTCTTGCTAATGTATAACATAAGTACTACATGACAGGAAATAGTGCTGCCATCTAGTGCTCTTGCTAATGTATAACATTAGCACTAAATGACAGGAAATAGTGCTGCCATCTAGTGCTCTTGCTAATGTATAATATTAGTACTACATGACAGGAAATAGTGCTGCCATCTAGTGCTCTTGCTAATGTATAACATTAGTACTACATGACAGGAAATAGTGCTGCCATCTAGTGCTCTTGTAAATGTATAACATTAGTACTACATGACAGGAAATAGTGCTGCCATTTAGTGCTCTTGCTAATGTATAACATTAGTACTACATGAAAAGAAATAGTGCTGCCATCTAGTGCTCTTGCTAATGTATAACATTAGTACTACATGACAGCAAATAGTGCTGCCATCTAGTGCTCTTGCTAATGTATAACATAAGTACTACATGACAGGAAATAGTGCTGCCATCTAGTGCTCTTGCTAATGTATAACATTAGCACTAAATGACAGGAAATAGTGCTGCTATCTAGTGCTCTTGCTAATGTATAACATTAGTACTACATGACAGGAAATAATGCTGCCATCTAGTGCTCTTGCTAATGTATAACATAAGTACTACATGACAGGAAATAGTGCTGCCATCTAGTGCTCTTGCTAATGTATAACATTAGCACTAAATGACAGGAAATAGTGCTGCCATCTAGTGCTCTTGCTAATGTATAACATTAGTACTACATGACAGGGAATAATGCTGTCATCTAGTGCTCTTGCTAATGTATAACATAAGTACTACATGACAGGAAATAGTGCTGCCATCTAGTGCTCTTGCTAATGTATAACATTAGCACTAAATGACAGGAAATAGTGCTGCCATCTAGTGCTCTTGCTAATGTATAATATTAGTACTACATGACAGGAAATAGTGCTGCCATCTAGTGCTCTTGCTAATGTATAACATTAGTACTACATGACAGGAAATAGTGCTGCCATCTAGTGCTCTTGCTAATGTATAACATTAGTACTACATGACAGGAAATAGTGCTGCTATCTAGTGCTCTTGCTAATGTATAACATTAGTACTACATGACAGGAAATAGTGCTGCCATCTAGTGCTCTTGTTAATGTATAACATAAGTACTACATGACAGGAAATAGTGCTGCCCTCTAGTGCTCTTGCTAATGTATAACATTAGCACTACATGACAGGAAATAGTGCTGCCCTCTAGTGTTCTTCCTAATGTATAACATTAACACTAAATTACAGGAAATAGTGCGGCCATCTAGTGCTCTTGCTAATGTATAACATTTGTACTACATGACAGGAAATAGTGCTGCCATCTAGTGCTCTTGTAAATGTATAACATTAGTACTACATGACAGGAAATAGTGCTGCCATCTATTGCTCTTATTAATGTATATTATTAGTACTACATGACAGGAAATAGTGCTGCCCTCTAGTGCTCTTGCTAATATATAACATTAGTACTTCATTACTTGAAATAGTGCTGCTTTCTAGTGCTCTTGCTAATGTATAACATTATCACTACATGACAGGAAATAGTGCTGCCATCTACACTACATGACAGGAAATAGTGCTGCCATCTAGTGTTCTTGCTAATGTATAACATTGTTATATAGAAAGACATGACAGGAAATAGTGCTGCCATCTAGTGCTCTTGCTAATGTATTACATTAGTACTACATGACAGGAAAAAGTGCTGCCATCTAGTGCTCTTGGTAATGTATAGCATTAGTACTACATGACAGGAAATAGTGCTGCCATCTACTGCCCTTGCTAATGTATAACATTAGTACTACATGACAGGAAATAGTGCTGCCATCTAGTGCTCTTGCTAATATATAACATTAGTACTACATGACAGGAAATAGTGCTGCCCTCTAGTGCTCTTGCTAATGTATAACATTAGAACTACATGACAGGAAATAGTGCTGCCATCTAGTGCTCTTGCTAATGTATAGCATTAGTACTACATGACAGGAGATAGTGCTGCCATCTAGTGCTCTTGCTAATGTATAACATTAGTACTGCATGACAAGAAATAGTGCTGCCATCTAGTGCTCTTGCTAATGTATAACATTAGTACTGCATGACAGGAGATAGTGCTGCCATCTAGTGCTCTTGCTAATGTATTACATTAGTACTACATGACAAGAAATAGTGCTGCCATCTAGTGCTCTTGCTAATGTATAACATTAGTACTACATGACAGCAAATAGTGCTGCCATCTAGTGCTCTTGCTAATGTATAACATAAGTACTACATGACAGGAAATAGTGCTGCCATCTAGTGCTCTTGCTAATGTATAACATTAGCACTAAATGACAGGAAATAGTGCTGCTATCTAGTGCTCTTGCTAATGTATAACATTAGTACTACATGACAGGAAATAGTGCTGCCATCTAGTGCTCTTGCTAATGTATAACATTAGCACTAAATGACAGGAAATAGTGCTGCTATCTAGTGCTCTTTCTAATGTATAACATTAGTACTACATGACAGGAAATAATGCTGCCATCTAGTGCTCTTGCTAATGTATAACATAAGTACTACATGACAGGAAATAGTGCTGCCATCTAGTGCTCTTGCTAATGTATAACATTAGCACTAAATGACAGGAAATAGTGCTGCCATCTAGTGCTCTTGCTAATGTATAATATTAGTACTACATGACAGGAAATAGTGCTGCCATCTAGTGCTCTTGCTAATGTATAACATTAGTACTACATGACAGGAAATAGTGCTGCCATCTAGTGCTCTTGTAAATGTATAACATTAGTACTACATGACAGGAAATAGTGCTGCTATCTAGTGCTCTTGCTAATGTATAACATTAGTACTACATGACAGGAAATAGTGCTGCCATCTAGTGCTCTTGCTAATGTATAACATAAGTACTACATGAAAGGAAATAGTGCTGCCCTCTAGTGTTCTTGCTAATGTATAACATTAACACTAAATTACAGGAAATAGTGCTGCCATCTAGTGCTCTTGCTAATGTATATCATTAGTACTACATGACAAGAAAAAGTGCTGCCATCTAGTGCTCTTGTAAATGTATAACATTAGTCCTACATGACAGGAAATAGTGCTGCCATCTATTGCTCTTGTTAATGTATAACATTAGTACTACATGACAGGAAATAGTGCAGCCCTCTATTGCTCTTGCTAATATATAACATTAGTACTTCATGACAGGAAATAGTGCTGCTTTCTAGTGCTCTTGCTAATGTATAACATTATCACTACATGACAGGAAATAGTGCTGCCATCTATACTACATTACAGGAAATAGTGCTGCCATCTAGTGCTCTTGCTAATGTATAACATTGTTATATAGAAAGACATGACAGGAAATAGTGCTGCCATCTAGTGCTCTTGCTAATGTATTACATTAGTACTACATGACAGGAAATAGTGCTGCCATCTAGTGCTCTTGGTAATGTATAACATTAGTACTGCATGACAAGAAATAGTGCTGCCATCTAGTGCTCTTGCTAATGTATAACATTAGTACTGCATGACAGGAGATAGTGCTGCCATCTAGTGCTCTTGCTAATGTATTACATTAGTACTACATGACAAGAAATAGTGCTGCCATCTAGTGCTCTTGCTAATGTATAACATTAGTACTACATGACAGCAAATAGTGCTGCCATCTAGTGCTCTTGCTAATGTATAACATAAGTACTACATGACAGGAAATAGTGCTGCCATCTAGTGCTCTTGCTAATGTATAACATTAGCACTAAATGACAGGAAATAGTGCTGCTATCTAGTGCTCTTGCTAATGTATAACATTAGTACTACATGACAGGAAATAGTGCTGCCATCTAGTGCTCTTGCTAATGTATAACATTAGCACTAAATGACAGGAAATAGTGCTGCTATCTAGTGCTCTTTCTAATGTATAACATTAGTACTACATGACAGGAAATAATGCTGCCATCTAGTGCTCTTGCTAATGTATAACATAAGTACTACATGACAGGACATAGTGCTGCCATCTAGTGCTCTTGCTAATGTATAACATTAGCACTAAATGACAGGAAATAGTGCTGCCATCTAGTGCTCTTGCTAATGTATAATATTAGTACTACATGACAGGAAATAGTGCTGCCATCTAGTGCTCTTGCTAATGTATAACATTAGTACTACATGACAGGAAATAGTGCTGCCATCTAGTGCTCTTGTAAATGTATAACATTAGTACTACATGACAGGAAATAGTGCTGCCATCTAGTGCTCTTGCTAATGTATAACATTAGTACTACATGACAGGAAATAGTGCTGCCATCTAGTGCTCTTGCTAATGTATAACATAAGTACTACATGAAAGGAAATAGTGCTGCCCTCTAGTGTTCTTGCTAATGTATAACATTAACACTAAATTACAGGAAATAGTGCTGCCATCTAGTGCTCTTGCTAATGTATATCATTAGTACTACATGACAAGAAAAAGTGCTGCCATCTAGTGCTCTTGTAAATGTATAACATTAGTCCTACATGACAGGAAATAGTGCTGCCATCTATTGCTCTTGTTAATGTATAACATTAGTACTACATGACAGGAAATAGTGCAGCCCTCTATTGCTCTTGCTAATATATAACATTAGTACTTCATGACAGGAAATAGTGCTGCTTTCTAGTGCTCTTGCTAATGTATAACATTATCACTACATGACAGGAAATAGTGCTGCCATCTATACTACATTACAGGAAATAGTGCTGCCATCTAGTGCTCTTGCTAATGTATAACATTGTTATATAGAAAGACATAACAGGAAATAGTGCTGCCATCTAGTGCTCTTGCTAATGTATTACATTAGTACTACATGACAGGAAATAGTGCTGCCATCTAGTGCTCTTGGTAATGTATAGCATTAGTACTACATGACAGCAAATAGTGCTGCCATCTACTGCCCTTGCTAATGTATAACATTAGTACTACATGACAGGAAATAGTGCTGCCATCTAGTGCTCTTGCTAATGTATAACATTAGTACTACATGACAGGAAATAGTGCTGCCCTCTAGTGCTCTTGCTAATGTATAACATTAGAACTACATGACAGGAAATAGTGCTGCCATCTAGTGCTCTTGCTAATGTATAGCATTAGTACTACATGACAGGAGATAGTGCTGCCATTTAGTGCTCTTGCTAATGTATAACATTAGTACTACATGAAAAGAAATAGTGCTGCCATCTAGTGCTCTTGCTAATGTATAACATTAGTACTACATGACAGCAAATAGTGCTGCCATCTAGTGCTCTTGCTAATGTATAACATTAGTACTACATGACAGGAAATAGTGCTGCCATCTAGTGCTCTTGCTAATGTATAACATTAGCACTAAATGACAGGAAATAGTGCTGCTATCTAGTGCTCTTGCTAATGTATAACATTAGTACTACATGACAGGAAATAATGCTGCCATCTAGTGCTCTTGCTAATGTATAACATAAGTACTACATGACAGGAAATAGTGCTGCCATCTAGTGCTCTTGCTAATGTATAACATTAGCACTAAATGACAGGAAATAGTGCTGCCATCTAGTGCTCTTGCTAATGTATAACATTAGTACTACATGACAGGGAATAATGCTGCCATCTAGTGCTCTTGCTAATGTATAACATAAGTACTACATGACAGGAAATAGTGCTGCCATCTAGTGCTCTTGCTAATGTATAACATTAGCACTAAATGACAGGAAATAGTGCTGCCATCTAGTGCTCTTGCTAATGTATAATATTAGTACTACATGACAGGAAATAGTGCTGCCATCTAGTGCTCTTGCTAATGTATAACATTAGTACTACATGACAGGAAATAGTGCTGCCATCTAGTGCTCTTGCTAATGTATAACATTAGTACTACATGACAGGAAATAGTGCTGCTATCTAGTGCTCTTGCTAATGTATAACATTAGTACTACATGACAGGAAATAGTGCTGCCATCTAGTGCTCTTGTAAATGTATAACATTAGTACTACATGACAGGAAATAGTGCTGCCATCTATTGCTCTTATTAATGTATATTATTAGTACTACATGACAGGAAATAGTGCTGCCCTCTAGTGCTCTTGCTAATATATAACATTAGTACTTCATTACTTGAAATAGTGCTGCTTTCTAGTGCTCTTGCTAATGTATAACATTATCACTACATGACAGGAAATAGTGCTGCCATCTACACTACATGACAGGAAATAGTGCTGCCATCTAGTGTTCTTGCTAATGTATAACATTGTTATATAGAAAGACATGACAGTAAATAGTGCTGCCATCTAGTGCTCTTGCTAATGTATTACATTAGTACTACATGACAGGAAATAGTGCTGCCATCTAGTGCTCTTGGTAATGTATAGCATTAGTACTACATGACAGGAAATAGTGCTGCCATCTACTGCCCTTGCTAATGTATAACATTAGTACTACATGACAGGAAATAGTGCTGCCATCTAGTGCTCTTGCTAATATATAACATTAGTACTACATGACAGGAAATAGTGCTGCCCTCTAGTGCTCTTGCTAATGTATAACATTAGAACTACATGACAGGAAATAGTGCTGCCATCTAGTGCTCTTGCTAATGTATAGCATTAGTACTACATGACAGGAGATAGTGCTGCCATCTAGTGCTCTTGCTAATGTATAACATTAGTACTACATGACAAGAAATAGTGCTGCCATCTAGTGCTCTTGCTAATGTATAACATTAGTACTGCATGACAGGAGATAGTGCTGCCATCTAGTGCTCTTGCTAATGTATTACATTAGTACTACATGACAAGAAATAGTGCTGCCATCTAGTGCTCTTGCTAATGTATAACATTAGTACTACATGACAGCAAATAGTGCTGCCATCTAGTGCTCTTGCTAATGTATAACATTAGTACTACATGACAGGAAATAGTGCTGCCATCTAGTGTTCTTGCTAATGTATAACATTGTTATATAGAAAGACATGACAGGAAATAGTGCTGCCATCTAGTGCTCTTGCTAATGTATAACATTAGTACTACATGACAGGAAATAGTGCTGCCATCTAGTGCTCTTGCTAATGTATAACATTAGCACTAAATGACAGGAAATAGTGCTGCTATCTAGTGCTCTTGCTAATGTATAACATTAGTACTACATGACAGGAGATAGTGCTGCCATCTAGTGCTCTTGCTAATGTATAACATAAGTACTACATGACAGGAAATAGTGCTGCCATCTAGTGCTCTTGCTAATGTATAACATTAGCACTAAATGACAGGAAATAGTGCTGCCATCTAGTGCTCTTGCTAATGTATAATATTAGTACTACATGACAGAAAATAGTGCTGCCATCTAGTGCTCTTGCTAATGTATAACATTAGTACTACATGACAGGAAATAGTGCTGCCATCTAGTGCTCTTGTAAATGTATAACATTAGTACTACATGACAGGAAATAGTGCTGCTATCTAGTGCTCTTGCTAATGTATAACATTAGTACTACATGACAGGAAATAGTGCTGCCATCTAGTGCTCTTGCTAATGTATAACATAAGTACTACATGAAAGGAAATAGTGCTGCCCTCTAGTGTTCTTGCTAATGTATAACATTAACACTAAATTACAGGAAATAGTGCTGCCATCTAGTGCTCTTGCTAATGTATATCATTAGTACTACATGACAAGAAAAAGTGCTGCCATCTAGTGCTCTTGTAAATGTATAACATTAGTCCTACATGATAGGAAATAGTGCTGCCATCTATTGCTCTTGTTAATGTATAACATTAGTACTACATGACAGGAAATAGTGCAGCCCTCTAGTGCTCTTGCTAATATATAACATTAGTACTTCATGACAGGAAATAGTGCTGCTTTCTAGTGCTCTTGCTAATGTATAACATTATCACTACATGACAGGAAATAGTGCTGCCATCTATACTACATTACAGGAAATAGTGCTGCCATCTAGTGTTCTTGCTAATGTATAACATTGTTATATAGAAAGACATGACAGGAAATAGTGCTGCCATCTAGTGCTCTTGCTAATGTATTACATTAGTACTACATGACAGGAAATAGTGCTGCCATCTAGTGCTCTTGGTAATGTATAGCATTAGTACTACATGACAGGAAATAGTGCTGCCATCTACTGCCCTTGCTAATGTATAACATTAGTACTACATGACAGGAAATAGTGCTGCCATCTAGTGCTCTTGCTAATGTATAACATTAGTACTACATGACAGGAAATAGTGCTGCCCTCTAGTGCTCTTGCTAATGTATAACATTAGAACTACATGACAGGAAATAGTGCTGCCATCTAGTGCTCTTGCTAATGTATAGCATTAGTACTACATGACAGGAGATAGTGCTGCCATTTAGTGCTCTTGCTAATGTATAACATTAGTACTACATGAAAAGAAATAGTGCTGCCATCTAGTGCTCTTGCTAATGTATAACATAAGTACTACATGACAGGAAATAGTGCTGCCATCTAGTGCTCTTGCTAATGTATAACATTAGCACTAAATGACAGGAAATAGTGCTGCTATCTAGTGCTCTTGCTAATGTATAACATCAGTACTACATGACAGGAAATAATGCTGCCATCTAGTGCTCTTGCTAATGTATAACATAAGTACTACATGACAGGAAATAGTGCTGCCATCTAGTGCTCGTGCTAATGTATAACATTACCACTAAATGACAGGAAATAATGCTGCCATCTAGTGCTCTTGCTAATGTATAATATTAGTACTACATGACAGGAAATAGTGCTGCCATCTAGTGCTCTTGCTAATGTATAACATTAGTACTACATGACAGGAAATAGTGCTGCCATCTAGTGCTCTTGTAAATGTATAACATTAGTACTACATGACAGGAAATAGTGCTGCTATCTAGTGCTCTTGCTAATGTATAACATTAGTACTACATGACAGGAAATAGTGCTGCCATCTAGTGCTCTTGTTAATGTATAACATAAGTACTACATGACAGGAAATAGTGCTGCCCTCTAGTGTTCTTGCTAATGTATAACATTAGCACTACATGACAGGAAATAGTGCTGCCCTCTAGTGTTCTTCCTAATGTATAACATTAACACTAAATTACAGGAAATAGTGCGGCCATCTAGTGCTCTTGCTAATGTATAACATTTGTACTACATGACAGGAAATAGTGCTGCCATCTAGTGCTCTTGTAAATGTATAACATTAGTACTACATGACAGGAAATAGTGCTGCCATCTATTGCTCTTATTAATGTATATTATTAGTACTACATGACAGGAAATAGTGCTGCCCTCTAGTGCTCTTGCTAATATATAACATTAGTACTTCATGACAGGAAATAGTGCTGCTTTCTAGTGCTCTTGCTAATGTATAACATTATCACTACATGACAGGAAATAGTGCTGCCATCTACACTACATGACAGGAAATAGTGCTGCCATCTAGTGTTCTTGCTAATGTATAACATTGTTATATAGAAAGACATGACAGGAAATAGTGCTGCCATCTAGTGCTCTTGCTAATGTATTACATTAGTACTACATGACAGGAAATAGTGCTGCCATCTAGTGCTCTTGGTAATGTATAGCATTAGTACTACATGACAGGAAATAGTGCTGCCATCTACTGCCCTTGCTAATGTATAACATTAGTACTACATGACAGGAAATAGTGCTGCCATCTAGTGCTCTTGCTAATATATAACATTAGTACTACATGACAGGAAATAGTGCTGCCATCTAGTGCTCTTGCTAATGTATAACATTAGAACTACATGACAGGAAATAGTGCTGCCATCTAGTGCTCTTGCTAATGTATAGCATTAGTACTACATGACAGGAGATAGTGCTGCCATCTAGTGCTCTTGCTAATGTATAACATTAGTACTACATGACAAGAAATAGTGCTGCCATCTAGTGCTCTTGCTAATGTATAACATTAGTACTGCATGACAGGAGATAGTGCTGCCATCTAGTGCTCTTGCTAATGTATAACATTAGTACTACATGACAAGAAATAGTGCTGCCATCTAGTGCTCTTGCTAATGTATAACATTAGTACTACATGACAGCAAATAGTGCTGCCATCTAGTGCTCTTGCTAATGTATAACATAAGTACTACATGACAGGAAATAGTGCTGCCATCTAGTGCTCTTGCTAATGTATAACATTAGCACTAAATGACAGGAAATAGTGCTGCTATCTAGTGCTCTTGCTAATGTATAACATTAGTACTACATGACAGGAAATAGTGCTGCCATCTAGTGCTCTTGCTAATGTATAACATTTAGCACTAAATGACAGGAAATAGTGCTGCCATCTAGTGCTCTTGCTAATGTATAATATTAGTACTACATGACAGGAAATAGTGCTGCCATCTAGTGCTCTTGCTAATGTATAACATTAGTACTACATGACAGGAAATAGTGCTGCCATCTAGTGCTCTTGTAAATGTATAACATTAGTACTACATGACAGGAAATAGTGCTGCTATCTAGATCTCTTGCTAATGTATAACATTAGTACTACATGACAGGAAATAGTGCTGCCATCTAGTGCTCTTTCTAATGTATAACATAAGTACTACATGACAGGAAATAGTGCTGCCCTCTAGTGCTCTTGCTAATGTATAACATAAGCACTACATGACAGGAAATAGTGCTGCCCTCTATTTTTCTTGCTAATGTATAACATTAACACTAAATTACAGGAAATAGTGCTGCCATTTAGTGCTCTTGCTAATGTATAACATTAGTACTACATGACAGGAAATAGTGCTGCCATCTAGTGCTCTTGTAAATGTATAACATTAGTACTACATGACAGGAAATAGTGCTGACATCTATTGCTCTTGTTAATGTATAACATTAGTACTACATGACAGGAAATAGTGTTGCCCTCTAGTGCTCTTGCTAATATATAACATTAGTACTTCATGACAGGAAATAGTGCTGCTTTCTAGTGCTCTTGCTAATGTATAACATTATCACTACATGACAGGAAATAGTGCTGCCATCTACACTACATGACAGGAAATAGTGCTGCCATCTAGTGTTCTTGCTAATGTATAACATTGTTATATAGAAAGACATGACAGTAAATAGTGCTGCCATCTAGTGCTCTTGCTAATGTATTACATTAGTACTACATGACATGAAATAGTGCTGCCATCTAGTGCTCTTGGTAATGTATAGCATTAGTACTACATGACAGGAAATAGTGCTGCCATCTACTGCCCTTGCTAATGTATAACATTAGTACTACATGACAGGAAATAGTGCTGCCATCTAGTGCTCTTGCTAATGTATAACATTAGTACTACATGACAGGAAATAGTGCTGCCCTCTAGTGCTCTTGCTAATGTATAACATTAGAACTACATGACAGGAAATAGTGCTGCCATCTAGTGCTCTTGCTAATGTATAACATTAGTACTACATGACAAGAAATAGTGCTGCCCTCTAGTGCTCTTGCTAATGTAAAGCATTATTACTACATGACAGGAGATAGTGCTGCCATCTAGTGCTCTTGCTAATGTATAACATTAGTACTACATGACAATAAATAGTGCTGCCATCTAGTGCTAATGTATAACATTAATACTGCATGACAGGAGATAGTGCTGCCATCTAGTGCTCTTGCTAATGTATTACATTAGTACTACATGACAGGAAATAGTGTTGCCATCTAGTGCTCTTGCTAATGTATAACATAAGTACTACATAAGTACTACATGACAGGAAATAGTGCTGCCATCTAGTGCTCTTGCTAATGTATAACATTAGCACTAAATGACAGGAAATAGTGCTGCTATCTAGTGATCTTGCTAATGTATAACATTAGTACTACATGACAGGAAATAATGCTGCGATCTAGTGCTCTTGCTAATGTATAACATAAGTACTACATGACAGGAAATAGTGCTGCCATCTAGTGCTCTTGCTAATGTATAACATTAGCACTAAATGACAGGAAATAGTGCTACCATCTAGTGCTCTTGCTAATGTATAACATTAGCACTAAATGACAGGAAATAGTGCTGCTATCTAGTGCTCTTGCTAATGTATAACATTAGTACTACATGACAGGAAATAATGCTGCCATCTAGTGCTCTTGCTAACGTATAACATAAGTACTACATGACAGGAAATAGTGTTGCCATCTAGTGCTCTTGCTAATGTATAACATTAGCACTAAATGACAGGAAATAGGGCTGCCATCTAGTGCTCTTTCTAATGTATAATATTAGTACTACATGACAGGAAATAGTGCTGCCATCTAGTGCTCTTGCTAATGTATAACATTAGTACTACATGACAGGAAATAGTGCTGCCATCTAGTGCTCTTGTAAATGTATAACATTAGTACTACATGACAGGAAATAGTGCTGCTATCTAGTGCTCTTGCTAATGTATAACATTAGTACTACATGACAGGAAATAGTGCTGCCATCTAGTGCTCTTGCTAATGTATAGCATAAGTACTACATGACAGGAAATAGTGCTGCCCTCTAGTGCTCTTGCTAATGTATAACATTAGCACTACATGACAGGAAATAGTGCTGCCCTCTAGTGTTCTTGCTAATGTATAACATTAACACTAAATTACAGGAAATAGTGTTGCACTAGAGTACTACATGACAGGAAATAGTGCTGCTATCTAGTGCTCTTGCTAATGAATAACATTAGTACTACATGACAGGAAATAGTGCTGCCATCTAGTGCTCTTGTTAATGTATAACATTAGTACTACATGACAGGAAATAGTGCAGCCCTCTACTGCTCTTGCTAATATATAACATTAGTACTTCATGACAGGAAATAGTGCTGCTTTCTAGTGCTCTTGCTAATGTATAACATTATCACTACTTGACAGGAAATAGTGCTGCCATCTATACTACATGACAGGAAATAGTGCTGCCATCTAGTGTTCTTGCTAATGTATAACATTGTTATATAGAAAGACATGACAGGAAATAGTGCTGCCATCTAGTGCTCTTGCTAATGTATTACATTAGTACTACATGACAGGAAATAGTGCTGCCATCTAGTGCTCTTGGTAATGTATAGCATTAGTACTACATGACAGGAAATAGTGCTGCCATCTACTGCCCTTGCTAATATATAACATTAGTACTACATGACAGGAAATAGTGCTGCCATCTAGTGCTCTTGCTAATGTATAACATTAGTACTACATGACAGGAAATAGTGCTGCCCTCTAGTGCTCTTGCTAATGTATAACATTAGAACTACATGACAGGAAATAGTGCTGCCATCTAGTGCTCTTGCTAATGTATAACATTAGTACTACATGACAGGAAATAGTGCTACCCTCTAGTGCTCTTGCTAATGTATAACATTAGTACTACGTAACAGGAAATAGTGCCGCCATCTAGTGCTCTTGCTAATGTATAACATTAGTACTGCATGACAGGTAATAGTGCTAACATCTAGTGCTCTTGCAAATGAATAACATTCATGCAAAACTGCTGCCATATAGTGCTCAAGAATTAAGCCAGCTCCTAAGCATACATTCCTGCTTTTCAACAAGCTATACCAAGAGAACGACGAAAAATGTATAATAAAAGTAAATATGAAAGTTGTTTAACCCCTTAGTGACCAGATCACTTTTCCATTTTCTGACCGTTTGGGACCAGGGCTATTTTTACATTTTTGCTGTGTTTGTGTTTAGCTGTAAACTTTCCTCTTACTCATTTACTGTACCCATACATATTATATACTGTTTATCTCACCATTAAATGGACTTTCTAAAGATACCATTATTTTCATTATATCTTATAATTTACTATAATTTTTTTTTATAAAATATGATGAAAAAATTGAAAAAAACACAATTTTTCTAACTTTGACCCCCAAAATCTGTTACACATCTACAACCAACAAAAAAACAGCCATGCTAAATAGTTTCTAAATTTTATTGTGAGTTTAGAAATACCCAGGCCTAGATTTGGAGTTCGGCGTTAGCCGTGAAAACCAGCGTTAGAGGCTCCTAACGCGGGTTTCTTACGGACTCCGGTATTTAGAGTTCAGTTACCTACACTCAAAAAAAAACCTAACGCTCACATTTCTACCGACACCTCAGACCCAGTAGTAAACATATACCGACAAAAAAAAGATCCACGAATCAAATAAAAAATATTACACAAACTACACTTACAGTCATACAAACACTACACTATGTTTATTTTTTCATATTTAATAATTTTTCATCAAAATACAAAGGATTAAAGTTGCGAGATCTCGGGTGTTAGAAAAAAACAACACAAATCCATTTTCCCATTGACTTACATTGACACACGGGAAAAGACCCTCATATACCTACATCTAACTAATAACATTATCACAAATATACACTCATCGATGCATACAAACAATATACACCACATGACATACACAAAATATTTATTTATTACAAAAAGAACACGATTTAGTTACTTTTTCACAAAAGCTCATGACGTCATTCACTTTACGAGGAAAACCAGTCTTAGAAAAAAAACAAGAACAAATTTTAGAGCCTCCATTGACTTCTATTGGGAAGACGTGCTCGTGCACGCGAAACCCTCATTTCCCTAACGCACGCAAATAGCGTAGACAGAAAAACTCCAAATACCAGCGCTAGAAAAGACATGATTTCATGCGTTAGACCCAGCTATGATAAATAGATCAAGAAATGACTATTTCCCTATGGTGGATTTATGGATTTTACTGTTTGAATATTCACAACACCATTAAATTCTTACAGAATTTTATATTACATCAACTACAAATCAACATCACTAGTAACAACATTTTTGTTTTAAAAATATTACATTTAAACGGACACAAAAATAATGTCAACTTTTCAGGATTCACAAACACTACACAATGGGAAACAATTCTCATTTACCTTTATTATTGCATTTCAGTTATTCAACTCATATGCTTGCAGCAACAGCATATCTACATAGGCTTAACACATGATCACTCATGGATGCACATACATTACTTTTAACATTCACTCATACATGTGCATTCAAATGATGGGGGAAAAACACATTACATTCTCTAGAGGAATCACAAAACACAACATATGGATTTTACTGTACTTTTAACATCATGATTCCATCACCAGAAACCATTAGGAATTACGTACAACAAGAACATCAGTACACCAGATTACAGATGTCACTTTATGGGAAGGAACCAACAATGCCCAGACCGCTATATAGAATTCAGCATATGTGGGACCACAATCACAAATTATCGTACATGTACATAACACGCATCACCCATCACGCAACCACAAAGCACACATTTAGATTTTATTATAGCCAGAAGTTCTTCAGTATTAGTGCCATTTGAATGGGAGGCATACAATATTGACATCTCGGCAATCACTTATATATACAATACTACAGATGACAGCCGGAAGTTATTCAGTATTAGTGCGATTTGAAAGGGACGCATACAATATTGACATCTCGGCAATCACTTATATATACAATACTACAGATGACAGCCCAGAAGTTATTCAGTATTAGTGCGATTTGAAGGGACGCATACAATATTGACATCTCGGCAATCACTTATATATACAATACTACAGATGACAGCCGGAAGTTTATTCAGTATTAGTGCGATTTTACAGGGACGCCGTACAATATTCACATCTCGGCAATCACTTATATATACAATACTACAGATGGCAGACGGGAAGTTCGGAATATTATTGCGATTTGAAAGGGACGCATACAATATTGACAGCTCGGCAATCTCATTACTTATATACAATACTACAGATGGCAGACGGGAAGTTCGGAATTATTATTGCGATTTTGAAAGGGACGAGTACAATATTGACAGCTCGGAATTCACTTATATATACAATACTACAGATGACAGCCGGAAGTTATTCAGCATTAGTGCGATTTTAAAGGACGCATACATATTGACAGCTCGGCAATCACTTATATATACAATACTACAGATGGCAGACGGGAAGTTTCTGAATTATTATTGCGATTTTAAAGGGACGCATACAATATTGACAGCTCGGAAATCACTTATATATACAATCCTACAGATGGCAGCTGTTACTTTATCGTTTACAAACAATATTGCAGCAACATTGATCGATCACATTCGATGCACATTATACACAACTATGCACTTTCATTCATGTTAGCCTGGACGTGTTGCTTGTTACTATAAGATCGCGTTAAGAAATATTGATTACGCATATGAACAAACATTACAAACATGCCTGTATGTGTGATCTTTGACACTTTCACATTGAGAATCATTGTTTGAAAATAACATTTCAGCAAACAACAAATAAACGCCCACTGTGAAAGCATTCGCGCCGCTCACATACAAACAGGTGTAATACAATCAGCAATCATTACAAACTCACTACCATTGGACTAATTGTACTATAAATCCCCCAAACAACATGGCCAATGCATCACTTGTGATCCACATCAGATCAAGTGCTTACCTTGTTACGCTGTTTTGAAAGATGGATGACGATGACATGGTAGACGCTGCTGGTGCTGCTATTGGCGAACTAGCTGTTGGTCGAATCAGGCAGCCTCGGCGGCTCAGACTGAGATGAAGGGGTCATCTGGTTCGAGGTCCTCGTGTCTACAGGGTGAGACCCACCTTGGAAAACATGAGCGACTTTGAGGTTTTTTGATAAGTATCGGCTCGATCGCGAACAGCTCATTGGCCTTTACGATCTCTTAAACCTCATTTGGAGCCACGTATAAGAATAAGGACTGCTGTTCCCGCCATGAGTAGGATGCTAAGCTGTCTATACGTCCTGGCCTCCGGGAGTTTTCAATCCGGAGAACTGTACATGCATGGCCTGGCTCAAGGTACATTCTCTGGGGTGTTTGATAACTTTCTGGATGCCATGGTATGTATCAGTAAGCAATACATAGGATTCCACAGAATGATGGTGATTGGAGGCGCCTGAAGCGGGAATTCTTTGATATTGCTCAAATGCCCAATGTCTTGGGAGCCATAGATTGTACCCACATTGCGCTGCGTGCTCCAATTGATGACTCGCATTTCAGAAATCGCAAACATTTTCATAGCCTCAACGTGCAGTATGTTTGTGACGCACGGATGAGGATTATGCATGTGTGTGCGAATTTTGGAGGGGCTTGTCATGATGCCCGCATCCTCTCTCTGTCGTCCCTGTGGAGACAGTTTGAGGAAAGACAAATGCCCCCTGGTTATCTCGTTGGTGAGTATTTGTGCACAACATGGTTAATTATTTTGACAATTGCCACTGTAGTTTTAAATGTTAGCGTAATATTCAGCTATAGGATGCAATTTAACCATATATTTTCCCCCCGCTAATGTCTACTTTTAGTTCAATGCAGATATGTAGCATGTCTTACCTTAAATGCTCAGATAGAGAATGTAATGTAATCATGTAGTTAGCATTTTACACAAGGCTTGATTTAGGAGAAATACGCATATGTAGCATGTCTTAGCTGAAATGGGAAGATATTAGCTAATGCAATTTAACCATGTCATTGTCTCTTTCCGCAAATGTCTTTTAGTTCAATGCAGATATGTAGCATGTCTTACCTTAAATGCTCATATAGAGAATGTAATGTAACCATGTAGTTAGCATTTTACACACAAGGCTTGATTTAGGAGAAATACGCATATGTAGCATGTCTTAGCTGAAATGGGAAGATATTAGCTAATGCAATTTAACCATGTCATTGTCTCTTTCCGCAAATGTCTTTTAGTTCAATGCAGATATGTAGCATGTCTTACCTTAAATGCTCAGATAGAGAATGTAATGTAACCATGTAGTTAGCATTTTACACAAGGCTTGATTTAGGAGAAATACGCATATGTAGCATGTCTTAGATGAAATGGGAACATATTAGCTAATGCAATTTAACCATGTCATTGTCTCTTTCCGCTAATGTCTACTTTTAGTTCAATGCAGATATGTAGCATGTCTTACCTTAAATGCTCAGATAGAGAATGTAATGTAACCATGTAGTTAGCATTTTACACAAGGCTTGATTTAGGAGAAATACGCATATGTAGCATGTCTTAGCTGAAATGTGAAGATATTAGCTAATGCAATTTAACCATGTCATTGTCTCTTTCCGCAAATGTCTTTTAGTTCAATGCAGATATGTAGCATGTCTTACCTTAAATGCTCAGATAGAGAATGTAATGTAACCATGTAGTTAGCATTTTACACAAGGCTTGATTTAGGAGAAATACGCATATGTAGCATGTCTTAGCTGAAGTGTGAAGATATTAGCTAATGCAATTTAACCATGTCATTGTCTCTTTCCGCAAATGTCTTTTAGTTCAATGCAGATATGTAGCATGTCTTACCTTAAATGCTCAGATAGAGAATGTAATGTAACCATGTAGTTAGCATTTTACACAAGGCTTGATTTAGGAGAAATACGCATATGTAGCATGTCTTAGCTGAAATGTGAAGATATTAGCTAATGCAATTTAACCATGTCATTGTCTCTTTCCCGCAAATGTCTTTTAGTTCAATGCAGATATGTAGCATGTCTTACCTTAAATGCTCAGATAGAGAATGTAATGTAACCATGTAGTTAGCATTTTACACAAGGCTTGATTTAGGAGAAATACGCATATGTAGCATGTCTTAGCTGAAATGGGAAGATATTAGCTAATGCAATTTAACCATGTCATTGTCTCTTTCCGCAAATGCCTTTTAGTTCAATGCAGATATGTAGCATGTCTTACATTAAATGCTCAGATAGAGAATGTAATGTAACCATGTAGTTAGCATTTTACACAAGGCTTGATTTAGGAGAAATACGCATATGTTGCATGTCTTAGCTGAAATGGGAAGATATTAGCTAATGCAATTTAACCATGTCATTGTCTCTTTCCTCAAATGTCTTTTAGTTCAATGCAGATATGTAGCATGTCTTACCTTAAATGCTCAGATAGAGAATGTAATGTAACCATGTAGTTAGCATTTTACACAAGGCTTGATTTAGGAGAAATACGCATATGTAGCATGTCTTAGCTGAAATGGGAAGATAGAGAATAATATTGAACTAGATATTTTAAAGTTAAAATAAACATTTGTTAATGGATTATCGTGTACAAAACTTTTTATTGTACTACAAATACTATTTTGAGGATTCTGTTTGAATTATGTTCTGTTCATAATTTATAGTTGATTCTGGGTACATGAGCCGGCCTTGGCTCATTACCCCCTTGCGTAGCCCGACTGATGTGTCTGAGGAGCGCTACAATAGGGCTCATAAGAGAACCAGGGCGGTGGTTGAATGGATGTTCGTGCTCCTGAAGATGAGGTTCAGGTGCCTGGACAGGTCGGGAGGAGCCCTCCAGTACAACCCAAAGAAGGTGGCTAAGATCGTTGTAGCCTGTAGCGTCCTGCATAATATTGCACAGCGGGCTGGGATGCTGCAGGCCGTCCGGCCGGACAGAAACCTCCTCAGAGATGAGGAGGATGATCCTGTTCTAGAGGGGCCATTCCGGGACGAGGGGCTCAATGTCAGAGCAGACATCATCAACCGCAACTTTAGACGTTAAAGAATAGAAGTTAGACTGGAGTATTATCAATAGATGTGAACTGTAGGGAAATGACAAGTAGAGAATTGTGCAAACATGTTAGGATTGTTCATCAAATGCTAAAAATGTGTTTCATTTATTAATATAGGTGATGCTCTGGCCATTGGGTCCTGTAGCGAGTCTTTGCACCTGGTTTTTAAGAGGACATCAGCTGGTAAGTATAAATGTCTGGACTGTTGCTGGCATGAATTGTACACAAATACATCATATGGCATACATTTTCTAAACTAGTATTTAGTTTACACATTACTTAAAATGAAAATACTCAGAAAGGGATCCTCTAGCATGACTATGGTTCAATGTCACACATTAGAGGTTTGTTTCTGCTCAATATGACTCATCTTCACACTTGATAGAACATAACACAAGATGCTACACAGTAAGCTAGTGACAGAAATTTCTTATGAAATGGTGGGTGGGAGAGGGCTAGAGAAATGATTCACACACTTGTAGTAATTTTGAATAAACCTTTTATGCCATTAGGGAGCTGACTTAATCTAAAGACTGAAAGGGAAGAATTAGAAGCCTGACAGTGAAGATTGCCCAGACTGACAGTGGAAAAAGCCAAGATTGAAATTGAAGTATACCAATGGGATCATGTCTGGCATTATCTTTCAAATCTGCTGACCTTGAAAAGCATACAAAGACATGTTCACATGGTAAGTGCCAACTATTTAATAGAATTAGGCTGTTGAGGCATCCTATTGGAGACACTTAGATGATTTTCAAATGTTTAGATGGTATTTCACAGTCCTCTATTTTTGAAATGATGAATAAGACACCTATTGAAGATTAACTTTTTACCCCTGAATTGACTTTCAAAGACCATGCATTATCCAGGTTGGTGTACCAATGCATGCTAGTTAAGAATCACAGGAAGAATGTTGAATATTAGTAGCTTCCATACATTAGTCATATTTAGTTCTTAATTAGATATTTAGGGATCACAATCAGACACTTAGATGAATTTCTAATTTTTAGATGGGATTTCAGTCCTCTATTTTTGAAATGATGAATAAGACACCTATTGAAGATCAACTGTTTACCCCTGAATTGACTTTCAAAGACCATGCATTATCCAGGTTGGTGTACCAATGCATGCTAGTTAAGAATCACAGGAAGAATGTTGATTATTTGTAGCTTACATACATTAGTCATACATATTTCATCATTAGATATTTAGGGATCACAATCATAAAAAGGAATACATATTATAGTTGATATAGAGGTATTTGAATGGACATGAAATATGACATTTATGTTCAACATATATATTATTGAAATGTGATATACATTTTTATGTATAATTCGAAAATCAGATTTTTTTTTTTTTATTTTATTACACAATATAATTTTTTTTTTTTTAAATATAATTAATAAATATCTTTCAAAAATGTTGAACAAAGTTAGAGCATAGACACAAGATGATTGTAAATGTATTTTATGAATCTTTGACTACGTGTGTATTAACTTTTGTAAAAAAAAATTTTACATTTCAGATTGGCATCTGATGACTTCCAGGAATATTTTTTTATTTTTGGTTCAGAAACTATTAAATTTTAAAATGGTAATAATAAACATTTTAGTATTAAATACACTCTTTGGAACAGATTATAATAAATATCCATATAATCTGTCAATAAAAATCAATTGGACTCCCATGACTGGTAGTTGTCTATTTGACAAGCACATGCATAAGATCAAATAATGCATTAATTGTGGAAAATCCACTGATTCAGAGAATATTACATTAAACTATCTTTTTTAACATTCATTGGGGAGTGAGATCCATCGATGCTTTTCTTTTGAAATTCTTAGATGTTAAAATAATTTCGGATATGTAGTCAATTTCTCAAAAATTAATTTTTTTCACTTTTAAGAAGGGGAAGTGGTTCAATTACATTAAAGTGACAGTGTTGTTGAATGTAAAATTAATTTTATAAGATCTTGTATCTTCCTTAGGTATCTCAAAACATTATTTGCTAAATTATTTTATTTTTTACATTTATAAATGGTAGGTCATTTAACTTTATATTTTTCACAAGCTAGTTATTGGATGGCAGGTTAATCGATTTGATTTTCTAGTGGAGTCATTTAACTATAGTTAATAATATTATGTAGTTTTTAAAATATTACCTCTTGGGTTAGACATCACATATCTATATATAATTTTCATTCCCCTTTAGTTTATTTTGACAATGTTAAATCAACATTACAAATGTTTTGGTCCTTAAAGGGACATTCACAAAGTATATTGTGTATTGATTTTTAAATAATTCATAAAAGAATTTAAACATATTTAGAAAGTACTATAGAATTACAATTCAGTCTTTAAATATACTTTGTAAAAAAAAATCAATGCACATATCTTAGTCAGTTACATAAGGTATCTATGTGCAACCAACAATCAGCATCAAAATAGCCTATGTAGATATGTATTTAATCCAAAAATATATATAATTACAATCTAATGATTGAATACCAAAACATATTAAGTTGTTCTAATATTATAATCTTATCCAAAATGCATACATAACATATAGCTTAATGTCCCTCTAAGCTGAAGACTCCGAAATACCTCCTTTACAATATATATTTCAGTCATTGTGTAAAACAATCCAGAAGTTAATCTAAATTTTATATACTCATATGTATACTAACTTATCAAAAGGAAGGTGCCTAGGTTTCTGATATTTCAAGCATTATTGTGAAATGTTTATTTAAAGGGACATGAACTAAAAATATACTTAAAGGGAGACAGTTAAAAAATTAATGATTTATACATTCTGAATGAGTATTCTATTTTAATCAACTTTAAAAATTGTCTCATATTATGAATGCTCCTTGTGATGTTGCTATCATTACTTTAAAATAAGGCATTAAATAGATAATTTATTAGCTTCAGTACTCTGGACTGAACTTGTTTTTTTGTGGTGGATTAATTTATACAACAATCATCAAGGACAACCCAGGTTTTTTGAAACAATTGTCCGTAATCTCAAATATCATTATTGATTTGCAAAGAAAGATAACAAGATAATTGTTAACATTTGAGAATCGGATTAAATTATAATGTTGATTAACATTTCATGCTCAATCTGAATCACCAACGCTAAATTTTTTAGGACAGTGTCCCTTTAAGAGATTTAAAGAGTGTATTTACTTCTCTTCCTATCTTGACATACTTTGCTTGAAAAGCATATCGAGATAGGCTCAGTAGATGAAGATTGGTGGATGCACATAGATGCCTTATGTGATTGTCTCAGCCATGTGCATTTAAATTTCTTCTGTTGAGGATATCTAAATACTAAGATAAATTGATTTACATTTTAAAGTCTAAACAATCTTTTATCTCTACAGATCATTTGATACAATTGTTTGTTTGTAATGTCTATTTAAAAATAAAGACGCCATTGCACAATAACATATATGAGCACTTCAGACAAATACAAGCTCAAGGTTTATTTACTAATAACAAACAAACCTGTAGTTTAACATTTATAAACAGATTATCCAAGTGAATGACCTTATAACCTGAATTTGAACATTCAGAAATATTGCGTAGGAAACGCATCTTGAAACACCAGATTAGCATCTTTAAACATTAAAGTCTAATGTCACGCAATAGCACACAATCAATGTGCATTATGAAATACATTTAATAGAGCAATATAAATACTTCACAATAAGTCAATAAATGGATTTTATGAACAATAAAGACATACAATATTAAATGTGTATTTGTATTAAAGAAACAGACCGTTATTAAACCGAGAAATGTCTACAACATTAATAATGTGACAGTATTAGATGTTAAATAGAATTTAATCATTAATATTTAACGGATCACGGATATTAAATCTGCGTCACACATATCCGCATGACAGGCCCATGAGTTACAAATAAGTCTACATGAAAAATGAAGTTACAGCACCACCATGAGGTATGTGTAAGGAAGTTACTAAGATATGAAACATTAAGGAACGGCCAATCAGAGTTCATCACACAAACACAACTTGAGTCAGGATGGTCTCACAGACATTCTAACAATATTTCAAACTTTTATCCAATCAGATGTACAGATAACTTGTCCCATGGTGCATCTCATGTTTACTTCACCATATAACAGTCCATTACACGTTGCCATCTTTGTCAGTTCTCTAATGCCTGCAGGCAGTTTATATTATTATTATAATATATTTATTGGACAACCCAGCAGGCATGTCAGCTCCCAGGTTCACCAAGGAGGAGAGCGCTGCACTGGTCCACGCCGTCATGGACTTTTATCCCCAGCTGTTTGGGAACAAGAGGAGGTTGACAGATGCGCCTGTTAAGAAGGCCCTCTGGGAGTCTATCACCAATGCGGTTAGATTGGTGTGTGACGTCCAGAGGACCCAGGATCAGATCATGAGGAGATTCGGAGATATGAGGTTGCGGTTAACCAAAAAAGTCAACCTCATAAGGGACTGGGTACAAGCCCGTAAAAGAGGTGGCAAAAGAGAGGCCTCATGGAAACTGTACCTACTCCCTTATGAGGTGACTTTATGCGAGCTCCTCAATCTCCGGGTCCCCAAAAGATTCAGATCCTCGCCATCCTCTGCCTCCTCTTCTTCCCTCCCAGCTGCGGGATCTGAAAGTCCTGACGCGGGGGCCAGGGCAGCTGCTTCTCCGTCCGGTGGCCTGGGAGGAGATGGAGAATCTGAACCAGGTAACTATCCAACTTCATATAATATCTTTTTTTTTTTTTTTCAATCAATAAATGTGTATATAGTCAGATACTAAACCTATACAGATCTCACAACATACACTACAAATGATGTTTAGATATCTGATTTTAGATTAGTGACACATGAAATAGGAATGATGTGTCTTGCGCTCTACAGAATATGCGTCACAGAGCGAAAATGGAATTGCGCATACACGTTAACATGGCTTTGCTGTAAGTGGCATTGCTTTATAAATGTTGGTCAAATGACGGATGCGTAATTCCGCTTTGAATCATTGCGCAATGATCGCGAAAATGGAATTGCGCATACACGTTAACATGGCTTTGCTGTAAGTGGCATTGCTTTATACATGTTGGTCAAATGACGGATGCGTAATTCCGCTTTGAATCATTGCGCAATGATCGCGAAAATGGAATTGCGCATACACGTTAACATGGCTTTGCTGTAAGTGGCATTGCTTTATACATGTTGGTCAAATGACGGATGCGTAATTCCGCTTTGAATCATTGCGCAATGATCGCGAAAATGGAATTGCGCATACACGTTAACATGGCTTTGCTGTAAGTGGCATTGCTTTATACATGTTGGTCAAATGACGGATGCGTAATTCCGCTTTGAATCATTGCGCAATGATCGCGAAAATGGAATTGCGCATACACGTTAACATGGCTTTGCTGTAAGTGGCATTGCTTTATACATGTTGGTCAAATGACGGATGCGTAATTCCGCTTTGAATCATTGCGCAATGATCGCGAAAATGGAATTGCGCATACACGTTAACATGGCTTTGCTGTAAGTGGCATTGCTTTATACATGTTGGTCAAATGACGGATGCGTAATTCTGCTTTGAATCATTGCGCAATGATCGCGAAAATGGAATTGCGCATACACGTTAACATGGCTTTGCTGTAAGTGGCATTGCTTTATACATGTTGGTCAAATGACGGATGCGTAATTCCGCTTTGAATCATTGCGCAATGATCGCGAAAATGGAATTGCGCATACACGTTAACATGGCTTTGCTGTAAGTGGCATTGCTTTATACATGTTGGTCAAATGACGGATGCGTAATTCCGCTTTGAATCATTGCGCAATGATCGCGAAAATGGAATTGCGCATACACGTTAACATGGCTTTGCTGTAAGTGGCATTGCTTTATACATGTTGGTCAAATGACGGATGCGTAATTCCGCTTTGAATCATTGCGCAATGATCGCGAAAATGGAATTGCGCATACACGTTAACATGGCTTTGCTGTAAGTGGCATTGCTTTATACATGTTTGTCAAATGACGGATGCGTAATTCCGCTTTGAATCATTGCGCAATGATCCCGAAAATGGAATTGCGCATACACGTTAACATGGCTTTGCTGTAAGTGGCATTGCTTTATACATGTTCGTCAAAATGAAATGTGAATTATTATATATGTGAAGAATACAGTATTCTTATTTTCAATATTATACATAATAAAAAAAGAAGAGTCCAAATAAATTATAACATATGCACATCAATTGATGAGAATGAAATAACACCAAAAAATAATTAAAGCTACAGTAAACAACACAACTGATTGATAATAAGAGTACAGGTATATTTATCATGAATTGAATTGAGGAAACAATTAACTCATGGGACTACCAAAGGATTAATAGTTTTAAATTGATTTGCTAATAATGTAAAGATTTTAAACATGGCATTGATTTTTATTAATGATATGCAATCCTCATTTAATATATTACAGATATGGATGTTGCTGCTGGATCCTTAAGGCAGGGCTTGTCACAGTATGGTATGTCTCATTTTAATTGACATTTGTCTTAGAAACATGGACGAACATTACATACCTAATCCACAATTGTTCAATATTTATAAGTTAATGTCCTTTAATAGATGAAAATTAAATAATTCTTCGGATATCCTTAAATAAACATATTAGATTTGAATTGCATGCTCAATCATCATCATTACATCAACATATGGAGTAGAGAATTTCATTAACACCAACATTGTCAAATCAATATAATTTTTATATTAAAGGGATACTGATTCTACAATTATTAATGTTGTCATTCAGTAGAGAGTATGCAATATTAATATATACATTAAATATAATTACTATCATCATATGTGAAATATTCTATTGCTAAATGTATTTAAAATCAAGAATGATACGTTTAGCTGCATCTCAATTTTGGTTGAACAACCTGGTTTTTATTGATGGATTGGGTGGATACCTTCAACAAACAATATTTATTGAATACAATATTGCTTATCTGCCTTTAAGATTAAAATGTAGCAACATTCAAATTATAATAGGAGTCAATGTTAAATCATTTTGAACAGTTTGAACAGAGAAATCAATGATTTAAATTAATCATGTCAGTGTCCCTTTAATAACAATAGATTCATTCATCTTTACATTCTTTGGATTAAACAATATTGATAATTAATTCACATATTCACTGTTGGAGTTACTTATAGATATCAG
Source organism: Bombina bombina (assembly GCF_027579735.1). NCBI lineage: Eukaryota > Metazoa > Chordata > Amphibia > Anura > Bombinatoridae > Bombina > Bombina bombina. The sequence continues at coordinate 568,343,015 of NC_069505.1, read as the reverse complement.
CATACTCTAACAGCACCATGATTACATATTTGTACTAATCAATTTGGTTTTGTATTGTGATAAATATGGTGTGTGTTCCTAAACAAGATTACTGTACATTGCACAAATGGCTCGATGTGCCACATGTGTTTGTTTAGATTTGTCAACAGCTGCTCTTCAAAATGTTGGTTTGTGGTTATTCTTTTAAGAACATTGATCAATGGGTATATTTAGATATGCAATAGCATCGAATGAGATGAGTTTGATGTCTAATATAGTCTGAAATTAAACATATGTTCAATACATAATTTTTAACAGAATCCCCTTGATTCAATCAAGCCATTTTCTGGTTTAATGGACTGCTCTATTCCTTCACATTTTCAAGTTGATTAATCTTAAAATTCGATACAGATGTGAATTAGTGATATCCCAAATGTGTTTCCTAATATATATCTATATCATTCATAGAGAGAGTTGGTGTGGTGAGCCCACAGGAATCCAGCAGTGACATAGAGCCGCCTTTGCGGTCTCCTGGAAAGTCCATTGACTCATTTATATGTCATTGAAGGTGTATTGGTAATCAATATTATGAGCATGATTCTGATGAAGCATAACATTTGAAACAAACATATAATTTTTCTCTTCTGATTATATATTAATTTTCTTTTAATATTGAAAGATTAATAATTAAAACTTTATTAGTCTACACATTTGTTATTCAGAAGATGTATAGCATATGTTTGTTTCCATGTTCATTTTTGATCAACAGTCATCAAGTGATACACACATGAGAAATCTTAAATGTTCTATGTACTATGCTTTTATGATTTTTAAATTTATACAAACAATACATCGAAAATATGAATCATTGAGAATAACAAATCTAATGTAATTTGTATGGCTCCATCAAAATGATGTAAATCATAACTTTGGGTGTGTATATCTTTAATGCAACATTGGATGTGTGTCTTTGAACAACAGTAACATATGTTTATAATATCTGTTCTTAATGTGTACACAACATGTTATGTTTTACAGAGATTGATTTACATGTGTGACAGAGGTGGAAGAGGCTGCCTTGGAGTCTTAATGGTATGTGAAATATATCTATCATGTTTCCAACATGTTGCTTTATTTGAAATCATTTCATTGAAGACATTAAAAGTCTACAGCTTTTGCACTTTAAAAAGGAATATTATTTGTCTGTAAAATTCACTACTGCCCCCTTTCTATATCAGGCAGCATGAATTTTTTTTTTTTTTTTAAATGTATAATTCATGCCATCATTATGTCACATGCATATTCCAGGCCAAAACACAATAATAATGTTATAATTGTACAGACAGTAATTGATATTCATCTGAGTGCCTATATGCATACCATATCCTCATTTCATAATTGGTTTACAAATTCAAACACACAAACATAATCAATTTGAAATGCGGTTGATTTGATTTCATGATGGTATGAGATGTTAATATATATTTATTAAATTTTCAGAGTGGATCCACCACTTCTGGTCATCTGGGTTTCCGCCCACTGCCCAGTCCCCTGACCAGGTCACAGACCCCCTCCATGCCCAGACCCCTGCCCAGACTCCCTGCCCATGCCCAGACCCCTGCCCATGCCCAGACCCAGGCCCCTGCCCTTGTCCCAGACGCACTGCCCATGCGCCAGACTCCTGCCCTTGCCCAGACCCCCCTGCCGGCCCCTTCCCAATTTATCATTTCCTCCTGCCCCTCCCAAAAAACGCCCCTACAACCCCCTTCAGCCGCTCTCCCCGTATTAATGGCCCGTACAGCTGCCCAGACCCCAACTCTCCCCACTCCCCAGCTGTACGGCCTACCCCGGAGCATCAGCTCATCCTCCCCAAGCCAATCCCATCCCTCCCCAAGCCAATCCCATCCCTCCCCCTGTCTCAACCTTCATTGTCCTGAGGTGTCGGATTGTCCTTCCAGGCACAGCTGTAAGTCTCATTCAAAATCAACATTATAAGATACTTAAAGGTACACTGAAGGAAAACATTTTCTATTGTGATTCAAATTGAGCATGCAATGTTAATCAAATTTATAATTTACTACTCTTATGAATTATTCTTCATTCTCTTGATATCTTTATTTAAACAAAGAAATGCCTATAATTATTTTAAAAAATAAAATAATTGTGGACATCATTTCTTTATTGTTGGATGAATGTATCCATCAACCAGCAGGGACAAACAAAGTTGAATAAACAAATATGGCCTGCCCTAAAAACCGACATTCTTGCATTCAAAATCTAGCTATAGAATTCAAACATTTAAAGAATATGTGTATTTTTTAAATATTTGTAATGTCATGCTCTATCTGAATCAGTCAATTAAATATTTAGGTTCAGTGTCCCTTTAATTGGATATCACTACATATACCAATCACCACTACTTGGATCCAACAATTAATGTACAAATGTTTATACATTATCTCTTGTCTAACCCAGTGGGAATGTAATTTCTTCAGGTTGCTATGTTTACACAGCTTGTCCTCAATGCCAAAATGTTTAAGGATAGGTGTGCCTACCACAGTATAATTAAAATATTTAAATTGCTAATGTAAGTACAATGTAAATCCTTTAACAAGATTTTATACACTCAATAAGTGTATAAGTGGATCATCTAAAACCAATTAAGGGGACAACATGTTTGAGTAAACTGTCCCTTTAATGATTTCGGTCTGTCTGAATAACATAATTCATGTGTAAAGAATAAATTTAAACTAATTGATGTAAAGAATGATTTGTCTTTATGATGACAATGTATCTTTTCTATTTTTTTCGTCTGTTGTGTAATTATCATTAATATTTAATTTATTCTTTATTTTAGGCTGTGACTCAGCATGGCTCATGCTAGAAGGTATAGCAAGAGTAGAGCAGGCCGTGTGAGAGAAAGCAGCTGTCCTGAGAGGATGAACCAAACACCATGCAGGCCCACTCCGAGGTTCAGGACTTGACTCTGCGTGAAATTATGGCGATTAAGTTCAAGGCCTGAATCTGGAGCTGGACATGCACAGAACGATGAAGAGGATGACCAGTAAGTGAGGATCTGGAGATGCTCCAAGGTGCAGATAAGAATCCTCCGTCCACATGTTGATGTTTTTTTTTTATTGTTGCCATTTGGCCTTTTTCAAAGTTTATTGTTGTGCCTGTTGCACTCTTTTACCTTGTCATATGTCTCCAATGGGCTATGGTGGCCCTTGGCAACTCTCTTCATGGACTGTGATGCACTGTGTTACCTTGTCATATAGGTCTCCAATGGGGCTATGGTGGCCCTTGCAACTCTCTTCATGGACTGTGATGCACTGTGTTACCTTGTCATATGTCTCCAATGGGGCTATGGTCGCCCTTGGTAACTCTCTTCATGGACTGTGATGCACTGTGTTACCTTGTCATATGTCTCCAATGGGGCTATGGTGGCCCTTGGTAACTCTCTTCATGGACTGTGATGCACTCTTTTACCTTGTCATATGTCTCCAATGGGGCTATGGTGGCCCTTGGCAACTCTCTTCATGGACTGTGATGCACTGTGTTACCTTGTCATATGTCTCCAATGGGGCTATGGTAGCCCTTGGCAACTCTCTTCATGGACTGTGATGCACTCTGTTACCTTGTCATATGTCTCCAATGGGGCTATGGTGGCCCTTGGTAACTCTCTTCATGGACTGTGATGCACTGTGTTACCTTGTCATATGTCTCCAATGGGGCTATGGTGGCCCTTGGTAACTCTCTTCATGGACTGTGATGCACTCTTTTACCTTGTCATATGTCTCCAATGGGGCTATGGTAGCCCTTGGCAACTCTCTTCATGGACTGTGATGCACTCTTTTACCTTGTCATATGTCTCCAATGGGGCTATGGTGGCCCTTGGCAACTCTCTTCATGGACTGTGATGCACTGTGTTACCTTGTCATTTACCTTGTCATATGTCTCCATTGGGGCTATGGTGGCCCTTGGTAACTCTCTTCATGGACTGTGATGCACTTGTTTACCTTGTCAAATGTCTCCAATGGGGCTATGGTGGCCCTTGGCAACTCTCTTCATGACTGTGATTGCACTCTTTTTACTTGTCATATGTCTCCAATGGGGCTATGGTGGCCCTTGACAACTCTCTTTATGGACTGTGATGCACTGTGTTACCTTGTCATATGTCTCCAATGGGTGCTATGGTGCCCTTGGGCCAAACTCTCTTCATGGACTGTGATGCACTCTGTTTACCTTGTCATAAGGCTCAAAGTATTCCACTATTCTTTGTCCTCATTCTTCATGTTATTTTTTTAAAGCTCTAGGTTTATCTTGTTGATCCTTAAAGGGACCTACCAAAAATATTTTTTTATAAAAAATCATATATGTAAGACAATTGTAAATGACTTTAAGATTAACACTCTCCAAAGTAATCTTATTATTTGTCTTTATATATTTTTCTCTTAGCTTTATCATTGCATGATTATGATTAGCATAGTAATTGTTTTATATATGTATATATAGATTGTTATTTGTGTATATATGTATATTTCAATTTTCACATCCATGTGTGTATTTAGAAACTCTGCATGAATTGATGCACCTTTAACAAATGATCTGAGGATTGATACAATGATATAATCCCTGTAAAGTGTCAATTTTATTGAAATAGTATTGTCCTATGTGTATCCTCTTTTTAAAAACAAAATAATGGTCCCTTTAAGGGATGGTGAGCACAATTGTTAATGAATGTATTTCCATTTCTAAAGCGTTTTTGTCCTTTTTACATTAACAAGGACATATAATCTTATTAATAAACAATCTTATTGTAATGTTGACAGCACATGTATTTCATTTTCTATTCTATCTTATTGTAAAAGTGTAAACCAAATAAATCTCTGTGTGTAATGCAAATATTTTAGATGATGAATATTTTTGGAAAAATATGTTAACAAAATAATTCTACTCCCCATATATGGCTATAGGTAGGCTGACCATATTCAACTTGAATAAATTACACGTTTAATTCAATCCATGTATCATTATTGTTATTCCAAAACAATCAAAACATATCTTAAAACATCAATGGCATATGTATTTCTCATGTGTATCTTTAAATGTTAAAGATATACACCATAGCTATAGTTCAAGGGGACAGTCAAGTCCGAAAAAGATGATTCATGATTTGGTGACATTCCTAGATAGCAATCTAGACACATACTAGTTCCTAAAATATAAATACGTTTTTAGTGATATGCCAAGCTGTCAACTGAGTCCTTGTATTGGCTGCGGTTTTTCAGCTATCTCGGATGCGCCATGTTGCTTAAAACGTCACCTGCCAGGCTGTCCAATGATTCCTTGTATTGACTGACGTTCTTACGTGATCAAGAATGTGCCTTTTATTGGATGGCGTTTTGACGCGATCAAGGATGCGCCTTTTTTTTTGGGCGTTCTTACGTGATCAAGAATGTGCCATTTTATTGGATGGCGTTCTTACGTGATCAAGGAAGCGCCATGTTAAGACGTCACATGCAAAGGTAAAAAAACGTATGATTGGATTACGTAGTCCCGCAATATTTGTTTGTGCACGTTAAACACATTTGTGACTGCAGCCAATTTTAAAAACCTTGCAAATATGTATTATTTGCATCATGTTACATTGTTGACCCGTAGCTGATAAAGACCACCACATTCTCTTTTGCTGGATGTCTGGTTGAATAAACGAACGAAAGCAAAATGTTTTCATGCATATGATATTTCGAGGCAAGTGCAAATCTCTATAGTCCATGTTGTTTAATATGTTTGTCAACAATATGTTCCTTTTTCATAAAAATGACTGTTGTTTTTAATGTTAAAAGATATCTAATTAATAAATATGCGCTATTGTGTTAGAATAAAGTAATCAATATGCATTTAGCTTTATCATATGCTAAATATATGATGGCCGACATTCTTCTAAATTTAATTTCGTTGTTATTTTATTAAAGGTTCATTAGACACTCACATTATAAATCAAAACTTTTATTTTGTCTCTAGTTAGATAGTCCATTGTTTAACAAATACACGTTTCATTTTGCTTCTGTTCAAAGAAAATGTATTAATTTTCAGACTCCTCGCCCAGCCTCTGAGTTTCATGTGAGTACCATCTCCAGCTTTCTCCTGTTTGTGTAAAGGGTCTTTTCATATGTTAATGATGGGGTATTGTCTTGTTTTACGGTTGTAATGGGGGTTCATCTATATTTTCAATAGAGCTAACCCGATTTTCTTTGAAAGTGTTTGAAGCTTTGTAATATTGATATCAGTATATGTTAATCTTGTTGTTTGTAGTAGTGTCTATTACATACAGTTCTGTTAAAAATATAGTATACTGTCCCTTTAATGCAAATGTTGATTTTTGTATCAAGTATGAGTTCCACATTGTTTAATCTTCAAATATATTATTGTTAGCACATTTTCACCCCCCACTCCTAAAAGGAATTTAAACCATATTCATTGTTCAAACAAATGTCTTTCTAAAAAAAAATTAACACAATAATGTCTCTTTAAGAAAATAGTACTTTATTTAACACGTCAATATAAATCTGATTTCAATATTTTAATTTTTGACCAAGTACATGTAGATATACCAACAAGCTTCAAATATGTGTTAGCATATGTAATTTTGTTAAGGGGGACAGTTTAGAAAACAAATAATGTTTTTGCATTATTCTAAAAGTCAATTTTGTAATATCAATGATATCAAAGGTTTCTCACCAATTAATCATTTGTCTTTGTTTATTTAAATTTGCTAGCTAAACCTATGAGGTTCGTTGTGCTCATTTCTTCGAGCTTGAAGAGTGCATGTAATCATTATACAATTTGACCACTAGAGGGCATTTGGATAGCATTTGTATATGTAAAACCTTGTGCTCATACAGCATATTATTTACCATGTATTGATCATTGATATCTAAAATGTTGTTATGTCAGAACAACAAATAAGGTGGTCAGTTTTTCTAGTCATAGATACAAGGTTAAGCACATAAGTCACACGTATTTCTCCATGTTTTGTTGTTTCCAACTTGATAATAGCGTAATACAGTGTTTTCTTTGTAATCAATAATTTTCTGACTGTCCCTTAAGCTGTGTTATTGGCATTCAAACAGTAATATGCCATCATGGATAATTGTAATGGTAATTTTGTTTGCGATTCGGGAAACAGTTTGGACATCACATCACAGAAACCAATCAATATCATGAACAAGATAGGGTATAGTGATGATGTGGGTTTTCACACACTTATAACCCACACTCTGCAAACAATCTTCCTCCATGGACCCGGTCCCATAGAAGTAGATTATATACAGAGTGTGGTCCACAAGTGTATGAAAACCACAACATCACATACCTATCCATACACATTAAATAAAAAAAACATTAAAGATGAAAATAAATACTTACTTCCTCTTCCTTCCCCTCTTCCCACGGGGCTGAGGCTCTGGGAGGGGCAACTGCCAACTCCGAAGAGTTCTCCTTGGAGATGTTGTGGGAATAGTGGAAGGAAGAGTACTGGGACGACCAAGGTGAGGAGGAGAAGATGGCTGAGGAGGAGAAGATGGCTGAGGAGGAGAAGATGGCTGAGGAGGAGAAGATGGCTGAGGAGGAGGAGATGGCTGAAGAGGATGAGATGGCTGAAGAGGAGTAGATGGCCCGGCAGGAGTAGATGGCCCGGCAGGAGTAGATGAGGGCCGGCAGGAGGAGATGGCCCAGCAGCAGGAGGCCCAGCAGCAAGAGGCCCAGCAGCAGGAGGCCCAGCAGCAGGAGGCCGACCAGGAGGTAGACCAGCATGCGCCTCCCGGAAAAATTTGAACATCTCTTGGTGCAGATTAAAGATTCTGTTTTGGCCTTGTTCGATTCTATTGAGTATGTTTATTATTTGGTTTTGTCCTTCAATTATTTGATTTTGTCCATCAAGAATTCGAGTGCGGCCTTCGATATTTTGTATCCGGGGAGTTTACGCATCTGGTCTATGTAGTCCAGTAGAACCCCCGCACCTCTCGCTATTTCCTCTTGTTGTGCTTGGGCGGGGGTACCCGTGCACGGTGGGGTGCCCGTGGCACAGGCGGGGGTGCGGGTCCTTGAGGGTCCTCTGGTTCCGCGGAGCTCCTCCTCATGCTTCCGGGGCCTCTTCATCAGCTTCCGTGCGCTCTTCGTCACGGGGGGGCCTCTTCCCTCCGAAGTGGAAATTCCTCCCCACCACTCTCATCCCGGGGAGATAGATGAGGCTGTGTTTCTTGTGCTGGCCTCCTCCCCAGACTCTGTATATTAAAAAAAAAAAAAAAATGTATATATTAGCATATTTGCAAATCAAGCTTTAAATGACTTAGCTTACGATACAATTTACAAATGCAGAATCATTAATCCACTTTGAAATCTAACAAGCAATCAATACGATTTCCGCTTTTTCAAAACCGTGTTTGTGATATCTCTGGTCAGATCCTGAATGTTTTCGCGTTTGTTTTCAGTCTGTTAAAATGCACACCTAACCTATAGCCTAGATACTGATGTAACCGCTAAGTAATTGAATGCGTGTAAACAACGTTATAGCATTAATCTGATCCTTAAAGGGTCATGAAACCCAATGTTTTATCTTTCATATTTAGAAGCATACATTTATTATCAACTTTCTAATGTAGCTTTTATTATCTAATTAGCTTCATTCTCTGGATATTCTTTGCTGAAAAGCATATCTAAATATGCTTATAATATGCTGATTGTTAGCTGAATATAGCTGCCTCCTGTGATTGTTTTCACCGTGTGCATGGCTATTTCTTCATTAAAATATATCTCAAAATGATTCTAATTAGGTAATATAAGTACAGTTGAATGTTTTGTCAATTGTATGCGCTACCTCAATCATGAGAAGTAAAGGTTTGTGTATTGTGGTCCCTTGAAATACATTCGTATGTGAATTTATTGTTCAATGAGCTTACCGTCAGATAGAGTGGCAGGGTTCCCGGTATCAATTCCTCCGATACCGACTATTTCCACCTCGGAGGATGCTGGGACGGGCAACATTTTCCTCCCATCAGCATGTACTCTATTTCCAGGGCAGGTCCGCCACCGGTTCCTGTGCATGTCAGGCCTCCAGCTTAACTTTTTCTTGAGATCCATCTTACAGTCCCGGTAGCGATGTTTTATTCGAATCAAGATCTCTGTTCCGGCCACCCACTGCATTGACTGCATTTCTATCTCATTCCAGAGCCTCCTCTTGTCAGTCGGGGTAGTCTTCTGGTGCTGCAGCCTCCTATACCTGGCCATATAGGCCTCTATGAGGGGCCTCCTTCTCCTCCATCGAAAACCTCGCCTCCCTAGTCGCCTGGGCCTTCCCCTGTGATGATGCCCTCTGTTTCCCGGGACTGTTGAAGCCCTACTCTGTCCGCCACTGGCCCAGCCACTTGTTCATCTTGAACCAAGTGGCTGGGTCCACCCACCGCTTCCACCCCCGCTTCCTGCCCCCCTTCCTGCCCCCCTTCCTGCCCTGTTCCTCTCCCCCTCCCTCTCCTCCCCCCTCTACCTCTCCCCTGCCTGGGCCTCCATCTGTTCACTAAACTAAACCCCAAATAATCAAACAAAAAGTGAGTGTGATGAAATGAAAGGGGTCAAAATAAAGAACTAAAAAGACAAAAAAAAAGTGCTGAAAGTGTGAGAGGGGATGTAAAAAAACAAAGAGGAGTAAGGAGTATTTAAATAATCCAAAATAAGAAGAAGACTAAAAGGAGGATATGTAAACTAAATGTAACTAGGGGATGGGTATGGGGTATGGGATAAGAGTAAATAGGATAAAGGGAATGCACTACAGGGAATGGGGTATGGAGTGTAGTATGAGGGGGGTAGGGGGTATGGAGTGTATGTAGTGTTATTGATAAGTGTATGTATGTATTGAATGTGGTTTGCGTGTAAATGTGGTTACGTGTACAGAGAAAATCACTCGCTCGCTAACTCACACTACTACTAATTCTCACTAACACACTACTACGAAATTCTCATTAACAAACACTCCCACTAACTCTCACTAACTACCACTAACTTACGCTCCCACTAACAACTCTCACTAACAACTCCCACTCCCACTAACTCACTCACGCTCTCCACTAACAGACTCTCTCCCACTCCCACTAACTCACTCACGATAACACCAACAACTGACTCACTCACGCTAACACTCACTCACAATAAATGCACCAACTCTCTAGATCTTAAACCTCCAATCTCCAAAGACCCACCAGCAACACAGTCAAAGAAGCCCTGCTTGTGTGGTGCTTATATACCGTGTGTAAAATGTTTAATGATTACCAATTTCCGTTGTAAATTGTGTTCAGGTGTGCTTATATTAGCAATTAATATTAGTGCAATGTGTATTAGTTGTGTGAATTTGCGCATTTTCATTTGGAGTTAGTATTTGTGGAATGTGTAGAATGCGATGATGTCAAGTGTGTCGTTTTCTCTAACATTGTCCAGATAGTATTCTTTTTAAATGTGAAATTTGCGATGGTGTGGTTATTAGTGAAGTGTTTTGTATATGTATGGTTTGTCCTATATATAGTGATTATTGAATGCGATTAGTTTTCTAGTGTATTATAGTATTTTTATTTCCTTGCTGTATCTTTGCGAATTTCCGCATCTTAAAGGATATGCGTATTCCCCTATTAAATTTTTATTTCAAATGCCCCCGCTTGGTGAATGTGTAATGCTTGTGGTGCTTTGTTGATTGATTGTTGTTGTGACATTTGCGGCGTGTTATTGTTGTGCATGATGGTGGTATGCGTCATATGACCGAGCTGTGAGTATTTCTCGCGAGATCGAGTGTTAGGGTGAAAAAAAGCTATTTTTTGCTTTCCCATTGATCTCTATGGGAGACTGTCCTTACGCGGGCATATTAACGCGTGTGACATACACGCGTTAGGAGCATCGTTAGATGGTCTGTTTTGAACTCTAAATACCGGAGTCAAACAATGACGTGCGTTAGACATATAACACGCGTGGCGTTAGCAACCCATCTACCGCCGAACTCCAAATCTAGGCCGCCAATGTTTACATGTTCTTTGCTTTTTTTTTCAAGTTATAGGGCAATAAGTACAAGTAGCACTTTGCTATTTTTCAAACCATTTTTTTTTTTTTTTCAAAATTAGCGATAGTTTACATTGTAACACTGATATCTTCAGTTATCCCTGAAGGGTTTGTATATATTTTTTTTAGAAGTCAACCTAAGTATTGATCTAGGCCCATTTTTGGTATAGTAATGCCACCATTCACCGCCAAATGCGCTCAAATAAAAAAAAATTTCAACTTTTTCACAAACGTTTTCACAAACTTTAGGTTTATCACTATAATTATTTACAGAACAGCTTGTGCAATAATGGCACAAATGGTTGTAAATGCTTCTCTGGGATCTCCTTTGTTCAGAAATAGCAGACTTATATGGTGTTGCTTTTTGGTAATTAGAAGCCGCTAAATGCCGCTGCGCACCACATGTGTATTATGCCCAGCAGTCAAGGGGTTAATTAGGGAGCTTGTAGGGTTAATTGTAGCTTTAGTGTAATGTAGTAGACAACCCAAAGTATTGATCTAGGGCCCATTTTGGTATATTTCATGCCACCATTTCACCGCCAAATGCAGTCAAATATAAAAAAAAAGTTACATTTTTCACAATTTTATGTTTCTCATTAAAATTATTTACAAACAACTTGTGCAAATATGGCACAAATGGGTTGTAAATGCTTCTCTGGGATCCCCTTTGTTCAGAAATAGCAGACATATATAGCTTTGGCGTTGTTTTTTGGTAATAAGAAGGCCGCTAAATGCTGCTGCAGCACCACGCTTGGTATTATGCCCAGCAGATATGGGGTTAATTAGGTAGCTTGGAGGGTTAATTTTAGCTTTAGTGTAGAGATCAGCCTCCCACCTGACACATCTCACCCCCTGATCCCTCCCTGACCTTCTCAAACAGCTCCCTTCCCTCCAGTGGCCCTCTCTGCATTGGTGGTAAAAAAGGGGGATTGCAGTGATGGCCTTCAATATCGAGGGCATCACTACAATACCCTGGAAGTGGCTTGAAGCGATCACGATTGTTTCCAGCACTTCAAGCCCCATAGGGGCGTGCCACTCACGTCCTTGGTCATTAAGGGGTAGTTTTTTGGAGGACATACCTGGCACGTCCTGGGTCATTAAGGGGTTTAAAATCACATGGTCTATCTGAATCATGAAAGAAAAATGTTGGGTTTCATATCCCTTTAACTCCCCTGCCCATCTTGGGAGCTTTCTAAAGACATCTTCAAAAACTGATGATATCATCAATTACAGCATTAGTGACATCATCCATGGCATCACCTTACAGTCAAACAATATACTGTAAATAGATAGATAGACAGATATGAACATTTTGTTTTTTGTTATTAGATAGAAAAACACATTATTACAAAGTGTTTTACAAGCTTCGGTTTTTATTGATCATTTTCTGTTTTATACAGCTGATTATTTCCAAAATAAATTTAATTCTAGTTCTAAGGTTTAAGGATGTTTGTTGGTACTTGTTTATAAAGTGTTGACTCTCTACCAATGGGTCATTAGAAAACAGTCATGAAATGTGGAAACAAGCATGTACTGCCTTATTCAATCTAAATTTAAGTAGTTTATAAAAAAATTATTTCACATACAAATAAAAGTATTTTTTAAAAAATATGCTTTCTAAATGTTTATTTGCAATAGGAAATGTTGGCATTCTCTCTTTTAAGAAGAAATCTTAGAAGATCTCAAAAGGTCGTCTTAGAGATGATTTTACATCTTTATTCTTTAAACTGTAAATCAGTGGGTTCAGTATGGGGGACTGCTGCTGCGTTAAACAGGGATAAAAGTTTTTTATTTGCAAGGTCATCCACTGAATCTGGTGTCACATATTGGCAGGAGAGAGTCGTATAAAGAAGGATGACAACCGTGAGATGCGAGGAACACGTGTAGAAGGCTTTACGTCTCCCAGTGCTGGAACGGATCTTTAGGATGGTGTTAATTATGAAAACATAAGAGATAAAAGTGAGAGTTAAAGGAGTGAAAAGTGTTATTAAACCTCCACTAAAAAATAAAAAAAGGTCCAAAAAATTAGTGTCACTACAAGAAATCTTCTTCAAGCGGGCAGAGTATCACAGAAAAAGTGATTAATGACGTTGGTTTTATTAGCATGTGAAGTTTAATACTGATAGAAATATAGGTATTAATTCCATACAGGCCAAAATATAGCAGATAGTAACCAACATAGGGCAGAGTCGTCTGCTCATGATCATTTGATAATGCCATTGGATTACAGATGGCCACATATCGGTCAAAACCCATCACCGCTAGTAGTAATAGACATCAATTTGAAATGATGAAAACAGAAACAACTGTGTCATGCAGTAAGTGAAAGATATTGTATTGTCTCCTGATATGAAGATAAACAGCATCTTAAGTAGAGTTACAGTGGTTGAGGATATATCAAGAAGGGACAAATTACTCAAGAAGAAATACATGGGAGTTTGGAGACGAGGATCCAGAAATACAAGCAGAAGAATCATTGCGTTTACCACCAAGACACATGAGATAAATAAGTAGAATTAAAACAAAGATCGGAGCTTGCAGCCCAGGAATGTCAGAAATACCCTTAAGTATAAAATATGTCACTTTAGTGTGATTTATCTTTTCCATGTTTTAGTTACAGTTAGATCCTAAAATAAAGTAAAAAAATAGTTATTTTTGTGTACAGCAGAGAATTATCTAAAGATTATCACAAACACAAAAAGCTTGATAAAAACATCAAATGTAAGGTTTTAGGAAAAATAAAAACAATTATTTACAACAAGGTTCTTAGCCAAATGTTACCCAGGGCATGTCATGAAGATTTTAATGAAAATATATACAGTATATATTCTCTAAATATAGAATCTTACATAGATATACATCATATAGTTTATTCATTATTAAAGTGATAGTCTAGTCAAAATAAACTTTCATGATTACAATAGAGCAGCAATTTTAAGGAACTTTCTAATTTACTCCAAGTATCAATTTTTCTTCGTTCTCTTGGTATCTTGATTTGAATGTAAGCTTAGAAGCCGGCCCATTTTCTGTTCACCACCTGGGTAGCACTTGCTAATTGGTGGCTATATTTAGACACCAACAGTAGCGGACCTACTGAACATAAGGCCCTGGTGCATAAAATTGTATTGGGCCCACTAAAAGGTAACCCAGTAGTAAACAATAGTAATAATATGCATGCTGTCCTGTATAATGAATTGAGATGGATCAATAGATTGATGGACCTGCACTAATAAAAGGCTCCCCTGCATTAGAATTGTATACATTTTGTACATATATATCCCTGGTGCAACTGCACCTGCTGCACTAATGGTAGTTTCGCACCTGGATACCAATCAGAAAGCGCTACCCAGGTGCTGAACCAAAACTGGGCTGGCTCCTATGCTTACAGTATTGCTTTTTTAAATAAAGATACCAAAATAATGAAGGAAAATTGATAATGGGAGTAAATTAGAAAGTTGCTTTAAATTGCCTGCTCTGTTTGAATCAGAAAGTTTAATTTTGACTTTACTATTCCTTTAAGAAGTATATTGCAAGTCTACTGCAACTAAGTTAAAGGGACAGTCTATTCCAAAATAAACTTTCATGATTCAGATAGAGCATGTAATTTTAAACAATTTTCCAATTTACTTTTATCACCAATCTCTTGGTATTCTTAGTTGAAAGCTTAACCTAGGAGGTTCAAATACTAATTTCTTAGACCTTGAAGGCCCGCCTCTTTTCAGAATGCATTTTAACAGTTTTTCACCACTAGAGGGTGTTAGTTCACGTGTTTCATATAGATAACACTGTGCTTGTGCACGTGAAGTTATCTGGGAGCAGGCACTGATTGGCTAAACTGCAAGTCTGTCAAAAGAACTGAAATAAAGGGGCAGTTTGCAGAGGCTTAGATACAAGATAATCACAGAGGTTAAAAGTATATTAATATAACTGTGTTGATTATGCAAAACTGGGGAATGGGTAATAAAGGGATTATCTATCTTTTAAAACAATACAAATTCTGGTGTAGACTGTACCTTTAATCATAGGTGGAAGCGGCACATGTAAAATAAATCTTTTATATTAGTTTATGGTTGATAAACAACATACTCTGAGAACCTATTATACAATTATAAAACAGAATTAGAAAGTATGTAAACCTATAACAAAACAGAGACAAACAACTCTTTAAAAACAGCCAAATTGTTTAAAATGGTTTGAGCCTCATAATTTGCACTGACCCACGTAGCTAACGCTGCTTTTTTTTCCCAATGCACCTTTCCAACAACGCTGGTATTTAGAGTTGTCTGAGGGGCTGCGTTAGGCTCAAAAAAGGGTGCGTTGAGCCTAACTTAGCTCCACTTCAACTCTCAATACCAGCGTTGCCTACGGTAGCAGTAAGCTGGGAAAACGTGCTCGTGCACGATATCCCCATAGGAAACAATGGGGCTGAGCTGGCTGAAAAAAAAACTAACACCTCAAAAAAGCAGCATTCAGCTCCCAACGCGAGCCCCATTGTTTCCTATGGGGAAACAGTTTCTAAGTCTGCACCTAACACCCTAACATGAAACCTGAGTCTAAATACCCCTAACCTTACACTTATTAACCCCTAATCTGCCTTCCCCGCTATCGCTGACCCCTGCATATTATTATTAACCCCTAATCTTCCGCTCCGGACACCGCCGCAAACTACATTATCCCTATGAACCCGTAATCTGCTGCCCCTAACCACCGCCGACACCTATATTATATTTATTAACCCCTAATCTGCCCCCCCCAACGTTGCCGCTACCTTACCTACACTTATTAACCCCTAATATGCCGACCGGCACCTCGCCGCCACTATAATAAATGTATTAACCTCTAAACCGCCGCACTCCCGCCTCTCAAACACTAGAATATATAGTATTAACCCCTAATCTGGCCCTCCATAACATCAGCCGCCACCTACCTACAATTATTAATCCCTAATCTCCCGCCCGCACCGTCGCCGCTACTATAATAAAGTTATTAACCCCTAAACATAACTCTAACCCTAACCCTAACACCCCTCTAACATAAATATAATTTATATTAAACAAAATAATATTCCTAAAATTACCTAAATTATTCCTATTTAAAACTAAATACTTACCTATAAAATAAACCCTAATATAGCTACAATATAATTAATAATTACATTGTAGCTATTTTAGGATTTATATTTATTTTACAGGCAACTTTGTATTTATTTTAACTAGGTACAAAAGCTATTAAATAGTTAATAACTATTTAATAGCTACCTAGTTAAAAAAAATACAAAATTTACATGTAAAATAAATCCTAACCTAAGTTACAATTAAACCTAAGACTACACTATAATTAAATTAATTAAATAAATTACCTACAATTGCCTACAATTAAATACAATTAAATAAACTATTCTATAATACAAAAAAAAAAACACTAAATTACAAAAAGTAAAAAAGAATTACAAGCAGTTTAAACTAATTGCACCTAATCTAAGCCCCCTAATAAAATAAAAAAAGCCCCCCAAAATAAAAAATTCCCTACCCTATTCTAAAATACAAAAGTAATCAGCTCTTTTACCAGCCCTTAAAAGGGCTTTTTGCGGGGCATGCCCCAAGTAATCAGCTCTTTTGCCATGTAAAAAAAAATTCAAGCCCCCCAACTTTAAAACCCACCACCCACATACTCCTACTCTAACCCACCCAAACCCCCCTTAAATAAACCTAACACTACCCCCCTGAAGATCTCCTACCTTGAGTCGTCTTCTCCCAGCCGGGCCGAAGTCTTCATCCGATGGGGCAGAAGAGGACATCCAGACTCGCAGAAGTCTTCATCTTATCCGGGCAGAAGAGGACATCCAGACCGGCAGACATCTTCATCCAAGCGGCATCTTCTATCTTCATCCATCCGGGAGCGGAGCGGAGCCATCTTCTTCCCAGCCGACGCGGATCCATCCTCTTCAACCGACGCCTACTCGCCAAATGAAGGCTCCTTTAAATGACGTCATCCAAGATGGCGTCCCTCGAATTCCGATTGGCTGATAGGATTCTATCAGCCAATCGGAATTAAGGTAGGAAAAATCTGATTGGCTGATCCAATCAGCCAATCAGATTGAGCTTGCATTCTATTGGCTGTTCCGATCAGCCAATAGAATGCGAGCTCAATCTGATTGGCTGATTGGATCAGCCAATCGGATTGAACTTGAATCTGATTGACTGATTGAATCAGCCAATCAGATTTTTTCCTACCTTAATTCCGATTGGCTGATAGAATCCTATCAGCCAATCGGAATTCGAGGGACGCCATCTTGGATGACGTTATTTAAAGGAACCTTCATTCGACGAGTAGGTGTCGGTTTGAAGAGGATGGATCCGCATCGGCTGGGAAGAAGATGGCTCCCCTCCGGGTTGGATGAAGATAGAAGATGCCGCTTGGATGAAGATGTTTGCCGGATGTCCTCTTCTGCTTGGATAGAATGAAGACTTCTGCCAGTCTGGATGTCCCCTTCTGCCCCATCGGATGAAGACTTCGGCCGGCTGGGTGAAGACGACTCAAGGTAGGGAGATCTTCAGGATGGTAGTGTTAGGTTTATTTAAGGGGGTTTGGGTGGGTTAGAGTAGGGGTATGTGGGTGGTGGGTTTTAATGTTGGGGGGGTTGTATTTTTTTTACAGGCAAAAGAGCTGATTACTTTGGGTAATGCCCCGCAAAAGCCCTGGTAAAAGAGCTGATTACTTTTGTATTTTAGAATAGGGTAGGAAATTTTTTATTTTGGGGGGCTTTTTATTTTATTAGGGGGCTAATTGTATCTTTATAACTAACGTTATAGAAGTGGATACTACTAACTGCTGGCTGATAAGAGTAGCAGAAAACGGCAAGGCTGAAACATTAATGTAGATGGGACTCCCCCGTGACGTAACTAAGGTAAATCACGTGACAGAGTAGTGCATTTTGAGGTAAGACGCCGACAAGAAGCTGCGACTAGAGAAATATCAAACTCAGTACTTCTCTACTAGGATGGATTGGAGGTACCTTTTATTTTAAATTGCCAAAGTCATATCTGTGAAGAGTCTTCATTAGTGACATCTACTGAGAGGTGGTATGTTTAAGACTTTTATTTATGTGTACAGCACATACTAAGATCTAACGAACCAACGATATTATCTTCTAATAGTGCCATAAATCTGTGGTGAGTCGCTATTAGCGATGTCTACTATAAAGCGGTATATTAAGACTTTTTATCTGTACAGCACTGGCTGAGATTAACCAACGATATCAACCTTTGATTATGGTCTATTTGTGCATGTTTTATTGTTTTATTGTATATTTTTTACTGTTTATTATCTGACTGCTATTATTTATTTAATTTATGATTTTTCCTTGGGAGACGTTCCATTTTTAGTCTGACTTCAGACTTTACTTTTATCTTAGCTACTGTGTGGTCTGATAATATAATAAATATATGTTTGATATCTATAGCTTTATAGCGCCCTCATTTTTTATGCATTCCTGTTTACTTTTGACTCAATAGAAAAGGTGTTGTGGAGTGGTGTGATATCTAGAACCTAGCACAATACTTTAATTTGTACTTTGATGTATGTTAGCATGTATGGTGTATTCACAGGTATAAGTGTATAAAGGCATGTCTGTGTATATGTGTGTGTGTGTGTGTTTGTGTGTATCTGTATGTGTATGTGTTTCTGTGTGTCTCTTTCTGTTTATGTGTATGTCTAAGTATGTGTGTGTGTGTGTACGTGTGTACGTGTGTGTGTATGGTAACTGTCATGTTGGGATAACAGCACCATCCCTTCTCACAGTACACTGTCTATGACTATCATGTGTGTGTGTGTGATACACAACTCAGTATGACAAACTTTAGCAGTAACTGCATTTTTCTTTATCCTCAGCCACATTATATAATGCGTTGTTGTTTATTTTTTTAATCTCTACTGCTTTCAAAGAAGATTATATAACCTTTTGGAATTGTTTGACTATTATAGGGACCACAATATCTATGAGCATTTAGCATAAATTCTCTATACGCTATCCGCCTACAATCACTGCAAAAATAATAATAATTGTTTACTATATTACATTTTTATTGGTTTGTTATGTTTGTTTATTAGGTATATTACATATTTGTGAGATAATAAATATCAATATATGTTATGTAATATTAAACATATTTAATCACATGTTAAACAAAAAAAAATGGTCATCAAGGTGTAGGATAACGCTTACCTTTTTGAGCTGATCCTGTACATTTCTGATGTAATACAAGATAACCTCAACTGTGTAATTGAAGTCTTCTAAGATGATTATGATCCAGTAAGCATTTTTGTACATAGCTGCTGTCACTCCACTACACAAGAGATCACCTTCTAGCAGAGGCTCAAAATGTTCTTTTGAACAAGTTGTCAGGATCTCAAGCTGAAGGTTAGTATATTTAGGAGTAATTTGAGGAAGCAATTCTTTACAGAAAGGGTGATTGATTCATGGAATACACTTTCACAAGAGGTGGTAATGCAGACATCCCAACCTGTAAAAACTCATTTCAGGGAGGTGGCTTCTCCCGCTTTTGCGCCGCCACCCCCCCCCCCCCAGTTATATATTGGACACCTTGAAACCCTAAATAAGATAGAGACTTATCATTAAAGTAGCTTCCCACTAAAGTCACATTAAAAAAAGTAGCTTTATTGCACAACCACATACAACAAAACTTTTTTTTCCAGTGATCGTACGCTTGTTGAATGCTCAAATATTTTAGAAATTGAATACGAAGTTTAATTACATGCAGTAAATAAGGTAGTATTTGTGTTTTATTTTATTAAAATCAGTGGGGGCTTTTTGGTTACTGATGCTTTGAGGGTTCTATAACGTCCCAGCAACTAAAGGCATTCCTCAAAGAAACACTTTTCCGGATTTGGGCTGCATTAGATCATAGTGCTTGGAGTTTCAAGGAGATTGCACTCCATTTGCTGGCATCAGGGAGTCGCTATTACAATCAGGGAGACTCCCTGAACTTCAGGGAGACTTGGCATGTCTGGTAATGACAAAACACTGTTGGGGACTTTAAGAATGACTGGGATAAGCATAAAGCTATCCTACATACTAACGAATGCCTGGGATAAGCATAAGGCTATCCTACGTACTAATTAATGCCTTCGATAAGCCTAATGCTATCCTACATACTAATTAATGCCTGGGATAAGCATAAAGCTATCATATATACTTGTTGATGCCTGGGATAAGCATAAGGCTATCCTATGTACTAACTAATGCCTGGGATAAGCATAAGGCTATCCTACATACTAGCTAATGCTTGGGATAAGCATAAAGCTATCCTATATACTTAATAATGCCTGGGATAAGCATAAGACTATCTACATACTAATTAATGCCTGGGATAAGCATAAGGCTATCCTAAATACTAATTAACCCTTTCAGTGCTAACAACGACTCTGAGCCATTGCAGAGTTTCCCACTCTGGTGCTAACGACAGCTCAGAGCCGTTGCTAGCACTCCTCGCGACTTTGAGGTAGATCTTGGGGGCTCCCACCCGCTTCTAACCCCGGTGATCGGACCTGTATAGTGACAGGAATCGCAGGGGCTTCACGTTTTGTGGGGCATCTAAGCAGCTACAGACCTCCAAGACCTACCGTTGGAAAGGTAATTGCCTTACCTTTCCAACAGTATAAATTTGAGTCTGGATCTGGAAAAAAAAAAAGTAAAAAAAAAAAATATTAAAAAAAAATAAAAAATTAAAAAACCCTCAAATCAGCTTAGCACCTAGGTGGAAAAAAGTGCTTGGCACTCAAAGGGTTAATGCCTGGGATAAACATAAGGCAAACCTATGTACTAATTAATGCCTGGAATAAACATAAGGTTATCCTACATACTAATTAATGCCTGGGGATAAGCAAAGGCTATCC